>NC_087353.1:106284356-106931856 GCF_030014295.1 Loxodonta africana
AAACTGTACGTATTACAACTTGTTTCTCTCACCTAAAAATCTGTCGTAGGCAGATAAAAACAAATAAAACAATATGTTAATGGTAGAATCTAAGTGGTAAGCATTCAAGTGCTCACTATTTCTTTCAATTTTTCTGTATATTTAAAAATTTTCTTAATAACATGTTTGGGGAAAAATCTATTATGAATGTCTTTCCAAGTCAATACACAAGGATCCAACTTTGATTTCCACAATGTGGATTTACCAGAAATGATTCAGCTAATCTCTATGGCTGTTTTTGTCATAAACTGTATTACCCACTCAGATATATGGGGATACCTCTGCATTCAGGCGTGGAAACTACAGCCCACGAGTCAAATCCGGCCTGTTTTTCTAAATAAAGTTCTGCTGGAACACAGCCATTGGTTCAGGTGTTGTCGACGGCTGCTTTTGAGCTGCAATGGTTTAAGAGTTGAGCAGTTGTCATAGAGACCATATGGTCCACAAAGTCAAAAACATTTACTGTCTGGCTCTTACGAAAAAGTTTGCCAGCACCTGAATGTACTTGTGGTCATATTTCTATAGCATGCCCGTTGCTGTTGAGTGGATTTCAACGCGTAGTGACCCCACAGGACAGAGTAGAACTGCCCTATAGGGTCTCCAAGGAGTGGCTGGTGGATTTGAACTGCCAGCCTTTTGGTTAGGAGCTGGGCTCTTCACCACTGCATCACCAGGGCTCAACAGCATAGAGTCTGAGAATTGGGATTGTGGGGTCAACGGATAAGTGAATTTTTTTGGTAAAGTATTACTGAGGTATAACTGATAGTAACAATAAACCGCACATGTTTAGAGTTTATAATTTGATGAGTTTTGAACTACGTGCGTATACCTGAGAGCATCATATGATCTAGGTCATGGATAATTCCAGTTGAAATACAAATGTCTTACTGGGAAGTAGCACATTAAAATGTTAATACCAGTATCTACTACAATATGGTGTGAGATGAGCTTAACAATAAAAACCAAAACCAAACCCAGTGCCGTCGAGTCGATTCCGACTCATAGCGACCCTGTAACAATAAAAAAAAACACAACCATTTATTAAGTACTAGTTTATCAGGAAATCCTGGTGGCATAGTGGTTAAGAGCTACAGCTGCTAACCAAAAGGTCAGCAGTTCACATCCACCAGGCGCTCCTTGGAAAAGCCATGGGGCAGTTCTGCTCTGTTTTGTGGGGTTGCTATGAGTCGGAAACGACCTGACGGCACCAGTACCAACTGCTGTTGAGTCGACCCCAGTGTGTGTTAGGGTAGAACTGTGTTCCATAGGGTTTTTGTGACGTGGTGTTGTGAATCACCTAAATTCACGAGGGATAAGAATCGGGATTAGCGCAAAGCTGGTTCCATGAGGTGGAGGTCAAACATACCTCTGCTTTCCAGGGTCTTCGCAATTTCTGATACCAGTTGTTCTCCCCACAGCACTCTGCTCTGCGGGGTTTGGTAATTCATTGCAGTGGCCACACAGAACTCACAGGCCATACTCGTAGTTATGTGGTTTATTAGGGAAGTAAAGGGCGACAACTCGAGGTCAGGACCAACTTGGAACAACAGGAACAATTTGGGATCAGGATTAGGAAGCACATAGGCAAGGTCTGCAAGGCTCCACCAAAGTGGAGTGCACACCCTTCCCTTCTTCAGTGCTGGACAGCTTCCCTAGGACAGTTCTCTCTGCTGCTCTCTGCTGTCGGGTCTCTCTGTGGTCAGGTCTCCCCTTCATCAGCCTCTCTGCTGCTAATTGGTCCAGCTCACAGCTGGTGTAGAAGCCCTCTCTCAACCTTGCAGGTCCTCTCTCAGCCGTATAGATGCTCTCTCAGCTGTGCAGGCCCTCTCTCGGCTGTGCAGGCCCTCTCTCGGCCGTGTAGGCCCTCTCTCGGCTGTGCAGGCCCTCTCTCAGCCGTGTAGGCCCTCTCTCGGCTGTGCAGGCCCTCTCTCAGCCGTGTGGGCCCTCTCTCGGCCGTGTAGGCCCTCTCTCGGCCGTGCAGGCCCTCTCTCGGCCGTGTAGGCCCTCTCTCGGCTGTGCAGGCCCTCTCTCGGCCGTGTAGGCCCTGTCTCAGCTGTGCAGGCCCTCTTCATCTGTACGGGCCTGTTTGCTCCTAACTGACTCAGCTCACAGCCAGTGTAGCAGCCTTCTCAGCTGTGCAGGCCCTCTCGGCCTTCTGGCTCTGCTGCCAGGCCCCTCCCAGTCCTTTTGCCTTCTTTAGGGTTACAGTATTACAGCCCTTAACCAGTACTATAGCTCTTGAAGGAGGTTCCCTACACAGCAACCCTGGGTCCAAACTGCTCTCAAAACCTCTGTGGGGTTGGTTGCTTACATAAGCAAAACTCCTTGTCAATTTCAAGGCATGGCCCTCCCAGCAGGACCATGAAGTCACCAACCCCTTGGGTGGACTGCAAGTCATTTAATCCTATTGGGTGGTTTACATACCACCTTTCTGAATAGTAAACTGACCAGTCCTTGCAAGGTCAGTGAAATAGACCAATCACAGGGCAGTCTGTGACCCAACAATTTTTTGGCAGAATTACAAAACCCAGGCCAGTAAGGCCACGTAGAAGAGAAACACACTGTGCCGCGGCTTCAACGGCTGACTTTCCCAAGTCGACCACCTGCCAAGGCTTTTTTCTGAGATGCCTCTGGGTAGACTCAAACCACCAACCTTTCAGTTAGCAGCTGAGCATGCTGACTGTTTGCACCAAGCTGGAAATGATTTACATCCTGTTTAATCCCCATTCCGCTGTGTCTGGTCATTATTTATTCTGATTTTCAGATGAGAAAACAGGCTTGGAGTTGAAGCAACTTGCCTAAGGGTAAGTGATATCACCAGGATTTAAAAGAAAAGATAATAAATATATCCATAAACCCCAAAGTTTCTTGTGTCCTCCCTCTCCAGCCCATCCCCACCCCCAGGCAACCCTGGAATTGCTCCTTGTCATTTAGTTTGCATGTGTTCTATATAAATGGCATGTTAATGTAATTTGCTGTGAATCTGCAATAACAAACATTAATTAGCCTCTCTGAGCCAGGCAAGCCTCCTTTGTGCCCTCGCAGCATCGGCACAGGCTGGGCTGGGTGCTGGGGACACAGGGTGGGCAAGATGCTGTGTCCGCCCTCTGGGAGCTTGTGGTCAGCTGGAGTCCCTGATGGTGATTATTACCGCGTCAGCTGGTGAACGAGGGGAGCTGGGGGAAGAGAGGCAGAGAAGGTAATATGTGGCCTGAGTCTCACCGTCAGGTAGGAGCCAGGTAGAAAGAGGGAAGGGTGTTCTGTCCAAGGGAACATCCATGGCAAAGGCATTGGAGAGAGAAAGGAAGCCATGAGCAGGGGCCCATCACAGGGAGTTACCCTCTGGCAATGGGGAGCCAAGGAGAGGAGTTAAAGGAGGGAGCGCCTTATTCTAATCAATGCAGCTGTACGTGTGGGCTCTGCCAGGGCAGCGGGATCACGAGAGAGACGACCAGTGTGTGAGTCCCGGGGAGGGAGGTGCTGTCGCTCTGAGGTGGAGGCGGGACACGAGGAAGAGCAAACTGGGAGGCAGCAGCACGACCCTGGTGGGCAGGGAGAAGCAGGCTGGGCCTGTGGGGCGGTGGTGTGGGGTGTGTGCCAGGCTGGACCTTACCTGGCAGGGGTGTGGGGTGTGTGCCAGGCTGGGCCTGTAGGGTAGGGGTGTGGGGTGTGTGCCAGGCTGGACCTTACCAGGCAGGGGCGTGGGGCGTGTGCCAGGCTGGGCCTGTGGGGCAGGGGCGTGGGATGTGTGCGAGCTTGGCCTTACTGGGCAGGGGCGCGGGGTTGTGTGCCAGGCTGAGCCTTACTGGGCAGAGGCTTGGGGTTGTGTACCAGGCTGGGCCTTACTGGGCAGGGGAGTTAGGTTGTGTACCAGGCTGGGCCTTACTGGGCAGGGGAGTTAGGTTGTGTGCCAGGCTGGGCCTTACTGGGCAGGGATATGGGGTTGTGTGTCAGGCTGAGCCTTACTGGGGAGGGGTGTGGGGTTGTGTGCCAGGCTGAGCCTTACTGGGGAGGGGCATGGGGTTGTGTGCCAGACTGGGCCTTAGTGGGCAGGGGTGTGGGGTTGTGTGCCAGACTGGGCCTTAGTGGGCAGGGGTGTGGGGTTGTGTGCCAGGCTGGGCCTTAGTGGGCAGGGGTGTGGGGTTGTGTGCCAGGCTGGGCCTTACTGGGCAGGGGTGTGGGGTTGTGGGCCAGACTGGGCCTTAGTGGGCAGGGGTGTGGGGTTGTGTGCCAGACTGGGCCTTAGTGGGCAGGGTTGTGGGGTTGTGTGCCAGACTGGGCCTTAGTGGGCAGGGGTGTGGGGTTGTGTGCCAGACTGGGCCTTACCGGGCAGGGGTGTGGGGTTGTGTGCCAGGCTGGGCCTTACTGGGCAGGGGTGTGGGGTGTGTGCCAGGCTGGCTCTGCATGCCTGCATGGGTCCCTGACAAAGGAGCATCCACCTTGTGGAGCCTGGCTCCATGTCCAGCCTGACGCTGCTGTGGACGCTGGGCCCCAGCAGCCCGGGACGGCCAGGAGGCGCCCACTGTGCCTGAAAGCCGCTTTTGTGCGGCAGCCGTGAGCTCCTGTTTCGTTGATGTTGGAACCTGCTCCTTATTTATCCAACTTGAAGGAAATTCAGCAGTGGTCCAGAGGAAAAAAATAACCTTAGCTGCCGAACAAGCAGAGGAAAGAGGCCCAGCCTGGCCCCTGCCGCCCTCCTACCACCCCACCCAGCTCAGAGAGCCAGGCAAGAGGCCTGGCCCTGAATGAGGCCCAAGCCCTCCCAGCAGCTTTGGGCCTCATAATACCCGGGAGAGAAGGCCTGGCTGGCCTTCCTCAGCCCCAGGACCTGGGGTTCCCAGTCCATCTGAGGCTGTTGGCTGGGTCCGGGGCCCCTCTGGGGCCCATGGCTTCCTCTAGGGAAAGCATAGCAGGCCTCACTCTCAGTGGGCCCCACCCTGCCCTGAGGTATTCTCCTGACCTGCTTGGCTGGCCTGGTCCCGGCTTGGTCACTTTAATCAGTGCCTCTCAAGGTGAGAGGGCAGAACCCCAACAAGGCTTGAATCGGATCTGGCCATCAGATGCAAAGATGTGACCTTCGGCCGCTTCAGACCATATGTCCACATCAAGGGTGGATGTGCGGAGGCAAAGGTGTGGACATGGGCGCCAGGCCTCACCCCATCCCAGGGGAAGCCTCCCAGCTCTCTGTCAGCACAGGCCACCTCTCCTTCCCTGCCGAGGCATCCTTTGTGTATGGAGGACTTGGTCCTGGAAAGACCCAGAAGGCCAGAGTGGAGGGTCAGCCCCTGGTCTGAGAGGAGAGAAAGCCCTTTGCCATACCCCTCACCTTGTCCCAAGGATATTGGCCAGAGAGGGACTGGGCTGGACTGCAGGTCCTGGACGAGGGCACCTCCCTTCATCACCCTTGCTCTGCCCTCTTGGCTGGCAGAAAGAAGACATCTCCAGGATGTGTGGCCCCAGATGACCCAACCTGGTCTGAGTGGTCAGAGGCCCACCAGGCCACAGTGTGAGCACAAAAATAGCCACATGCCTTTCTGTAAGACTCTGCGCAGCCTCCGAGGAGCCAGCTGCCCAAGCCTTTCACTCTCCTTTTACCAGCAGGGCGTCTTTTCAAATTGCAGCTTTGCCTCCCCAGTGGCTCCTGGATGTCCTCTGGTCTTCCTCCCTGACCCAACTGCATGGCCAGCATTTATCCTCCGATCACACTGACATGATGCATTGGCGGGGGAGGGTGTGTGTGAAGCACCTGTGCACACCCAGGCTTCCTCCCCTAAATTGGGAAATTTGCTCTTTAGGACCCAGCTTCCGAAAGACCCACTGCCATCGAGTCAATGCTGACTCATAGCGACTCTATACAGCTTAGCCAGCAGCTCTTCTAAGGTTCTAGCTGCACCTCCAGCTTAGTTTGGTGTCCCAACCTCTGTCCCCCACCTGATCTATCACCCCATCTCAGGATTCCCTGTTAACCCACCACCTGCCCCCCACCCCCAAGAGCAGGGGCTGGGTCCATTCTTAATCGTCCCCCAGCAGTGTCTGGTTCAAGGCAAGTGCTCAATAAATGTTTGTCCAGTGACGACCTCTGGAAGTGAGAGACACCCCAAGAGAAAAGGAGGCTCGTCTCGGCCCTGGATCTGGAAACTTCTAGGCTGCTTGGGGTTCTGCCGCCCAGCTCCACCTGTCCCTGCTCCTGGGCCCCTCCTCTTGGACGGCTCTTCTTTGACCCGTTCTCCTGCCTGCTCTTCCTCTCTCTGCCTCCCAGTAACAGCTGTGAGGGAAGCCTTGGACCCTGAGCTGTGGATCCAGAGTGGCTCAGCGTACCATCTGTGCAGTTCGTCCATGTTGTATGTACCCTAGTTTGTCCGTTTTATTGCTGAGTAGCATTCTATGGACATACCAGTTTGTGTACTCCTTCTCCTGTTGATGACCATTTAGGTTGTTTCCGGTTTGGGACTATTATGAACAAGGTTACTATTAATATTCTTGAATATGTCTTTTGGCAGACATTTCTGTTTGGTATTTTTTTTTTTTATGACCCTAGAGTAGAATTGAAGAGTCATCAGACATGCCTATGTTCACACATTACTCATTGACATCAAGTTGATTCCAACTCACAGCAACCCTATAGGACAGGGTAGAACTGCCCCATAGGGTTTCCAAGGAGTGCCTCGTGGATTCAAGCTGCCGATCTTTTGGTTAGCAGCCGAGATCTTAACCACTGCGCCATCAGGGCTCCATGTTCATATGTAGAGTTTTTAAAAAATATGAATAGTCCTATGAAGCTTTTAATGAAAAGAGAGCAGTCCCTTGATTTCCTCCCCGCCTCAGAGGTAGCCACATACAACTTTTCAGTCCTTCTGTTATCTACCTTGATATTTCTAAATAATACGGCTCTATTGCTATTCATCAATTTTGAGCATTGCCTATTGATTTACGATTAGGGTGGAAGATAAAGGTTTGGCTTTTTCCTGACGCCATCCCTTCTACTTCCGTTTCCAAACTTCCTAATATAATTATATTGCAATCTTTGATTAAATCAATGTTTAGTGCTTTACAATGTCACAGCTGGGGTGGCCCTGCTGAGTCAAACATGTGTTATGGAATGTTTTTTCTTATATAACCTTTGTTTCTTCTGAACTTAATAATTGCCATGTTTTTTCCCTCATTGGCTTAATTTTTATGATTTTTTATTGCTAATTCTTCTCAAATACTCCAAGAAGTCAGTAGAGCCCCTCTTAGAAGCATCTAATAATCAATCGGATTTTTTTTTTCTTTGGACTCTTCTACCAAGCTCTCTCTCCTGGTCCCTCTAGGCCTGGGTATCCCTCTGGTCCTGGCCTTCTCTTGCTCACTTCTTAGGCTGGATTCTCCAGAGGAACAAAACCAATGAAGTGTATATATATAAATATACAGATTTTTTAATTGTACTTTAGATGGAGGTTTACAGAACTAGTTTCTCATTAAACAGTTAGTACATATATTGTTTTATGACATTGGTTAACAACCCCACAACATGTCAACATTCCCATCTTGATTTTGGGTTCCCTATTATCAGCTTTCCTGTCCCCTCCTACCTTCTAGTCCTTGCCCCTAGACTGTTGTGCCCCTTTAGTCTTGTTTTGTTTTATGGGCTTGTCTAATCTTTGGCTGAAGGGTGAACCTTGGGAGTGACTTCATTACTGAGCTAAAAGGGTGTATGGGGGCCATACTCTTGGGGTTTCTCCAGCCTCTGTCAGGCCAGTAAGTCTGGTCTTTTTTTTTGTTGAGTTAGAATTTTGTTCTACTTTTTTTCTCCAGCTCTTTCCGGGACCTTCTATCGTGATCCCTGTCAGAGCAGTCAGTGGTGATCCCAGGCACCATCTAGTTGTACTGGACTCAGTCTGGTGGAGGCTGTGGTAGATGTGGTCCATTAGTCCTTTGGACTAATCTTTCCCTTGTATCTTTAGTTTTCTTCACTCTTCCTTGGTCCTGAAAGAGTGAGACCAGTGGAATATCTTAGATGGCCACTCACAGACTTTTAAGACCCCAGATGCTACTCACTAAAGTAGAATGTAGAACTTTTTTCTTTATAAACCGTGTTATGCCAGTTGAGCTAGATGGTCCCCGAGACCATGGTCCCCGCAGCCCTCAGCCTAGCAATTCAGTCCTTCAGGGAGATTGGATGTGTCTATGGAGCTTCCAGGACCTTGCCTTGTATAAGTTGTGCTGGCTTCCCCAGTATTGTGTACTGTCTCACCCTTCACCAGAGTTTCCACTTGTCTATTTAGTGTTTTTCTGTTTCCACCCCATAATCATCAAAAATTGTTTCTTTTTGTATATAAACCTTTTCATGAGTTTTTATAGTAGTGGTCTCATACAATATTTGTCCTTTTGTGATTGACTTACTTCACTCAGCATAATGGCCTCCAGATTTATCCATGTTATGAGATGTTTCACAGATTCATCATTTTTCTTTATTGTTGCATATTACTCCATTGTGTGTATGTACCATAGCTTGTTTACCCATTCATGGGCATCTTGGTTGTTTCCATCTTTTTGCTATTGTGAACAATGCTACAGTGAACATGGGTGTACATATGTCTATTCATGTGACGACTCATTTCTCTAGGATATATTGCTAGGACTGGGATTGCTGGATCATATGGTATTTCTATTTCTAGCTTTCTAAGGAAACGCCATATTGTTTTCCAAAGTGGTCATATCATTTTGCATTCCCACTAGCCTCTCCAACATTTGTTACTTCCTGTTTTTTTTTTTTTTTTTGATTCATGCCAGTAATGCTGGGGTGAGATGGTATCTTGTTGTGGTTTTGATTTGCATTTCTATAGAGAGATTTTTTTTTTTCAAGGAAATGGCTCACACAGTTGTGGAGGCTGGCAAGTCTGTGAGTCAGGTGGCAGGCTGCAGGGGCTGATGAACCCAAGATCAGCAGGTCATACAGCAGGCTGCTGGCTTGTTTCCCAAGAACTGGAGGTCAGAGGATGACATGTTGGAAGCAGGATTGAGAGAGGGTGAGTTTTGCCAGAACATCCGTATATATTAGGTACAAGCCACAACCCCAAGGAAACTCCCCTTTCAGTTGAATGGCTGCTCACGTCGGATCACAAAATGGAGGATGATTACATAATATCTGCCAAACCACTGAGAATCATGGCCTAGCCAAATTGACACATCACCATGACCATGACACTTACCCTCCTCGTGGTTCCCTCCACTTCTCTCATGTACTGGATCTCACAACTTCCTCTTTTTTGGTTACTGACTCACATTGGAGAAGCATGTCCTTCAGTAGTTTCCTGAGAAAGTGCATGGGAGGTAAAATTTTTGAGACCTCAAATACCTGAAAATAATCTTTATTCTATACTCACATGTGATTGATAGCTTCACTGGATATACAGTTATAGATTGGAAATCTTTTTCTCTCAGAATTTGAAGGCTTTTCTTCATTGTCTTCTAACTTCCAATGCTGTCATTCTGTTCCTTCGTATGTGACCTTTCCTTCCTACCCTTTCCATCTCTGAACTTTTATTTTCTCATCTTTGGTCCCGGTGTTCTGAACTTCCAGGTCTCTTTGCCTCTAAAGTGGTAGGCACTCATGTCCTTCAATTCCAAGAAATTTTCTTGTATTATATTTTTGATAATTTTCTCCCCTCTGTGTTCTCTACTTTCTCTTTCTGGAATCCTATTACTATTAGGTGGATGTTGGACCTCCTGGATTGATCTCTGATTTTTCTCTTCTTTCTAATGTCTGCATCTTTTAAATTACTTTCTGGGAAATGTCCTCATCTTTATCTTCCAATCTTGCATTTATTTATTTATTTTTACTTTAGGTACCATATTTTTAATTTGAAAGAGTTCTTTCTTGTTCTCGAATATTTTCTTTTTTATAGTATACAGTTCTTGTTTCATTGTAAAAATTCTTTTTAAAGTACACTGAGTAAGAATCTATAGAGGAATGAAAATTCGTGAGTGACAGCTATGTGTCCAAATATTTAAATCATAGTGAATATTTAAATCATAATGCTGAGTAACAGAGGGCAGGCCCAACAGGGTACATACTGTGTGAGTTCATTTATATAAAGTCTGAAAACAGGCAAAGCTGAACTATATTGATATTTATGGTAAACATTGGGAAGGGTAGGCAGGGGCTTCCAGGAACTGGCAATGCCCTGCCTCTTGATGGGTGGTTCCTTCTTTACAGCGGTTGCACAGCGTGTCACGCAGTAGTAGCCAAAAACAAACAAACACCAAACCCCTTGCTGTCGAGTCAATTCCAATTCCTAGTGACCTTATAGGACAGAGTAGAACTGCTGCATAGGGTTTCCAAGGAGTGGCTGGTGGATTCAAACTGTGGACCCTTTGTTTAACAGCCGAGCTCTTAACCACTGTGCCACCAGGGCTCCCACAGTAGTAACATATTCTAAAAATACAAACAAACCAGCTGCCATGGAGTCAGCTCTGACTCGTGGCGACCCTACGTGTGTCAGAGCAGAACTGCTCCGTAGCGTTTTCTGGGCTGAGATCTTTACGGGAGATGGCCACACCTTTCTACTGCAGAGCTGCCAGGTGGGTTTGAACCACCAACCTTTTGGTTAGAAGCCGAGCACTTAACTGTTCTCAGGGCAATAGTTTTGGGGCCTTAGGGTTTTTTGGAAGTAAATTGCCAGGACTTTCTTCTGAGGTGCCTCTGGGTGAACTCTGGAGAATGGCTGGGCAGGGAGCCCAATCCTTTTGGTTAGCAGCCAAGCACGCAACTACTTGTACCACCCAGGGACTCTTAACATATTGTAACTCTACAGAATTAATAATAGTAACTACAGCATGGTGTTGTTGTACAGATTAAATGAAGTCACAGGTGCAATGTGCTTAGGACAGAACCTGGTACACGCCAGGCTTTCCTCTGTCTTGAGCAAGTTACTTGATCTTTTTGTGCCTCAGTTTCCTTATCTGGAAATAATAGTCCATATAAAATGTGATTCACGTGAGGATCAAATGGTTAGACACAGGAAAAGGAGTGTCCTCACACGTGGTTACCGCGCAGCAGCGTTCACCGTCACAGCAGTAGATGTTTCAGTGATCACTGACGTATAGTTTGTCTTAACACCTGGAAGGGCAAGTCCTTGGCTTCGTTATTTATAAACTCTCTTTGCTCTTCTTCCTCATTTTCTCTGGTAGATGACTATATTAGCAACCGTATTTCTTGGTCAGTTTGTTGTGTTCCATAAATAAGCCTGTTGGATTTAGAGATTGACTGAAGTTGCAGGTTCGCTTGGGGAAAACGGACATTTTACAGTATCGAGCCCACCCAGCAGAAGCAGAGCATTTCCGTTTATTCCTGTCATTTTTCCCTCCTTCCCTTCTTTTCTCCTTCCTTCCGTCCTCCCTCCCTTCACGCAGCCCAAGTTCACTGAGCACCTACGACGGCCCCGTCTGGGGAACAGTGAGGGAGACAGACCCGGTCCCTGCTGGTGGAGCGGGTTTATCCCAGATAAATGCATATCCAGGGTTCTGTGGGGTGTGAGGAAAGCTCTGAGGAACAGGAAAGCAGGGCAGGGGTAGAGCTGGGGAGGAAAGTAGTATTTCAGTTGGCAGAACTTGTTGTGGAAGGAAGTAGAACCCTGAACTGTGGTGGTTTTCTTCATCCACGTAGCACACACTTCTGGTACTGAGTCTTCATCCCAATTCTGAGGTCTATCAGAGTCTGTCTTCTAGCTGGAGGGACATGCCCATCCAGAAGCCTCCTTGGGAGCTCCCCCGCCCCACACCAGTGACTGAGGAACCCAAAGCAGGTGGTGTCTGTGGTCTAAGGTGCAGGGTGGGAGGCAGAGGGAGCTGGGGCCTGAGAGGCAGGTGGGCCGGAGCCCACAGGGCCTTGTGAGCGTCTTTACTCCAAAGTAGTAGGAAGTCTCTGAAGAGCTTTAGGGACAAGACTGACATAATGAGACCTACTTTTTGCAAATGACTCTGTGTATTCCTTCCATCTTCTTCTGATGCTTCCTGCATTGTTTAATATTTTCCCCACGGAATCCTTCACTATTCCAACTCAAGGCTTGAAATTTTTCTTCATTTCTTTCAGCTTGAGAAACGCTGAGCGTTTTCTGTCTCCAGCTCTTTGCACATGTCATTATAATACTTTTCTTGAGAGGCCCTTTGGAATCTTCTGTTCAGTTCTTTTACTTCATCAATTCTTCCTTTTGCTTTAGCTGCTCAGCGCTCAAGAGCGAGTTTCAGAGTCTCCTCCGACATCCACCATGGTCTTTTCTTTCTTTCCTGTCTTTTCAGTGACCTCTTGCTTTCTTCATGGATGATATCCTTGATGTGGCTCCACAACTCATCTGGTCTGCGGTCACCAGTGTTCAATGCGTCAGATCTATTCTTGAGATGGTCTCTAAATTCAGGTGGGATATACTCAAGGTCATATTTTGGCTCTTGTGGACTTGCTCTGATTTTCTTCAGTTTCAGCTTGAACTTGCATATGAGCAATTGATGGTCTGTTCCACAGTCGGCCCCTGGCCTTGTTCTGACTGATGATATTGAGCTTTTCCATCATCTCTTTCCACAGATGTAGTCAATTTGATTTCTGTGTGTTCCAACTGCTGAGATCCATGTGTATAGTCGCCGTTTATGTTGGTGAAAGAAGGTATTTGCAATGAAGAAGTTGTTCGTCTTGCAAAATTCTATCATTCGGTCTCTGGCATTGTTTCTATAACCAAGGCCATATTTTCCAACTACTGATCCTTCTTCTTTGTTTCCAACTTTTGCATTCCAATCACCAGTAATTATCAATGCATCTTGATTGCATGTTCGATCAATTTCAGACTGCAGCAGCTGATAAAAATTTTCTATTTCTTCATCTTTGGCCCTAGTGGTTGGTGCGTAAATTTGAATAATATTCATATTAACTGGTCTTCCCTGTAGGCGTATGGATATTATCCTATCACTGACAGCATTGTACTTCAGGATAGATCTTGAAACGTTCTTTTTGACGATGAATGCAACACCATTCCTCTTCAAGTTGTCATTCCCAGCATAGTAGACTATATGATTGTCTGATTCAAAATGGCCAATACCAGTCCATTTCAGCTCACTAATGCCTAGGATATCGATGTTTATGCATTCCATTTCATTTTTGATGATTTCCAATTTTCCTAGATTCATACCTCATACATTCCAGGTTCCGATTATTAATGGATGTTTGCAGCTGTTTCTTCTCATTTTGAGTCGTGCCACATCAGCAAATGGAGGTCCCGGAAGCTTTACTCCATCCACGTCATTAAGGTTGACTCTGCTTTGAGGAGGCAGCTCTTCCTCAGTCATCATTTGAGTGCCTTCCAACCTGGGGGGCTCATCTTCCAGCACTATATCAGACAATGTTCCACTGCTATTCATAAGGTTTTCACTGGCTAATGCTTTTCAGAAGTAGACTGCCGGGTTCTTCTTCCTAGGCTGTCTTAGTCGGGAAGCTCAGCTGAAAACTGTCCTCCGTGGGTGACCCTGCTGGTATCTGAATACTGGTGGTATAGCTTCCAGCATCACAGCTACACACAAGCCCCCACAGTATGACAAACTTCCATCAAAAGAAGATGGAAGGAATACACAGAGTCATTATACCAAAAAGAATTAGTCAATATTCAACCATTTCAAGAGGTGGCATATGATCAGGAACTGAAGGAAGAAGTCCAAGCTGCTCTAAAGGCATTGGTGAAAAACAAGGCTCCAGGAATTGATGGAATATCAATTGAGACGTTTCAACAAACAGATGCAACGCTGGAGGTGCTCACTGGTCTATGCCAAGAAATATGGAAGACAGCTTCCTGGCCAATTGGAAGACATCTATATTTACGCCTATTCCTAAGAAAGGTGATCCAACTGAATGTGGAAATTATAGAACAATATCATTAATATCACATGCACTCAAAATTTTGCTGAAGATCATTCAAAAACGCCTGCAGCAGTATATCGTCAGGGAACTGCCAGAAATTCAGGCTGGTTTCAGAAGAGGACGTAGAACCAGGGATATCATCGCTGATGTCACGTGGATCCTGGTTGAAAGCAGAGAATACCAGAAGGATGTTTACCTGTGTTTTATTGACTATGCAAAGGCATTCGGCTGTGTGGATCATAACAAACTATGGATAACACTGCAAAGAATTCCAGAACACTTAATTGTGCTCATGAGGAACCTTTACATAGATCAAGAGGCAATTGTTCGGACAGAACAAGGGGATACTAATTGGTTTAAAGTCAGGAAAGGTGTGCGTCAGGGTTGTATTCTTTCACCATACCTATTTAATCTGTATGCTGAACAAATAATCCGAGAAGCTGGACTATAAGAAGAACAGGGCATCAGGATTGGATGAAGACTCATTAACAACCTGCGTTATGCAGATGACACAACCTTGCTTGCTGAAAGTGAAGAGGACTTGAAGCACTTACTAATGAAGATCGAAGACGACAGCCTTCAGTATGGATTACACCTCAACATAAAGAAAACAAAAATCCTCACAACTGGACCAATGAGCAACATCATGATAAACAGAGAAAAGATTAAAGTTGTCAAGGATTTCATTTTACTTGGATCCACAATCAACAGCCATGGAAGCAGTAGTCAAGAAATCAAAAGACGCATTGCATTGGGCAAATCTGCCGCAAAGGACCTCTTCAAAGTGTTGAAGAGCAAAGATGTCACCCTGAAGACTAAGGTGCACCTGACTCAAGCCATGGTATTTTAAATCGCATCATATGCATGTGAAAGCTGGACAATGAATAAGGAAGGCCAAAGAAGGGTTGACGCCTTTGAATTGTGGTGTTGGCGAAGAATATTGAATATACCACGGACTGCCAAAAGAACGAACAAATCTGTCTTGGAAGAAGTGCGGCCAGAATGCTCCTTAGAGGCAAGGATGGCAAGACTGGGTCTTACATACTTTGGACATGTTGTCAGGAGGGATCAGTCCCTGGAGAAGGACATCAAGCTTGGCAGAGTACAGGGTCAGCGGAAAAGAGGAAGACCCTCAACAAGGTGGATTGACACAGTGGCTGCAACAATGAGCTCAAGCGTAACAACGATTGTAAGGATAGCACAGGACCAGGCAGTGTTTTGTTCTGTTGTGCATAGGGGTTGCTATGAGTCGGAAGCGACTTGACAGTACCTGAGAACAACAACAACAATGCGTTTTGCAAACAGAACTCTGAGAGGACTGGAGGGGCTGGGGAGAGGAGGGTGTCGCTGTAAGCCAGGTGCCCAGGCAGAGAGGTGAGCATGCCTGACTAACAGACAAGGAGCTGATGTGTTGACTGACCGAATGACCAGGCCATGTGGACGCTAGCTTGTCGGAAAGGAAAAGTCCAGGACTGGGGAGGGGTTAGCCTCAGCCTAGGGGACTGGCTCCTTCTTCCAAGTCACCACTGTGATGATATAGAGCTCCAACGGCAGCCTAGACCTTACCAACTAGAGCAGGGCTCTGACCAGGTACAGTCCAGCCTCCAGGCCAGGAGAGGGCCGGGCGGCCTGAGGTCAGGCAAGCTCTCCTGGCAGGAGCTGGGACCAAGTGGGGGTACTGAGGGCAGGGCTGAGGAGCCAGGGCCAGGCAACTTCCAGGTCTCTCCCTCCACCCTAGGCTCGGCAGGTCAGTGCCACACAGAGCCCGCCAGGTGGGTCCTGGGCCACAACGAGGGGTCGTCCCCAGCTGGGAGTCCTGTCTCGCCCCTCGCCTGGCTGCTACTCACTCCCAGGTGGGGACAGGGTGCAGCAGCCCCCCATCCCTGCTTCGGCACAGAAGCCTTTTCATGGGCGTGCTGGCTTGGATTGCTGGCAGCCCCTCGGTCCCACGCCTCCTTCCTGCCTGGCCCCCATGCAGATCCCCCTCTCCGGGCTCCCCGGCAGGCAGGCCCAGGCTGAGGAGCAGCCGGGCAGGGAGCACAATGCCGCTCCTTGTTCCCCAGCTAGTCCGGAGCCTCCTGGAATTGGCCCGTTTCCTGCCTGGGCCTTGGGGCCTCTTCCAAGGTAAATAAACAAATACAGAGAAGTTGGGGACTGAGGTGGAAAGGGGGGTGTTGGGATTTTCTTCCCGCCTCACTCCAAACCCCATAACCATGGCTGCTGTGTGGCCACAGGGGCGAGGAGGGGAAGACTGGGCCCCTTGCTTCCTGCCAGCCTGCAGTTCTAGTGACCCCTCGGGGAACAGGACCCACTGGAGGGTTGGGGTCATTCTGCCCAGGGGCTGTGGCAGGGCACACTACCTTCCAGGGGCTGCCCCCCGAGAGGAAGCCCAGGAGGCCCCGACCCCAGCAGGAATTCCCTGGGCAGAGGAGACAGCTGCTGACGGTGGGCGGAAAGGCTCTGGGGCAATGGAGTTCCCTGGGCTCTTGTCCCAGCTGTGCCACTTTGGAGGGCTGTGGCCTCGGGGCAGGAAAGGAGCCTCCATGGGCAGCTGCTCCGTCTGCAGCAATGGGCTCAGGAGGGGCTGTCGGTGGGGCTGAGCGCCCTTCACTACCCCTGCCCCTGCTGCCTGACCTTGGACCAGTTGCTTAGTCTCTCCAGGTCGTAGTTTCCACGGCTTTGACAGGACATCAGCACCCAGCAGGCTGCCTGAATTTGGGTGGGGGGAGGGTCTTGCAGCTGGCACAGCAAGTTCTTCTCCAGGTTCCCATGGCCTGGGGAGGCTCACTTCCTCTGCCTGGACCTCAGTTTTCTCATCTATAAAATTAGGGAAGTGAGCAGACAGGCCCATGGGCCCCCTCCAGAGCTGAGGCTTTGGACTGAGCCCCACCACCTGCCCTGCCCTGGGCTGTGGGTGTGAGAAGGGCCTGGAAAAGGGAACATGGGACTGGCCTCGAAGTGGCTGCTGGCAGGCAAAACCTTCCTCACACCTGTCCACCTCCCTCTCTTGCCTTTTCCGGGAAGCACTGGCGCCACACCTCCACCATCCACCTGTTCAAACCCAGCTGCGTCCACTTCACAGCCTCCAGCAAAGGTCACTTCCTGAACTGCAACTTTGCATTCATCTCCATTCTACACCCCACTTCTCCACCCCCTCCCCCAAATCTTTCACATAGTCAACAACACTTGCTAAGTGCTTGCTCTGTAAGCCCCGTGACAGAATGGTCCCTGCCATGGGAACTTACAGTGTGTGTGTGTCCCAGAAATGTCTCTCAAATGGGGTCTGAAGATGTGTTTGAGGAGACTCTCAAATTCCTTGAGAATTAAAATTGAAGATGTTCATTTTAATAACTTAAAAAAATTATCTTTTAAGTTATAAGGAAAAATCTCTTTTGTAGTAATCATTTACAATTAAAATGCATTTTCACCAAGGCTTTAGTTTCTTAAGTCAGTGTTTTCCAAAGGTTGGTCCCATGGGAGTTTTGAGCGTATTTTTTATGGTGTCTCATAATCGTTTTCCTTTGAAAGATGTACACACTACAGCAAATCATGTCTGATGCCGGTGGGAGCGTATTAGGGGCAAGGGGTGCTCAGCTCTACTTGAGGGGTCTGGGAAGGCTTCTCAGAGGACGTTGCTCTTGCCCTGAGTCATTCCAGTGCTGGGCAGAGAGGGATGAGGTGGGCGTTTTAGTCTGGGCTCTCTAGAGAAGCAAAACCAGTGAAGCATATAGTGGTTAAAGTGATCAACTGATAACTGAAAGGTTGGTGGTTTGAAACCACCACCAGCTCCAAAGGAGAAAGACGTGGCAGTCTGCTTCTGTAGAGATTTACAGCCTTGGAAACCCTATGGGGTCGCTATGAGTCATAATTGACTTGACGGCGGTGGGTTTGGGTTTCATACATGCATATATATATATATAGACAGAGAGAGATTTATCTGCCCTGGTGGTGCAGTGGTTAAGAACTATGGCTGCTAAACAAAAGGTTGGCAGTTCGAATCCACCAGCCACTCCTTGGAAATCCTATGGGGCAGTTCTACTATGTCCTACAGGGTCTCTATGAGTTGGAATCGACTTGAGGGCAATGGGTTTTGGTATATATATATGGAAACCCTGATGGCGTAGTGGGTAAGTGCTACAGCTGTTAACCAAGGGGTTGGCAGTTCAAATCTGCCAGGCGCTCCTTGGAAACTATGGGGCAGTTCTACTCTGTCCTACAGGGTTGCTATGAGTTGGAATTGACTCGACAGCAGTGGGTTTGGTTTATATATATATATATATATACATATATATTTATAGACAGAGAGAGAGAGAGATTTATCTTAAGGAAATGGCTCATGCGATTATAGAGTCTGGCAAGTCCCCAGTCCGTGGGTTAGGCATCAGGCTGGAGGCTTCTCTCACCTCACATAGCTGCAGGGGCTGATGAACCCAAGATCAGATCGGCAGGTCAGATGGCAGGCCACTAGCACAGGGGCTGTGGGAGCTGATGAATCCAAGATTGACAGGCAATAAGGGCAGGCCACTGGCTCAGGTCCCAAGAACCGAAGGTCAGACGATGATGAGCTGAATGCAGGATCCAGAACAAGAGGAAGCTTTGCCAGAGTGCCCATATATATTGGGTGCAGGCCAAGCCCCCAAGGAAACTCCCCTTACAACTGATTGGCTGATCACATAAGATCACATCATGGAAGTGACTACATTATATTACTTATGGGAGATCGCAAAATGGAGGATAATTACATCAGATTACAAAATGGAGGATAGCCACATCATTACATGGTTGGCAAACTACATCATAACTGCCAACCCACTGAGAATCACAGCCCAGCCAAGTAGACACACAACCTTAACCATCACATGGGGAAGACCCGAGGCCCCCTGCAGCCTTGGCTGTTCTGGAGTATCAGAGCAGGACCTACAGAGAAGGTGGGTGTCATAGATTGAATTGTGTCCTCCCAAAATATCTGTCAACTTGGCTAGGTCATGATTCCCAGTACTGTGTGATTGTCTACCATTTTGTCATCTAATGTGATTTCCCTGTGTGTTATAAATCCTAATGAGATGGACTCATCAATCATTATATTGATGAGATCTATGAGAGTAGATAGTGTCTTGAGCCGATCTCTTTTGTAACATAGAAGATAGAAGTGAGCAGAGAGACATGGGGACCTCATATCACCAAGAAAGAGCACTGGGAGCAGAGTGTGTCCTTTGGACCTGAGGTTCCTGCATTGAGATGCTTCCAGACCAAGCAAAGACTGATGCATCACAAGGACCTTCCCCCAGAGCCGACAGAGAGAGAGAAAGCCTTCCCCGGGAGCTGGCGCCCTGAATTCGGACTTCTAGCCTACTGGACTCTAAAAGAATAAGCTTCTCTTTGTTAAAGCAGTCCACTTGTGGTATTTCTGTTACAGCAGCACTAGATGACTAAGACAGTGGGGTAAGAGTCAGCCAGAAGTCAGTGCCCTCCCACCTAGAGAACGAAGGAGAAGAGGCACCTATTGGACACCTATTAGGTGCCAGACCCTGCATTGTTGTTGTTAGTTGGTGTAGAGTCGAGTCCAACTCATGGTGACCCCGTATGTAGGTACCATTTATAATTTTCCCACTTAATCCTCCCAACAAGCTCAGCAGTGGAAAAATTATTACCCCGTATAGGGTTGCTATGAGTCAGAATCGACTCGACGGCAGCAGGTTTGGTTTTAGGTTTTATTTATAGATGAGGTTCTGAAGCTCACAGCTCTTCCTCAGGATCATACATATAGTGAGTGAGTGGTGGGGATGGAATTCAAGGTCTGATCCAGTGGATTCCACAGCTTTTATTACACTTCCTGGCTTTACTCCACCATTCCTTCATCCAGGAACATGCCCCCAAATCACCTCGCTGCCTGGCTCAGTCTCCTTAGCCCCTGCCAGCCTCTCAGCGACCCTTCCCCACCGTTCCTCACATGTTGTCAGGCTGCTGCAGTGGGAGAGAGCTTTCCAGGTGCTATAGACAAGGGGAGCCCCTGGGTGGTGCAAATGGCTAACGCTCTCGGCTGCTAACCAAAAAGTTGGAGCCATGCAGAGGTACCTTGAAAGAAAAGCCTGGCGCAATCTACTTCCTAAAAAAAACAGCCACTGAAAACTCTATGGAGCACAGTTCTGCTCTGACACACATGGGGTCACCATAAGCCAGAGTCGACTCAGCGGCAGCTTGTCTTCTTTTACAGACACAGGCCCCTGCCTCACTGGCTCCATAGGGCCACCACTAGGAACCTTCCGCTCATGTCTCTCAAGTCTCAACTCACATTGCCCCTTCCTGCAGTCTCCCTGGAATCCATCCAGATATTCCAAAGTATCTCTGGAGCCCTGTGATGGGCTAGGTGGTACCTTAGTGAAACAGACTGCTGACAAAGCTGCCACCACATGGAGCTTACAGTCTGAGCAGGGATCTCCTGTCTTCCCAAAAGGCATCTGGCTCCCTCACCTTGACCCACGTTGCTGCACTTTGTGGGTGTGGCCCAACTCCCCAGGTACTTCCTAGACCTGGAAGGATGTCAGTGATCTCTCTGTACACCAGTGGCTGCCAAATTCCCATCTGTCAGCTGACTTCCCCTCCAGATTCTTACATCTAGTTGTGATCTGGTGTCTGTCTTCACCTGGATGTCCCACAGACATCTCACCCTGAACGTGGCTGCAGCAGAACTCTCCAGTCCCCCCTCTCACCCTGGCTGCCCAGCTTCTTCCCTAACTGGCCTAATTTCAGCAAATGGCATTACAATCTAGCTAGTGGTTCATGTTTAAACACTCTGGATACCCTGAACTACCCATCCCAATCCCCCAGCCAGTCCTGTGGGCTCCACCTCCAGTAAATATCCTGAATTCACTCTGTTAATTGCAACCAGCAACCTTATTGGCTACAGTTCCATTTGCCCACCTAGTTATTCTATAAGAGCCGGACAATAAAAAATAAATTTTAGGGACAGATAGGTTTTCAGTCTAGCATACTGGCATTTAGAATACGGGGTTCGCTCTGAAGCTGGGACTGTGTGGCTGTCTGAGACCATAGGCCAGACCCCGCCACCATCACTGCCTCCATCTGCTCACACAGGCTGGTCCTTGGCCGGAGCTCATCAACTCTTGGGGCAGAGAAGGAAGGGGCAAAGGAAGCAGTGAGCATCTGGGGAGGGTCGCCCGGGAGCTGAGAGCAGCCTCTGATAGCTTCACTGTCAGGACAGAGACTGGCTACAGAGATGGCCCCTTTTCAGTCCATGGCCCGAGGAGCTGGGGGTGGAGATGGGCCAGTGGAGATGGCCGTTGCCACAGCTGGAGCAGTAATGCCTGGACCGTGTCTGCCCAGGGCCTGGGGAGCAGAATCTATACTTTCCTCTTCTGGCTTGACCTTTCCCTCCCCTCCTGAGTTCTGACACCTGGCTGGAACATGTGGATGGAACAGAATTCCTGTAGCTCTCTGTCCAGAACTACAGTCACCATAAACTCTTCCTAGAGGCCTCTGAGGCTGTAGTGGGAGCTCACACCTGGGACTACCACTGCCCAACCTTATTTCTGGCACAGCCCAGGTGTGTGGCCTCCTAGTCTGCCCTTGGCCTGGTGCCCCCACCACCCCCCACCCTCTTAACACCCTCTTGCCAGCTTGGGATGGGTGTGAGGGGAGCAGAATGACAGAACAGGGCTGGGATCGGGACTCAGAATCACTCCACTCTGTGCACCAAACTCCACAGATGAAATGAGCTTCATGAAGGACCTGGCAGGAAAGACCAAGGAGCACATTACTTGGCCAGAGGGACAGGTCCGTAATGGCACTGATGGGAAGAACCTAACCCAAGTGAGGGAACCCGCAATGGGCAGCAGCTCATTCTCTGTGAGTCCAGGAAGCCTTTGCAGAGAAGATGATGTCTGGAAAGAGTTTTTAAGAGTAAATATATCCCAGAAAGAAAGAAGGGCAGGCACAAAGACCTGGACATGCGGAAGAACATGGCACATTCTGGGGACAGTGAGAAGTTCAGTATGTTTCCAAGGAGCGGCTGGTGGATTCGAACTGCCGACCTTTTGGTTTGCAGTCGAGCTCCTAACCACTATGCCACCAGGGCTTCTATGTTAGTTATCACCACAAAAACACCCGTTGCTGTCAAGCCAATTCCAACTCATAGTGACCCTATAGGACGGAGTAGAACTGCACCATATGGTTTCCAAGGAGCACCTAGTGGATTCGAACTGCCAACCTTTTGGTTAGCAGCCGTAGCTCTTAACCACTGCGCCACCAGGGTTTCCGTGTTATAGAGATGGGAAACAGCCGTGGCTTCAACAAGATAGAAACTTCTCTTTCTCTTTCACATGCAAAAATTCAGAGGTAGGCAGTAGGGCTGACATAGGGCTAAGTCCATGAACTTCTCAGGGACCCAGGCTCTTCCCAACTCTCCACACACCCCACAATATATCTGTGGGCCTTGGCCTCTTGGCCCAAGATGGCAGCTAGAGCCCCAGTCATCACATCCACACTCCAGGCAGTGGTGTAGAGGAAGGGATGAAGAAGAAGGGGCAAAGAGTGCATGTTGGCGTATTTAAAGAAGGCTTTCAGAAGCTGGCAGGTGACACTTCTGTTTATAACCCACTGGCAAGAACTTGGTTTGTAATCACCCTAGCTGCAAGGACAGCAGGTAGGTGGCCATGTGCTCAGCTAAAACTTGGGGGTACAATATTGCGCAAAAAGAAAAGGAAAGCCATCAAGGAGTAATCCGGTCATTGCCACTTTCGGGGTGGCTGGAGCCACCTGTGGGGAGGGGATAGGGGCTATAAGGGACAAGTTGGTGACTGTGCCAGGAACGTGGGCCCAGCCCCTTGGGCAGTGGGATAGCCACAAATGAGAAGCAACAGAGTAAACAGCTCAGACTTATTTCAGGGGGAGGAAGGTGCTGGCAGTGGCTGTATGGGGGATGCATTAGTGTGGGGGTAAGGAAGGGGGCTGGAGGCAGGGACCATGGGATTTGGAGACTGGTGGTTGGGTGAGGGAAGGGTAAACCCGGGCCTCCAGCTTGGGAGGGTGGGGAGAGTTGTGGGGGACTTGGACTAGCTATGGGCCTGGGAGGCTGAAGCCATGTGTTGTGTCCAGGAAGAGGCCCAGGGCTCGCTCACCAGGAGGGCTGAGGAAGGTTCAAGCAGGTGAGATCCCTCAAAGAAATAAGGTGAAGAAGGAGAAGAGAAAGGGCTGAAGCCCTGGAGACAGCATCTGCTAAGCTGACAACAGAGGAAGGCATGGAAAAAGACAAACGTGGGGACCCCTCTCTGCGAGGATGGTGGGGTGCAGAGGGCATGTAGCTTGTGCTTCTCCACGCCAAGAGTGGCCCTTTCTCATGGGAACAGAGCCCCTCGCCGTGTGCTCTGGAAGGCTTGGCTCTGATAGGTTAAAAAATCAAGTTGAGGGACCTTGGGCCAGTCGCTTCCTCCCTGTACTGCAAAGTCAGGAGGTCAGACTAGAATCAGTACTTTTCAAAAAACATTTCAAAAATTTAATGCATGGAAACTTTTCTTAACACAAAATTGCACTGGGAAGTCTTATATGTAAAACATATGTAGCAGGGCTGCAAATTTAACCCACTCTGTATTCCAGGTAAGGACACCAGAAAAATCATCGCTGTCGAGTCCATTCTGACCCTATAGGACAGAGTGGAACTGCCCTGTACTGTTTCCAAAGATGCCCTGGTGGATTTGAACCGCTGACCTTTTGGTTAACAGTCATAACTCTTAACCACTATGCCACCAGGGTTTCTGGATAAGGGTAGGCAATGGGATTTCCCTATTCTGTCTGAATGCACCTGGCCTGCTTCCTGAGTTCTCACTGGTGAGGTAGGAGAGGAGATCCCATGTGTCTGATATGATCATTTATGAAGCCCCTTTAGGAGGCTCTTAGCCTTCCATAGATCAAAACTCAAACCGAGCCTTTCTGACAACTGACCCCTGCACATTCTTCTTGCTCAAACATCGTGGCCTGGAAATGGGGAGGGGGCTAAAGATGAGGGGTCCCAGCCTCGATCTTACCCAGGGCATGTGCTGGCTGATGCCTTCTGGGGTTTTCTAGCCTCTAGGACACTGGCCTGGTGTTGTGACTCCCCTAGGTGGCATCTTGCTTCCCGTGGGGCACCTTGCCCACCACAGCTGTCCCCAAGGCCGATGCACTGGGTTTGAATCAAGACTCTTTCTGCAGGACGCCCTGAGGGAGGCTGAGGACAGCTCCTGGCCGAGGGCTTCCCCCACCTGAGCACGCTGGCCACCACCTCTGCTGAGACGTGGCTCAGCTCAGGATGGCCTGGGCAGCCGGCAGTGTCTCCTCCAGAGTCCCAGTGGGTGGCAGGACAGGAGAACCCTGTCCACGGGGGCCCTCCCACATCTGCCTCTCCAGGTCGAAGCCCTGAGTGGGGGCACCCAGATCCAATCCCTCCTCTCCCCACAATTCCCAGAACCCAGAAAGGGAAGAGCCCCTCTTCTCTTCTCATCTGGATCATTTCCCTCATAATAAACTCCTTGGAAAACTCTGTGGTCTAGTCCAGTCCACCATGCCTGGACCATGGTTAGAGTGGGAGGAGCTGGCGTGAAGCTTGCTCTTTATCAAGATGGCACAATTTCTCCTCTTGCTCTTTGCATTCTTTCGTAATAAATCCTGGTCTCCCCAGGCACACTAGGCAAACAAAGGTCATGGGCTCAGAAAAGCCAAACGGTAAAAACACACGCAGCTCCCAGGTGCTCCTTTCCCTCCCCTTCCCCTAAGTATCTCCGGCAGTTTCAGAATCAGTAATTAAATTATTGGCAAGTTGGATTACTATACAGCAATAGTCACTCCCTGTCCACTCGCCTCTGTGGGAGGTGTGTACTTCTGGCCCAGTTTATGTGGGGCTGGGCCATGTGATCTGCTTTGGCCACCAGGCTGTAAGCAGACTTGACAGGAGCAGGGTTTGAATGGGCTGGCGTGTGTGCCTGGGCTTCGGGGTCTGGTCTTTACCCCCGGGAAGAACACACCCCAGCTAGCCCACTGGTCCCAGGGGAGATGTGAGGATCAGTCCTGGACTCAACTGTGGCTTGGAGTCAAGCCCGGTGACCCACAGAAGCCTGAGCAAGAAATAAGTGCTTGCTGTTTTTAATCCTGGGGCTCTCGAGTGGCTCGTTATGCAGCATTATTGTGGCAACAGCTAGCTAGTACTTTACTTAGATGAGCTCTGAGTCCATGAAGGGATCACACCTGTCCCTTGACTGACCAGGCTGTGAGCATTCACTTCTCTGGGTTGGATGCTGCCTTGAGCTATCATACCTCCCTCGAGCAAAGGACGCCAGCGTCCCGGGACCTGGAGCTCACTGAGAAGCTGTCCGCCTTCCTCCTAGGCCAGGAGCAGAGGTGGGGACCTGTCATCAGTGCCGCAGTTGTGTCCCATTTCCTCAGAGGAAGAGGACCATGTCAGAGAGGGGCTGCCTGCCCTGAATAGCTCCCTCATCAGACTACCTCCAAACCAGCCTGAAAGCCACACACATCAACCCACAAGAAAAAACTGAGATCAGAGACGTTAAAGGGCTTGCCCAGGATCTTGAAGCTGGTAAGTGGTGCAGCAGATACCAGAGTTCTGAAGGCCAGGATCTTTCCACGACAGGGCACTGCCTGCCTCTCTGCAGCTGAGGGAAAGTGGAGAAGAGGGGGTACAGGAGACGCTGACTACAGCCTGCCCCTCCCCAGACCTGGGTGCAGAGAGGCCTTCCTGGCACAGATCCATTGGCACTCTCTCCGTCTTGCCTGGCTACAGGAGGGGGCTGTGGTCAGATGGGTGCACCTTGGGAGAGAGACAACGTTGTTCTTAGGCCCCCGCCCTCTTGCCCTACAGCCCCAGCAGTGCTCTTCTCCCTTCCCTATTATGTAGGCCTGTCCATTGAAGTCCCCGAATGGCAGAACAGGTTTAGTGCTCGGCTACTGTCTTAGTCATCTATTGCTGCTGTAACAGAAATGCCACAAGTGGATAGCTTTTACAAACAAAAAATTATTCCCTCACGGTCTAGGAGACTAGAGGTCTGAATTCAGGGCACCAGCTCCAGGGCAAGGCTTTCTCTCTCTGTCAGCTCTGGAGGAAGGTCCTTGTCATCAATCTTCCCCTGGTCTAGGAGTTTCTCAGCATAGGGACCTTGGTTCCAAAGGACATGCTCTGCTTCCAGCTCTTCTGTCTTGGTGGCCTGAGGTCCCCTTGTCTCTCTGCTGGTTTCTCTCTTTTATATCTCAGAAGAGATTGACTCAAGATACCACCTAATCCTGTAGATTGAGTCCTTCCTCATTAACATAACTGCCTCTAATCCTGCCTCACTAACATCACAGAGGTTAGAATTTACAACACAGGAAAATCACATCAGATGACAAAATGGTGGACAATCAGACAATACCAGGAATCATGGCCTAGCCAAGCTGACACACATTTTTGGGGGACACAATTCAATCCATAACAACTACTAACTGAAAGGTTGGCAGTTCACACCCAAGCAGGGGCACCTTGGAACAAAGGCCTGCCAACCTGCTTCTAAGAGTTCTACTCTGCAATTCATGGGGTTGCTGTGAGTCAGAACTACTTGACAGCAACTGGTCCCTTGAAGCAGTGTGACCCCTCTCCAAATTCAAAGCCTCTCTTCTCTAACCTCCTTCAAACCCAGCTCTCAGACAACTGTCACTCCTGAGAGCGTAGATAAACTCACTCCCACCAAGGTCCTGATGACAGGTGAGCTGGGCCATCCATCACAGGGGGGACACTGACATAGAGGAAGGAAGCAAGGCAGGCAAGGCGTAGAGCTGGCAGAATGAGGAGGAGGGAGGCAGGAGAGAGGCCACGCAAGACAGGGCCTGGGCTTTTCTCTCCAAGTGAACCGGAGTATGGGGCCAGGTATATTTATAACACGGCCCTGGAGGGGACCAGCCTCACATAAATCATGCTGTTTCCTTGGCAGGAGTAGAAAATAGCACTTGGCTTCCTGTACACGCTTGTGCATGGAACAGAGCTGGCCTGACTAGCTCCCATCCCCACCCCAGCCCCGCACTCTGGTCATGCCCCATTTGACCACTGCCCCCTCCCACCCAGCACCAGGCTTGCTGCCTGCC
The DNA here is from genome assembly GCF_030014295.1 of Loxodonta africana. Classification (NCBI taxonomy): domain Eukaryota; kingdom Metazoa; phylum Chordata; class Mammalia; order Proboscidea; family Elephantidae; genus Loxodonta; species Loxodonta africana. The sequence goes on from NC_087353.1 coordinate 106,311,394, forward strand.
CCTCATCTCCAAAGAGTGGGCTGTCCCCAAGCAGAGCTTCAGGGTGGGCCCCCTGCAGCTCTCTGTCCACAGCCCAGCCAAGGAAGGGGGCCAGGGCCAGAGTGCTGACTCTGGGGTTGGCTCAGGCCAGTGGCAGAAGAAACACAACAGGCTCCTCAGGCAAAGTCAAGGTGCGGAAAGCATCAGAGCTGAGCAGGGGTGACGAATGAGGAATGAGGGACAGTGCGGGGGAAGAGGAGAGGCTAAAGCTGAAAACCCTAACTAAGCATCCCGGCGTACCATTAGAGCTTCTGTGATCTGCCAGCAGGGAAAAAGAGGAGGCAGAATGGGAGGAAGAAATTTACAAGGCTCTGGACCAGGACACAGCTGTGAGGAGACCCCCACCCGTGCCTCCAAGGGCCTTCTGATCTTTGGAATAACCTGAGGGCTTGTTACAGAGCCCATCCCAGGGCCCCCGAGACAGAGCACCTCTAGCGGATTCCTGCGGCTTCACTTTCGACACGCTCACCCGCAGCCCTGAGGCACTGCCAGGTTTGCCATCCCCACCGTGAGGCTGGAGCCTTGGGAGGTGGACACCAGATGGGGTCGAGGCTGCCTCCTCACTGCCCTTCCTTCAATCCGTCCCTCTCAAGCCTGCCAGTTTTCCAGCAGTCTCTGGGTCAGTAAAGCAGGAAAAAGTGACTGCCTGGAAAAGTGACCTATTTGAGGCAGGAGCACCCTGCTCCAGCGGCACACTTTACGGTGTCTCAGCCTCTCTCTGGGAACCTACTCCTGGAGTGGGGAAGCAGATAGCCTGTCAGGTTTGGGAGGAGCCAGACGGGGGAGGGCCTGTTTACACCTGTCTAACCTGCACCACTAACTTCCACAATGGGTAATATCCCTAGTTTTACACACAAGAAAAATGAAGTTCAGAGAACATAAGTAATTTCCCAAAGTCACACAGCTGCTCAAGTGCAAGAGCTGGGATTTAATCCAGGGTCTCTCTGATCACAAACCAAGGTCTAGGTCACAGTGGAAACTCCCAAATTTTTCTTGTGTCAAAGCTCAGAATCGCCACAGAGCTGCCTTCAGTGTCTCCCATGACGTCTGAGATGTGGGCGTCCAGTCTCTGCCAGACCAGGGGGGTGGCAGGGTGCCCTTCCCACCTTCGCTGGGCACTGCCTCCCTGGGCAGCACCTCTGCCCCACAGAACCACACTGTGCTCTGGGTGCTGAGACTGCAGGGGCTTAATTCTTCTCATTAGACTCGGGCAGTGGTTCCCGCCATGTCACGCCAAGCCCTGGAACACCTGAGAGGGGTTACTCTTCTCTGAGCCTCCTTCGTGCCAGCAAATTCCTAATGTCCATATCCAATGGACAGCTTCTATTTACCCATTTTCAGATTGGAAGCTCTTCCATTCCTTCTACAAATGTTTATGGAGTATGTCCTATATGGTTAAGGTACTGTGCAGGGCTGAAGGTAGAGCAGGGGTAAGACAGGCAAGGTCCCTGCCCATATGCCACTTACGTTCTAGTGAACATCTCAGTGCCACAGTGGAAGGGTGAAGGGCAGAGACCCTAGAACCAACTGGGTTCAAATCTAGGCTCTGACTACTAGCTGGGTGACTGTCTTAGTTACCTAGTGCTGCTATAACAGAAATACCACAAATGGATGGCTTTTACGAACAAAAATTTATTCTCTTGCAGTCTAGGAGGCTAGAAGTCTGAATTCAGGGCACCAGCTCCAAGGGAAGGCTTTCTTTCTCTGTTGGTTCTGGCGGAAGGTCCTTGTCATCAATCTTTCCCTGGTCTAGGAGCTTCTCAGCGCAGGGATCCTGGGTCCAAAGGACGTGCTCCCCTCCTGGTTCTTCATTCTTGGTGGCAGGAGTTCCCCCTGTTTGCTGGCTTCTTTCTTTTATATCTCAAAAGAGATCGACTCAAGAAACAACCTAATCTTATAGATTGAGTCCTGCCTCATTGACACAACTGCCTCTAATCCTGCCTCATTAACATCATAGAGGCAGGATTTACAACACATAGGAAAATCACACCAGATGACAAGATGATGGGCAATCACACAATACTGGGAATCATGGCCTAGCCACATTGATACATATTTTGGGGGACACAATTCAATCCGTAAGAGCGACCTTGGACAAAACACTTGACCCCTCTGTGCTTTGGTTCTCTCATCTGTAAAGTAAGGGTAATAATGGTATTGTTTTTTTTTTTTAAGGGTAAATACAAAGCGGGAAAAAAATGTATGTATAATTTTCCTTGGTGTAAAAAGGGAAGGAGAACCTGCCTCTCTTCTTTCTTAGAGCATTTCTTTAGAAAACTTGCCATGGTAAATCATTTCTCTGCTTCTTTTGAAATGTATGTACAGTAAATCCTTTTAAAGGACTGAAGTTTCTTGCCAGTTTTAAAACCCAGGAATGTTCCTCAAGGACCTAGGAGTGATCTTTTTGAAATATAATCATGAAGGAAGATAGAGCCCTATGTCCCACCTCCGTGGGAGTTTACGTGAGGTAGCTGGCTTCAAACTGTAACTACCTACCTGACGTAGAGGACAAATGGTTAAGCACTCAACTACTGAGAGGTGCCTTGGAAGAAAGGCCTGGTGATCTGCTTATGGAAGGTCACAACCTTGAAAACCCTATGGAGTGCAGATACACTCTGCAACACAGGGGGTCCCCATAAGTCAGAACCAGCTCGAGGACAGTTGTTACCTATCATAGAGATTTGAGAAGTTTTATTATTTGTTTAGATAAAGGCAATTAGCAAACATAAATGGTCACCCCAATCCCCAGGTGATGCTAGGATGAACTATGTGTGACAAGTGGTGTTGTCAAGTCTTTTTCCTTGAGGACCAGTTGTCTTTCATCTTGAGGGCATGTATGCCTGGCTATCTAAAGGGTCAGGTTACTTTCTGTCTTTGCTATCTCTTTAACAGACATCACATTCTGGTTAAATGCTTCTTCAATAATGACCTTGGTTTTGTTCTCTTCTATCTTCGAGGAGCAGTTTTCTGGGTTGAGAGAAGATTTTGTTCTTAATTACATCTCCCTAGCCTGCTTTGCCTTTGGAAGGGTTAAATGCGTTAGTGGCATCTGACATAATATCGGGTGTTATTACTGTTAGTGCCTGACCTGAGGACCTCACAGTACTGGGAGGATTATGGCAAAGTAATTGGGCATCAGAGTATGAAGTTCATAATTTACCCTACGGCAGCCCCAGCATTCTTTCACTTTTATAATTCCGAAGGGACCCATCCTTGTCTTTCTCTCTGATTGCTCCCTCTTGGACTTCAGCCTTCAAATGGCTGATTCCTTAGGCAGTTGGAAGAAGGGCATGGGATACAGGAAAATAGACATCCCCTTCAGCCTGACTTGGTTTAGTTTCTATCTTTCCCCTTTATACAATCTGTTCACAAGGAATATATACATCTGACGTTTTTTACCTTCTTCTCTCTTCCCATGAGCATCACTTTGGGGTCTTGTACTGGGCGCTGTCAGTTTACCAGAAAGGAAAATACCTAGTCCAGGCCTGATGGAGAGAGAGGGAGATCCAGTCACAAAGCCCATGCACCTTTGCACATGCAGAGAAACAGCGGCCCCCTCCAGCCCCTCGATGAGCACACTGACTTAGAAAAGTAGTATGTTTATGCTTTCTAGTTAACGATCCTGCCTGGATGACTATCTTTCCCCAGCAATTGGTCTGAGGTACAAGTAGATCAAGAAGTAATAAAGAGAGACAGTCAAAAATATTGGAAAGTCTAGTCATCTGGGTTCTTTCTGTAAAAGGGCAAATAGTAATAACATTAACACCCTGAGAGCATCTTTATACTAAGAAAACCTTAAGACACATTAATAATAATACTGAGGCTGCCTGTATTCCAGACACTACGCCACATACTTTATAGATGTCAGTCATCCTTACAACAACTGTGCTGTATTTATCCCCAAACATCAGAGCGGATGGGCTGGATCAGTGGTTCTTGAAGGGTGGTCCCTGGATCATCTGCACTGGCTTCACCTGGAAACTTGCTAGAAACATGAATTCTCAGGCACTAACCCAGATCTTCTGAATCAGAAACTCTGGGGTGGGGCCCAGCACCCTGTATTTAAACAAGCCTAATCAGGTGATCCTAATGTATGCTCAAGTTTGAGAATCACTGTGCTAAATTTGTTGTGGTAACAAAAAAAATCCCTTCTCTTAGTGGCTTAAAACAGCAAAGTTATGTATCTCCCTCACACCAGCATTTTTTGTCCTGCCTCCAGCTGCCTACCTGTTGCTGGGGCTAAGTCCTTGTCAAGTGAGGCCAAGAGGTAGAGATGCTCTCTACTGCCCACCCCCACTCATGGGATGGAGGTTCTACCTTGAGAATGGCGTGATCAAGAATCCTGGGTCCCAATTGTTTTTGCTCCGGCTTGTAAAGTAGAGTTGCCATGCTTGGAAAGGCAAGCTGAGAAGGCCTGAGGCCACTCCTTGCTCCCTCTGCTAAGCACTCATCTTCTAAAGTGGGGAGTCACCTAGAGAGAAACACTCTATCTTCTCTATTCCCAGCTCCATAGCTGTGGCTCGGAGATTTTGCCCAAGGAGAGAGGCAGGCTGTAGATCAGAGAGCTCCAAAGATCTTCCCAAAGGAAGTGACTTCATCTGCATCAGAGTGTGGACAAGTTCAAGCCCAAGGGTACACTCAAAACCAGTGGAGGTTGTGATGACAGGCAATTGGGAGGAGATTGGTAGATTCATCAGAAAAAAAACAAAAAACAAATCCATTGCTGTCAAGTCAATGTCAACTCATAGCGATCCAATAGGACATAGCAGAACTGCCCCACAGGGTTTCCAAGGAATAGTTGGTGGATTCAAACTGCCGATCTTTTGGTTAGCAGACATAGCTCTTAACCACTGTGCCACTAGGGATAGATTCATTGGAGATATCAGCTAAATTGTAGGCTGGTTAGTTTGCCAGAGAGAACTAGGAAGAGAGACAGTTGGAAGGAGCCCTCCTGGGGTCAGAACAAATCTCAAACACTGATTTCAGAAACCATCCCTTCAAATGAGGCTGAATTTGATTGGGTTAGTCTGTGGAGAAACTTATTCCCGAGGGCATTGTTAAAAACAATAGAGCAATCCAGCCAGGATTTGTGGGGTTTAACAGCTGGGTGTGACTGGGGAACGAGACAGTCAACGAGAGCCCTGCAAAAACCACTGTCATTTCAGGGTGAGTGTGCGCATACTCAATGCTGCATTCCCTGAAGAGCAACATCAGAGGCCTCACACTGCAGAGGTGGGAAGGCAGAATAGACTTCATTAAAATAAACCAACCAATCACTAAACAAATAAGCAAATAACAATAAGAAACCACCGGGGTGGGTGGGTGGGTATATCAGTACCCAGAGTTGCTACAATATGTTATCTAAAATGTCCAGCTTCCAACAAAAAATTATGAGACATGTAAAGAAACATGACAGTATGACCCACACACTGGGAAAAAAGCAGGCAACAGAAACTGCCTATGACAGTGAGCAGATGTCAGATTTAATAGACAAAGGCCTCAAAGTAGCCGTTATAAATATGTTCAAAGAACCAAAGGAAACCATGATTAAAGAAGTAAAGGATGGTATGATGACAATATTGCATTAAATAGAAAATATCAATAAAGTGATAGAAAGAACCAAATGGAAATTCTGAAATTGAAAAGTACAATAACTGAAAAGAAAAATTCACTAGGGGTTTAACAGCAGATTTGAACTGGAAGAGAAATTAGTGAGTTTGAAAATATATCATTAGGAATTATACAGTTTGAAGAACAGAGAGGAAAAAGAATGCAGGAAAGCAAACAAAACCTCATAAAAATGTGGGGCACCATTAAGTGCACCAAAACATGTGTAATGAAAGTACCAGGAGAGGAGAGAGAAAGGAGCAGAAAAGTATTAGAAAAAATAATGGTTGAAAATTTCCCAAATTTGTTGAAAAGCATTAATCTACACATGCAGGAATCTCTGTGAACTCCAAGTAGGAACTATAAATATCATAGAAAAAAAATCTTAAAAACAGCAAGAGAAAAGCAACTTATCGCTTATAAGGAAACCTCAATAAGATGAACAGCTGACTTCTCATTAGAAACAATCAAAACCAGAAGGCACTGGTACAATATATTTAAAATGCTCTAAGGAAAAAAAAAAACCTGTCAACCAAGAATCCTATATGGAGCAAAGCAATCTTTTTTTTTTTTTAATTTTTATTGTGCTTTAAGTGAAAGTTTACAAATCAAGTCCTTCTCTCACAGGAAAATTTATATACACCTTGTTACAGACTCCCAATTACTCTCCCCCTAATAAGACAGCCCACTCTCTCCCTCCACTCTCTGTTTTCATGTCCATTTCACCAGCTTCCAGCCCCCTCTACCCTCTCATCTCCCCTTCAGGCAAGAGATGCCAACATAGTCTCAAGTGTCCACCTGATCCAAGAAGCTCACTCCTCACCAGCATCCCTCTCCAACCCATTGTCCATTCCAAGCCCTGTCTGAAGAGTTGGCTTCGGGAATGGTTCTTGTCCTGGGGCAACAGAAGGTCTGGGGGCCATGACCACCGGGGTCCTTCTAGTCTCAGTCAGACCATTAAGTCTGGTCTTTGTACAAGAATTTGGGGTCTGCATCTCACTGCTCTCCTGCTTCCTCAGGGGTTCTCTGTTGTGTTCCCTGTCAGGACAGTCATCAGTTGTAGCCAGGCACCATCTAGCTCTTCTAGTCTCAGGCTGATGTAGTCTCTGGTTTATGTGGCCCTTTCTGTCTCCTGGGCTCGTAATCACCTTGTGTCCTTGGTGTTCTTCATTCTCCTTTGATCCAGGTGGGTTGAGACCAACTGATGCATCTTAGATGGCCACTTGCTAGTGTTTAAGACCCCAGATGCCTCTCTCCAAGGTGGGATGCAGAATGTTTTCTTAATAGATTTTATTATGCCAATTGACTTAGATGTCCCCTGAAACCATGGTCCCCAAACCCCCGCCCTTGCTACGCTGGCCTTCGAAGCATTCAGTTCATTCTGGAAACTTCTTAGAGCAAAGCAAGCTTTAAAAATTAAAATGAAATAAAGACATTCCCAAATAAAAACTTAGAGAATTTGTTACTAGCAGACCTATCTTAGAATAAACACTAAAAACAGTTCTTCAGATTGAAACCAAGTGACTCAAGACAGTAATCTTAATCCACAGACACAAACACAAAACCGGTGAGCACTAGTAAAGGTAATTATGTAATTATAAAATGCATATTTCTTCTCCTTTATTCTCTTCACTGACTTAATAAGCAATTGTATAAAACAGTATGCATATTGTTGGGTCAAAAACATGCAGAAATATATTAACAAATAACTGCATGAAGGCGGTGGGTGGGAGCAAAGTTGCCTTGGGCTAAGGAAGTGACTCCCGATGGTGCCTTGGGCTGAGGAAGTGACTCCCGATGGTGCCTTGGGCTGAGGAAGTGACTCCCGATGGTGCCTTGGGCTGAGGAAGTGACTCCCGATGGTGCCTTGGGCTGAGGAAGTGACTCCCGATGGTGCCTTGGGCTGAGGAAGTGACTCCCGATGGTGCCTTGGGCTGAGGAAGTGACTCCCGATGGTGCCTTGGGCTGAGGAAGTGACTCCCGATGGTGCCTTGGGCTGAGGAAGTGACTCCCGATGGTGCCTTGGGCTGAGGAAGTGACTCCCGATGGTGCCTTGGGCTGAGGAAGTGACTCCCGATGGTGCCTTGGGCTGAGGAAGTGACTCCCGATGGTGCCTTGGGCTGAGGAAGTGACTCCCGATGGTGCCTTGGGCTGAGGAAGTGACTCCCGATGGTGCCTTGGGCTGAGGAAGTGACTCCCGATGGTGCCTTGGGCTGAGGAAGTGACTCCCGATGGTGCCTTGGGCTGAGGAAGTGACTCCCGATGGTGCCTTGGGCTGAGGAAGTGACTCCCGATGGTGCCTTGGGCTGAGGAAGTGACTCCCGATGGTGCCTTGGGCTGAGGAAGTGACTCCCGATGGTGCCTTGGGCTGAGGAAGTGACTCCCGATGGTGCCTTGGGCTGAGGAAGTGACTCCCGATGGTGCCTTGGGCTGAGGAAGTGACTCCCGATGGTGCCTTGGGCTGAGGAAGTGACTCCCGATGGTGCCTTGGGCTGAGGAAGTGACTCCCGATGGTACCTTGGGCTGAGGAAGTGACTCCCGATGGTACCTTGCATCCACAGAAACAAATGAAGAGGTCCAGAAATAATGAGGAGGTTAATTTAATAAAAGCTATAAATATACACTTGCTCTTTTCTCAGCTTCTTTAGAAGATACAAGATTATATAAAGTAATAATTAGAACAATGTAATGTTGAGTTTGTAATTTATAGATATAATATGTATAACAATAATGCCATGAAAAGGAGGAAAAGGGAATAGAACTATATAGTAGTACCAATTGTATATCTCACTGGAATTAAGTTAGTATAAATCTGAATCTGATTCTGTTAAATAAGATATATAGGGTAAGCCCTAGGGCACCACTAAGGAAATAAAAGAAAAATATTCTGGAAAAAAATCATTAAAGAAAGTAAAATGCTGCATTAGAAAATAACCATTTAATGCAAAAGAAAGCAGTAAAGGAGGAAATGAGGAACAAAAATGACATGAGACATATAGGAAAAAAGCAAAATGGCAGACAAGTACAACTGAGTCAATAATAACATTAGATGTGAATAGATTAAACAATCTAATCGAAAGGCAGAAATTGTCAGACTAAATTTAAAAAACAGATGAAACTGTATGCTATATACAGGATGCACACTTTAGATTCAAAGATACAAATAGATTGAAAGTAAAGGATGAAAATATCATGCAAACAGCAAACACAAGAAAGCTGGAGTGGCTACACTAATATCAGACAAAATAGACTTTAAAACAAAAAATGTTACTAGAGATAAAACGAAGGAGCCCTGGTGGCACAGTGGCTTACGTGCTCGGCTGCTAACTGAAAGGTTGGTAGTTCAAATCCACCAGCCGCTACACAGAAAGATGTGGCAGTCTGCTTCTGTAAAGATTACAGCCTTGGAAACCCTATGGGGCAGTTCTACTCTGTCCTATAGGGTCGCTATAGGGTCATTATGAGTTGGAATCAACTTGATGGAAATGGGTTTGGGTTTTAGAGATAAAAAGGGACATTTCATAATGATAAAAAGGCCAATTCATCAGGAAGATATAACCATTATAAACATATAGGCATCAGACAACAGAGTACCAAAATGCATGAAGCAAAAACTAACAGAAATGAAGGGAGAAATACACAGTTCAAAAATAATAGTGAAGGCTTCAATACCCTACTTTCAATACTGGGTAGAACAACTAAACAGAAGATAAATAATGAAACAGAAGACTTGAGCAACACTGTAGATCAACTAAATCTAACAGACACCTATAGAACATTCCAGTCAATAAGAGCAGAATATACATTCTTCTCAATTGCACATGGAACATTCTCTAGGATGGACCATATTCTAGGCCATAAACAAAACTCAATAATTTTAAAGGACAGAAATAATACAAAGTATCATCTCTGACTACAATGGAATAAAATTACAAATTGGTAACAGAAATTTTGGAAACCCCAATTAGGAGGAAATTTAACAACACCCTACTAAATAATCAGTGAGTCAAAGAAGAAATCAAAAAGGAAATTAGAAAATACTTTGAGAGGAATAAAAATGAAGACACTACATACCAAAACTTATGGAATTCAGTTAAAGCAGTGCTTAGAGGGAAATTTATAGCTGTAAACACCTATATTTAAAAAGAAGAATGATACCAAATCAATAACTTAAACTTCCACCTTAAGACACGGGTAAAAGAAGAGCAAATTAAACCTAAAGCAAGCAGAAGGGAGAAATAGTAAAAATTAGAGCAGAAATAAATGAAACAGAGAATAGAAAAATAGTTAAAGTAAATGAAAAGCTGGTTCTTTGAAACAATCAAGAAAACTGACAAACTTTCTCAAATTAACCAAGAAGAAAAGAGACTACTCAAATTATTAGAATCAGAAAGGAAAGAGTGGACATTATTACTGACTTCACAGAAATAAAAAAGATTATAAAGGAATACTATGAAAAATTGTATGCCAATAAATTAGATAGCTTAGATAAAATGGAAAAATTCCTAGAAAAAAACAAACTCCTGAAACTAAGTCAAGAAGAAATAGACAATCTGGATAGAAACAAGGAAAATGAGTGAATTTATAATTCACAAACAAAAACCCAGGCCCAGATGGCTTCACTGGAAAATTCTACCAAACATTTAAAGAAGAATTAATACCAAAACCGAAGACATCACAAGAAAACTTCACACCAATGTATCTAATGAATGTAGATATAACATTCCTCAACAAAATGCTAGCAAACGAAATCCAGCAGCATATGAAAGAATTTTACGCCATGACCACATGGGATTTATCCCAGGAAGGCAAACTTGTTTCAATATATGATAATCAATTAATGTGATACCACATCAATAGAACAAAAAACAAAAAACACACATGATCATCTCAATAAGTGCAAAAAAAAAAAAAGCATTTGACAAAATCCAACATCCATTCATGATAAAAACACACAATAAACTAGGGATAGAAGGGAACTTCCTCCCCTGATAAAGGGAACCCATGAAAACCAACAGTTAACGTCATATTTAATAACTGAAGACTGATTTCCCCTTAAGATCAGGAGCAAGGCAAGGATGTGCACTTTTGCCACGTACCCAAATTATGAATAACATTATGAAGAATGGGAATTCCAGAACACTTAAGTGTGCTCAAGAGGCAGTCCTTCAAACAGAACAAGGGTACACTGTGTGGTAGGGAGAGATCGTGCAGCCGTTACGGGAAGGACAGTGTGGCAGTTCCTCGAGATGTTAAACATAGGGTTACCATACAACCCAGCAATTCCGCTCGTAGGCATGTACCCAAGAGAACTGAAATACATGTCTACACAAAAACTTGTACACAAATGTTCATTCTTCATAACAGCCAAAAAGTCAAAACAACCCCTAATTTCCATCACATGATGAATGGATAAACAAAAGGCTTATCTTTATCCATACAATGGAATATTAATCAGTCATAAAAAGGAATGAAGTACTGATACATGCTAGAACATGGATGAACCATGAAAGTAAATAAAAGAATTCAGTCATGAAAGATCACGTTACGTGATTCCATTCATATGAATTGTCCAGAATAGGCAAATCAACAGACAATAGAAAGCAGTTTAGGTTTTGCTCAGGACTAAGAGAGATGGGGGAATGGGAGGGCGATAGCTAAAGCGTACAGGGGTGTTTTGTGTGTGTGCGTGTGTGTGTGTGTGTGCCTTAAGTGAAAGTTTACAAATTAAGTCAGTCTCTCATAAAAAAATTATATACACCTTGCTATTGGGTACGTACTTCTAGTTGCTCTCCCCCTAATGAGACAGCACACTCCTTCTCTCCACCCTCTATTTCTGTGTCCATTTGGCCAGCTTCTGACCCCCTCTGCCCTCTCATCTCCTCTCCAAACAGGAGCTGTCCACGTAGTCTCATGTGTCTACTTGATCCAAGAAGCTCACTCCTCATCAGTATCATTTTCTGTCTTATAGTTCAGCCCAATCCCTGTCTGAGGGGTTGGCTTTGAGAATGGTTCCTGTCTTGGGCTAACAGAAGGTCTGGGGGCCATGACAACCGGGGCCCTTCTAGTCTCAGTCAGACCATTAAGTCTGGTCTTTTTACAAGAATTTGAGGTCTGCGTACCACTGCTCTCCTGCTCCATCAGGGATTCTCTGTTGTGTTGCCTTTCAGGGGAGTCTTCGGTTGTAGCCGGGTACCATCTAGTTCTTCTGGTCTCATGCTGATGTAGTCTCTGATTTATGTGGCTCTTTCTGTTTCTTGGGCTCATAATTACCTTGTGTCTTTGGTGTTCTTCATTCTCCTTTGCTCCAGGTGGGTTGAGACCAATTGATGCATCTTAGATGGCTGCTTGCTAGCGTTGAAGACCTCAGACGCCACTCTTCAAAGTGGGATGTAGAATGTTTTCTTAATAGATTTTATTATGCCAACTGACTTAGATGTCCCCTGAAACCATGGTCCCCAGACCCCCGCCCCTGCTACGCTGGCCTTCGAAGCATTCAGTTTATTCAGGAAACTTCTTTGCTTTTGGTTTAGTCCAGTTGTGCTGACCTCTCCTGTATTGTGTGTTTTCTTTCTAGGGATGTTTTTTGAGTTGATGAAAATGTGCTAAAGTTGACAGCGATGATGCACTTATCTGTGAGTATCCTAAAAAACATCGAGTCATACACTTTAAATGGGCAAATTTTATGGTATGTGGCATATTTCAATTGAGCTGTTAAAAAAAGGTAAGGATGCAATTCTTATCAAGTTAAATTCATATATATTTTCAATACAGAAAACAGATGGAAGTGGTATTTTATTAGTACAGTTTTTTTATAGTGTCCAATTTATAACATTTACTTATAATAATAGCTGTCATTTACTGAATTAAACCGAATAATAAGTTTTGTTTTGGTAACCTCAAATGTGTTAAATTTAAGTATAAAATACACTTGAGCATGCATGTTGCTCTTTTGTAAATGGCTTAAAATGTGTTAAGGAAAAAAAATACGGCCAGGAAAAAAATATGTGAACTGTTCAGAAAATCATACGAAATTAAGTAATCAACAGCTAATACCAGCAATCCAGCTTTGTTAAATCTTCACGTTTTCAATATTTGCCTCCTATTTTTCTTTTCAGAAATAAAATATAACAAAACCATTTGAAGTTCCTTTCATGTGTCTCCTTTATCCCTTCCTCCCCACCCCTTTCTGCCTGAATTTGGTATTTATCATTCTCATGAATATTTTGATTTTTTTACTACAGATATATGTATCACTCTACAGTGTAGGGAGGCCTGATGGCACAGCGGCTAAGAGCTCGGCTGCTCACCAAAAGGTCAGCAGTTTGAACCCACCAGTTGCTCTTTGGAAACCCTAAGGGGCAGTTCTATTCTGTCCTACAGGGTCGCTGAGTTGGGTTTATACAACACAGGGTTGTGTTTTCCATGCTTTTATACTATATAAATGCTATAATTTTGAATATATCATTCTTCAACTTTTTGTTCATACTGTGTGTTTTTTTTTTTTTAATGTATACAAAAGAAGAGAGAATAATATAGTGAACCTCCATGTAGCCGTCTCACGGGTTTAACAATAAACAATAAAAATTTACTTAATTAATTACTTGTTTTATCAAAACCCCTACCCAGTCCTCCCACTTTCCTAAGTTATTTTAAGGTAAAACAGACGTCATGCAAAGGTTGCAGTATGTATCCCTAAAAGACAAAGACACGTAAGATGCCAACAGTGCATTTCAGATCTATTTATATTGATACCTCTACCTCTAGCTCTGTTGTTTTAACTATTATGTAAAATTCAGTTGCATGGGGGAAATACTTTCATTTATTTAACCATTAGCCTATTAGTGGATCTTTCCACATATACACCCAAACAGTCATGCAGTGAACATCCTTGTACATGAATCCTCATACACACGTGAAAGAGATCCGAGTTGGAATTGTTGGGTCCTGGGTAGGGTCAGCTTATGATTCTCTGTCATTGAGAACAGTGTCAGCGTTTATTTATCTTGTCTTACTGTACTCGTCAAGAAGTTTGGAGAAATTTGGAACAGAGGCTGTGGGAGTGGATGTCATTCCTGACTGGAATGAAATTCCTGATTTCAAAGGTAATGTGTCTCATGTTCCACGATCAAGTATAATAGCAAACAATATAGTTTTGTCTTTTCCAGGATGTCATATAGGTGGCTCGTTTCACTTAGTAATATGTATTTAAGGTTCCATCATGTCTTTTTGCGGCTTGATAGCTCATTTCTTCTTATTACTGAATAATATTCCATTTATACACGCACCAGTGTGTTTATCCATTCTCCTACTGGAGGACATCTTGATCGCTTCCAGTTTTTGGCAATTATGAATAAAGCTGCTATAAACATTTGTGTACAGGTTTTAGTGCGGCCATAAATTTTCACCTCTTTTGGGTAAATAGAAGAGCAATTACTGGATCATATGACAAGTTTATTGTTTACCTTTGTAAGAAGCTGCCAAATGGTCTTCCAGACAGCTGTTACCATTTTGTACTCCCACAAGCAATGAACGGAAGTTCCTGTTGCTCCCCATCCCTGCTAGCATTTGGTGTTGTCAGTGTTTTGGATTTTAATGATTCTAATAGTGTACAATGGTATCTCATTGCTGTTTTATTTTGCAATTCCCTAATGACACCTGGTGTTGAGAGTATTTTCATGTGCTTATTTGCCATCTGTATATCTTTTTTGGTGCAGTGCCGAGCCTTCTGCCCATTTTGTAATTGGGTTGTTTGTTTTCTTATTGCTGAGTTTTAGGAGTTCTTTGTAGATTTTGGACATAAGCCCTTTGTCAGACATGTGCTTCACAAATATTTTCTCCCAGTCTTTTCATTCTTTTAACAGTACCTTTCACAGAACAGAATTTTCTAGTTTTAATGAAGTCCAATTGATCCATTTTTTCTTTTATGGATCATGTTTTTGGTGTCATGCCTAAGATCTCTTTGCCTAACTGCAGGTCATGAAAATTTTATCCTATTTTAAAAAAAAATTACAGTTTTACATTTTGTACTTAGATCTATGATTCATTTTGACTTAATTTTTGTGTAAGGTGTGAGGTTTAAGTCGATGTTACTTTTTTTTTTTCCTTAATGGCTGTCCAGTTGTTCCAAGACCATTTGTTGAAATAACTATTCTTTCTCCATTGACTTGCCTTTGGCCTTTGTCAAAAATTGACTGGCCACATTTGTGTCTGTCTCTGGACTGTTCTGTATATCTACATGTCTCTCTCTTTGCCAATACTACACTGTTTTGATTACTGTAACTTTATAGTAAGGCTTGAAATCAGGTAATGTGATTCCTCCAACTTCATTCTTCTAGGTAAAAACTGTTTTGGTAATTCCAGTTACTTTGCCTTTCCACATAAATTTTAGAATCAGCTTTTACTGGGATTTTTATTGAAATGGTATTAAATCAAATTTGGAGAGAACTGACTTTTTTTTTTTTTTGGTAAAATGTTTCATTTTATTTTTACTTTTATTGTGGTAAAATATATTTTTAAAATTTGTGATTTTAACCTTTTTTAAATGTTCAATTCAGTGACATCTATTACTTTCACCATATTGTGCTACCATCACCACTACCCATTTCCAAATGTTCTACTTCACCCCAAAAAGAAATTCAGTGCTTCCAGCAGCAACTCGTGTTCTCACCCCCCGCCACCCCCGGTAGCCACAATAAACGTTGTCTCTACGCATTGGCCTACTGTAGATATTTCATGCGAGTAGGATCATATAATATTTGTCCTTCTGTGTCTGACTTACTTCACTCAGCCTAACGTTTCCAAGGCTCATCCACGTTGTACCACACGCAGTATCAGAATTTCATTCCCAGTATTGTGCGATTGTCCACTGTTTTGTCATCTCGTGTGATTTGCCTATGTGTTGTTAATCCTGCCTCTATAATTAACATCACAGAGATGTTCTCTCGAAGAAATACGGGAGCAGAGACAGGGGACTTTGTACCACTAAGAAACCAACTATGGGAGCATAGCGTGTCCTTGGGACCTGAGGCTCCTGACAAGGACCTTCCCCCAGAGCCACAGAGTGAACAGAGAGAGAAAGCCTTCCCCTGGAGCCGACACCCTGAGTTCAGACTTCCAGCCTACTAGACTGTGAGAGAATAAATTTATCTTTGTTAAAACCATCTGCTTGTATTTCTGTTATAGTTGCACTAGATAACTAAGACAGTCAGCGAAAAAGAGGAAGACCGTCAACGAGATGAACTGATCTGTGGCTGCAACATGGGCTCAAGCGTAACAATTGTGAGGATGGCGCGGGACGGGGCAGAGTTTCTGTTGTACACAGGGTTGCCGTGAGTCAGAACAGACTCGACGGTATACCTAACAACAGAAACATTCCATCTTCAGTGAGTTTTCGCCATTTAATCGAAGCTGTTGAATTTATGTGCTTAGTTATACACAGTACTTCCTTTGTTGCTGTTAGGTGCGGTAGAGTGGATTTCGACTCACAGCCACCCCACGCGACAGAGAACTGCTCCACAGGCTTTCCTAGGCTGTAATCTTTACAAGAGCAGATTTCCAGGTCTTTCTCCCTCAGAGCTGTGGGGTGGGTTGGACATGCCAACTTTTCAGTTAGCAGCTGAGCACTTACTTAACCATGGTGCCACCAGGGCTCCCCAGGGCTACCCGTAGTGACAGTAACCTTTAACGTCTGCAAGGTTTGTAGTGATATCTCCTCTTTCATTCCCGGTATTGGCAATTTATGTCTTCTTTTTCTTTGCCTGTCTTGCTAGAAATTTGTCTACTTTATGCTTATTTTCAAAAGACACAGCTTTCGGTTTTATTTATTTTTTATACTGTTTTCTGGTTTCAATTTCATTGATTTCTTCTCTTAATTTTATTGTTTCCTTAATTATTGCTTTGAGTTTACAGAGGTCTTCTTTTTCCAGTGTTTTGAAATGAAAGTGGAGGTTATTGATCTGAGATCCTTCTTCTTTTCTAATATAAACATTGAAATTTCTAAATACTAGCTGTATCCCACAAATTTTGATACGTTGTTTAAATTTTCATATAATATATATTTTATATACATAAACTAAAATATATCCATATTATGGAAGTATATAATAGAAATATATTCATATTACATACTATGAAATATATTATATAATATATACAAAATGAAATATTCATAAAATATATCTTTATTTCCCTTGAGACCCATCTTTGACCCATGGGTTATTTTTTGTAGTTTTTAAGTTGAGATATAATGTGCGTAGCATAAAATTCACTGTATTAAAGGGTACAATTCAGTGGTTTTTAGTGTATTCACAGTATTATGGGATCATCACCACTTTCTAATTGCAGACACTCCATCGCCACAAAAAGAAACTCTGCCCATCAGCAGTCACTCGCCGTTCCTCTCACCCCGTAGCCCCTAGAAACCACGGATCTACTCTGCCTCTATGTTTCGACCTATACTGAACATGTCATAGACATGGAATCATCCAACACGTGGTCTTTTATACTTGCTTTTTTTCACTTAGCATGACGTTTTCAAGGTTCATCCATGTTGTAGCACGTATCAGTTCGTCATTCCTTTTTATGGCTAAATAATATTCCATCGTATGGATATACCACATTTTGTTTATCATTTCCTCAATCGATGACCATTTGTGTTGTTTCAACTTTTTGGCTATTATGAATAATGCTGCTATGATATTCATGTGCAAGTTTCTGTACAGACAAATGTCTTCATTTCTCTTGGGTATATGGAGTATACGGAAGCAGAACTGCTGGGTTATATGGTAATTTTTGGAGTCGTGGTGGTGCAGTGGCTAAGAGTTCGGCTGATAACCAAAAGGTCAGCAGTTCAAATCCACCAGCTGCTCCTTGGAAACCCTATGGGGGC
Source organism: Loxodonta africana (assembly GCF_030014295.1). Lineage (NCBI taxonomy): Eukaryota > Metazoa > Chordata > Mammalia > Proboscidea > Elephantidae > Loxodonta > Loxodonta africana. The sequence goes on from NC_087353.1 coordinate 106,328,930, forward strand.
AGTTCTATTCTGTCCTATAGAGTTGCTGTGAGTCGGAATTGACTTGATGGCAATGGGTTTGGTTTTTGGTTTTTGTGGTAATTTCATGTTTAACTTTTTAAGGAACCACAGTTTTCCAAAACAACTGCACCATTCATTCCTCACAGCAACATACAAGGGCTCCAATTTCTCCACATCCTTGCCAAAACTTGTTATTTTCCATTACAAAAAAATTATAGCCATTCTAGTGGGTGTAAAGTGGTATCTTGTGGTTTTGATTTGAATTTTCCTAATGACCAATGATGTTGAGCATCTTTTCACGTGCTGATCGGCCATTTGGAGAAATGTCTATCCAATTGCTTTGTCCATTTTAAAATTTGTGTTGTTTTTCTTTTTGTGATTGATTGTAAAAGTTCTTTATATATTCTGGATACTATCACTTTATCAGATATATGATTTGAGAATATTTTCTTCCATTCTATGGGTTATCTTTTCACTTTCTTGATGGTATTCTGTGATGCACAAAAGTTTTAAATGTTGATGCAATTTATCAATTTTTTTTTCTTTTGTTGCTTGTGCCTTTGGTATCATATCTAAGAAAACATCGCCAAAATCCAAGATCATGAAGATTTACCCTTATGTTTGGTTTTGTTCTAAGAGTCTTATAGCTTTAGCTGTTACGTTTAGGTCTCTGATCCATGTTGAATTGATGTTTACATATGGTATGAAATAAGGGTCCAACTTCAGTCAATAAAGGGTCCAACTTCATTCTTTTGCATATGGTTATCCAGTTGTCCCAGTACCATTTTTTGAAAAGACCACTGTTTCCCCATTGGATAATCTTGATAACCTTGTCGGAATCAGTTGACACATGAATTTATTTCTGTACTCTCAATCCTGTTCCATTGATCTATGTGTCTATCCTGATGCTAGTACCATACTGTCTTGCTTACTGTTGCTTTGCAGTAAGTTTTGAAATTAGGCAGTGTGAGTCCTGCAACTTCTTCTTTTTTAATATTGTTTTGGTTATTTGGGTCCCTTGCATTTTCATATAAGTTTTAGGATCAGCTTGTCTATTTCAGGGAGGAAAAAAGGCAGTAGAAATTTTGATAGGAATTACACGGAATCTTTAAGTCAGTTTGGGGAGAGTTGCCATTTTAATTATCTTAAATCTTTCTATCCATGAACATGAGATGCTTTTCCATTTAGCTGGATATTCTTTCATTTATTTCAACACTATTTTGTAAGTTTTCGGTGTACAAGTCTTGCACGTCTTTAAATTTATTCCCAAGTATTTTACTCTTTTTAATGCTATTGTAAATGGAATTGTTTTGTGAATTTCCTTTTCAGATTGTTCACTGGTAGTGAACAATATAATAATACAAAAAAAAATCAGTTTTTTGTGTATTATATTCTGCAATGTTGCTGAACTCATTTATTAGCTCTAATAGTTTTGGTTTTAATAGTTATTTTGTGGATTCTTTAGGGTTTTCTATCTATAAGATTTTACTGTATGCAAATAGATATGCAATATGGATACCTTTTATTACTGTTTTTTCCTGCCTACATGCCCTGGTTAGAACCTCCTGTACAATGCCGGATAGAAATGGTGAGAGAGGACAACTTTGTCTTGTTCCTGTTCATAGGGGAAAGGCTTTCGGACTTTCACCATTAAGTATTAAATTAACTGTGGGTTTTTCATAGAGACCTTTATCAGTTTGAGGAAGTTTTCTTCCATTCCTAGTTCGTTTCCTGTTTTTATCAGGAAAGAGTGTTGGATTTTGTCAAATGCCTTTTCTGCATTTATTGAGATAACCACATGGTTTTTGTTTTTTTATTCTATTGATATGGTACATTACATTGATTGATTTCAGATATCGAACGACGCTTGCATTCCTGGGATAAATCCCATTTGTTCACAGTGTATAGTTCTTTTTATATGCTGCTGGATTTGGTTTGCTAATATTTTGTTGAGCAATTCTGCATCTACATTAATTAGAGATATTGGTCTCTAGTTTTATTTTCTGGTAAAGTCTTTTACTGACTTTGGTATCAGGGTAGAACTGATCTAATAGAATGAGTTAGGAAGTCTTCAGACCATGGATTATTTAGGAGTGTGGTGCTTAATTTCTAAGTGTTTGGCTGTTTTCCTGCTATTGTTCTGTTATTGATCTTTAGTTCGCTATGGCCAGAGAACATCCTTTGTATGATTTTACTTCTTTTACATTTGTAAAGGTTAGTTTTATGAGCCTGGGTAGTCTATCCTGGTGAAATTTCCATGGGTACTTGAATGTGTATTCTTTCGTTGTTGGATGAAATGTTCTATAAATGTCAATTAGATCCAGTTTGGTAATGACATTGTTCAGTTTTTCAATGGCCTTTCTAATTTTCTGTCTAGTAGTACCGTTATTTACTGAGAGAGAAGTGTTGTAGTCTCCAACTACTATTAAATGTTTATTTCTCCTTTCATTTCTGTCACCTTTTTCTGCAAGCATGTTTAAGTTCTGTTGTTAGGTGCATACACTTTTAGGATTGCTATATCTTCTTGGTAAATCGACCCTTTTATCACTATATAATGTCCCTCTTGTCCTTCATAATTTTCTTTGCCTGACATTAATATAGTCACAACTTTCTTTTGATAGTTTTTTTTTGGGGGGGTGGGGTATGGTATATCTTTTTCCATCCTTTTGCTTCTAACCTAGTTCATTACATTTGAAGTGAGTTTCTTGTAGACAACATATAATTGGGTCTTGTCTGTTTTTATCCATTCTGACAATTCTCTCTCTTTTCATTGGTGTGCTAGACCATGTACATTTAATGTAATTGTTGGTATGTTTGCATTTATGTCTACCATTTTATCACTTATTTTCTGTTTGTTCCTTCAGTTTTTTTTTTTGTTTGTTTCCCTACTTCCCCTTTCCTGTCTTCTTTAGGTTATTTTAATTTATTTATTGTGTTTTTGGAGACCCTGGTGGTGTAGTAGTTAAGTGCTACAGCGTCTAACCAAAAGGATGGCAGTTCAAATCTACCAGGTGCTCCTTGGAAACTCTATGGGCAATTCTACTTTGTCCTATAGGGTCACTATGAGTCGGAATTGACTCGACAGCAACAGGTTTGGATTTTTTAAAAATTGTTTTTAGAAGCCCTGGTGGCGCAGTGATTACGAGCTCGGCTGCTAACCAAAAGGTCAGCAGTTTGAATTCACCAGCCGCTCCTTGGAAACCCTATGGGTCAGTTCTACTCTGTCCTGTGGGGTTGCTATGAGTCAGAATTGACTCATGCCAGTGGGTTTTGGTTTTGTTTTTTTTTAATTGTGTTTTTAACACAATTTATTTGTTTGTTTTTTTCCCAGTGGTTACTCTAGGGATCACAACATACACCCTTAACTTTTTAGAGTCTACTTGGAATCAGAATTTTACCACTTCAAGTGGAATGTGGAAACTTATCACCGTCTAAGTTCCTTTACTCTCTCCCATTTATGTCGTGGTTATCATATACGACATCAACATATACTGAAAATCTCATCAAACAATGTTATATTTTTTTGTTTTCAACCATTGAACATATTTTTAAAACTCTCAAGAGAAGAATAGTCTATTGTATTTGCCCAGATGTTTACCATTTCTGTTGCTTTTCCATGAATCCTGATGTTCCAAGTTTCCTTCTGGTGTCATTTCCCTTCTGTTTGAAGAATTTTCCTCAGTAATTCTTTTAGAGAGGACTACTACGAACAAATTTTTTTAGTTTTACCTCATCTGAAAATGTCTTCACCTTAATCCCTGAAGGGAGTTCTTACTGGATACAGAATTCTGGGTTGACATTTCTTTTCTTTCCGTACTTTATTGTTCCACTTCCTTCTGTCTTCCATGGTTTTTAATGAGGAATCCACAGTCATTCGAATTGTTTTTCCTTTGTAATAATGTATGTTCTTTCTTCTGGCTGCTTTCATAATTTTTTCTTTGTTTTTAGTTTTCAACAGTTTAATTAGCATGTGCCTGGGTGTGTGTTTCTTTGGGTTTATGCTGTTTGTGGTTTACTGAGCTTCTGGAGTTTGTAGGTTTATATCTTTTGCCCAGTTTGGGGAGTTTCCAGCTATTATTTCTTCAGATGCAATCTGTTCACATTTTATAGTTGCATTTTGTAAGAGAGATGGGTGGAGTGTGCTTACTCCATTTTACCTGGAAACAGAACATTTAAGTTCATTTTGATTAATATTTATGGCTATACTACCTTTATTTTTATTAGAATTTGCCTAGTATAGCTTTTCCCATTCCTTTACATCCAACCTTTCTGTATGTATCTTAATATTTATTTGTCTCTGGCTTTTGTTTAATCATTCAATATGATGTTCTCTTTTAACCTAGACATTTTGTTCATCTACATTTATTATAAGTTAAAGCAGATCGACCAAGCCCAACCTAGTCTGCTGGAGGCAATTCTAGTTGCCTGGAAGCTGACCACATATACGCAAGTGAGCTCAGCCAAGGCCACGCAGCTGAGCCTAGCTCAAACTGATGATGCACAAAATTGTGAACTAAATAAATATGTGGTCAGTTTCCAGGTCAGCCAGGGATGGCTGGTCTAAGATGGCCTCAGTTGGGATGGATCTTCTTCACTTCACTGGTCTCTCATACTCCAGCAGACTAGTCCTTACTCATTCACTAGGGGTTTCAAGTGACTGAACGGAAGCGAGCAAGGCTTCTTGAGGCCTAGGCTCAGAACCAACACCACTTCTGCCACATTCTATTGGTCAAAACAAGTTGGAAGGCAGTTTAGATTCTTGGTGGTAAAATCACATGGAGGGAAATTGAGTTTTTAAAATTAAAAAAGTGGTATTTATCACATCTTGTATTTGTGTCCTGTTTTTAATGGTAGTGGTTTAGAGAATAAACTCTGGGATCAGAGTGGAATAATCGTGACCACTTTTTGCAAGCAATTTACAATACTCCCTTTTATGGTTACTGTCTCTTCATAACTCTGTCTTCCCCGGTGGACATATTATCTCAAATCTGTCTTCTAGTTCAGCTATAAACTAATTTCATTTTTAATCATCCATTGTATTTTTATTTTAAAGGACTGTATTATTCATTTCCAGAAGTTCTATTTGATTTTTCTTAAATCCCCCTGTCATGGATAGAATTGTGTCCCCTCAAAATATGTGTCAACCTAGTTAGGCCATGATTCCGAGTATTGTGTGGTTGTCCTCCATTATGTGATTGTAATTTTATGTTAAAGAGGATTAGGGTGGGATTGTAACACCCCTACTAAGGTCACATCCCTGATCCAATGTAAAGGGAGTTTCCCTGGGGTGTGGCCTGCACCATCTTTTGTCTTATAAGAGATAAAAGAAAAGGGAAGCAAGGCGGGAGGGGGGGAAGCTCATACCACCAAGAAATCAGTGCAGGGACCAGAGTGCGTCCTTTGGACCCGGCATTCCTGTGCAGAGAAGCTCCTAGTCCAGGGGAAGATTGATGACAAGAACCTTCCTCCAGAGCTGACAGAGAAAGCCTTCCCCTGGGGCTGATGCCCTGGATTTGGACTTCTAGCCCACTAGACTGTGAGAGAATAAACTTGTGTTTGTTAGAGCCACCCATTTGTGGTATTTTTGTTATAGCAGCCCTAGATAACTAAGACACTGCGTATTCTTTTTTCACAGTGTCATTTTTCTCTCATGTTTTTTACTTCCTTTTTCTTTTAAACACACTTATTTTATAGTGTCTATCAGATTTTTTATCAGATTAAAAAAATTTTTTTTTTTTTTTATCAGATTGGTCTCAGGTGTTTAGTCTTGCTGTTTGTATGTCTCCCACTTTTAATCATGGTTGATAGTTTCCTTCTGTATGCTATGAATTTACGTTTTTCAGGGCTTCATCTGTGGGAGTGCTGTGTGGCCTCACTTGAGGACCTATTCCTTTGGAGCAGGTTTTGAGTTTGTTTCTGTTAAGCACCCCATGGATATCACTAGCCTGGGACAAATGTTTATGTTAATTCTCAGCTTTAGGGTTGGAGGGTAAAGTGTATTTGAATCTGAAGTTTGTGCAAGCAGTGGCCCATGGCAACAAATTATCAGGTTTTTTTTTTCTTTTTAATTGTGCCAGTCCAGGTTGACACAGATGAAATTCACCCTTACCTCTCTGTGCCTAAGGGCCTTCCTCTCCACCCCTGTACATTGTTTCATCTAGGGTATTGCTGCAGACAGTCCCAGTTTTAGTTGGGTCTCTGGTTCAATTCCTACTTTGGGTGGGCCCAAGCCCCCACCTAGGCTGACAACTTGCCCCCACTTTCTGCCTGTGCCCTCTCCCACTAATTAGGGCAGCTGTGGCCAGCTGAGCTTCACCACCCTCAGGCTTGGTTTTTTCTTCATTTCTGGCTCTTAGAGAATTCTTTTTGTATTTTAATTCCTTGGATTTTAAAAGGTGTTGTTGGTTTTTTTTTTTTTTTTTTTTTTGTAGTTTAATCTAACTTTCCTAGATGTTTAGAGCAGGATGGTTTTCAGGTCATCTAATCTGCTGTATTGCTCAAAACAGAAGTCCAAATATACACACAAAATAATTCATTTTTTTAAAAAAGAATCAGAATTACACATTTTCAGGACCCTTAAAACCAACAGAAGCTCTGCTGAGAACAGTTTAAAAACCACTGATTCGAAGGGGAGAACTCTGGCTTCCTGGCCGTTCCAGCTGTAGTATCCTCATGCTGTGCGGCTTGGGGCAAGTTACTCAGCTTCTCTGTGCCTTTCTTTTTCCTTCTGTATAGATGATCATACTTAACTCCCAGGGCCACAGAGAGACTTACCTGGAAACACGTATGGCAAGTCTTGGCCCTGTGATGCTTGATGCTGGAGCTCTCTGAATTGCAGCCATTGGTATGATCTGGAAAATTCCCCTAGGTGTAACACCTCTCTGCCCAGCCAGGTGAATGAAGGTTGACTGGTGACAGCTTTCCACGCATTGTTGCAGGCTAGAGCTACTGCTGCTAACCAAAAGGTCTCCAGTTCGGATCCACTAGGCTGCTCCTTGGAAACCCTGTGGGGGCAGCTCTACTCTGTCCTTGTGAGTCAGCATCAGCTAGACAGCAATTTTTTTTTTCAAGGTATCAGTACAGAGTACGGTCTCCCAAGTAGAACTCGGGACCCAGGAGTCCTGTCCCTTCTCCTGCCCACCGCTAGGCAGGTAGCTGGGCTGGTCACACCGAGGAGAGTGCTCCCCTGACCAGCTCCTGCCCACGGACCTCGACTTCCCAAACAGCCCGTCCGTCCTGGGTGCCGTGCGGGGTGATGGGGGCTGCCTTTCCAAGGCCAGGATGGGGGACACCCCAGCGGGGGCGACCCCAGAAGGCTCCTGCGCCGGGAGAAAGGCATTTCTGTCTCTCCCCCGCATCGTGTTTCTCACTCGCCTCCCCTCCGACAATCCCGACCTTCACCGTGAAGGGCCTTTTGCAAACACAAACGCGCACATGTATTTTTGGAAAAAAAAAAAATTTTTTTTTTTTTTTTTTTTTGGAAGAAGGGGAAAAATTCCAGAGAACCTCTGCTCGGTTAAAAATGAAGCGAAGATTATATTAAGAATGAAAGCCGAGCAGGCCGCTGGGGCGCAGACAGAAGGCCCTTTCATCGCGCCAGGCCGCGCGCCGGGGGCAGCTGCCAAGACAAACGCGGGCGGAACCGAACCCGCGGAGCCGCCAGGCCGCGCTCGCCGCTCTGCTGACGCGCCGAAAACCGGGGGCGGGCCGAGCCTCCAGGCCGCGCTGGCCGTCTGTCCGTCCGCCGTCCGTCTGCGCCGCTGGCTCCCCGCGCGGGCCACGTCCCCCTCGGCCGCTCGTCCTGCTTCGCCCGGCGCAGCGCCCTCGCCGACGCCCGGGCCTCGCTGGGCCGCCCTTAGGCCCGAGCCCCTCCTGCAGCCCCTCATCCCCTGTGAGCTACCCCACCCAGCCAGGAAAACCAAAACGAATTGGGGCGAAGGGCGGGCCCAGGATCCTGCCACCCGCCCGGACGCCAGCGCTAGCTCTCCGTGGAAACCCCCTTGCTGGAGGCAGGGCAGCCTGCGGTTTGCCAACTGGGGACTTAATTCCCGTTAATGTTGGCAAAATGGACACAGCAAAATCATCCTTCATTACTCGCAGGTCTGCTGCAAGGCTGAAGAAAGAGGCTGTAAATGAATAATATCTTTTATAGGGATCAGCACAAAGCTGGTTCCTAGGAGCAGAGGTTAAAGGTGTCCCGAATGTCCAGCTTCTCCCTCATCTCTAACATCTGTCCCCCCCCCCCAGAACTCTCCCCCTCCTTTTGGGGTTCCCTAATGCGAGCCCTGCTTACAGTTGAGTGTTTATTAGGGAACTAACTCAGGATCAGTACCGACCTGGAAGTAACAGGAATAACTCAGGGTTGCAGTTCCTGGATCAGGACAGCCCCTTCTCACCCTCTGTGTCTGGGCTCCTGGAGACCTTCTCTGGCCAGTGTTACAGCTCTGAGCTCCTTGGGGTGGCAAGCCCCCCCACAGCTGCCTGGATCAGGACAGCCCCTTCTCACCCTCTGTGTCTGGGCTCCTGGAGGCCTTCTCTGGCCAGTGTTACAGCTCTGAGCTCCTTGGGGTGGCAAGCCCCCCCACAGCTGCCTGGATCAGGACAGCCCCTTCTCACCCTCTGTGTCTGGGCTCCTGGAGGCCTTCTCTGGCCAGTGTTACAGCTCTGAGCTCCTTGGGGCGGCGAGGCCCCCTGACAGCTGCCTGGCGCCACGATCAGTCTGGTTACTGCTGTGCCACCGTTTCTTGCTGCCTTCCCTGTTACGGCTCTTCTTTTTCTCTCTGACCGTGCATCCCTTTAAGCCTAGCAGGATGGCAAAGCTGACTAATCCCCTCCTTAAGGCTCCATACACCTTATTTGCATGGTCCCGCCCCCACAAGAGTGCCATGCCGCCCCTTATTTACATTATTAGCAAGCTATGTAACCCCCTTGGTGGTCCACAAGCACCTCATTTGCATAGCCCTCCCCCCCCAGTCATTTGGTGAGAGTCACAAAGACAATGGCTAGAAGGTCATATTAAGTAATTCACTGCACCGAAGGCTGTGAAGGAAGGTCAGCTGCAGAAGTGCAAGGTGGCTGGCCCTTTCTCTGTGAGACACTCATACCAGACCAGGCCTTTGCTCTCTAGCCACTGCCCAGATCTGCCCTCCTTATGCCTCTCCAAGGCACTGCCTCCCACCCCTCAAGAGGATCAATTACTTTTTAGAATCCCCAGAGACTCCCTGTGGTGGACGAGGTTGTGTTAGCCCTGAAGCCTGGCCTCTGAAGATCCTCCCTCCTCAATTCCACCTGTCACTGCCTTCCCACCCCCAGTGGAGAGGAGGCACTGACCCAGTTGACAAATCAGAGAACCTCACCCACATTCCTGATTGGTTCAGGGATGGGCAGTGACCTAAGCTAAGCCAATCAAAGTCTTCCCTGGGGTGTTCCTCAAGAGCTGACAGGGAAGACTCTAGGTCTTGCTACTGGGAAGGAGTGAGGGTGAGGCTGCCAAGGCCCAGGCCACAAAAGAAAGCTGCTGCAGGGAGAAGGAATGAGGGCCACATAGAGGGCAGCAAAGGTGAGAGATGGAGCCAGTGAGGGGCAAGAAAGAGGAAAATTGAGACAGACAGTGAAGTCAACCTTGGTACCCAGGACCCAGCTGTTTCTGCAGACAGACCCAATCCTGGACTGCCCACTGACCACAGCCAATCCAATCTCTTTTTGTTTGAGCCAGTTTGAGCTGAGTTTCTGTCCCTTGGAATTCAAAGAGTCCTGTCTCATACCCTCCCCACTACCCAGGGGTGGATTACCTGGTAAGCATACTGTAAGTACAACATCTGTTAACAGTAAGCAGGGTACACATGGACTTAATTGTGCTTACTCACTGATCTGGACTGCACAAGATGTGGTGAAACCCAGATGAAGCTGTGTACCACAGATTAGTAAACCAAAAAAAAAAAAACCAAACCCACTGCCGTTGAGTCGATTCCGACTCACAGCAACCCTATAGGACGGACTAAAACTGCACCATAGAGTTTCCAAGGAGCGTCTGGCAGATTCCAACTGCCGACTTCTTGGTCAGCAGCCGTAGCACTTACCTACTATGCCACCAGGGTTTCCCAGATTAGTAAGGAAGCGCAATTAAGCCTGAGCATACCTTGCTTATTGGGTAATTTGTCCCTGTCACTACCTGAAAAATAAGGTGCGAGTCTTGCACTTGGAATTCATGCCCGTCCTACTGCGTGCCCTGCTTCCCTTCAGGCATTAGTCCCTTACACCCATCCAGCCTTTACCATCTGCAAAGGACTTTCATGGGCATGATCTGAGGCAACCCTCACCACAATCAAGTTGTGAGATGAGGAAACTGAGGCTTTAGTATTATGTATCTGAGGTCACACAGGCAGTAAGGGAGGTGGAGAGCCTGCAGCCAGGTCCTTTCGGACTATGGCCAGTGCTCCCAAGCCCACCCAGCCATACTCCCTATGCCCTCCCTAACCCCTCCCTCCTAACTCCCTTGAGGACTGGCTGCTTCTAAATCCCGCACCTTGTGTGTTTCCACAGCATATCACGGCTCAGGTCCTCTGCTTCTTCTCTGCTGAGCATGTTCCTTCACAGCCCAGTGTGTGCCCACCTCCCTTGAGGAGCTTCCTGCAGGAATGCCTGCCTATCCTGATCTCCCTGACTCCCTCTGAACTCCCAGCCTGCATTAGTCATGTGGCCTTGTGCTTCAGATACTGTGGGCTGGGCTGCTGCAATCCCATCTTGCTTCCTCACATACAGGCACTAGAGGCAGGAGCCTGCCTTGGTCTCTTTAGATCTTCCTTTTGAATAGTTAGGAGGCAGAAGCCACAACATGTGATGAGTGATGGGATTTTGGAAGTAAAGGCAAGGAAGGAGTCAAGTACAGTGACCCCAACGTCTATGCCTTGTGTTGTCACTAACCAAGTTCAGTAATGTGAGAGAAGGCCCAGGCTACCCAGGAAAGAAAAGGAAGAGTTTGTTTCAAGGCCCCTGGGAGTACAGAGCTAGAGCTCCAGAGAAGGTGGGGCTGGAGATGGAGGCTTGGGAGGCTCTGGGGTAAAGATGGAGGCTGAGATCTTGGGAGTTGAGGCTTTTACCCAAGATGAACACATTCAGGTGGAAGAGAAGATGACCAAGGATAGAGCTCCAAAAGTTAAGGGACTGGCAGAGGAAGAGGGAGAGGAGGAAGAGGAGGAGGAGAAGGAGGAGGACAGTGAAGGACACAGAGAAGAACAAGGAGAATGGTTTGTGAAAGTCACATGAGAAGGAATTTTAAGAAGGAATTTTCAAAAGTGGAGAGTGATCCCAGAGGTTAATGGGAGAGGACCTTTTCCATAAGGAAAGTGCCCACTGGACAGTCAACTGACAGGTTGCTGGGGACCAACGTTAGAGCAATGTCCGGGAGTGGTGGGGCTGAGGTCTGACAGAAACGGGCCAAGTGGCAACTGATGGACAAGAAGCTGAGAAAGCAAGTACAGACAACTCAGCCAAAAAGCCTGGCAAATTTGGGTTTAACAAAAAGGAGGAAGATGCACTGAAAACAACAAAACATTGTTGAATGAAATTAGAGACCTAAATAAATGGAAAGACATTTTGTTCATAGACTGGAACATTTAATATTGTTAAGATGGCAGTACTATCCAAATTAATCTACAGATTCAAAGCAATTTCTATCAAAATCTCAGCTGCCTTTTTTGCGGAAATTGAAAAGCTGACCCTAAATTAATATGGAAATGCAGGAGATTCAGAATAACCAAAACGATCTTGAAAGAGAAGAAGAAAGCTGGAGGACTCACACTCTCAATTTCAAAACTTACTACAAAGCTACAGTAATCAAGACTGTGTGGTACTGGCAGAGGGATAGACATGTAAATCAATGGCACAGAATTGAGAGTCCAGAACTAAATCCATACATCTATGGTTAATTAATTTTCAACAAGGGTGCCAAGACCATTGGATGAGGAAAGAATAGTCTTTTCCACAAACGCTGTGGGGACAACTGGATATCCACATGCAAAAGAATAAAGTTGGGCCCCTACCTCACACCATATAAAAAAATTCACTCAAAATGAATCAAACACCTAAATGTAAGAGCTAAAATTGTAAGATTCTTAGAGGAAAACATAGGCATAAATTTTCATGGCCTTGGATTTGGCAATGGATTCTTATATATGGCACCTAAAGCATGAACAGGAAAAGAAAAAAAAAAAAGATAAATTTAGACTTTGACAAAATAAAGAACTTTTGTGCTTCAAAGAATACTCTCAAGAAAGTAAAACAACAACCCACAGAATGGGAGAAAATATTTGTAAATCATATATCTGGTAATGGACTTGTATTTAGAATATATAAAGAACTCTTACAACTCAACATTAAAAAAAATCCAATTAAAATATGAAAAGAGGTTTTGAATAGACATTTCTCTGAAGAAAATATAAATGGCCAATAAGCACATGAGAAAAAATGCTTAACTTCATTAGTCATGAGGAAAATGCAAATCAAAACTATAAAGAAATACCACGTCACACTATTAAAAAGAAAAGAAAATAACAAGTGTTGGCAAGGATGTGGAGAAACTAGAGCCCTCACACATTGCTGCCAAGAATGTAACCGGTGTAACCACTGTGGAAAACAATTTGGCAATTTCTCAAAACGTTAAACATAGAGTTGCCATATGACCGAGCAGTCCCACTCCTGGGTGTGTACCCAAGGGAACTGAAAACATGTGTCCACACAAAAACGTACATGAATGTTCACAGCAGTGTCATTCACAATAGCCCAAAGGTAGAAAGAATTCAAATGTCTATCAGCTGATGAACGAATTCACAAAAGGTGGTATCCATACAATGGAGTCTGATTCAGCCGTAGAAAGGAATGACGTACTGATACAGACTACAGTACGGATGGGCCTTGAAAACATACTAAGTGAGAGAAGCCAGACAGAAAAGGCCACGTATCACATGATTCCATTTCTGTGAAACGTCTGCAAGAGATCAGTCCATCGAGACAGAAGGTATGTTAGTGATTGCCAGGGGCCGGGGGGAGGGAGGAGAAGGGTGGGGAGTGACTGCTAATGGGTACGGAGTTTCTTCTTGGGGTCATAAAAATGTTCTGGAATTAGAAAGTGGTCACGGCTGCACAACTTTGTGAATATGTTAAAAACCACTGAATTATACGTGTTAAATGGGTGCATTTTTTGGTGTGTGAATTATATCTCAATTTTTTTAAAAGAGGAGAAAGAATATATGATAATATCTGGTAAAAATCATTAACTATCTTGGAGGGATAATTAAGAAATTGCCAAACTGACTTTTGTTCATCAAAAGACTTTGTGAAAAAACAAGATACGCACTGGGAGAATATCTTCAGAAACCATATATCAAATAAAAATCTGATAACCTATATATATACATATATATAAAACTTCAACAGCTCAACAACAAAAAGACAACCCAATCATAAAAAGTGCAAAGAATTGAATAGACATTTCACCAAAGGGGACATTCAAATGGCCACAAAACACATGAAAAGATGCTCAACATCCTTAGCCATCAGATAGACGCAAATCAAAACCGCAATGAGATACCATTTCACTCCCAGGAGAATGGCTAAGATTAAAAAAAAAAAAAAAAAAAACAGAAAATAACAAATGTGGGCGAGGATGTGGGGAAAACCGGAACCCTTATCCATGGCTGGTGGAACTGCATAGCAGTACAGCTGTTGTGGAAAACTGTGTGTTGGTTCTTCAAAAATTAAATATAAAACAAAAACAAAAACCTGTTGCCATCGAGTCGATTCCGACTCATAGTGACCCCATAGCACAGAGTAGAACTGACCCATAGGATTTTCAAGGGGTGCCTGGTGGATTTGAACTGCTGGCTTTTTGGTTAGCAACTGTGACTCATAACCACTATGCCACCATGGTTTCCAAAACTAAAAAAATATGACCCAGCAATTCCGCTCCTAGGAATGTACCCAAAAGACTTGAAAGCAGAGACTCAGAGACTTGTACACCAGTGTTCACTGCAGCGCTATTCACGATAACCAAAGGTAGACACAACCTAAATGCCCACCAACAGATGAGGGGTAAACAAAACGTACAGACACACAACAGAACACTGCTCAGTCCCGGATTTCTCTGAAGTCTTGATACACGCTCCAATATGGACGGGGCTGGAAGGCACCATGCCGAGTGAAATACGCCAGTCACAAAAGGACAAATACTGCATGATCTCACTCATATAAAAGGACAAGAACAGACAAAAGTATAGAGATCAAAGTTTATTAGTTGTTCCCTGGGGCAGGAAGGAGGAAGATTATGGTGTATGGAGTACTGAGGTTTGGTTTACGGTGATGGAAAAACCACATTGATTACAGGTAGGGTTGCAAAGCAATTATTTTAAGTGCTGTCAGTAAGTTGGACACCTGTAAAAAGTTGAATTGGCAAAAGTAGTGTGATGGATATATTTACCAAAAAAAAAAAGAGGAGCTGCTGAGGCTGCTTATGTACAACCACAGACCTCAGGGGATTTGGTTCCTTGGCTTGGGGGCTTAGGGTCATGGTTTCATAAGACATCCCAGTAACTGGCCTAATAACACGTTTAGTGCTTCTGTCCTGCCTCCTCGTTCACTGCGTGGAGCCTGGGTCTGTCCTGCCTCCTCGTTCACTGCGTGAGGCCTGGGTCTGTCCTGCCTCCTCGTTCACTGCGTGGAGCCTGGGTCTGTCCTGCCTCCTCGTTCACTGCGTGGAGCCTGGGTCTGTCCTGCCTCCTCCTTCACTGCGTGGAGCCTGGGTCTGTCCTGCCTCCTCGTTCACTGCGTGGAGCCTGGGTCTGTCCTGCCTCCTCCTTCACTGCGTGGAGCCTGGGTCTGTCCTGCCTCCTCGTTCACTGCGTGGAGCCTGGGTCTGTCCTGCCTCCTCGTTCACTGCGTGGAGCCTGGGTCTGTCCTGCCTCCTCGTTCACTGCGTGAGGCCTGGGTCTGTCCTGCCTCCTCCTTCACTGCGTGGAGCCTGGGTCTGTCCTGCCTCCTCGTTCACTGCGTGAGGCCTGGGTCTGTCCTGCCTCCTCCTTCACTGCGTGGAGCCTGGGTCTGTCCTGCCTCCTCGTTCACTGCGTGGAGCCTGGGTCTGTCCTGCCTCCTCGTTCACTGCGTGAGGCCTGGGTCTGTCCTGCCTCCTCGTTCACTGCGTGAGGCCTGGGTCTGTCCTGCCTCCTCCTTCACTGCGTGGAGCCTGGGTCTGTCCTGCCTCCTCGTTCACTGCATGGAGCCTGGGTCTGTCCTGCCTCCTCGTTCACTGCGTGAGGCCTGGGTCTGTTCTGCCTCCTCGTTCACTGCGTGAGGCCTGGGTCTGTTCTGCCTCCTCGTTCACTGCGTGGCGCCTGGGGTCTTAAAAGCTTCAAGCGACCACCCAAGGCACAACAATTGGCCTCTATTCACCTGGAGCAACAGAGGAAGGAGGAGAGTCAGGAATAGAAGGAGGAGATGGAATGTGTGGCTAGTTGCCTCCATGAACAGCTGCCTCTTTTGTCATGAGACCAGAAGAACTGGATGGTGCCCAGCTACCATTACTGAATGTTTTGATCAAAGATTCTATAGAAGAATCCTGATGAAAAGGAGTGGGGGGAATGCAGAACAGAATTTAAAATTCTCACTGACTCCAGACATTCTGGAGCCATGGAGGCTGGACAAAGCCCTGAAACTACTGCACTAAAACAATCTTTAAACCTTAAACCAAAAATATCCCCTTAAGTCTTAAAAACAAACAACAGTTTAGCTTAACTAGTAAAAAAGGTCTGCCTTGAGCATAATGCTCTTTTAAGAGCTATCTATATGGGATCAAATTGACAACAGCAAGTCAAAAGATAGGAACATTAGGGGTCAGTGAGCCTATGTTAATAGGGCAAGAGCAACTCAGAAGAGGGTGAGAATGGTTGCACAACTTAAGAATGTAATTGTGTCACTGAATTGTACATGTAGAAATGACAACAAAATAAATAAAATTTAAAAAAAGAAACTCAAACTGAGAATGGACTAGGAATGGGGTAAGAGTGCAAGGATGGGAGAGAGACCGTTTGCTACATATATCAATTCCGATTCGTGTGACTGTATTACATTTTCAAGAAGCAAATAAATAGAACAAAATAAAAGTGGTCTGGCTTTGGGTGAGAGGAGGAGGTGGGCTTGAGGTGCTGTATTCGGAAGGAGAGACAGGGCTGCACTTGGAGGCAAAGGGGAAGAAAACTAAGTTACCGAGAGAGGATGGATGGCAGAATCGATGGGGCCAGGATCCGCTGTGCAGATAAAGGAAAGGAGGAGTGAGGGAAGGAGCCCAGGGTGGGCAAAGGTACAGAGAGGGTAGGGGGCAAGAGGACATTTTTGTGTGTCTGTGTGTGTGTGTGTGTGTGTGTGGAGGGGAGTATTTTGCGTCTGGTGGAGGAGGAGGGCAGGTCACTTGGGAGGTGAGTGGAGGTGCCTGCAAGAGAAGAGGAGGCCTGAGAATCAAAGGCACAGTTAGAAAGACCTGTCACATGGAATCAAAAGTGGAGCCAGTGATGCATAAAAGGGCTGCTGAGTAATTCTGAGATTGGAAGCACACTTTGGTGATTTTTATGTTCGTTCCACGCAGGCTCTACAAGGCTCTTTGTAAGCAGTAGACACTGTGCTATTTATGGCATTTGCTATTGTGGTGGTGGTGCTGGGGTCAGGGCCCACCTCGACCTCCATTTTTCCCTCAAATCCAAGTCGGGTGGGGCCAGCTTGTGTGTGCAAGGTCTGGCAGAGAGCGCTGCAGGCACACCTGGGCAGAGCACTGCGGGGGCAGGTGAAGTGGGGCGGAGCACTGTGGGGCACGTGCTTGTGAAGAGAAGCACAGTCCCCGGCCAGGGAGGGTCCTGTGACCATGGTCCTCTCTCTACATCTCTGTGCTGAGCTGGTTAGGGCCGTGAGAAGATGTGGCTGACTTGCTGTGGTCTTCAGACCCCCAGTCAACTCCAGTTGTTCCAACAACTATTCAAAAAAAAAAAAAAAGCTAGGTTTAAATGCTCACTGCATGTCCAGTCCACTAGTTTTCACCTGTTGTGGCCCAGAGCTCTCACAACACCCATTGTGACAGACGAGGAAACCAAGGCACAGAAGGCTGACTTTGCCCACGTGCCCTCTGCATAGTCTGCCTGCAGACCTGCCTGTGGTCCTGTAGCTGAGTGACCTGGCTCAAGCCACAGGCCCCAGCTTCCTTGGTGGGCCTGTCTCCCAGCCTGCCCCCTCCAGCACCCACCCCATCCCTTTTGGCAGCACCTCAGGCTCATACTGAGCTCACAGTCAGTCACCTCCTGGGTTTGTCTTTTTTCTTTTACTTCAAGGGTCCTTGGGGCAGATTTCCTCGACATGACAGACTCATACAGGCCTCGTTCAACACGTTTCCAAGCTGTCTATCCTGCGTTTTCATTCTCTCTTGCCAGTGAGGATTTCATGAGGTAGGTGGACAAAAAGCCTTGTTGAGATCCATTTATTCACTCAACAAGCAGGGTCTCCTGCCTCTCAGCAGTGTGTTGCGGAATGGTGATTCAAAGTCAAGTCAAGTATAGACCCTGCCCTTGAGAGGTGCACAGCCTTGGGGGAAGTCCAGCCAGACTGTCATGACTTGCCACGGGGTGACAGGAAACACTCGGGTGGGGGGCTGGCATCTTAGAGGCGGGTGGTCAAGGAAGGCTGGCTGGAAGAGGTGGAGCTTAAGCTAAGTTTTTCTTTTCTCTCCAGATTTATGCATTTATTTTTAACTACCTTCTGCCTTTGGCATGTGTATAAAGAAACTGACTTTTTAAAACCTAAGAAGGGAAAATTTTAATATCAAGCAAAGAGGAACATTTTGTGGTTTAATTTGCTAGAACTGAGGTCATTCCCAGGACAGAAAAAATCGTTCTTGTGCTGAGTGGCCCCTTTTCACGATTGTTGGGGTAGCTGCTAGTTAGTTGGGGACACATCTTTACCCCTAGGTCCTGCCACTCTAGGCTGACAGGGGTTGGGGGACTCAGCCTCAGGATCCTGCCTCAAGCTAGATTTTGGGGAAGGCGTGGAAATGCAGTCGGGTTAGGGAGAGCAGCACATGAGGGGATAAGGAGGGGTTGGCTGAACATTTAGGAACCAGAGCCTGACAGAGGGCAGCTGGAGGGGGGCAGGCACCGGAGAACCTTGGGTCTTCTGTGCTAAATTAGAGTTTGAACTTTATCCCAAAGACCACTGGGAGCTACGGAAAGTGCTAAGCTGGTGCAGGAGGGTGTCGCAGTGACCAAGGTGAGCTGTCATTAGTGTCTGATCCGGGCTGGGGCAGAGGCGTGAAGAGGAGGGGTAAGGGGAGGGAGGGCAGCGGGACACCGGGTGTCTGGCTCAGGTGCCTGGGCTGTGGGTGGGGCCGTTTGTGAAGGCAGGAGCAGCAGCAGATTCAGGGGAGGACTTCCATTCTCCGGGCGCCGAGGATGTCGAGGTACCCTCTGTATGTGTGGCACTCTCCTGCACTACTACTTAGGAGTCCTTCCATGAAAATAAGCAAAAGTGAGTCTGGCAAGCCTATCCTTCAGGAACAGACACTGGCTATCTGCACTTACTCCCCCTCTCGTAACTTACCTCAGGATGTTGTTAGCAACCAGCATGGTCTTTGGCATCAGCAATCTGGATTCAGACTCAGCTAGCACGTAATGAGCAGCACTGTGCACCCAGCGCTGAGTGAACCACCACCATGTGGGAACAGCCTGATCCTGGCAGGCCAACATGGCGTCAGCACACAGACCCTGAGGCAAGTTCACATGCCCAGTCACTTGGCACGAATAAGTCTGGGGCTCCTTTTGGGACCCTGTGTGGCCCCTTTTCCAGAGTGACATTTGTCCAGAGTCTGTCTCCTGGCATTATTCGTTTTCCAGGATTTCTCCAAGGGCAGCTACAAAGCCCACAATCACCCCCTAACTTCTTCCCCTTTTTGGATGGTGAATTGACTGGGCCTTTCTTCACCTTAGAAGGGCAGCTCTATGTGGATGTGAGTGGTGAGGGCCAGCTCAGCAGGTCCATGGCCCTCAAGTCCTTTCTCCACCCCTAGACTGCACTTTTAGTTTGAAGGGCTGTGAATTAAGAATATCACATTTGTAAGAAAAAAAAGTTCTTGGGCTTATTACGATATTTTTATCATACTGTATTGCTATTTATCTGTTGGCACTTCTGCCTCTTTTTCTAGAGTACTTCTCTCACACACGCACATTTTTGTTTTACCCATGCTTTGGATTAAGTCTGACTGCTCACCATTATTGTCAGGACTCAGTTGACCAAAGCAATTAGTAAGCTTCTTACCAAATCAGGACAGAGAAGGTGCTAAGTGCTCAGCCATTCCCACCAGCCAGCCCGTGAAGGGATAAGCAGTCTCCAGGGCTGTTTCCAAGCCCGTTGCCCTCGAGTTGATTCCAACTCACAGCAACCCTATAGGACAGAGTAGACTGCACCATAGGGTTTTCAAGGAACGGTTGGTGGATTCTAACTGCTGACATTCTGGTTAGCAGGCGAGCTTTTAATCACTGCACCACCAGGGCTCCTCTTTAAAGTGTTGAAAAGCAAAGATGTCACCTTGAAGACTAAGGTGCGCCTGACCCAAGCCATGGCATTTTCAATTGCCTCATATGCATGTGAAAGCTGAACAATGAATAAGGAAGACCAAAGAAAGAATTGACGCCTTTGGATTGTGGTGTTGGCAAAGAATATTGAATATACCATGGACTGCCAAAAGAACGACCAAATCTGTCTTAGAAGAAGTACAACCAGAATGCTCCTTAGAAGCAAGGATGGCGAGACTACGTCTCACATACTTTGGATGTGTTATCAGGAGGGATCAGTCCCTAGAGAAGGACCTCATGCTTGGTAAAGCAGAGGACCCTCAACAAGATAGACTGACACAGTGGCTGCAACAATGGGCTCAAGCATTAACAGTTATGAGGATGGTGTAGGACAGGGCAGTGTTTCGTTCTGTTGTACATAGGGTCGCTATGAGTCGGCACCGACTCCACGGCACCTAACAACAATGACAGGGGTGTTTGCACCTGTAGAAGAGCTTTCAGTGACTCCCCTCTTTGGACAGGAGGGAGTCCAGACTTCTTGGCCCAACCCATCCCACCTTCTGGGACCTGGCCGTCTGTCCACGTGCTGGCCACACAGACTTACCACATCCTCGAGTGTGCCAGGCTGGCTAATGCTCTGTGCCTCTGCTCCTGCCTCTTGCTCTGTCTGAAACAATTCCTTCAGACCCCATGTTGAAAACACTGCTTATTCACCTCCCTGCAAAGTCCTTCCTGCCCCTCTGCTGGGTATGTGGGACTGCCTGCGCCATGTTGCTTTTCCCTACTCTTTGAGGGCAAGGGTCAGGCTTTCAACTGGGTCCCCAACACCCAGCACTGGGTGCTTGTGGTCACACTGTTCAGCAGTTGGGTGGCAGAGAGGCAAGTGTCATCACTACCTCCCATAAAAGACAGCTATCTTGCACTTGAAGTCCTGGCCACTTATTGTGGTGGGGTAGGCGTGAAATGCTATAGCTGCTAACCAAAAGATCAGCAGTTTGAATCCACCAGGTGCTCCTCGGAAACTCTGTGGGGGCAGTTCTATCCTGTCCTACAGGGTTGCTGAGTCAGAATTGACTCGATGGCAATGTTTTTTTTTTTTTTAAGGAGCCCTGGTAGCACAGTGGTTAAGAGCTTGGCTGCTAACCAAAAGGTCGGCAGTTTGAATCCACCAACCACTCCTTGGAAACCCTGTGGGGCAGAGTTCTACTCTGTCCTATAGGGTGGACTATGAGTTGAAATTGACTCGATGGCAATGGGTTTGGTTTGGGTTTTAGGGCCACCAGGCTTGCCTTGGAAAACCTATGAGTTGCTAATGGACTCAACAGCAACAACAGGTTTGGTTTGGTTTAGGCTTGCCCAGAAAGCATAAACTGGGGGTATGTCGCCACCTATCGCCTGGTTTGCTTAGTAAAAGTCAGCCAGAGCCTCCTGGGCCTTGTTGACAGGGAAAAGAGAGGCTCCAATCGTCTTCAGAAGACACAACCAGCCTGAGATGGGGAGAGAGAAGTCCCTGATCACCTCAAGTTCCAGTGCGCTTCGTGAGAAGCCAGGTTCTACCTCAGCTCTAACTGTGTGATCCTGGGCAAGTCTTTCGTTTTCTCTCAGGTTGTGTTTCAACCTTTAAGCCTTGTAGATGCTGATGGCGATTCCAAGGGAAGAGGGAGGGCATAGGTTGGTGTAAGGAAAGGAAAGCGCCTCCAGGAGGGGCGGTGCACCTGACTGTGGCAATGACGACAAAGCCCTTTGAGAAGCCGAGGCCCTGACCAAATGCAGTCCCACTGTGATCCCAGGCCAGGCAGAGAGCCAGGAAAAGTGGGGATTAAGTCCTGGCTCTAACAGCAAACAGTGGGTGAATTGGGGTAAGCTTCATGACCTCTCTAAGCAAGCTTTTTTCTTCCTCGTTAAGTGAAGGTGCTACCACTCACCTCAGTGTTGTTGTGAGAAAGTGAGCCCAGGCCCCTGCCTGCGGCGGTTGTCATTACCCTGACCAAGCTATCCAAGATATCTCAGGAGGCTGGGCCAATAACACCCCACAACGTATACAGTTTTCGAGAACACATTCAAGCAGAAAGGTACACACAAAACACATGAACACAGTTGCCTATGGGAGAGGGTATGGGGACAAACGGGAACAAATAAGTGGGGAATGAAATTGGAGGGCCCTGCATAGGTGGTGGTGACAATGTGCCATGACGCAGGCTAGCAAGGGAGGACCAAAACCCCCAAACCCATCTCAGGTGAAAAGTGGTTTACTGCGAGCAAACTGTGACACAGCAAGACAAGGCCAGTGCCACCCGAAATCCACTTGAGTTGTCGCGTGCTGTCCACTGAGTAGGGAGCCCTGTCAGAGGCTGTTTTTTTTGGAGATCACCAACATGCAAGCTGGGTTCCTAGGTTATCTCCCTGGCCCAAACAGAAGCCCCCATCGCCCCATTTGGACACACATGTGTGGTTCGTAAGGTGGTGGCCAGCTTGTCTTCAGAGTGCTCGTCACACGTACCAACCAGCATGAGCCCTGGGACAGGCTGGGCTGCAGAGAACACACACTGTATTACTGCAGGCTGCAGTGACCCATCCCTGCCATTCTTCCTCTGCAGTCCTCACTGCAGCCAGTATAATCCTCCTTTTAATGTTAGGACACCGGTAACACATGAACGCATCTCAAACCACTAGAAGCACTGGGCTCCCCAGAAGGGGCCGCTGTTAAGTTTGGAGCATATTCTCCCAGTCCTTCATCTATGCACAGAAGTGCCTCCAGACTTCACGTGTTATTGTCCACGTTCTACTTTATTCTTTAAGAGCTACAAAGCATGACATGGCTAGATAAGGAAAGCTTTTCTCTGAATTCTCTCGCCACCCTGCTATTGGAGCACTTACAGTTTTCAATTTTCCCATACATACTTAAACAATGGTGCAATGAACATTCTTTTAGTCCATAAGTACAAATGCCTTTAAGGACAAAGTCCCAAAAGTAGGAACTGCTGGGTTGAGGAGTATGTATCTTAAACTTTCAATATTTTCAAACTGCCTTCCCCAGAAAAATCTTCCTGAAATGTCAGTCTCATCGTGCCACTCCTCTGCTAAAGTTCTTTTGTAATGTAACGTGGGTTCTTGTCCTGTCCTATTAGCGGATCAAAGTAAGACTGATGCCTTACCACCAGCTGCAAGGGGAACAGAGAGTGGATATCATGTGGGGCCTAGCAGCCGAAAGATCACATGCTCCCTGCCCCAGGGGAGCTGGGAGCTTTTATGTCCCGGAGTCCCCAGGGGCCAGGGATTGGCGCCCAAAATCAAAAACCCCAGAGCCCTCCTATGCCCAAATTTGGAAATCCAGGTGCTGGGTCATGATGCAAAGGGCAGGACTTTTCGCTTTACAAATGGGCTCAGGCACGTGGTGTGCTGGAAAATATCTTCCTCTCTGGGGATGTTCAAGTCGGGGTCAAGTTCAGGGCCACAGCTCCTCGGGTACTGTGCATGCGCCAAGATCCTGGTTTGCGCAAGCTTGGAATTCCACGCCAAATTCAAACCGTGGAGCAGTCAGGCCAAGCTGCAGTTAGAAACTGTGGCTTGGGCTGCGAGGGGGGAACCGCACGGGAGTGGAGAAGCCTTGGGGGCAGGTTCACTTTCCAAAACTCTCCTCCAAGATAAAGCCTGGAAGGGGGGGGCCCAACAACTTGTGGGCAGTGAGTGGACATTCACTGTCAGCTCCCACCCCTTCAGGGAGCTGTGTGTGTATGCATGTGTTGTCGCGGGCAGGGCTGAGCACGGGGAGTTGTGGTAGGAACTGAGAGAGGAGGTCGACGCAGGCCCAATCGGGAAGGCGACCCAAGTACCACTAAGGATGGCAGGGCTGACTTTTAAAAAGGCTGTTTTGGCTACATGCCCACATTGGAGAAGGTCAAACAGGGGGAGGGACAGATAGCAGTTGGGTGGATGACCTTGCCAGCCACCGAAATAGGGCTCAGCAGGGCAGGCTGACGGAGTAGGGGTATGGGTGAGGCAATGGTTTGGGTCTGGGTCCTCCTGAATCTGGAAGGACTGAGGGGCCCTGATCCCAAGTGAGCCCAGGCCATCATGTGATTTGGAGGTACAGATTTTGGAACCATCAGCCAAGGTTTTCATGGCTTCTAGAGAAAACCACTACTCTGAGGACACAGACCACCCCACACGTTTGGAAAACGCACACAGGAGTCTCCAAGGAAGGCCTTTCTGGCCCTGGTCCCCAGCAGCACCACTCCACCCCTCCTTTCCCAGTCAGAGGCAGGGCCCAGCCAGCCCAGAAGGCCTTGGTGTTTGCTAAGTTGATTCTGTAAGAAAGTGTGGAGCTGAAGGGGCCTCCAGAGTCAACACACTCACTCCTCCAGCATGGCCCATGATCTGGTTGGGTCACCTGTCATAGCCCTTGGCCACTGATTGTCTGACTTATATTTGAAATGCTCTAAAGTGTTGCCCGAGGGGTAAGAGGGGAGAGCAATGAAGACAGGAAACCAAAGGGTGGCCAGAGAGGTAGGAGGAAATCTAAGAGCCTGGAAGCTTGGAAATTCAGAGACCATAGTGTCTTAGGAAGGAGGACATTTCAAAGTAACAAATGCTCCGGAAAAGCCAAGTACAAAAGGACACACAAATGCCAACTGGCTTAGGCCGCCCCAAGCAAGTCTGCGTAAGATGGCGGCAAGGACAGAGAGGTAGAGAAAGCTTGTGTGGACAACACCCTTAAAGAAGGCTGGCCAATAAGGAAGACGAGGGTCAGGGAGGTTAAGGAGAGAGGGCACGGGGTTTATAAAAGGATCCAGGGGCACTGTGGGTGTGTGGGGAAGAGTGGGCACGTTTAGGTGCTGACAGGCAGGCACAGCTGCAGGGCAGACCACAGAAGGGGGCAGACCACTGGGGTTGGCGCCCAGGAGGAGGAGCGCCCCAACCTCAGTGCCAGAAGGTGCTCTAAATGCACGGCTGAGGCACCAAGGCTGTGGAGTCAGACCCCAGCCTGGGGAGGCCTGTGTCGGGCAGGGTCCCAGGAGTGAGCGAGACCACCTCTGAGGTTTCCAATTAACTTGTGTTGCAGGTTCAGCGGGACCGTCCATCCTAGTGAAGGGGCATTATGTCATCAGGTAAATTGAGAAGAATTGCTCAGGTTCCCGAGAACAAACCCGGCTCTCGCTCTTGCTGACCCATCTGGTCTTCACAAATGGCTGTCCCTCTGCCCACCTACTGCTGACTTTAGAGCTTTAATTGAATTCACACAATGTGTACTAGATCTTGCTAGGACAAGGGAGTGTTTTATTTACAACAAAAACAGCTGTAATATAATTCTCTCTCTTCAAAACAGAGAACTCTATAAAATATACAAAGCAATCTCTATGTGTATTTATTCAGGGACATTGGCAGCCGGAAGAGGGGTTGGGGCTAGAAGAAAAGCCAAGGACTAATTCCATTTAAGAGGGGGGCGGGGGGTGGGGGGTGGGACAAGAAACTGCCTTTAAAAAATATCAATTGTCTACTCAGTAGCTACACTCTCCCCTACTCTAGTCTCAAGTATGAAAATGTGAAACAGAAAACAGCCCCTGTGAAAACAAACTTCAGCAGCATCATCGTCACGGAGTCAGAGATGAGGCAACGGTCAGGCTGGGAAATTCCGGCCCCTCTTCCAAGGATGTCCCTGCAACAGAGCTTGCTCGCCCTGGGGCATTCTCTCCCAAAGCCCCCCTAACATGGAAGGCTCTGGCAGCTTCACTTCTCTTGCCTGTCGTTAGCTGAAGGACCTAGGGATCAAACACAGCAGTGAGAAACACAACAAAACTCCTTAGTCCATCGTGATCTGAGGCTGCTGCTAAGCAGCCACAGCCACACCCATGGAGGCAGCAGGCACGAAGCCGGAGCAGCCACGGTGCCAGGGTCGGAAAGCTGCCACCCACTGAAATGGTAGCTTTCAAACTTCAAATCAAGAATACAGGACATGGTCTCAGAGAGTCAGAATAGAAAGGATTCTAGGAAAATACAGAGCAGAACTCAAATTCTTATTAAAAAAAAAAAAAAAGGCCAGACAAATTTGAATAGTAGAGAACAGAGCACCCTCTGAGACTACTGCCCTGAGACATTCCTTAAACCTAGAACCAAGTCTATTTCCTGGGATCACTTTTTAGTGAAAGGGCAGAGTGGCATACAAAATAAAGGATGTTACCTGCAAGATTGGTGCCTATAAAAATGGTGTGGCAGGGGCGTCTGACCCCCTGTAACTCCACGAGGGTGAAGAATCACGATCAACAGCCCAAGGCTGATTCCATGAGGCTGGGGTTACATATGCCTCCACCCTCCAATCTCTTTACCAATGCTGCCACCAACTGTCATGGACTGAACTGTGTCTCCCAAAAATATATGTCAACTTGGCTAGTTCATGATTCCCAGTATTGTGTCATTGTCCATCATTCTGTCATCTGATGTGATTTTCCTATGTGTTGTAAATCCTATCACTATGATGTTAATGAGATGAATTATCAGTAGTTATGTTGATGAGATCTACGAGATTAGACTGTGTTTTACATCAGTCTCTTCTGAAATATAAAAGAGACCCCAGGACCACACGCCACCAAAAAAGAAGCACTGGGGGCAAAGCGCATCCTTTGGACTCGGGGTCCCTGCGCTGAGAAGCTCCTCAACCGGGCAAGATTGACGACCCAGAGCCGACAGAGAGAGAAAGCCTTCCCCTGGAGCTGATGCCCTGAATTCGAACTTCTAGCCTAG
Organism: Loxodonta africana; assembly: GCF_030014295.1. Taxonomy (NCBI): domain Eukaryota; kingdom Metazoa; phylum Chordata; class Mammalia; order Proboscidea; family Elephantidae; genus Loxodonta; species Loxodonta africana. The sequence continues at coordinate 106,355,263 of NC_087353.1, forward strand.
TAGACTGTGAAAGAATAAACTTCTCTTTGTTAAAGTCATCCGCTGTGGTATTTCTGTTACAGCAGCACTAGGTAACTAGGATATCAGCCTTCCCTCTCAAGTCACTCTCTACTTCTGTATTGAATTTCATCATTCATTGCAATGGCCACATACAACTCGCAGACCATACTCACAGTTATGGGGTTTATTAGGGAAGTAACAGTTACAATTCAGAATCAGGATAACCTCTTCCCAGCCTTGCCCACAGGCAGGTCTCTCTCTGGCCTGGGTCCAAAGGATGTGCTCCACTCCTGGCTCTTCTTTCTTGATGGTGGTAAGATCCTCTCCTCTCGCCTATGGGATGGCAAAACTGACCAAACCCTTCGTTAGGGTTCCATATGCCTTATTTGCATGGTCCCACTCAATCACTGTGCATGAGTCACAAAGACCATGGCGAGAAGTGCTATTTTAAGTCATTCATTGCATCATAGTGCCCTACTTAAAAACCATCAGTATGAGACCAAAAGTTCAACAATTTTTCAGAAGCAAAGATGAGAAGATAAGAGGCAGGGAAACTAGAGTACTGGAAAGGGAACAACACAATTAAAGAGGATGTTGAAGCATTGTGATAAATGTGATAAATGTAACTACTGTCACTGAACAATTTGCGTGGAAATTGTCAAATGTGAATCTAACTCGCTGTGTAAGTTTCATCAAAAACCCAATTTTATATATATATATATGTATATATATGTATATATATGTACACATATAGAAGGATTCGAAGAGGTTATTTATTTCAGCTTCCTCATTTTTCAGATGAGGTCCCCAAATAAACAAACCATTTCAAGTGCACACAGAGCTTTTCCATTAGCCTTTCTCAACTGTTCCACAAGGAATGACACTTCCTTAACCATAAAAGACATGAAAAACACCCTCATCTACGCTGCTTCTTCTCAGTGGGACACTACAAACCTGTTACAAACACCCCATCTACGCAGGTTCTTCTCGGTGGAATACTACAAACCTGCTACAAACACCCCCATCTACGCAGCTCCTTCTCAGTGGGACACTACAAACCTGTTACAAACACCCCTATCTTCGCAGCTTCTTCTCAGTGGAATACTACAAACCTGTTACAAATACCGGAGCAACTCAGGCCTCTCAGGGTGTCGCTGAGGGAGGTACCTGGACAAACACTTTCACATGTGGCTCTACAGTACAGTTTGGGGGCCCTTCCCATAACTGGCTTTATACCACCAGACAGATAACTGACATGTGTGCTGATGGTGGAGACAGTATGGTAGCTTATCTACAAGTAGACGACCTGGCTTGGTGAACGCATATTTCCAGCTGTGTGATCCTGGGCAAGTCATAGTCCTGGGTTTCATCTATAAAATACGATAACATATACTTCACTGAGGTGTTCTAAGAGCACAAGTGAAAGTTCTCTGAAGGAAGGTAAATAAACAAGAGCTATTAAAAAACCTACGTATAGTTCTGCAGTTATTGCCTGCCCACCACCCCTCCTCCCCAATTTTAACTCCCCAGGAGCCAAACCTGGTACTAGTTTCATGTAAGTGGTTATACACAGAGGGGACTCTCTCTGCATATGCCTTCTCAACACTGGTGTACCTATAGGTGTGACCAGCTTTCTGGCCATGTTATGGGGGCTCTGTAGTAAGAATACCTGCCGCACTCCCTTCTTGCAGAAGTGCAATCTCTGAGGTGAAAAGAACAAACCTGCCCTGTGACATCACTTCTTCTTGGGCAGCAGCAGCAGGTGGGCACAGTGCAGAGGGGGTGGAGAAATCTAGAGCTTTCTCAAGTCAGTCATCTTGCTTCTCATTTAAATCTAGTATTAGTAGTGCTTTTTTGGTGCTATAAATACCGTGGTATTCTGCTGGCTAAGCTATAGTACATGTTAAGCCTTTGTTGACGGGCCTTTACAACAACTTATAGAAAACTATGGCCTCAGTTCTGTGGCTATTCATAAGGTTTTCATCAGCTAATGCTTTTTAGAAGTAGACTGAAATGATGCAGGAAGCATCAAAAGAAGATGGAAAGAACCGTTATACCAAAAAGAATTAGTCGATGTTCAATCATTTCAAGAGGAAGCGTATGATCAGGAACCAATGGTACTGAAGGAAGAAGCCCAACCTGCTCTGAAGGCATTGGCAAAAAACAAGCTTCCAGGAACTGACGGAATATCAATTGAGATGCTTCAACAGATGCAGGGCTAGAGGTGCTCACTCGTCTATGCCAAGAAATATGGAAGACAGCTTCCTGGCCAGCTGACTGGAAAAGATCCACATTTATGCCTATTCCCATATTTATGGCAAAGAATATTGAATATACCACGGACTGCCAAAAGAACAAACAAATCTGTCTTGGAAGAAATGCTCCTTAGAAGCAAGGATGGCAAGACTGCATCTTACATACTTTGGACATGTTGTCAGGAGGGATCAGTCCCTGGAGAAGGCCATCATGCATGGTAGAGTACAGGGTCAGCAGAAAAGAGGAAGACCCTCAGCGAGGTGGACTGACACAGTGGCTGCAACAATGAGCCCAAGCATAACAATGATTGTAAGGAAAGCGCAGGACAGGGCAGTATTCCGTTCTGTTGTGCTACAGGGTCACTATGAGTTGGAACTGACTCAACGGCACCTAACAACAATGGCCCTAGTAGTGGAGCTCTGGTAGCTCACTGGTTAAGAGCTATGGGTGCTAGCCAAAAGGTCGAAAGTACGAATCCACCAGTTGCTCCTTGGAAACCCCATGGGGCAGTTCTACTCTGTCCTCTAGGGTCACTATGAGTTGGAATTGACTTGACGGCAATTGGTTTGGTTTTTTTGGTTTTGATGGCCCTAGTAACCTTGTGGAAACCCTGGTGGCGTAGTGGTTGAGAGCTACGACTGCTAAACAAAAGGTCAGCAGTTCGAATCCACCAGGCGCTCCTAGGAAACCCTATGGAGCAGCTCTACTCTGTCCTATAAGGTTACTATGAGTCAGAATCGACTCAACGGCAACTGGTTCAGTTTTTTTGGTTTTAGCGACCTAGTGAGATTCAGTGGGTGGACACCGAAGCCACCATCCTTATGGAGCTCTTTTTAGTGGGATGAACAGATGAATAAGCAAATAAATATAAATACGTGCTGTGAAGGAAAACGAGCAGAATATGGGGTTGCAGAATGTCATGGGTTGCTATTTAACGTAAAGTTACCAGGAACGACCTCTCTGAGGGGCCATTTAAGCAGAGTGAGCTCTGTGAATGGCCAGGAGGAGAGCTTTCCAGGCTGCTGATGTCAACGCAAAGGCCAAGAGGCAGGCACACGATTGGAACGTCTGAGGAACATCAAGGAAGGCAGTGTGGCTCACGAGGTGAAGACAGGAAATGAGATCAGAACAGTAGCAAGGGGGCAAATTATACAGGCCATGTAGGCCATAAGAAAGACTTTAGATTTTACTCCAAGTGCAATGGGAAGCCATTGGAGGTTCTGTATAAAGAAATGACATTTTTAAAAAGGATCATTCTAGCTGCCTTGTGGAAGACAGACTGCACGGGCATAAGAAGAGAGGCAGGGGGACCACCCTTTAATCTGGGAAGGCTCTATGACTGCTTTGCCCAATAACGAAGGCAGAAGTGATGATACCGTCTGTGCCAGTTTCCTGGTCTGGGCATTAGGAGGCTGGCAGCTTTCACTCTTCTCTTTCGCCACACTGCTCGCTTCCCATTTATCCCTCAACCACAGACTTGAGCTGCCATGTAAGTCCAACTACTCTAAGACCATTACACTGGAGAGGCCACATGTAGCTCCAGTTGATAGTCCTAGCTAAGCCCAGACTTCCCCATCACTGCCAAGGTGCCAAGATGTGGGTGAAGCTGTCCTGACATCCCCAGACTAGCCTATCTGTCAGTTACTGCCAAGTAACCTCAGTTAATACCATGTGGAGCAGAAAAATCACCCAGCTGAGTCCTGTACAAATTTCTACCCTAAGAAAAATGAGATATAATTAAATGTTTGTTGTTTTAAGCCACTAAATTTGGGGGTAGGTTATTACATCTCAAAAGACAAACAGAATGGGGGAAATGAAGTATAATACTGAAGTATAAAAAATGAAGTAAGGTTTTTATGTTATACGAAAAGTAATATAACATTGTTTGATGTTAGACTGTGATAAGTTGCTTATTGTAAATGCTAGAGCAACCAATAAAAAATAAAAACAAGATGGTAAAACTAGGAAACAATAGAAGAAGTAAAATGGAATAGAAAAAATATACTCAATCCACAAAACAACAAGACAAATGTAGACAAATGGAAAACAATGGTAGACTTAAATGTAACCATATCAATACTTACATTAAATATAAACGGCTAAACACTCCAATTAAAAAGGCAGAGATTCTCATATTAGCAAGGGACATACCCGTTACAGGGCAGGCTACAGCCCAGGGCCAAACAAAAAGCATCAAACTACAAGTTGTTTACAGCTTACCCAGGAAATGTCAGTTAACCTGGACAAAAATAATAAACTCTCTGGGATAGAAAACTAGGGCAAAGGTAACCCTCAGGGCTTAGGGGAAAAACCTCTCAAGCAGTTTTTCCAGACAACCAAGAAAAAATGCCACATAAAGGAACTCATTTCACCACATATACCATGAAAACAATAATCACAAAAAACTGGAGTGACTATATTAATACCAAAGTAGATTTTAGGACACTAATATAACTAGAATTAAAGATATTTTATAAAAGGGTCAATTAATCAGGAAGACATAGCAATCTTAAACGTGCATGCACCTAATAATAATAGCACTTCAAAATTCATGAAGGAAAAACTAACAGAATTGAAGGGAGAAACTGGCAAAACCACAATTACAGTTGGAAATTTCAATACTCCTCTCTCAAGAACGCTGAGCACAAACAGACAGAAAATCAGTAAGGATACAGGCAACTTTAACAATTATCAACCACCTTAACCTAACTGACATTTACAAAATGCCATAGCTAACAAATATAGAATATACATTTTTAAGTACCCATAGAAAAATCACCAAGATAGATGACATGTTGGGCCATAAAACAAATCTCAAAAATTAAAAAGGACTGAAATCATACAGATTATGTCCTTTGGAATGAGAAAATCTGGAAAATCTCAAATATTTAGAAATTAAACAACACACTTCTAAGTAACCTATGGGGGAAAAGGAATAAACTACAAGCGAAACAGTCACAGTACAAGGGGGAATGCTCACAATAAATAAAGTAGGAACAGTTTAGTATCTTGAATATTCCAAGACCATACAGATCAATAATAATTCCAACAAATGAACAAATATCCAAGGACATGAAAAGACAAAGAGGACAGAAGTAAAAACAAATAGTAAGCTATCTTACATGGTAAGAGATACGGGTTAACATAGAAGGCTGCCAGGCCACAACCACCTTGCCAATACCTGCTGCTCCCCCAGGACAGCTGTGAGCCAGGCAATGGCACTCCCTCCATGGTTCTCTGAGGAGTCCATTCACACGACCCAAGAGGGCCAGCATTTACATGCCACACGGAATGTGGCAACGGATAGCTGGTCAGCATGGCCAGAGAAGCAGTTTTGACCAAGAGAAAAATGCTATTTTATCTAATTAAGTAAAGAGAGGGTGCCCTTTCCCCCTCCTTCTTCCTACACCAACACACCAAAAGAACTAAACCAAAAAACCACCAGGGCTCCCCAAAAGAACTAGCGCCTAGAAAAGAGAAGAGGGGGCGGAGTAAAGAGCCGAACCTTCCCCTGTTAAACCTCCAGAGCCACAGCCAGGAGGAGAGCAGGAGTATGAGTGGAGTGAAGTTGAAGTTTTAAAAACAACAGGATTGGTCTTAAATATTAGAATGACATGGTCTAAAAACCAGAAGTAACCAGAAAGTCATGAAATTTGTCCAAAATGTTGAGGAACCTGCTACCCAGCAGGAAAGAGGGGTTCAATACAGCACAGCTAGCCGTCATCATTTAAAGAAATGCTGTTGTTTTTTTGTCAGCAAGTCGATTCCAACTCATGGCAACTGCTCCACAGGATTTTCAAGGCTGTGATCTTTCAGAAACAGATCACCAGGCCTGTCTTCTGCAGTGCCTTGGGGTGGGTTTGAACCACAGACCTTTCAGCTAGCAGTTGAGTGCTTAACTGTTTGTGCTACCCAGGGGCTCCCTGAAAGAAATAAAACCTTTCATGTCACACTCCAATGAGTTAAGAATCCTTAATAAACTGGTTACAGAAGCACATTGTTGTTGTTGTTATGTGCCGTCAAGTCAGTTCTGACCAATGGCGACCCTATAGGACAGAGTAGGATGGGCCCATAGGGTTTCCAAGGAGCAGCTGGTAGATTTGAACTGCTGACCTTTTGGTCAGCCAAGCTTTTAATCCCTATACCACCCAGGGTTCCATGCAGAAAGCGTAGAAGCAAATTAAAAAAAAAGGCATTTACTCAAACATGTGGAACAGAAAACCACGTGTACAGAATAGCTGCAACTGTAACAGTTCAGAGGATATCACTGACAGATGTAAATATTAGTTCTAGTAAGATAAAATGAGAGTTTGTATTACAATCGATAAATAGCAAATAAAAACAAGAATAGGCTCTGGCAGCCTGATGTCGTTTCTTTTTATGTACTCTTACACTGGAGTAGAAGAAAACACAACATTCATCTGAGAGTCCTCAAGGAGTATAATTCTTGGGGGCCAGATAGAGAAACATGGGCTTAAAGATACAACAAAGCTGGTCCGTGATCCATTCAAATGCAACCCAGAGAGTGGCACTGGCCCACCGTTAACAGTGCTAGGGACACCTGTGGCATTTCACAGGTGCCCCAAAAGTCTGTTGCTTAACACTTCTATTTACTAGCCAGCGAGGAGCTAGGAGCTAGACAGATTAACATCAAGCTCAGAGAGGTGGTTAATCAGTATCTACAAACATCCCAAACTGGATCCATGTGTCAACTCTAAAGCCTAGAGATAATATAACACCCGGAACTCAAGACAGCCTTAAAATCAATAGATGTACATACATACCCATGTAAACTTTTAAGTTTCATATTAACAGACATTAATGCCCTTCAAAATCAAGTTATAGTACATGCTTCAACATCCATTGAGTCAACAAATATCTGAGCGCCTACTATGTGCCAGCTCTAGGAGCTAGGGATACAACAGTGAATACAAATACAAAAAAAATCTTCACTACTCTGCTGGGGTCACGCAACCAGCATTTGATATGTCCCCTGAGCCTCATACCCACCTCACCCCTCAGAGTCAAGTTTCTTGAAAGTGGCATCCTGGGCTTGTCTGGTCTGCTCACTTTCCACTTATTCCTCAGACCACAGTCATTTGGCTCCTGAGTTGTTCTCACTAATCCTCTTCCTTGCTGTGTGGCACTGATGATAGTGTGGACCAGGGTTCTGTTAATTGAGCTATACAAATCCTAACTACTATACTGTACCCCCGATGTTATAGATTGAATTGTGTCCCCCCCAAAAGGTGCTGTAAATCCTAACCTTAATGCCTGTGATTATAATCCCATTTGGGAATGGGTTGTCTTTGTCAGGTTAATGAGACAGGATTAGTGTAGGGTGTGTCTTGAGTCAATCCTTTTGACATGTAAAACAGATTAAACAAGTAAGGAAGCAAGCAGAGATGCAGGGAGATAAATGCCAAGCCACAGTGAAATGTCCAAGGAATCAGGAAACAGAAGCTGAAGAGACCTTCCCCCCCAGATCTGGAGCCCTAAATTTGAACATCTAGCCTCCTAAACTGTGAATAAATAAATTTGTTTGTTAAAGCCACCCATTTGTGCTATTTCTGTTATAGCAGCACTAAAGAACTAAGACATCCTAGATTATCAGAGCTGACCATTAGCCAACAACAGCATGAGGACCAAATGGAGAAGACCTTCTCAGCACAGGGATCCTGGGTCCAAAGGACACGCTATTCTCCTGGCTTTTGTTTCTTGGTGGTATGAGGTCTCCATGTCTCTCTGCTCACTTTTCTCTTTTATATCTCAAAAGAGATTGATTTAAAACACAACCTAATCTTGTAGATTGAGTCTTGCCTCATTAACATAACTGCTGCTAATCCCACCTCATTAACATCATAGAGGTAGGGTTTACAACACATAGAAAAACCACATCAGATGACAAAACTGTGGACAATTGGGCAATACTGGGAATCATGGACTAGCCAAGCTGACACACATTTTTGTGGGGGGACACAATTTCGTCCATAACAACACTGGAAGTACTAGCCCACACAATTAGGCAGGCTTGGAATAAAACCGATGTCAATCGCGGAAAGACAAAATTACCGTTACTTGTAGATGATGGTCACCTGGCTGGAACATCCAGTGAAACGACTGAAAGACTATCAAAAATTAATTACAAAATTAGAAAGGTGTTTGGTTAAAAAATGGGCAGAAAAAAGGCAATTTACAGAAAAGAACACCTGACTCTCTAAACATGTGAAGAGATGCTTGATCAGGGACATGCTAATTCCAGTAACGAAATCCATTCCAGATGTACCAAACCGTCAAAGATGAGAAAGTTTAACGACAGAAAAGATGGCAAAGCTATGGAACAGAAATCTCTCGGCCACTACCAAAAGGGACATAAATTGGTACAGCTACTTGAAGGATCATTGCGCAATACTTAGCTCAGTAGAAGATACACATACACATAGATTACAACCCAGTGATACAACTTTATATAAATATCATAGAAAACTGAGGCACGTGATAATAACTATGTTATCTATCTACATTATCTAGCTCTGTTAAAAATATTATGATACCCTCATAGGATGGAATGCTATCCCGTCATTTGAAAATATGCGTGCTCAGAAAATACCCAAAATGTATTCTAAAAAATGTATTATAGTACAAAATAAATGATTCTATTTGTGGGGAAGATTACAGATATACCCACGTTCTTGAATATTCACAAAAAATTCCTAGAAGGTACATATGAACCATCAACCATGGTTTTCTCTGGCAAGCAGGCCTGTGGTCTGGGGAAATTTTACTTTCCACCATTAAGAAAAAAAAAAGTCTAAGCATGTAGCAGTTTTATACTTTAAGTACTACCAAGAAAGGTGGCGTGGGGTGGGAAATGATGGTGGGAATAGGGGAACAAGAAAAGCAGAATGGCGATAATTGTCAAAGATAGTGCCTTAGTCATCTCGTGCTGCTGTAACAGAAATATCTCAAGTGCACGGCTTTAATAATGAGAATTTTATTCTCTCACAGTCTAGTAGGCTAGAAGTCCAAACTTAGGGCATCGGCTCCAGGAGAAGGCCTTCTCTCTCTGTAAGTACTGAAGGAAAGTCCTTGTCATCAATCTTTCCTTGGTCTAGCAGCTTCTCAGGTGCAGGGACCCTGGGTCCAAAGGATGCCTTCTGCTCCTGATGCTGCTTTCTTGGTGGCATGAGGTCCTCATATCTCTCTGCTCACTTCTCTTATATCTCAAAAGAGACTGGCTCAAGGCACAATCTAATCTTGTAGCTCGAGTCCTGCCTCATTAACATAACTGCCACTAATCCCATCTCATGAACATCACAGAGGTAGGATTTACAACCACAGGAAAATAACATCAGATGGCAAAATAGGTGTACAATCACACAATACTAGGAATCATGGCCTAGCCAAGTTGACAGATACTTTGGGGGGACACAATTCAGTCCGTGACAGATGGGTAATGTGAATATCACCCATAAGTACTGTGCTCCTACAAAAAAAAAATCACTTATATGACACCAAATGGTCAACAATTACTTTAAAACAGATGAATGGAAATGGAACAACCAGAACAGAAATAAAGAGAATGTTCAAGCATTGTGAAGAATGTAACTAATGTCACCGAACAACTTGTGTAGAAACTGCTGAATGGGAACCTAAACTGCTGTGTAAACCTTCATCAAAAACACGGTAAATGGCAAAGTCCAACACCCATTCATGATAAAAACTCTCAACAAAATAGGAATAGAAGGAAAATTCCTTAACATTATAAAGGACATTTATATAAAGCCAATAGCCAACATCATCCTAAACGGAGAGCAACTGAAAGCATTCCACCTAAGAACAGGAATCAGACAAGGATGTCCTTTATCACTACTCTTATTCGACACTGTGCTCGAGGTCCTAGCCAGAGCTATTAGGCTAGATAAAGAAATAAAGGGCATCCAAACTGGCAAAGTGGTAGTAAAGGTATCTCTGTTTGCAGATGACATGATCTTATACACAGAAAAACCTAAAGAATCCTCAAGAAAACTACTGAAACTAATAGTTTAGCAGAGTATCGGGATACAAGATATACATACAAAAATCAGTTGGATTCCTCTACACCAACAAAGAGAATGTCAAAGAGGAAATCACCAAACCAATACCATTTACAATAGTCCCTGAGAAGATAAAATACTTAGAAATAAATCTAACCAGAGACCTATACAAAGAAAACCATAACATACTACTGCAAGAAACTAAAAGAGACCTACCTAAGTGGAAAAACATACCTTGCTTGTGGTTAGAAAGGCTCAATATTGTAAAAATGTCTATTCTACCCAAAGCAATCTACAGATACAATGCAATCCTGACCCAAATACCAGTGACATTTTTTAATAAGATGGAGAAATAAATCACCAACTTCATATGGAATGGAAAGAGGCCCCAGATAGGTAACGCATTCCTGAAAAAGAACAACAAAGTGGGAGGCCTCCCACTACCTGATTTTAGAACCTATTATACTGCCACAGTAGTCAAAACAGCCTGGTACTGGTACAACAACCGATACATAGACCAATGGAACAGAATTGAGAATCCAGACATAAATTCATCCACATATGAGCAGTTGATATTTGACAAAGGCCCGAAGTCTGTTAAGTGGGGAAAAGACAGTCTCTTTAACAAATGGTGTTGGATATAACTGGATATCCATCTGCAAAAAAAATGAAACAAGACCCATACCTCATGCCATGCACAAAACAATTCAAAATTCATCAAACACCTAAATATAAAATCTAAAACGATAAAGATCATGGAAGAAAAAATAGGGACAATGCTAGGAGCCCTAATATATGGCATAAACAGTATACAAAATGTTACTAACAATGTACAAACACCATAAGAGAAACTAGATAATTGGGAGCTCCTAAAAGTCAAACACCTATGCTCATCCAAAGACTTTACCAAAGGAGTAAAAAGATTACCTGTAGATTGGGAAAAAATTTTTAGCTATGACATTTCCGACCAGCATCTGATCTCTAAAATCTACATGATACTGCAAAAACTCAACAACAAAAAGACAAATAACCCAATTAAAAAATGGGCAGAGGATATATTAACAGGCACTTAACCAAAGAAAACATTCAGGCTCCTAACAGATACATGAGGAAATGCTCACGATCATTAGCCATTAGAGAAATGCAAATCAAAACTACAATGAGATTCCATCTCACTCTAACAAGGCTGGCATTAATCCAAAAAATACAAAATAATAAATTTTGGAGAGGTTGTGGAGAGACTGGAACACTTATACACTGCTGGTGGGAATGTAAAATGGTACAACCACTTTTGAAATCGATTTGGCGCTTCCTTAAGAAGCTAGAAATCGAACTACCATACCCAGCAATTCCACTCCTTGGAATATACCCTAAAGAAATAAGAGCCTTCACATGCACAGATACATGCACCCCCACGTTCACTGCAACACTGTTTACAATAGCAAAAAGATGGAAGCAACCAAGGTGCCCATCGATGGATGAATGGATAAATAAATTTGGTATATTCACACAATGGAGTACTACACAATGACTAAGAACAACAATTAATCTGTGAAACATTTCTTAACATGCAAGAATCTGGAAGGCATTATGCTGAGTGAAATCAGTCAGTTGCAAAAGGACAAATATTGTAAGAGACCACTATTATAAGAACTCTAGAAGAAAATATTCTTTGATGGTTATGAGGGTGGGGAGGGAGGGAGAAGGATATTCACTAACTAGATAGTAGACATAAATTTTTTTAGGTGAAGGGATGGGCAACACACAACACAGGGAGAGTCGGCACAACTGGACTAAACCAAAAGCAAAGAAGTTTCCTGAATACAACCAAATGCTTCAAAGGCCAGAGCAGCAGAGACAGGGGTCTGAGTATCATGATTTCAGGGGACATCTAGGTCAACTGGCATAACAAAATTTATTAAGAAAACATTCTGCATCCCACTTGGGTGAGAGGCGTCTGGGGTCTTAAATGCTAGCAAGCGGCCATCTAAGATGCATAAATTGGTCTCAACCTACCTAGAGCAAAGAAGAATGAAGAACACCAAGGATATATGGTAAAGATGAGCCCAAGAGACAGAAAAGGCCACATAAACCAGAGACCCCATCAGCCTGAGACCGTAAGAAGCAGATGGTGCCTGGCTACCACCCATCACTGCCCTGACAGGCAACACAACAGAGAATCCCTGATGGAGCAGGAGAACAGTGGGATGCAGATCTCAAATTCTCATAAAAAGACCAGGCTTAATGGTCTGACTGAGACCCGAGGGACCCCAGAAGTCACGGTCCCCTGACCTTCAGTTAGCCTAAGACTGGAACCATTCCCAAAGCCAACTCTTCAGACAGGGATTGGACTGGACTGTAAGAAAATGATGCTGGTGAGGAGTGAGCTTTATGGCTTAAGCAGACACTTGGGAATATGTGGGCAACTCCTGTCTGGTGGTGAGATGAGAAGGCAGAGGTGGACAGGAACTGGTTGAATGGACACGGGGAATATAGGGTGGAGAGGAGGAATGTGCTGTCTCATTAAGAGAGCAGCTAGGAGTACACAGCAAGGTGTGTCTAACTTTTTGTATGAGAGACTGATTTGATTTGTAAACTTTCACCTAAAGCACAACAACAACAAAACACAGTAAATTATTATAAAAAAAAAAAAAAAAGGGTACTGAATACCCAAGCAGGTCATTATGCTATTCGTTCTACCCTTGAATAGGCTAAAATTTTTCCATAATAGAATTAAATAATAATCAAGTGAAAAACAATAAATTGTTTCAATCTAGTCTGTATTCAACAAAACAATTTAAGAAATACTCCCTATAATCCATAGCTTCTAAGCACGAACATGTTGTTGGGAATGCAGGTGGGTGGAAATAACCTCCAAGATTTCTTCAGACACTCGGATCTTATGAGATTCAGTTAGCTGAATTTTCCAATCAAAACTAATCAAAAATAACACTTTAGCATAAATGAGAGTGTATCAAAATACAAAAGTTCACATTTCACTTTGAAAAAGCAATACTGGTAGCTCGCTGAGATCCAAAGTCAGAGAAAAAAGCTGTCACGTATCTGTGGTTCAAGGAAAGATAAACTCAGAGACCTACAAAGACAAGAGAAGTTAGACTTGAGCAGGGAATGCAGAGGAAGGCCCACAAGGGCAGACTCCAGCTGAATACATTAATACTAAGCGAGTCGCTTCCAATGAGCGTCAAGCCCAGGCCTGAGGAAAAGGCACAATGTGAAATGGAAACCCAAGCAATGATACGATCGGTGTCCACAACAATCACACAAAATAATGAGCAGTAATCAGAGAAGAGTGTGAAAACGTAATAAAGACAGAGAATGATGTAATCCTGGAACCAAGAGCTGGAGGCACAGGGCCCAGGATGTTTATGTCGGAAATCTGAGGACAAACAAAGAGCCAAGGATCAGGGCTGGGCAAACGCGTTCCCACGGCATCTAGTGCCAGCCCCGCTTGGCCTCCAGCCCTGTCCTGTCTGTACTTCCTTACAGCTCTATGATACTAACCCAGGGTAAACTGTCAGACATAAACACAAGCTGCTGAGAAACCTCTGGACCAGCAGATCTTGGCATTTTATGGGTCACGGAGACCTTTGAAAAAACTCAAGAAAACTGATGGATTCCTCTTAAAAATCCCTGAAAACGCACAAATGTTGGACATAAATGTGGAGGTTCATAGACATTCCCTGAAGTCATTTAACTGGTTCTCCTCAAAATGTACTACTTAGTTGATCCTTAGACCCCAGTCTGAGCATCTCAAATAATTTCAACTAAGGGGGAAGAATTTTATAAGGAGCCACTAGTCCATTCATATCACAGCAGGGGCAGCTCAGCGGTAGAATTCTCACCTTTCTTGTGGGAGATGCAAGTTCAATTCCCAGCCAATGTACCCCATGCGCTGCCACCACCCTCCATCAGTGGGAGCTTGTGTGTTGCTTGCGTGTTGCTGTGATGCTGATCAGGTGTCTGGTGAGCTTCCAGACTGAGGCAGACTAGGAAGAAAGTCCTGGAAATCTACTTCTGAAAACCAGCCAGTGAAAACTCTGTGGGTAACAACTACCTGGTCTGCAACCGATCACGGGGATGGCGCTGTCTGGGCGGTGTTCCAGTTCATTGTGCCTGGGGTCACCATGAGATGGGGCCGACTTGACAGCAGCTAACAGCAGCAGCAGCAGCTCATTCATACTCTCTGATGTGGTGTTCTGGCCACCTGCCCAACAGCAGTGTACGCTGGCCTGATGGGTCCCCCAGCAAGTCCTCCATTCCTGCTACCCTGCCTGGCAGCTGTCCAACACCACCTCTCATTGCCAGGCCTCCTTCATCCAGATTCTCCATCTTGGCCCTGGTTCTCTGGCAGCTGCTCCACACTGACTCCTCCTGCTGCAGTCCTGCCAGCCTCACTGGTGGTCCTCCAGACTGGCAATCTGCCTCACCCTTGGCTACATCCCAGTGGTCACAGCCCCTAGCTCCCCCCTCCCACTCCCTGCTGGCCAGGAGTCAGCATCAGATGGCCATGCTTCCTCCCTCCTCCGAGAACACGTCCAGCTCTCTGAGTGCTCCCCGCAAAGCCCACCCTTTCTAGGAGTAAGGTGAATAAGAAGGCATCCTGAGTCCCCTCCCCTCAGGGTGGACAGCCCCCACTTCCTCAGGTGACAACTATAGCTTACTGCTATCAGCTGCCACAGTGCTAGGATGAAGGCAGCAGAAGATATGGTCAAAGAATTCAAGAGTGCCATGCCAACTGCCACACTCGTTTCAAAACAAGTTCAAATTATTCTACTATGTCACTTTTCTAGTTACCATCCAACTATTCTTTTGCCTCTTCTCTTGAAAACATCTTGAAAAAGTAGTCTCACTACTGTGGTCCACAGATCAGCTCACCAGGAAGTTTATTAAAGGTACAAATTCTTGGGCTCTACCCTACCAATTTCCGCAGGGTTGACCCTGGATCAAGATGACACTGTGTGTGAGTAGAATTGTGTTCCACGGGGTTTTCTTTTTTTTTTTGGAACGTTTTATTGTGGTTTGGGTGAGAGTTTACAGAGCCAATTAGTTTCCCATTCAGCAATTTATACTCATTTTGTTTCCTCACATTAGCTGCAATCCCTCAAAGTGACAGTACTCTAGCCCCTTCCTCTCAGAGTTCCCCGTTTCCATTCATCCATCTTTCCTGCCCCTTGCCGCCTTCTGAACTTGTTTTTGGGCAAATGGTGCCCTTTTGGTCTCGTGCAGCTGATTGTTCTGAGGAGCACGTTCCTCATGGGTGTTACTGTTCACTTGAACAGCCTGCCTGTTGTTGGCTGAACAGCCTGCCTGTTGTTTGCTGAATGGGGATCTGCGACTGGGCTCCATTCCAGGTATGAAGGGTATCAAGGGCCACAGTCTTGGGGTTCTACTAGTCTCTATCAGACCGGTAAGTCTGGTTTATTTAGGAATTTGAATTTTTTTTGTACATTTTTCTCCTACTCTGTCCAGGACCTTCTATGGTGAACCCAATCAGAACAGTCTGCGTGGTACCCAGGCACCATCTCGTTCTTCTGGCATCAGGTTAATGGAGGGTGTGGTTCATGTGGTCCATTAGCCCTCTGAACTAATTGTTTCCTTGAGTCTTTGGTTTTCTTCACTCTTCTTTGCTCCATAGGGGAAGAGACCAATAGTCATCTTAGATGGTCACTCACAAGCTTTTAAGACCTCAGGCATTACTCAGCAAAGTCGGATGTAGAGCACTGTCTTTATGGACTATGTTATGTAAATTGACTTAGATGTTCCCCAAGACTATGGTCCTAAGTCCTCAAGCCCAGTGACTCAGTCCCTCAAGATGTTTAGTTATGGCCAAGGAGTTTTCATAACTGTGCCCCCGTGTGCGCCACTATATATATGGATATATTTGCAGCACATACAAATACCTATGAAGAAATATCCTCTGCCAAACCTATAAATGCTGGTGAGTGCACTCCCAGACACCATCGCACACATGTTCAGCTTACATATCTACCTGTGTATCCACTTATAAATTATCGCTTGTTATTACTATTATTGCAGGGTTACGTACATTATAGTATTTACCCGTGTTGCCTTTTATTCGTGCATACCTCAGTGTTTACCTTTGCCTTGGTCATGCTGTGCTGACTTTCCCTGTATTATGTATTCACTTTCCCCTCACCCAAGTTACTACATGTCTATTATCCAGTTATCTGGCACAACTCAAAATGAGAAGAGCTGAAAACATCCATTAATAATTTGGAATGTGTAATGTACGAAGTATGAATCTAGGAAAATTGGGCATCATCAAAAATGAAATGGAACACATAAACATCAATATCCTAGGCATTAGTGAGCTGAAATGGACTGATATTGGCCTTTTTGAATCGGACAATCATACGGTCTACTATGCCTGTAATGACAACTTGAAGAAGAATGGCGTTACATTCACTGTCAAAAAGAACATTTCAATATCTGTCCTGAAGTACAAAGCTGTCAGTGATAGGATAATATCCATATGCCTACAAGGAAGACCAGTTAATACGACTATTATTCAAATTTATGCACCAACCACTAAGACCAAAGATGAAGAAACTGAAGATTTTTACCAGCTTCTGCAGTCTGAAATTGACCAAACATGCAATCAGGATGCACTGATAATCACTGGCGATTGGGATGAGAAAGATGGAAACAAAGAAGGAGGACTGGTAGTCGGAAAATATGGCCTTGGTGATAGAAACGATGCCAGAGATGGCATGATTGATTTTTGCAAGACCAACGACTTCTTTATTGCAAATACCTTTTTTCACCAACATAAATGGCGACTATACACATGGACCTTGCCAGATCGAATACACAGGAGTCAAACTGACTACATCTGTGGCAAGAGACGATGGAAAAGCTTGACATCATCAGTCAGAACAAGGCGAGGGGCTGACTGTGGAACAGACCATTAGTTGCTCATATGCAGGTTCAAGTTGAAACTGAAGAAAATCTGAACAAGTCCACAAGAGCCAAAGTACGACCTTCAGTATATCCCACCTGAATTTAGAGACCATCTCAAGAAGAGATTTGATGCGCTGAATGCTAATGACTGAAGACCAGACGAGTTATAGAAGGACATACATGAAGAAAGCAAGAGGTCATTAAAAGGACAGGAATGAAAGAAAAGACCAAAATGGATGTCAGAAGAGACTTTGAAAATTGCTCTTGGAACGTCGAGCAGCTAAAGCAAAAGGAAGAAATGATGAAGTAAAAGAACTAAACAGAAGATTTCAAAGGGCAGCTTGAAAAGACAAAGTTATTAAAATGACATGTGCAAAGAGCTGGAGAGAGAAAACCAAAAGGGAAGAACACATTTGGTGTTTCTGAAGCTGAAAGACCTGAAGAAAATATTTAAGCCTCAAGTTGCAATAGTGAAGGATTCTATCGGGAAAATATTAGAAGACTCAGGTAGCATCAAAAGAAGATGGAAGGAATAAAACAGTCACTATACCAAAAAGAACTGGTCGACGTTCAACCATTTCAAGAGGTAGCATATGATCAGGAACCAATGGTGCCGAGGGACGAAGTCCAAGCTGCAGTGAAGGCACTGGCAAAAAACAAAGCTCCAGGAATTGACGGAATATCAATTGAGATGTTTCAACAAATGGATGCAGCATGGAAGTGCTCACTCGTCTATGCCAAGAAATTTGGAAGACAGCTAACTGGCCAACCGACTGGAAGAGATCCGTAAGGTCCATATTTATGCCTATTCCCAAGAAATGCGATCCAGCCGAATGCAGAAATTATCAAATAATATCATTTACATCACACACAAGCAAAATTTTGCTGAAGATCACTCAAAAGCATATGTAGCAGTGTATTGACAGGGAACTGCCAGAAATTCAGGCCTGATTCAGAAGAGGATGTGGAACCAGGGATATCATTGCTGATGTTGGATGGATCCTGGCTGAAAGCAGAGAATACCAGAGGGATGTTTACTTGTGTTTTATTGACTATGCAAAGCCATTCGACTGTGTGGATCATAACGAATTATGGATAACATTGCAAAGAATGGGAATTCCAGAAAACTCAATTGTGCTCATGAGGAACCTGTACATAGATCAAGAGGCAGTTGTTCAGACAGAACAAGGGGATACTGATGGTTTAAAGTCAGGAAAGGTGTGCATCAGGGTTGTATCCTTTCACTATACCTACTCAATCTATACACTGAGCAAATAATCCAAGAAGCTGGACTATATGAAGAATGGTGCATCAGGATTGGAGGAAGACTCATTAACAACCTGTGATATGCAGATGACACAACCTTGCTTGCTGAAAGTGAAGAGGACTTGAAGCACTTACTGATGAAGATCAAAGACCACAGCCTTCAGTATGGATCACACCTCAACATGAAACAAAAATACAACTGGACCAATAAGCAACACCATGATAAACGGAGAAAAGTATTGAGGTTGTCAAAGATTTCATTTTACGTAGATCCACAATCAACACCCGTGGAAACAGCAGTCAAGAAATCAAATGACGCATTGTATTGGGCAAATCTGCAAAGGACCTCTTCAAAGTGTTGAAAAGCAAAGATGTCACCTTGAAGACTAAGGTGCATCTGACCCAAGCCATAGTATTTTCAATCGTATCATATGTATGGGAAAGCTGGACAATGAATAAGGAAGACCGAAGAAGAACTGACACCTTTGAATTGTGGTGTTGGCGAAGAATACTGAATATACTATGACATTCCAAAAGAATGAACAAATCTGCCTCGGAAGAAGTACAGCCAGAGTGCTCCTTAGAAGGATGGCGAGACTGCGTCTTACATACACTGGACATGTTGTCAGGAGGGATCAGTCCCTGGAGAGGGACATATGCTTGGTAAAGTACAGGGACAGCAGAAAAGAGGAAGACCCTCAATGAGATGACACAGCGGCTGCAATAACGGGCTCAAGAGTAACAGTGATGGTGAGCATGGTGCAGGACCAGATAGTGTTTCATTCTGTGGTACATAGGGTCATTACGAGTCAGAACAGATTTAACAGCACCTAACAACATCATCATCATCCAGTTGTCTATGGCCATACCACCCTGAACACACCCAATCTCATCTGCTCTTAGAGGCTAAGCAGGGTCAGGCCTGGTTAGTACTTAGATGAAGACTGCCTTGGAATGCCGGGTGTTGTTGGCTTAGGAGTAGTCCTGGTGGCGCAGTGGTCAAGAGCTTGGCTGCTAACCAAAAGCTTGGGAGTTCGAATCCACCAGATGCTCCTTGGAAACCTATGGGGCAGTTCTATTCTGTCCTATAGGGTTGCTGTAATTTGGAAGTGACTTGACAGCACACAATAACACTAGTTAGCGGTTTTCCCTCCCTCCCCGTCTCATCCCTGGTAACAATCAAAGAATGTTTTCTTTTGTGTATAAACCTTTTCTTGACTTTTTATAATAGTGGTCTCATATAATATTTGTCCTTTTGTGACTTATTTCACTCAGCGTAATATTCTCCAGGTTCACCCATGCTGTAAGATGTTTCACGGATTCATCAATATTCTTTATTATTACGTAGTATTCCACTGTATGTACCACAGGTTGTTTCCATCTTTTTGCTATTGTGAGTAATGCTTTGGTGAACGTGAGTGTACATATGTCTATTTGTGTCACGACTCTTCTCTAGGATGTGTATCTAGTAGTGGGATTGCTAGATAATAAGGTATTTCTATTGCTAACTTTTTAAGGACGCACCACACTGTTTTCTACAGTTGTTGTACCATTTTACAATCCTACCAGCAGTGTATGACCAGAGTTCCAATCTCCCCACACCCTTGCCAGGATTTGTTTTGTTTTTTTGACCACTGCCATTTTTGTCAGGGTGAGATGGTATCTCGTTGTTAAGATTTGCATCTCTCTTGACTAAGGATTGCAAGCATCTCTGCATGTATTTGTTGGCTGCCTGAATGTCCTCTTTGGTGAAGTGTCTGTTCATGTCCTCTGCCTACTTTTTAATTGGATTGTCTTTTTGTTGTTGAGGCTTTCTCTAAATTTTAGAGATTAGTCCCTTGTCATATGTTGTTGCCAAAAATTTTTCCCCAGTCTGTAGGTTCTCTGTTTACTCTTTTGGAGAAGTCTTTTAATGCGCGTGTTTCATCTTTAGGAGGTGCAAGCCATCTAGTTTATCTTTGGCTGTATGTGCATTTTTAGTTATGTTTGATACACTATTTATGCCATAAATCCCGGGCCCCTAGGTTTGCCCCTATTTTTTATTCCATGATCTTTTTTATATATAGTTTTAGGTTTTACATTTAGGTCTTTGATCCATCCTGATTTAGTTTTTGTATATGGTGTGAAGTATGGGTCCTGTTTCACTTTTTCTGCAAATGGATATCCAGTTTTGCCAACAGCACTTGTCAAAGAGATTCTCCCTTTCCCCTTTAATGGATTTCAGCCCTTTGCTGAAGATCAGCTGTCCACAGCTGCACTGATTTACTTCTGGGTTCTCAGTTCTGTTCCATTAGTCTACGTGTCTGTTGTTGTACCAGTACAGGCTGTTTTGACTACTGTGGCTGTATAGCAAGTTCGGAGATCAGGGAGTGTGTGAGGCCTCCTACTTTGTCTTTCTTCAGTAGAGCTTTGATTATCCAGGGTCTTTTTCTTTTTCATATAAAGTTGGTGATTAGTTTTTCCACCTTTTTAAAGAATGTTGATGGAATCTGGATCAGAATTGCATTATATCTATACAAATTGTTTTGGGAGTATTGACGTTTTCACAATGTTAAGTCTTCCTATTCATGGGCGTGGTATGTTCTTCCATTATGTAGGTCTCTTGTTTTTCTGCAGCAGTGTTTTGTAGTTTTCTTTGTATAGGGCTTTCATATCCCTGGTTAGGTTTATTCTTAAGTATTTTATCTTTTGGGGGGTCTATTGTGAGTTGGAATTGACTTGACGGCAGTGACTTTTTTTATTGTAAATGATATTGTTTTCCTGATTTCCTTTCTGGAGTTCTCTTTGTTAGTGTAGAAGAATCCGACTGATTTTTGTATGTGGACCTTGTACCCTGCCACTTTGCTGGTTCCTTCTATTAGTTCCAATAGCTTCCTTGGAGAATCTCTAGAATTTTTAATGTATAAGATCATATCATCTGCAAATAGGGATAGTTTTACTTCTTCCTTACCAATGTGGATGCCTCGTTTCCTTTTCTTGCTTTATTGCTCTAGCTAGGACTTCCAGTACCATGTAAAGTAAGAGTGGTGATAAAGGCCATTCTTCTCTGGTTCTCATTTTCAAATGGATTGCTTTCAGTCTTTTTCCATTAAGAATGTTGGCTGTTGGTTTTGTATATGTGCCCTTAATTATATGTTGAGGAACTTCCTTTCTATTCCTATCTTGCTGAAGAGTTTTTATCAGGAATGGAATTTTATCAAATGCCTTTTCTGCATCAATTGATATGATCATGTGGTTCATTTGTTTTATTTATGTGGTGGATTACATTGGCTGATTTTGTAATGTTGAACCATCCCTGCACACCTGGTATGGATCCCACTTGGTCATGATGTCTTATTTTTCTGATATGGTGTTGGGTCCTACTGGCTGGGATTGCGTTGAGGATTTTCGTGTCTACGTTCATGACAGATACTGGTCTACCGTTTGTTTTTAGTGGTGTCTTTGCCTGGCTTTGCGTCAGGGCTTGCTTCACAGGATGAATTTGAAGCGACTCCATCCTTTTCTGTGTTCTGGAATAGTCTGAGTAGAATCGGTGCCAGCTCTTCTGTGAATGTTTGGTAGAATTCTCCAGTGAAGCCATCTGGGTAGGTTTTTTTGTTTTTACTGGTATTTTTTTTTTTTTTTATGACCTCTACAATTTTATCTTTTGTTATGGGTCTGTTCAAATTTTCTACCTCACTTTGTGTTAGTTTGCCTAGGTAGTGTGTTTCTAGAAATTTGTCCAGTTCTAGGTTTTCAAATTTGTTGGAGTACAGTTCTTCATAGAGTTGTTATGATCCTTTTTATTCCATTTGGTTCTGTTGTGACATTACCCATCTCTCATTTCTTATTTGTGTTACTTGCATCTTCTCTTTCTTTTATGAATTTGGCCAGTGGTTTGTCAATTTTATTCTTTCAAAGAACCCACCCACTTCTAGTCTTGCTGATTCTGTTTCATTTATTTCTGCATTAATCTTTATTATTTCCTTTCTTCTGGTGGCTGAGGGCTTCCCCCCCGCCCCTTGCTTTTTCTATTTGTTGGAATTATATGGCTAAGGTGTTGATTTTAGCTCTTTCTTCCTTTTTGATGTGTGCATTTATTGCTATAAATTGACCTCTGAGCACTGCCTTTGCTGTGTCCCAAAGGTTTTGGTATGTTTTCATTCACATTTGGTTCTAGGAATTTTTTAATTTTATTTTTCTATTACCTAGTGGTTTTTAAGCAGTGTGTTATTCAGTTTCCATATATTTGGTTTTTTTCTTGTTGTTCCTGTTACTGATTTCTAACTTTATAGCATCGTGGTGCAAGAAAATGCTTTGTATTATTCTGATGTTTTTTAATTTCTTGAGGCTTGCTTTGTGGCCCAACACATGGTCTATTCTGGAGAATGACCTGTGTGTTCTGTTGTTGGGTAGAGTATTCTGTACACGACTATGAGATCAAGTTGGCTGACTGTGTTGCTTAGATCTTCTGTATCTTTGCTGAATTTCTTTTTAGTTGCTCTGTCCTTTGTTGAAAGTGGTGTATTAAAATCTCTTACCATTATTGTGGAGTTGTCAATTTCTCTTTTCAATTCTGTTAATGTATTTTGGAGCTCTTTCATTGGGTATGTATATATTTATTATGGTTATGTCCTCATGTTGGTCTGACCCTTTAATCGTTATATAATATCCTTCCTTGTCTCTTATGCTGGTTTTTTGCTTCAAAGTCTATTTTACCGGAGATTAATATTTCCACTCCTGTTCTTTTTTGGTTGCCATTTGCTTATTTTTTTCCATCTTTTGATTTTTAGCTTATTTTTATCTTTGTGTTTAAGGTGTGTCTCTCGCAGGCAGCATAATGATGGGTTGTGTTTTCTTAATTCATTCTGCCACTCTCTGTCTCTTGACTGGTGCATTTAATCCATTTATATTCAGTGTAGTTACCGATAGGTACGAATTCACAGGTGCCACTTTTTTGTGCTTTTTCTGTGGTGCTGATGATTTCTTTGTTCCGAATACTTTTCTGTGCTGAGTTCTTTTTATAGATTTTCTTTTCGTTTCCTTCATTACTATTGACTTTGTGTTTACTGAGTCTTTATGATTTTATTTTTTATTTTGGTGAGAAAGTTTGATTTTTTTTTTTTTGTGGTTACCCTGAAATTTACTTTTATCTTCCTAAATTTAAAACAGTTTGTTCTTTCTTGATAATTGCCTTGACTTCATCTCCATATGGAAGTTCTATAACTACAGCATTTATTTTCTCTTTTTGTTTTGAAGTCGTGATCATTTACAGATTGACATCTCTGGTTCCCCATTTTCAGTTGTGTAGCTTTATTTTGAAAATTCTTTATTTGGGTTAGTTTCTGGGTAATGTCACGTCTTAATCTCATTGTCTGACATTGTTGGTTCTCTGAAGGACACCCTTTTAATATTTCTTGTAAGGTTGGTCTGATTTTTACAAACTTCCTTAATTTCTGCTTATCTAGAAATGTCCTAATTTGGCCATCATATTTGAGGGACAATTTTGCTGGATATATAATTCTTGGTTGACAATTTCTTTGAGTTTTACATATGTCACCCCATTGCCTTCTTGCCTGGTTTCTGATTAAAAATAAGAGCTTAGTCTTATTGGTTCCCCTTTTAGGTCACATTTTGTTTTCCCTGAGCTGCCCTCAGGATTCTTTCTTCGTCTTTGGTTTTCAAAAGTTTGATTATGATATGTCTTCATTTTCTTTTGGGGTCTATCTTATTTGGGATTTGTTGACCTTCTTGGATGGGTATCTTCTTGTCTTTCATGGTATTAGGGAACTCTTCTGCCAGCAAATCTTCAAAAGTTTTCTCTGTGCTTTTTTTTTTGTCTCTTCCTGTTCTGGAATTCCAAACACACGTAAATCATTCCTCTTGATAGTGTCCCATGTAACTTAGGGTTTCTTCATTTTTCTTCTTTTTTCTGACTGTTCCTCTAACAGATTGGCATCAAGGGATTTGTCCTCTATTTCCCTGATTCTTTCTTCCATTGATTCAATTCTTCACCTTTGTGTTCCCTATTTCTGAAATTTGTGTTAATCTTCTAGATTTCTAGTTGCTTTTTTGTATGTTTCTAATGATTTATTTAGTCATTTTGTTCTTGTATTGTTTTCCTGAATCCTTCTAGAGGCTTGTCTGTGTTTTCTTTGATCTTTTTTTTGACAGCTTTTAGAGGGCCCTATATATAAGCCTTTTGAATTCCTTATCAGGTAGTTCCATTACCATTTCTTCCTCAGGGAGGTTTCCTGGTTCTTTATTTTGGTCACTTACTGGAGCCATCTTGTCCCGCTTCTGTAGGTGATATGATGATGTCTGTTGTATCTGAGGCATTAAGGTGTTATTATATTTATTTAGTATGTTACATTGCAAAGAATGGGAATTTCAGAACACTTAATTGTGCTCATGAGAAACCTTTACATAGATCAAGTGGCAGCTGTTCGGACAGAACGAGGAGATACTGACTGGTTTAAAGTCAGGAAAGGTGTGTCTGTCTTGGAAGAAGTGCAACCAGAATGCTCCTTAGAAGCAAGGAGGGCGAGACTGTGTCTTACACACTTTGGACATGTTGTCAGGAGGGATCAGTCCCTGGAGAAGGACATCATGCTTGGCAGAGTACAGGGTCAGTGAAAAAGAGGAAGACCCTCAACAAGGTGGACTGACACAGTGGCTGCAACAATGACCTCAGGCATAACAATGATTGTAAGGATGGTGCAGGACAGGGCAGTGTTTCGTTCTGTTGTACATAAAGTCGCTATGAGTTGGAACCGACTCAACAGCACCTAACAAGAACAACAAAAATTCTATGTTTGCTACATCCTGGTTTTTTAAGATACTTTCTTTTGATATATCCAGTCAGGCTGGACAGGTGTGCTGCTCTGGTCACTTAGTCTGGCTGCATTGGCACACTTGCCACCTGTCTTTGAGTGCATGGGGTAGTGGCTGGGTGTGTGAGTTTCTGCTTGTTGGTCTTGTAGGGTGGCTGAGGGAGGACTGTGCAGGCGTTGGCTGCTGTCTTTTGGTCCAGTGGCACTTGCCGAGTGGGCAGGGTGACAGGCGTGGTGGGTGTGGCTGGCTACTGGGGGTGTGGTCGTCACTTCTCATCAGACGGGGGGGGGTGAGTGATGTGTGGGTGCGTGAACAGTTGCGCTACTGCCACCTCTCTCCTGGTGGGGGTGAGGAGCGGCCAGTGAGTGGGTGCATGGTTAAACTGCTGCCTCCTCTTACCAAATGAGGGAGGGGAAGAGAGCTTGGCTGGACTGGCCAGACAGGCAGCTGGGGCTTGGACCAAGAGAGGAGGCTTGCACCTCGCTCTGTGGCACCTGGGGCTTCAGGGAGATGAGAGTTTGTGCCACTAATCACCAGGAGGGCGGGGGAGAGAAACATACGCCTCTCATTAGGCAAGTGTGCCTGGCCTCCTCCCGTTGGCGGCAGCCAGCAATCAGGACCTTATTTCACACTGGGTATGTGTACACAGTTACTCTGTGTCCTGTTGGGAAATTCTGTGCAGCCTCATCCTGGGTATAAGGTTGTTCTGACATGTAGGGGAGCACTGAAAGTAAAAGTCATACTCGCTACAACCAAAAGTCACAAAGGCATGGGTCAATATCCCCCTGGAACTCTGGGCAGAACCCTACATGGGGCAGTCAGAAAAAATAGGTTAGACTCCTTATTGCCTCCCTCAGATGCAATAAGACTCACATTTGATGTAAATTCTTTACTGCTTAGGCTCACTTCATTATTTGCCTTTTCGTTACTTGCTTCTACTTTTATTAATCCAAATAACTGGTGTACTGGATCACATATATATGCCTGGAGGCAGAGCTTATGCATCTGATAATGAATCCAAGAATTAAAATCTGACTGGGCCAACATCTGATAGTCTTGATGAAGCCAAGCCTAATGAAGTGCACAGTGACCTTAAAGATCTGATCACACATGAGCCGGCTAAAGTCACAACGAGTGAGCTGGACTGAGAGCCTAAACTTCCCTTTTCCTGTCCTGTAGTGAATCACAAAGGATAACTTCCGTGGCCATTCATTTGAAGATTAGGAAAAGGATTCTAGTTGTCTCCCGAAATTTAACTGAGTAGCCTTCACTGACACCTCACCCACAATGAACACGGAATCCACTAAAATAACTCTCTCAGCAGGAGTCAGGTTTTGAGCCCATTATAGCTGCCAAGAGAGGATGCAGGGAAAGATAAAGGGGCCAAAGAAACTCTACCAGGGGAAATACTTTCCCAGGAAGAGGTAGAATGAAAAGGTACTAACCGGAGTTATTTACAGTCACACAACAAAGAGATGATTCCAGCGACACCTCCTGAGCTGGGAGAAAAGGCATTTCACAGATATCCAAAAGATCCAGAGACTATGTTTAACAGTTTGCCTGGGAGACTACATGGTCCTCAACTGACAACAAAAGAAATGCCTGCCTGGCCCAGTTAACCTTGAGAAAATGCAACTTCGTTTTGAGGAGAAAAAAAAGTAGAGGGGGGAAAAGCGGAGACATGGAGAAAGAGAGGCAGAAGAATTAATAATACAAAAAATTACAAAAACACATTTAAGCAAGTTATTATTTGTTCAGGAGCCCTGTGGTGCAGCGGTTAAAGTGCCTGACTGCTACCCAAAAGGTCAGCAGTTCAAACCTACCAGCTGCTCCATGGGAGAAAGATGTGGTAATTTGCTTCTGTAAAGATTTAAAAAAAAAAAAAAATTTTTTTTTTTTTTTTTTTTTACAGCCTCGGAAATCCTATGAGGTGGTTGTCCTCTGTCCTATTGGGTCGCTGTGAGTCAAAACAGACTCGACAGCAAGGGGTTTGGCTTTTTTGGCTTATTTGTTCAGGACTCAGATCAGTCTAACTGGAAGCACAAAATATCTTTATAGACTCAATACTTGATGTGAGTTTCTCCTTTTAATCTCTTCGGGAAGAAGGGGGTCAGATTCCCTGTCTGGATTCCGTCAGATACCACGAGATGACGATGTGCTCTTGGGGATTCCTGGCAGCTGACCAGTAGGGTTCGGACATGGGTAGGCTGTTTGGAACAAGGGCACCCCTGCTCAGGGGACACCTCTAGCCGCAGCACTGGCACCATGCTCTGTGGGGACCACTGCACAGCGCTCCCTTCAGGCCAACTCTTCGAAGTAGCACTAAATCCTAGAATCTCCAACAACAAGAGTGCACTCTCCACAGCCTGATCTATATTTCTGCCTACCGTCCTGGGAATGGCTCTGACTTCCCAGAAAACATCTTTCAAAAAAAATTCTGTTACGATATTCTTTCCCTTAATTCTACAGCCCAAAGGCTTCAGCTTCTCTTCAAGTATAGAAAGCAGAGACAAGAGAGGAAATTCCAAGAGGGATAAAAACGAAGGGCCACTCAGGGGAAATGCTCCAACTGAATGCAGAAACTGAACAGATTTAAAGCTTCAGGTATCGTCTGGGGTTTATGTTCCAAATCAAATGAAAATGGTCATAATTGTTTACATATATACAAAGACCTCTAAAGAGAAAAGCTCCTAGTCCTCTGAGCTTTATTTCTTCTCCCATCTATAAAATGGAAATAGTAATTTTTTCCTTGCAAGAATGTAGGTAAGATTAAGTGAAGCTTGTGGACATTCTAAAGCATTGTAGATATGATGTTCAGGCTCTTGGAAGAACTGTTAAGAAGTCTTTCGCCTGAGGAAGGCCTTCACTGTCATTTGCTGCAGACCTCTGTTTATTCCCACACGTCGTGCCTAGGCATACCTCGAATCACAGAAACCACAAAGAGAACAGTGGTACATCTGCCTACATGAAGACTTAAAACCTGTGTACAGCTTATCCCACAAACAAGTTAAAACAACTTGGAGAAAATAGGTGAGCTCACTATCAGACATTTAATTAAGATCCCTCATATAAAAAGAGTTCTTAAAAATCAACAATAATAGAAACAAACCAAGAGAGGGCACGGATTGCAACAGGGAATTGGTGTAAAGAATTTACATTGCCAATAAAAACACAAAAAGACGCTCAGCTTCACTAGAAATTGAGGAGATACTGATTAAAATGATGTAGTACCTTGTAACCATTATTTCAGGAAAAAAATCCATCTGAGGAAAATCAGAAAAGCTAGTACAGGAGTCGGTACCCAATGCTAAGCTTCTTCCTTCCAGTATTTAAGGATCTTAAAGTACCTTGGCTATCTCCCCACTTCTGAGCCTTCAAAAGTGTCACTGGGGAGGCCCCACCCAGGTATACAGAGCTCCTGGTCAATTTTTCTGTTTCATTTTTAAATGTGAATAGGCAACCAAGAAACAACAGGTACCTGTAGGAAGCCTTCAAGATAGACATGAGAAAGGTCAAAGCAAATAAGCAGAAAAATAAACATAAACGTTTCAGGGAATAGAAGAAAACATGCAAGAATGGTTTTTATCTTTTAGGGAAAAAAAACAACAAAAACCAAAGTGCTTGTAGGTGAAATGCTGACTGGAGATTTGCTTTAAGTTAATCCAGTATGGCTAAGGGTGGGAGAGGGAATGAGGGGGGTCACAGATGAAAGTACTGGCCTTATGCTGACAACTGTTAAAGCTGGACGCTGAGCACATGGGGATTCCCACACGATTCTCTCTACTTGTGTATAAGTTTGAGATTTTCGATAATACAAACAGAAAAAAAAAAAAAGTAGGATACTATAAAGAAGAAAAATGTGGTAAGAGCACTTTTATTTAAAATTTTGATTGCTGGAATGAAAAAGCCAGTGGAAGAGGTAGAAATGGAGGCCATTTCCCAGAAAATGAAAAGGCAAAGACAGGAAATTTGAAAGGCACCAGGCATAGAGGACATACAGGATCCTCCGTGTGGGAGGCCCAATATCCAACCAACAGGAGTCCCAGGACAAGAGGACAGAGAAGAAGATGGGAGAAACATCATTAAAGAAACATTACGGAAAAATTTCTTTGAAGAGCGCAAGCCCCTAGAATTTAATTTTTTTTTCATCTACACAGATTTGAGCATCTGAGGAGTCCTGGACACAACACTGTGAAATTTCAGATGACCGAGAAAAAAGAGATTTTAAAAGATTCTAGAGGAAAAAACAAAAAAACCCACAACAGATTTCTCAAATTACCATCGAAGAGATGGTCTGGCCTCAGACTTCCACCTCCCATCTGGAGTTGCTGGTGAGACCTTCTAAGATAGGAAGGTAGTCCTGAGAAGGGGACTTCTGAGGGGAGTGGGAGTTCTGGGGAGAGGGGTGAGCTCTGAGGAGGAGGAAGGAGTTATGCGAGGTGGGGAGGAGTAACATGGAAGGGGAGAGGAGTGAGATGTAGAGGGGATGAGGTGTGGCAGGACTCTCACTGCTGTGAAGGGGTGTGATGTGTGAGACAAGGGAAGAGGTCTGAGGAAGAGGGAATGAAGGGGTTTTGGCAAGACAGGGTCTGAGAAGGAGGCGGTATGAAGGGGAAGCAAGGTCTGAGTGGGGAAGAAAGTCTGAAGGAGATAGGTTCTGACAAGGCAGGTGTTCTAAAGGGGGAGATGGGTTCTAAGGGAGGTTCTTTTTATTCTAAAGTCTACACCTAGCTATATATTTTCGATCAAGTATTAAGGTATAATAAAATGATTTCCTGGACATGTAAAGATTTACAAAATTTATCTTCTATACATCCAATTTTGAGAAGTTACTCAAAAATATACCTTATCAGAATGAGGAAGTAAACCAAGAAAAGGGATTCAGACAATAGGTGATTCAACCCAGGAGATAAAAGAAATCCCTGAATGGCAGCTGTGCATCTGTGCAGATGGTTACACAAATATGGGAACGTCCAAGAGGGAGGCCCTGAGGAGAAAGGTGACTCAAGAGACTATTTGATCCCATGGTGGTTTAAAAGAGATAAGGATATGATAAACATAAACAGTTCAAGGAAAAAAAAAAAAAAAAGAAACGCGATTAGAAATTATAGGAAAAACAAGAAAACATAAGGATAGCACTGGCTTTTCAGTAAATTATATTCTCATCATACAACATGGAACATCAGGAGATGCCGCCTTTAGTTCATGAAACCAGCAACATCAGTACGTATATGTTAATTTCATTATAATAATCTAATAAATTTTAGAAATAGTAATTTAGAGAAGGAAAGAGACAGTATTGTCGTAACAGGAGATCAATAGATAAAGTCCAAAACTGACAAATCAAGAAATGGCAATATAAACACAGTTTGGCTATACGGAGAAATTCCCAGAAGAAACTGTTAAAAGTTAAAATTGGTTTTCTCTGATGAGCCCTTTGGTATATATATATTTTTAAACTTTGTGATGGCTATGGGCAACTGCCAGGGTTTGAATCTTGGCTCTGTTACTTAATAGCTATGAAGCCTTGACAAATACTTAACTTCTTCATGTCCAATTCATCACCTGTAAAATGGAGATAACATCTCCATTTCTAATTAATATTCTATAAAAACATCAATCCATATGAAGCATGTAAAAGAGTGCTTGGTATATAAAATATGTTCAGTAAATATCTTTATCAAAGTTAATAAAAATAAACTAAGGAAAAAACTAAATAAATGGTGACCAGTGCTATCAAAACAATCTAGAAGAAAGGTATGGAAAACCAAAAGCAAAACAATTAAAACCAGGCCTAGATCTAAGATGTATCAACTAGTCTCAAGCCACCTGGAGCAAAGGAGAATGAAGAACACCAATAGCACAAGGTAATTAAGAGCCCAAGAGACAGAAAGGGCCATATAAACCAGAGACTACATCAGCCTGAGACCAGAAGAACTAGATGGTGCCAGGCTACACCACCTGATGACTGCCCTGACAGGGAACACAACAGAGAACCCCTGAGGGAGCAGGAGAGCAGTGGGATGCAGACCTCCAACTCTTGTAAAAAGACCAGACTTAATGGTCTGACTGCGACCAGAAGGACCCCGGAGTTAAAGGTCCCTGGACTTTGTTAGCCCAAGACTGGAACCGTTCCCAAAGCCAACTCTTCAGACAGGGATTGGACTGGACTATAGACAGAAAATGATACTGGTGAGGAGTGAACTTCTTGGCTCAAGGAGACACATGAGACTATGCGGGCAGCTCTTGTTGGAGGTGAGATGAGAAGGCAGAGGGGGATAGGAGCTGGCTGAATGGACACAGGGAATACAGGGTGGAGAGGTGGAGTATGCTGTCTCGTTAGGGGGAGAACAACTAGGAGTACATAGCAAGGTGTATATAAGTTTTTATATGAGAGACCGACTTTATTTGTAAATTTTCACTTAAAGCACAGTGGAAAAAAAAAACCAAAACCAAAAAAACCAGGCCTAGGTGAGATGACCTTGTGCCTGAGTCACGAGTCTCTCCAGCAGGCTGGCTGCTCCTGCCGTGGCCCTCTTTCCCTGCATCTGCCTCAGCCTACAAGCTCACCCACGTGAGCTCTCTCAAGCCCTGCCTGCTCCTCCAGGAAGCTTTCCCGCATCATCCTAGTACACAGTATGGTCTCTCCCCCGAACTCCTAATCCTGCCCCCGAAGCCACTGTTTTCCACTAGCAGATGCCTAACATGCTCCTTAAATGTTCCCTCCTCCAAAATCAACAGCTTCAGTTCCTTCCATCATTTATCACCAGTCAGTTTTTAGACCTTTTGGCCTTATGGCCATCTTCCTTTGGATAAGCTCAGTTTGTCCTCAGAATTCTTCTGACAGAAAGTACCCAGATATGAACAAAAGGTTTCAGCAATTCCAGCTGGGAGGCTTCACTTTCCTGCCTCTTTTCCATTCTGTTGGGGCTTTTGTCTCCAGGTTTCCATCACCCTCACTCAGACACTGGCCACCAGCTCTGATCCTTTCTGTCACCTCCCTCTGATGCCCAGAGAATACGCCCACTCCATGGAGGACTGCAAATGCTAGGATAATGTCCAGTCCACAGCCAACCTTAGCTCTGAACTCCTTGTTGTCCCCTTACCCACTCACACACTCTGGACTCTCCACTCCTCCCTCCCTAGGCCCCAGTGCTGCCCATCCTTCAGGGCCTGGCTCAGGAAAGCGTTTCTCCGACCAGGAGGTTTCCTCCTGTAGTTCCACTCTGTGCTCTTATTTAACTCTTTGTCTTCTTGTCCTCAGGTAGACCACGAACTCTGAAGGCGAGGCAGTACTGGACTTCTCTTTGTATGCCACGGAGCACCAAGTATGGTGCCCAAAACAGTCATCCCTAGATAGGCTATGGAAGGAGCAGGTAAGGAAGGGACGCCTTGACTCAGGACAGCCATGCTTCACATTTGGCATAACCAGCAGACAACAAAATTTGTGTCTGCTCTCAGACCATGTCTCTCTCACTTCCTTTCCTTGTGTGTTTTTTAATGTTAGTGAGGACTTCATTATTTCACCTCTATTAGAAGTGCGTTGGCACTGGGTATTAGAAGTGCGTAAGGATGGCAGCTGCTATGCACTTTAAAAAAAAGTTCCCAAGTGCCTAATGGTAAAACGTTAGCATTGAAAGGTCCAGGAAGTTCATTTAATCTAGCCCTTCACTCACCTCTAAGGGGCCCTCCAGCTCTACTCAGACAGACCCTGACATGGGACTCACCAGCTCCCAAGATAACCCACACCCCTGTGGAATCCACTGGGAAAGCTTGGTCTGAAGCAGGTACTTAATGTTAGTAGTCAGAAGTGTCCCCTTTTTAGTGTTTGTACCCATGCTGGGAAAACTTTGTATTACTTATGGTAGGACATTTCATTAGTAAATCCTTCATACCAAGCCCAACTCTGTCTTCCTAATTTGTCCGCTTACTGGTCCTACTTTCTGGAAACTACAGAATAAACATCACCGTTTATATGTCAGCCATTTAAATAGCTGAAAATAGATGTAGCTATTTTTCAAGGGTCCTAGATACTTGCATGTTTTTGAGCGCTCAGGAAGGGCATAACTCAAACTCTACCAGAGGCAACAATGAAAGGCACAGACACAGAGCTAAGAAAAATACAAAAACACCATCAAGTGTTTCTAACTGTGACTGCCTTTGTCATAGGAGCTCTTTGGTGCCCTTGGTAAAATTGCTACCACTTTAGATGGAGCGCAGCCCTGACGGCACAGTGGTTAAGAGCTTGGCTGCCAACCAAAAGGTTGGCAGTTCAAATCCCCCCCGCTGCTCCTTGGAAGTCCTACGGGGCAGCTCTACTCTGTCCTCTAGGGTCGCTATGAGCCGGGATCCCCTCGACGGCACTGGGTTTGATTTTTGCTTGGTAGATGAAGCTATGTAAAGTTCTAATCATGTAGATGGTTAGAAAATGTCCCCTTAAGAAAGTTTTAACGTAGCACAAACACAGGAATGCTGCCTCCACCGTGCTTCAAACCAAGGGGAAGCAACTTCAAAACAGCTTATCAGGTATTAGTCTGAGGTCTTCTATAGGCCTCTACATATTTTGACATGCATGAGTCAAGACATTGACCCCCAATCTTGACTTTTCAGATTATTCCTAAGAATGCTCACACCCAGCGGTGTGTTTTTGCCATACCTTCTGGAAAGTTAAGGAAAAACACCATGTAGCAGAACTACATGCCTGCTCCTTCCACTGTTGCTCTCTCATCACTGGAAGGTACAAAGGATTCCTAACTCACAAAACTGGCAAATGACCCACTGAAGGCCCCACTCAAAAGAACAGTAAGTGTTGCCACAGCTTAGCACCAGGAGAGCCATCTTTCTGTTATTCACTTGTCATCTCCACCCACCTTGTTTTTTGGAAACAGCAGTCTGTTCTTTCAGACAATTGTTTCCCCCTCAATTCCACTATGCAGTGCTAGGAATTGGTGCCACCCATGGGACTCCACATGCCCCAAACCAGGCCAGAGTCCTGCCTCAGGATTTTTCAAACTGAAGTTATGTTGGTATAGGAAGAGGAGGGAGGCGTGGGTTAAGAAAGAACTTTCCCTCAAACAGATAGACTGTGGAAACAGAAGCCTGGGCATGCTTTGTGGCAGGAGAGAATGAAGCAGAACTGCCTGGCCTTTCTACCTTCCCGAGTGTCCGTTGTTCACCTCCTTCTCTGATTCTGTGAGCTAGCTCGGATCCTTCAGTAAAGTCTCCCTTTTTTAGCTGACGTTAAAGATGGGTTTCTGTCACTAGAAATGATAAGAGTCCTGACAGCCAATAAGAGAGCCAACCTGGAGGATTTGGTTTCAAAGGGATTGGTCTAGCATTTTGGCTATTTTACACTTGATCCAGTCAACATTTTCTGAACACCAGTCTTGGACCTCAGAAAACTCAGTCTACTGTAAACAGATGCTTAAAGAGTACAACTGTGAGGACACTCATTATGCTAGTAGGAATCTTACAGGTCAGTAGTATCTGACATCTTAGAAAACAAGAACAAAATTTAGAGTGATCCTACTTAGTCAAAATTGGATTGTCAAAAGTATCTAAAAACCTAGATATTCTAAGTGACCAACTAGGGACAAGAACCACAGGAAAAATCGGGAGCAGGGACACATCAGAGACAAAAACTGAAATACATTACAACCTAAAGAGTAGTGGGAATATGACAATTTGGTCACTTTAAAGACCAAAGAGTAGACCCAAATACAGCCATTACCAGTGATAAGACAATACTCAGGAGTGGGGAATATGTGGCAAACTAAAAATCATAAGGCTCCAACAACTCTTAGAGACTAAGGCGGCTATGAGGTAAAGAAAACTGAAAAGAAACCTACTGCCCAGCTGGGTTTCCGAAGACCTAGTTCTAGGATGGACCCTGGGAGAAATGGATCTTCACTGACAACAGGACATTCTGGATCACAGTCCAAGATATCTGGCAAACTAGCCACCAGCCCTCCATTTTGACTGTACATTAACAGCAACCAAACAAGAGAAGTCCTTGGCTCACATCTAAGTTCAGAAGAACGGTAAATACTCCCATGTACCCCAAAAGAACTGAAGGCAAGAGTCACCGGGTCAGGGTCAGTGGTGAAGGCAACATTTACTTCTGATGCCAACAGGGCAGGTAGACCGTTTGTGAAAAAGTCTGGGATGAATAGGCCTTTTCACTCCCTTCTGCTCTGAAGCCTCTTTTGTAGAGACGTAGGTAGCAACAAAGGAGATTTATCACCATGAGCCCGTTCAGCAGCTGTTTTCTTGTTGTCCCTTGTTCAACTTCTTTCAGAGAAAGCAGACTTATCAACCCAGCTAAGCAGGTGTTCAAGGCAGGTGATTTTGTTTCCACTAATTTTCTTCAGTAATAGTAGACCAGACTAGAGGGTTATCTCACGCTTTCAGGGCAACCTTAACCCTGTGCCTGCTAAATCACAAGGGTGTGGGAAGGTTCAAGGCTGCTCCCTGCTGGGCCTAACATCTTCAAATCTCTAACTCCAGTAGTAGGCAGGATTTAAGTCACAGTCCATCCCAACCCTTGACACCT
The DNA here is from genome assembly GCF_030014295.1 of Loxodonta africana. NCBI lineage: Eukaryota > Metazoa > Chordata > Mammalia > Proboscidea > Elephantidae > Loxodonta > Loxodonta africana. The sequence goes on from NC_087353.1 coordinate 106,391,128, forward strand.
GGGTTTGTCTTCTTTAGGAACATATTAGATGTAAAGTGAAGTCAGAAGCTTTAAGACTCTCAGGAAAACCAGATTAAGAAAAACATTACTCTGTATTTCAAGTTCTAACTAAATTGTCAAATTAATGACTACACTCAGTTTCACATTCCAAGTAGCTATAAGCGGGAGCTTGGCATGAAACGTGAAAAATTTAAAATTTTTAATTAAATATACTTACTTTTTGAATTTTAAAGTTTACCCAAACCTATAACATCTCCAGTTCTAGGTACTGACCTTCCAGTGATGATCTTCACTATGAGAAGGCTCACCCTATGAGTATTCTGCACCATTTCTGTGTCACAAGCTGCAACAAGGAATTTTCTAGTCCCTCTATCCATCCTCAGTTGTAGACAGCCACAATTCACTGGGGGGAGGAGGAGAACAGCCCTACTTCTCTACACTGGACAAAATCCTGGGGCCTTTTATGCTACCCCGGGCCTTGGCTTACTTTCCATCGTCTCCTTTTATCCTCAGTTGTAGACAGCCACAATTCACTGGGGGATCGAGGAGAACAGCCCTACTTCTCTACACTGGACAAAATCCTGGGGCCTTTTATGCTACCCCGGGCCTTGGCTTACTTTCCATCGTCTCCTTCTGTCGAGTCATTATCGCCAGGGGCAAACATTCGGTGGCACATTTCTCTCTCTTTATCCACGTAGTCCCTGTAATAGCTGTAGAGAGGAACACATATTACACAAGGTCTGTGCTTGCAGGAGGTGACATCTGGTGGCTGGAACTCTCCACTCAGGTCCAGAAATACTAAAAACTCATCAGGCCTTAAACTGAATCAGGATTAAAGCAATACCAGAGAGACAAGGGAGACAAGTGAGACCCCCAACCTGTTCATGAAACTTGTGGATAAAACATCCATGATTTACAAAGATGGCTGTGAAGCACTGTAAGCGAAGCTGCCAGGCTGAGTCTGAGTCTGCCAAGTGAGGTCTCACGCTCAGTGGTCTCTAACTTATCTTGAGATTCTCTTGCTAAGGCATGGTCAGATCCTACTTCTCCAACAACAAAAAGACAGATAACCCAATTAAGAAATGAGCAAAGGACTTGAATAGACATTTCTCCCAAGAAGACATATAAATGGCCAATAAGCACATGCAAAGATGTTCAAAGACATTGATTATTAGGAAAATGCAAATAAAAATCACAGTGGCTATGATTAAAAAGTGAAAAATGACAGGGGTTGGTGAGGATGTGGAAGAATTGGAAATTCATCCATTGGTGGTGGACTTGTAAAATGGTGTAGCCACTGTGAACCAGCCTGGTGGTTCCTCAAAAACTTAAACACAGAATTACCGTATGACCCAGCAAACCCACTCCCAGGTGTACACCCAAAAGAATTAAAAGCAGGAACACACACAGATCCTTCGCTGCAACACTATTCACAACAGCCGAAAGATGGAAACAGCCGAAACGTCCCTCAGCGGATGGGTGGATAAACAAGATGTGGTCCATATAACGGAATGCTGCTCATCTATAAAGAGAAATGAAGTCCTGACACATGCTGCAACATGGACAAACCCTGAAAACATTATGCTGAGTGAAGTAAATCGGATATGAAAGACAAATATTGTATGATCCCACTTACGTGAAACAGGCAAGTGAATAGAGACCACAGTTTACCAGTGGTTATGGGGGTGCGGGAGGGAGAGAAAGGAGGACAATGCTTAAGGGACGCTGAGCTGTTAAGGGCGAAGGGAACGCTTGGGAACAGTCACCGGTGATGGGTGAACAACATGATGAACATCTGAAGTACTGAAAAGTACGTGTGCAGACTGCTGAAACAGCAGAATGTTTTGTTACATGTATGTTTACCACACATACAAAAACCCCTACAATGAGATACCACCATATCACACCCTGTGAGATGGCTATTATCAGAAAAATGGAAAATAACAAGTGTTGGTGAGGATGTGGAGAGATTGGAACCCTTGTGCGTTGCTGGTGGGAGTGTAAAATGGTGCAGCCACTGTGGAAAACTATTTGGTGGTTTCTTAAAAAGTGAAACACAGAATTACCATACAACCCAGCAATTCCACTATGTACTCAATAGACTTGAAAGCAGAGACTTAAAGATATACTGCGGTATTATTCCCAATAACCAAAAGGCAGAAACAACCCAGGTGGCCACCAACACGTGAACAGATAAACTAAACGTGGTATGTACATGCAATGGAATATTATTACTCAGCCATAAAGAGAAATAAAGTTCTGATACATGTTATGACACGGGTGAACCTTAAAAACATTACGCTCAGTGAGATCAGACATAAAAGGATGAACGTGTATGATCCCACTTACATGAAATAAGTAGGATAGGCAAATGCGTAGAGACAGAAGTTGAAGAGTGGCTGGCTACCAGGGTCTGGGGGGAGGGAAGAATGGGAGTTACAGGTGAAGGGGTGCTCAGCTTCTGAGGAGATGAAAACCTTTTGCGAATGGATGATGGTGAAGGCCGCACAACACGGTAATTACTGCCCCTGGTTTGTAGTATGTTTAAAATGCTTCAAATGACCAATCTCTGATTTACAGTTTACCACAGTTAAAAAAGAGAATGCTCAGATCCTAACATTTCTACATATAACCTGACAAGATACTTTTACATACGTGAAAGGCAATTGTGGCAAAGTCCTAAACAACTGAGATTTAACAACTAGACCCAAATTTAAGAAGTTCACACTCCTCAGACTCCTTCAGTGACAACAAAGACTTAACTGGCAATCTGGATTCAACATTTAATGTTAAGAAGACAATCCCACCAATACAGAACTGGAAAAAAAGTAGAAATTATGGTTGACTCCTATTTATATGTTGATAATTCAAAATTTTCTACAATGAACATAAAACTTTTATAATCATAAAAATTATACGACTAAAAGGATGGTGTAGGTATCACTCATGTACCAAAGAAATCACCCCATTTGCATATATTAGACCTGAAAGACCCATTTCCGATTAAAGCAGGATTTGTAAGACACCTTCCTCCAGTCAGTTGATAGTATCTCAGTTGGTGGCAAGCAGGGAAGAGTATGTGAATAACAAGACACATTTAAAAAAAATCAACACAGCCCATCTCTCTAGGGGCACTTATTTGTGGGCTGGGGCAGCAGGTTGGGAGCTGATCCACTCAGGTGTAGCCCAAAGGTTTGTCTGCCTCCCCACTGTGCACTCCGGTTTAGAGTACTGAACACTTCATAAAACCAGCTACCCATGGAAGCAGCAGTCAAGAATCAAAAGACGTATTGCACTAGGCAAATCTGCTGCAAAAGACCTGTTTAAGGTGTTAAAAAGCAAAGATGTCACTGTGAGGACTAAGGTGCCTCTGACCCAAGCCATGGTATTTTCAATCACCTCACATGCATACAAAAGCTGGACAATGGATAAGGAAGACCAAAGAAGAATTGATGCCTTTGAATTATGGTGTTGGTAAAGACTACTGAATATACCATGGACTGCCAGAGGCACAAACAAATCTGTCCTGGGAGAAATACAGCCAGAATGCTCCTTAGAAGTGAGAATGGTGAGACTGGGGCTCACATACTTTGGACCTGTTGTCAGGAGGGAACAGTCCCTGCAGAAGGACATCGTGCTTGGTAAAGTAGAGGGTCGGCGGAAAAGAGGAAGACCCTCAACGAGATGGACTGACACAGTGGCTGCAACAACGGGCTCAAACAGCAACGATTGTGAGGATGGTGCAGGACCAGGCAATATTTCATTCTGTTTACATAGGGTCACTGTGAGTTGGAACTCATTCAAGGGAACCTATCAGTAGGTGGTGCTGCTTTGCTGCTTCACAATACGTTCACCCAGGTGGCTAGACCAGATCTGTGGCCTCCTCCTGCTGGAATTTTTACAAACACAGGCCTCACCTGGCCAGTTTCTTCAGCTCGTTATTGATGTCATGATTGAAGGGCTGTTCCTTCTGAGCACGGACTAGAAAATCCCGGGCCTTCTGATACTCAGTCATGCGGAGACAAGCCTGCCATAAAGGACAAAATTTTAAACGCACATGTAGGAAATACATTTTTGCAGTGCCCCAATTTAGTGCTGCTGCTACTGCTTCTTGGGTGTTTGTCCAAAAGTCACTGCCCTCCGACTCACCTGTCCACACCTGAAGAGGGCCTTGGCATTCTTTTCATCAATGATCAGGGCCTGCTCTCCATAGCGCAGGGCCATGGTGGGTCGCTCCAGCTTCAGGTATGTAAAGGACAGGTTAAGGAGAACAAGAAGCTTGGCGGCCTCTACCAGGTGCTGCTCTTCAAGGGCTGCTGATCGCCGGTGGAGGAGCAACAAGGCCTGTGGGGAGGGAAGGCAGCTGGTCAAGAGGAGTAACATGATCTTATATTTAGAAAACCCTACCAAAAAACCAAACCCAGTGCCGTCGAGTCGATTCCGACTCATAGCAGCCCTATAGGACAGAGTAGAACTGCCCCATAGAGTTTCCAAGGAGCGCCTGGCAGATTCGAACTGCCGACCCTTTGGTTAGCAGCCGTAGCACTTAACCACTATGCCACCAGGGTTTCCAGAAAACCCTACAGAATCCACAAAAACAACCTAAAAATAAACCCATACATTTACTGTCAATTGAGTTTTGACAAGGGTGTTGGCAACATTCCACGGGGAAGGCAACAGTCTCTTCAACAAAAGGTGCTGGGACAACTGGAAAGCTAACTACTGATCCAGGCTACAACATGGATGAACCTTGAAAACATGATGCTAAGTAAGAGGAACCAGACACAAAAGGCCACATACTGGATGATCCCACTTACATGAAATATCCAGAACAAGCAAATACAGAAAGTAGATTAGTGGTTTCCAGGGGCTGAGAGAAAGGGTGAATGATTGCTAACAGGCACAGGGTTTCTTTTTAGGGTGAAGAAAATGTTCTGGAGTTAGATAATAGTGATGGTTGTGCAAGCCTGTGAAGATGCTAAAAACCACTTAAGAACTCACTTTAAAAGGGTAAATTTTACGGTATGTGAATGACACCTCATTAAAAAAAAATTTAGCAAAAAAAAAAAAAGTGAAAGCAAACCCTGAAGAGGACATTGTGACTAACGGAGAATTCCCTGGATCCATCTGGAAGGTGCGAGAAGCGTGGATGAACTGGAAAAATGTTAGAGAAGTTGGTGCTGTAGGCAGAAAAGGTATGAGCCTTGACTTAGGCTGGGTTCTCTACAGCAGCAAAACCACTAAAGCATACAAATACACATATTTAAAAAAATATAAAAGATTGTCATTTTGAATCCCGCCACATCAGCAAACAAAGGCTCTGAAAGCTTTACCCCATCCACATCATTAAGGTCGACTCTGCCTTGAAGGCAGCTCTTCCTCAGTCTTATTTTGAGTGACTTCCAGCCTGAGGGGCTCATCTTCCAGTACTATATCAGACAATGTTCTGCTACTCTTTATAAAGTTTTTACTGGCCAATTTTTTTTTTAGAAGTAGATCTCCAGGTCTTTCTTCCTGGTCTGGAAGCTGTGCTAAAGCCTGTCCACCGTGGGTGTGTCTTAGGCTGGGTTCTCTAGAGAAGCAAAACCAGTAAAGAATAGAAATACATACATAGAGAGATTTATATCAAAGAAACAGCTCACGCAATTGTAGAGGCTGGAGTGTCCCAAGTCCATGGATTAGGATAGAGGTTTCTCCTGATTCACGTGGCTGCAGGAGCTGGCAAACCCAAGACTGGCAGGTTGGAAAGTAGAGCTCTTACTCACAGGCTGTGAAGATCGATGAATCCCAGGATTGGCAGGCAAGACCGCAGGGCTTCTCCTGATTCACGTAGCTGCAGGGGCTGGTGAACCCAAGATGCGCAGGTCAGAGAGCACAGCTCTGCTCATAGGCTGTGAAGATCCATGAATCCCAAGGTCTGCAGATAAGCTGGTAGCTCAAGTCCCAAGAACTGGAGGTCAGACGGACAGGAGGCAGCCGCAGGATCCAGAGCGAGCAAAAAGCCAGAACATCGGCTTATATTTGGATGCAGGCCACACCCCCAAGGAAACTCCCTTTCAACTGAATGGCTACTCACAGCAGATCCCATCACGGGAGTGATCACATATTAACACTGAGAATCATGGCCTAGCCAAGATGACACACCATTTTAATCATCGCAAGTCTCTAGAACTTAGAGCAGGGTCCAGCACACACAAAGCGCTCACCAAGTATCTGCTGAATGAGTTACCGAGGGAAACAGAAAATCCCTGCCAGCATAATCTATGTAAATAGCCAAACCGTGATCAGATGCTTGAGCCTGTAGTCAGCCCTCAAAGCGTCAGACGAGTTCCCACTGTCAGAGAAACATGACATCAGACGGCAAATAGGGTAGAGAAATCAGTTGGTAGAGGACTTCATGCTGGGATGGGTATTTTCAAAACCTTTATTTCAAAAATCTTTATTAAAATCTATACAAATACAAAATAAAATCTATAGACATAAATGACACACAAAAACAAGTGTACAGCTCAATGCTTTTTCACAACCTGAACACCCACGTAACCAGCATCCAGATGAAAACAGAGGACTTTTTGAGGCTCCCAGAAACCTCCTGGTATCCCCCTCCTGGTCACTATTCCTCTGGAATGAGAATTTTTTTAATGAAACTTTTCTTAATGGTTGCCCATGAAAAACAAGGTAAGTAACAAGATCTATGTTTTAAGAAAGGATGTTTCAGGGTCTAACCTTATACCTAATTTCCAAAGCATTCTTACCCGTTTATATCTCACTTTCGCATCACAGAAACGATTCTGGCGGAAAAGGTAGTTGCCAAACTCTCGTTCGGTAGCTGCCACCTTTAGGACCTTCTGAAGTGGAAATTGGTCTTGTTGCTCCTGAGGACCATAGACAAGGATACTCAACACGGAAACCAAAGGCCACAACGTCACAGTGGAAGTATTATTTTAATTATTCTCTTTTAGATTTTGAACTCATATTAACCGTCTTACATGTGCCAAGCACTGTGCTACGTGCCCTTGCAGAAGTCACCTAAGTCTCAACAGAAGTCACAGCAGGTAGGTGCTATCACTGTTCCATTTTACAGACCAGGGCCAGGAGGAAGTTTGTTCAGTCTCCTCTGAGATGCTCCCTAAAGAAGCAGGTTCCCATGGAATTAGAAACTAACAGAACTTGCCAAGTACAGAAATCAGGGCTCACAACAATCATTTATCTAACAAGCACTTAATGGTTTGCCCAGGGCCTTGCCGGTCTTTAGGGCCACTATGTTGCAGCCCGGCTACGTATAAGAACCATCCACAGAGCCTTTTTTTTTTTTTTTTAAATGGTCGTACTCACAGCTAAGATTTATTGCAGCGATGTGGGGAGGATACACTGCCAGATCAGTAAGGGGAAAAGACAAAGCGGGCGGGAGTCTGGAGGAATCCATCAGCAGGCGTCCTGTGCTCTCCAAGGAGACACAGAAGACACTCCCCTCCCAGCAGGGAAACATGCTGTGAGGGGCAAACGCTTTTCCCCGTACGGACGTCTGGTTGCCTCAGCATCATTTACTGAAGACTATTCTTTTCTTCACTGTACTGCAGTGTCATCTTTGTCATAAATCGGACGATGCTTACATGTGTGGGTGTGTTTCCAGACACTTCGATTCCACAGTTCTGTCTACCTTATGTTGATACTACACTTTTAATTACTATAATTTTATAATTAGACTTGATACCCGGTAGCGGAAGTCATATGGCTTTGTTCTTTTTCTTCACTAGGAAGGCGGCTTCTTGATTACATAAATAATTCTAGAATCAACTTGTTAATTCCCACCAAAAAAATACAGCTGCAATTGTAATTGGGATTGTAGTGAATGTATAAAAACTAAAAACTCATTGCCGTCAAGTCAATTCCGACTCATAGTGACCCCATAGGACAGAGTAGAACTACCCCATAGGGTTTACAAGGAGCACCTGGTGGATTTGAAGTGCTGACCTTTTGGTTAGCACAGGCAGGTCTTAGCCACTATACCACCAGGGTTTCCATCAGTGTACAGAGCTGGGCTTTGAACCAGTTCATTCCAATTCAAAGCTCTGCTGAGAATTTGCTGAGAATATTAATGCCGCTGGTTAGGAACCAATTCTGAGACTCACTAGTGCAGCAGTGGTTCTCAGAATTTATTATACATAAGAATCACCTGGGGATCTTTTAAAGTGTTGATTCTGATTCAGTACATCTGGGGGTGGAAATGCAAATTCTCAGCAGTGTTCAAAGTCAAATGATGCGGTTGGAAGCCCTGGTATAAAGTTCACATCTTTTATTTCAACTACATGTTGCTGAATAACAAACCATCCTAAACTAAGCAACATAAACGGCAATCATTTTTATGCTCGTGGATTCTGTGGTCAGGAATTGGGACAAGAACAGTGGACCTGGCTTTTCTACTTCATAATCCTTAGGGCCTTGGCTGGGGGTGACTCAAATGGATGGGTGCTGGAATCCTCTGGAGGCTTCTTGACTCACGTTTGGCACCTGGGCAAAGACTGTCTACTGGAGCACCTCTCCATGTTGCTGACTTCTCACAACATGGTAGCTAGGTTTTACAAGGGAGTCTGTGGAGAGCAAGCATTCCAAGAGAACCAAGAGTAAGTTGCACTGCCTTTTATGATCTAGCCTTGGAAGTCACAGAGTGTCGCTTCTGTTGTAGTTTATTCATTGAAGCAGTCACAAGCCCACTCAGATTCAAAGGAAGAGACATAAGCCCACCTTTCCATGATCACCACCACATCTTGCAAGCCCTGGTGGCACTGCGGTTAAATGCTCAGCTAGCTGAAAGGTCAGAAGTTCGCCCTCGCCAGTGGCGCAGTTATGAGGACAGTGGCCATATAAGGACAGCTTGCCTGGGTGTGTTCCCTTTACACCTTGTGTCCTGTTATCCCATCTAGTTAATAACCCGTGGACTGAACAAGCATCCTGAACTGGACAATAAATTGTATGTTATAAACTACTGAAAAATAAACAACACTGGGGAAAAAATATTCACTGTCCTTCAGGCAAAGGGTGACTGAAAATGTTAGCTAAAACTGCCAGTCCACTACAAATTCACCCCTTACTTCAGCCCAGCACCTTACCCATATATGCTCTAGGAAATGGGGCCTGTAAGGTAACACTATTCAGCTATACACATCCCCTCCCGAATGGAGTCAGCTTTGCTCTTCCCTGAAGCATGCTGGGGATGAATTCGGGATGGACTCGGGCTAAGGTACAAGGCCGGGAGTGGCATGACTGGGCCAGCAGCCAAGGCTGAGGAATGCCTTAGCAACAAGAAGGAAAATATCTGGCCCTGGACGTGAAGTCTCTGGGAACACTGACTGCCCAAGGATGTGGGAGAAAACGATGAGTTTTGGTCCCTGCTGGAATGGTATATAAGCTTGGGTCCTTTGCTAGGTGGTTGTGGAAAATATTCCAGCCGGCTGCCACTGGAGAGCAGCTGCTTGCCTGTGTCAGTAAGTTTCCCTGAATAAACTCATGAACCTGGAAGTGGCTACGTGTCAGTTCTTTGGGTTATCTGCCAGGATGCACAGTGAGGGTCTTTCCTTGCTGGGGCTGTCCCTTGACAGGGGCCCTCCAGCAGCAACACATAGGAGCCTCAGGGAGGAACCTGGGGCAGATGATCATTGGTAGGGTAAGCTACCTAGGAGAAATATTAAAAGCACAAACCCATTCCCCTCTAAAGTGCTGCCATCAGGGCTCTGGTACTTACAGCTGAGAGAGCGCAGAACTTGTCTGACTCGGCAGAGTCTAGGAAGTCAAGCAACTCGATCTCAAATAGGACAGTGGTGTTTGGAGGAATCAAGGGAGGGCAGCCCAGTGTTCCATAGGCATAGGTTGGTTTGAACAGAAACCTGGCCAGCTCTCCTTTCCGCATGCTCAGAAGACCCAGCTCCATGCCCCACAGCGTAATATCTGGAAAAAAGGACAAAAACTTGGTTGAAGCTTGCCCAGTATCCTGTTCCAATGCTATTCACTCGGTGGCAATAGGTTTCAAGTCTCAACCTCTCCATGTCATATTCCAAAGCCTTCTCAACATAGTCCCAACTCACTTTTCAGCCTTGTTTCCCACTACCTCCCTCCTTTCCAAACTCCAGCTTCACCAGGCACTCTATTCCTTCTTTCTGCCACGTCTTCCCCCTCATGCCACTCCCAGCTTCTACCCTGACTGAAACTTCATTCAAACCTTACTTCAAATGCCCCCTCTCCCACGAAGTCTTCCCTGATTCCCCCAGCTGGAATTAACTGTGGCTTCATTAAGCATTCCCACAACACTGCTGTACCTACCACCCAGGTGCTCACTGAATTCTACCACGTTAGCTGTCTAAATACATGCCAGTCTCTGCCACCACACTGTGAAGTCCATAAGGGCAGAGATTTCTCGTCATCTGAGTACCACCTCTTTTTTCACGGTGTACCATATGTAGGCAGCATTTTGTGGACGTTTACTTAATAAGTGACCAAAATAAACCGGTTAATGGTTACGTCAGGGTGCAAAGAAAACCCTGCCAAGTAAACCTTTTCCCAAATACCTAGTTCTCAAGGGGGGACGTGGGAGAGGGCACGGCTGCTCAGCACAACCCAGCCTTGGAAAGACCAACTCTGAGGGTCTGCGCTATGGACATGGTTCTGCGTGCCTAAGGCGTTCTACTGCATTCTCCCATCACTTCCCTAAGCAAATTCTTCTCTACCAGCCCCTAAGGCAGTTATGCTCCGCCCTGTATGGTCGCCATGAGTCAGAATTGACTCCATAGCAAAAAAGTTTATTTAAGTCAGGATCCCCTCGACTGTAAGGAGTTTGGTTTTTTTTTTTAATCTGAACTTACCCTCTCCTAGTTTCATGAGGCGAGGAGTTTTCCTAAAGCAATTAGAATCAAAGGGTTTGTCCATGTGCTCCAGATATCCAGAGTATTTCACTAGAACAGAGGACAGATTCAATGTGAAGAAAACAGACCAAGGATACCCACACCTGTATAATACCAAATTTTCTTGTCACACACACCAAAAAGATGCAATCAGATGAGTTTGAATTGCCCCACACCCGCAGTCACGGGAATTACCCCTTCTCAGCGTTTCTGGATGCCTGCCCTTCGGCCTTCACGTTCAAGAGCTTGGCTGGCAGGCTTTGAGTGTTATCGTTCACAGCGGCTTCGTCGCGCAAAGGGGAGAGGGACTCCCCAGCTTTTTTCTTAAAAACCCGAATTCAAACAAAGCGTTTTCTAGCAATGCAACCTTCCCTCCCCGCAAGGTAACCGCAGCGCCCGGCGTCCGGGCCGCCTCCCGCTGCTCCGCTGCTGCGCGGAGGACTCGCACCCAGGCCCGGCCCACCTAAGACGGAAGCGTCGGGCGTCACCAGGCCCCCGGAGCCTTCCCGGAGGACGTCCTTCAGCACGCCGCGGTCCCCGGAGACGTCCAGCATCCGGTGACTCAGCCTCTGGTAGGGGGACTGGGGGACACAGACGCGAGGCCTCAGAGCCCCGGGCCCCGCTCCGGCCGCGCCGGACCCTGTCGGCCTCGGGCCCGCGCTTCCCCTGGCTGGGGACGACGCCCCCTTCCGCGGCTCCCGGGATGCCGGCGCTGCCCCCCATTCCCAGGCGGCTTGGTGTGTGCCCGGCCGGGGCGAGCCCGCAGCCTCACCCCGCGGCGCCCCACGCAGAAGCCCCAGGCCCAGCAGCCCCTGTATACCGGGGCGGCGCCTTCCACTGGCGGCATTCCGTCCACCGGCCTCGAGGAGGCGCTCATCGCGTCGCTCCAACCGCTGCCAACGGCGCTGGAGCGTCAGAAACCGGCGGCGGAGGGCGGGCCCCAGGGAGCACGTGGCGGGACGAGCCTGATGGAGCTGGGGGCTGGGCCGGCCGTGGGGCACGTGGCGGGGCACGTGGCGGGGCACGTGGCGGGGCACGTGGCGGGGCACGTGGCGGGGGGCTGGGCCGGCTGTGGGGCACGTGATGGGCACAGTGACGGGGCACGTGGAGCGTGGAGGGGCACGTGTTACAGCACGTGCAGCGCGGAGGAGCACGTGACAGGGACGCAGGGGCGCAACGTGTGGGGCTGGCGGGAATAGCTGCGGAGGAGCACGTGGCGCGGACGCACGCAGGGTGGGGGAAATATAATGGGGGCCCGCCAGTGAGAACCAGGCCCCAGAGCTGCCTGCGGTTGGTTGGGCTGGGCCAGTGGGTTACTTCTGCCTTCAGCAGTCCCTCCTCCATTGCATTTGGAGAAACGTAGGCACAGACAGGACTTTCAGGTCAAAGGGCCCAGTTCCTGAAGAAAAAAAGTGATGTCCTTCATCTTCCCACCACCAAGTCCACAAAACCTGGGGCACCTGCCCTCCTGGGCTAGGAGGGAAGAGTGGGCCTCACAGACCCTCCTCTGCTGTCTCCGTGGTTCCTTCTCCTCCTGGTTGCTCAAGGACTGGACTCCTCGGGGTGGGCCCTCTCTTCCAGAGCATTTCCTTCAGTTTATACATGCCCTCAAATCTTTACCTTAAAACAAGCTTGTCTTCTGTTATCCCACATTTTCCTTCTGCTACAGGTGGCCCCCTTCCTACTCTGCACAGAAAACTTCTCAAAATAGTTGCTGCAATTGCCTCTTTTTCAACTACTTTGTCTCCATCTTCTCACCCTTCATTTTCTCTTCAACGCACTTCACCGCTCCTTCCTTTACACCAAGCCCTGAAGAATGCGCTTGTTGCCAAATCCACCAGACACCTTTTTTTCCTCCTCCATTTACCAGACTTTTGTCAGCATTTCCCAAAATTGACTTCTCTGACCTTAAAACACTTTGTTCTCTTGGCTTCTGAGTTCATTTTCTATCACTGTCCTAACAAATTATCAGTTATGTAGATCAGAGGTCCAACATAGGTCTCACTGGGCTGAAAATAAGGCGTAGGTGTTGTTGCATCCTTTACTGGAGGTTCTGGGGAAGAATCCACTTCTGAGCTCATTCAGGTTCTTGGCAGAATCCAAGTCCTTGCAGCAGCAGGCCTGAGGTCCCTCTCTTTGCTGGCTGTCAGCCTGAGAGCCACCATTAGCTCTTACAGACCTCTCTCTGGACCTTGTACGTGGGCCCCTACACCCCAGAGCCAGCAACAGCCCATCACAGCCTTCTCACGCTTGGAATCTGAGATTCCCTTGTGCCACAGTTCTTCGCTGACTCCAGCCAGAGAAAGTGCTCTGCTTTTAAGGGCTTATATTTTTTTATAATTAGATTGGGCCCACTACCTGGATAATTTAGTTCCATAACCTTAATTACATCTGCAAAGTCCCTTTTGCCACGTAATGTAACATTCACAGGCTCCAGGGATTAGGACAGAGCTAGACACCTGGTGGGGAGGGGGTGGCATTCTGCCTACCACAGCTCTCTGGACACTGTACTCTGATTTTCTTCCTACCTCACTGGCTGTTCCTTCTCAGTCATTCTCCTCTTCCTGACCTCTAAACATTGGTGCTGGGGGACGGCTCCAGCAAGGAAAGACCCTCACTGTGCATCCTGGCAGATAATGCAAAGAACTGACACGTAGCCCTTTCCACATTTATGAGTTCAGGGAAACTCACTGACTGACACGGGCAAGCAGCTGCTCTCCAGTGGCGGCCGGCTGGAGTATTTCCCACAACCACCTAGCATGGGACCCAAGCTTATATACCATTCCAGCAGGGACCAAGGCTCATCGTTTTCTCCCACATCCTTGGGCAGTCAGTGTTCCCAGGGACTTCATGTCCAGGGCCAGATATTTTCCTTCTTGTTGCTAAGGCATTTCTCAGCCTTGGCCGCTGGCCCAGTCATGCCATTCCCGGCCTTGTACCTTAGCCCGAGTCCATCCCAAATTCATCCCCAGCATGCTTCAGGGAAGAGCAAAGCTGACTCCATTCGGGAGGGGATGCGTATAGCTGAATAGCATTACCCTATAATTGGTAACTCCAGGGTCTTGTCCTTGTACTTCTGCCGTTCCCTCTCTATTCTCAATCCCTGGGAGATCCCAGCCATTCCCATAGGTTTAAATAGGTGACGTATTTAAATAGGTGATATATATCAGGCCAGCCTAGGCCTCCCCTGAGCTCTGGAGCTCCAGGCTCCTGTGTCCAGTTGCCTACTTCAGTGGTTCTCAAAGTGTAGTCCCCAGACCAGCAGCAGCAGTGTCACCTGGGAACTTACTAGAAATGCAAGTTCTTTGGCCCATCCCTATCCTCCTGAAACAGAATCTCTGGAGGTGGGACTTAGCAATCTTACTTTCTCTCCCTCTTTAATTTTTTTTACTGTGCTTTAGGTGAAAGTTTGCAGTTCAAGCTAATTTCTCATATAAAAATTTATACACATATTGTTTTTTGACATTACTTGCAATCGCCACAATGTGACAACACGCTCCCCCTTTCCACCCTAGGTTCTTTGAGTCCATTCAACCAGTCCCTGTCTCTTTCTACCTTCTCATCCTTCCTTCGGACAGGAGCCGCCATTTGGTCTCATATATCTGATTGAACTAAGAACACTCTTCATGTGTATTATTTTTTGTTTTATCCTCCTGTCTAATCTTTGAGATGTGGGCTTCAGGAATGGTTTCATTTCTGGGTTAACAGAGTATCTGGAGGCCATAGTTTAGGGGGTTCCTTCAGTCTCTGTCAGATCATTAAGTCTGGTCTTTTTATTGAATTTGAGTTCTGCTCCACACTTTTCTCCTGCTCTGTCTGGGACTGTCTGTTGTGTTTCCTGTCAGGGTGGTCATTGGTGGTAGCCGGGCACCATCTAGTTCTCATCTCAGGCTGGTAGTGTCTCCGGCTTATGTGGTCCTTTAGTCTCTTGGGCTAATATTTCCTTGTGTCTTTGGTTTTCTTCATTCTCCTTTGTTTCAATGGGGATAGGACCAATTGATGTATCTTAGATGGCTGCTCCCAAGCTTTTAAAGACCCCAGACGCCCCTCACCAAAGTGGGATGGAGAACATTTTCTTAATAAGCTTTGTTATGCCAGTTGACCTAGATGTCCCCTGAAACTTTGGTCCCCAGAACCCCGCCCCTGCTACTCTGTCCCTCAAAGAGTTTGGATGTGTCCAGGAAACTTCTTAGCTTTTGCTTTGGTTCAGCTGCGCTGACTTCCCCTGGATTGTGTGTTGTCCTTCCCTTCACTGAAGTTGATCCTTGTCTACTATCTAGTTAGTGAATTCCACCCACCTCCCCCCTGCCCTTGGAACCATCAAAGAATACTTTTTTCTGTGTTTAAATCTTTTCTTGAGTTCTTATAATAGTGGTCTCATACAGTATTTGTCTTTTTTGTGATGGACTCATTTCACTCAGCATAATGCCCTCCAGATTCATCCATGCTGTGAGATGTTTTGTGGATTCATCATTGTTCTGTATCGTTGTGTAGTACTCCATTGTGTGTATGTACCAAAATTTGTTTATCCATTCATCTGTTGATGGATGCAATCTTACATTTTAACAAGTCCTCCAAGTGATTTTGTGGCCAGCTGAAGTAGCCATTGGGCTACTCAATTGCTCCATCTGAGTGTCCTTAAGGTTTGTGCACTTTTATACGTCAATTAAAAAATCAAAATAAATGAATAAAGCCAAAAACCCATTGCTGCAAGTCAATTCTGACTCACAGCAATCCTACAGGACAGAGTGGAACTGCTCCATAGGGTTTCCAAGGAGTGGCTGGTGGATTCAAACTGCTGACCCTTCGGTTAGCAGCTGAGCTCTTAACCACTGTGTCACCAGGGCTCCAAAATGAATAAAAAATACCTTCAAAATTCTAAAAAAAAAAAACAGATTCAGAAAGAGTTCTGTCAAAACACATGCCCCTCCCTTTTGGGGTTTGTAAGGTGTGTTGTGAGGGGCCCAGCCCCCTCTGCCCCCCTCCATACATGGCCAAAGCAAGCACCTGAATCTTGCCATTATCAGAGCTGGCCAATCAGAGGCTGCCAGCCCAGTCCCATGAGGTGGCCCAGTTTCCACCTGATTCTGGATGACCTTGAGGACACAGGGTGTTGCTGGGAAAGGTGAAGGGGAGGAAAAAAAGGGCAGAGACTAGGTATCCAGCTGCAGTTCCCAGGTTTCCATTCCTGCCGTCTCATCCTGGGAAGAGAAGAGGGTGACTCCATCGGGCCAGTGACCCCATCAGGTCAGTGATGGTCTGAGGCCCCAGTGGGGGGCTCAGTGGATGGTGAGGGAACAGGTGGTACAACATCAGGGCTCCGCCTGGCTCTGCTTCAGCTTCAGGCATGTGTTTCTTCTCTCTCCTTGCCAACCATTTGCCATAGGGTGTGGCGTGGGATGCTAGGATAGCCCGCTCCTAGTCCCAATGCTGTTTGAGCACAGAACTGCCTGCTTTGGAACGACCTGGGGTGTCTGCCGTACATGCAGATTTCCGGGCTGCACTCAGACTCTCTAAAGCAGAATCTTAAAGGTGGAAATCAGGAATCATAATAATCCTTTCAACAGTTGCTATGAAGTTTGAGAACTGATCTAGAAAGTGGGAATGCCAAACAGTTCTTCCACTAATGGCCTTTGTTTCTGCTCTGGGGTTCTGGGCCAGGACTGCTGAGGGCAGTGTCGCTGCAAATGACCCTGAAGCTGTCTCCTTGCATGTTTACCCACAAATCTAAGTAAAAAATGTAGAGTCTTATCTCTCTGAGTGACTGTTTTCTCACTGAAGTCCTTTGTTTTACACCTGGAGAAACTGAGGCCCAAGGTCACAGTGCGTCAGGGCCGGAGCCCAGGTCTGGCATGCTTGCATCTGCATTTCTGGCGGCCCTGGGTGGTGGGGCAGAGAGCTGGGCAGGCCAGTGGAGGGACAGTCCTTTCCCACTGTGTTTCAGTGTTTCAGGTGGATGGCGTGGCAGGTGAGTGTGCCAGAGCTGGAGGACCGGCTTCAGTGCCCCATCTGCCTAGAGGTCTTTAAGGAGCCCCTGATGCTGCAGTGTGGCCACTCCTACTGTAAGGGCTGCCTGGTCTCCCTGTCCCGCCACCTGGACGCGGACTTGCGTTGCCCAGTGTGCCGGCAGGCGGTAGACAGCAGCAGCTCCTCGCCCAATGTCTCCCTGGCCCGGGTGATTGAGGCTCTGCGCCTTCCCAGGGACCCAGAGCCCCAGGTCTGCGTGCACCACCGAAACCCGCTCAGCATCTTCTGCGAGGAGGATCAGGAGCTCATCTGTGGCCTCTGTGGCCTGCTGGGCTCCCACCAGCACCACCGCGTCACCCCTGTCTCCACCGTCCACAGCCGCATGAAGGTGGGAACCGGGCTCTCCGGGGGCCAGGGGCAGGGCCTGTGGGCTATGGAGCCCAGGTCCGGGGCTTTCTGGTGCTATCACCTGGCATAAAAGGAGGGTCACCACGCAGGACTCAGTTTTCCTCCAGCCTTGTCCTGCAGCAGGACTCTCGAGAACATTCATTCATTCATTCATCACGTTTTCAGCAGCTGCTAAAACCAAGTGTTGGGGATTAGGGAATACTCGAGATGGAGAGCCCCCTGGAGTCACTTGCCAGCTCCTTGCTGCTTTATTTTTCCTCGTGGCTCTTGTTTGTTTCTAGCGTGCTCTCGTGGCTGCCTCTCAGGTAGGCTCACGAGGGCAGGAACTTTGTTCTTTTCCCTGCTAAATTCCCGAGTAAGTGCTCACAGTATATTTGTTTCCTGAACTCCTGCTTCCAGGTCTAGTAGCTAACAACAACAACAACAGTAATAATAATGCCATCTTAGGTTGATGCATTCATCCGGGGATCGCAAAGCAGCTCCACCTACACTTCATTTCCTCCTCAGAGCCCTGTGAGGCAGGGAGGGCAGGGCTCTTACTGTATTTACAAATGAGGAAACTGAGGCTCAGAGAAGGCAATGGTCTTATCCAAGCTCACACAAACTTGTGAGTGGCAGATCTAGGAGTCAAACCAAGGCCCGTTTTCTTTCCATTGCCAACAGATCAGGAAAGGGCAGGAAGGGTTCTCGGGAGTGAAATGTCACAGGAAGGAGTGAGCTTGGCAGGAGAGTTTTGGGAAACTGAAAGTGAGGAATGAAAAAATATAGGAGAGGGAAGAGCATCCAGACAGGCAGGCAGAGGGCCCTGTGAGCTGTTCCAGGGTTTCCTGGGCTGAGTGGTCTGGCAGCTTTCCTTTGCTCCTCAACCCTGGGAGACAAGTAGGAGACTTGTGCAGGGCTGGCCAGGCCATGCATGGGGCCCTCTTTCCCATGAACATTTATTTACTGGGCACCTCATATTGCTAGGCACTGTGCTTTGTGCCCTCAGTACACTAGTGGGCAAGAGACTCCTTGCTCTGGGGAAGCTCATTCTGGAGGTCTAGCAGAGTGGTCCATATGTCAAGGTTAAATACAGGGAGCAGTGAGATCACCCGGAACATGAATCCTACATGGCCTCAGGTGGTCAGGGAAGGCTTCCTGGAGGAAGTAGACCTCTAAGCTGAGACTAAATGACAAGGAGGACTTGATAGGAAAAGAAGAGGAGGAAGAACATTCCAAGTGTAAAGACAGCAAGTGCAAAATACCAGGAGGCAAACAGCATGGCATACCTGAGGAAAGATAAATCACTCCATAAAGCCTGGGGAGAGAGGTGAGAGCGAGGTGGGCAGAAGAGGTAAGCAGGGGCCCATGTCACACCTGAAGAGATCTGGGGTTTATCTGGAGGGTCACAGGGAGGGGTTACTGGGGAATTTTAAGCAGAGTGGTGATGTGGTCAGGTGTCTCTGGCTAGAGAGTAGACTGAAGAGTGAGGCTGACAGATGGGAGCAAAATATAAGGGCATCAGGAGCTGGGTAAGTGGGAATGGGAGGAAGGCCGGGAGGCTCAGGGGATTAAAAAAAAAAAAAAAGTTGCCATTGAGTTGATTCTGACTCCTGGTGAGCCCATGTGTGTCAGAGCAGAACTGTGTTTCATACGGTTTTCAATGGCTGGTTTTTCAGAAGTAGATCACCAGGCCTGTCTTCTGAGGTGCTTCTGGGTGGACTCGAACCTCCAACCTTTCAGTTAGCAGCTGAGCACATTAACTGTACTACCCAGGAACACCAGGACATAATTAGAAAAGAAAAACCCTGATGACTGAATGTGGGGGTACAGGAAAGGGAAGAGCCAGGATCGACCCCCAGACCTCTAATTTTGGCAAGTCCCCTTGCACAGACAATGGGTACAAGGGGGAGAGAGGGTGGCAGTGTCAGGAATGGGCAGGTAGAGTGCGAGGTACCTGTGGGACAGTCATGAGATGATGTCCAACAAGCAGATGGGTGACACAGTCTGGAGACCAGGAAAGGGATCAGGACTGGAGATAAGGGATTCAGAGTAATCTACATATGGTGGAAATTGAAGACCAAGGAGAGTCTGTGGAATGATAAGGGAAGAGGCTGGTGAGGACACCTGAGGTGCCCCAGGGTTTGGGTAGAGAGAAGGAAACCTGGAAAGAAGCAGCAGAGAGAACAGGGAAGCTGGCTGAGTGTGGCCTCCTGGAAATCAGAGGGACAGAACATCTGAAGGGCAAGATCACGTGTGTGATGTCTGATGAGGACTGAAAAATGGCTACTGGATTTAGTCAGAATTGATTGTCTTGGCCTGAGCAGTTTTAGGGCGGTTTGGAAGAAGGAAGCCAGACTGCAGCAGGATGGAGCTAACTCTGAGTCTGAGCAGCAAGAAGGGCTGCCAGGAGAGAAGGATCTCGCTCATCATCTCTGCCAAGGAGCTGGGCCCCAGTTTGGGTCACCATTTGGGGTTTGGGTTTTTGCGATCCCAAGTCTCTTCTCTGTGATGCAACTGTATTATGCCCCTTTATCAGATCCCTTCTGTGCATTGCTGTTTCCTCCTATTTATTGGGACCCTAGATACTTAACTTTTGCATAATTCTTTTCCTCTCACTGTGGCAAAGTTGATATACCTCTCTGCCTTGAGAAGGCTGCAATTAATTGGACTGTCCTTCTCAGGCCACTGTGAGATGTTCTGAGCGCCTCGTGACCCAGGGCAAGGACTCTGTGTCCATTTACCCCTAAGTTTGCTTTACTTTTTACTCAACTCCCTTCCCAAAAACTGACCTCAGTTTGGGGACTATCTCAACTAAAGTGTCTGTACGATCCCTGGGCACAAAAAGAAGGGACTCTGGTCATGTGGTGGGGCTAAATGGGCAGATCTGCAGGTGGTCCTGGTTGACATCCCTAAGCCTAGGTCAAATTTGGGGCCAGGGCAGCCCAGGAAATGTGAGCTTACTTAAGCCTGGAGAGGTCCCCAAATCCAGGTGCGGTCCAAGCCTGCCAGGGATGGATTTAGGTCTTTAATAAGGAAGTTGGTGGCGGGGGGGGGGTCACCAGGTGTACCCTGCACCACAATATGCACAGTTTGCCCTAGAATTAGCCTTATTGGGTCCAGCCTTTTTGGAAATGACTCTTGATCAAATGCCCATTGAGTCTGGAGCTGCTGGTGGCATAAGTTGCCTGGAGAGTTTACCTGGTGAGTACCCTACTGGCAGCATTCCACACAGGAAGTGTTGGCTTCAGACTGGAATCACCACTCTTGGATATTGTGCAATGACTTTCAGGTAGCTGTAACAATGTTTAACATCTCTCTCTGCATCATGGAGAAGGATGGCATTGAGATTCTCCCTTGGCTGGGCAATTTCTACAGTTGATCTTACCTATTTTGGAGTGAGGGGCACCTGGGAAGCTTAGGTCATGCCCTGGTTCCACTGGGATGTGCTTGTGGCCACTGGAATTCTCCCAAGAAGGACGAGGTCCCAAGGAGCTAAGTGGGTCCAGAGCTCAGCAGCTCATGGGCCACGGCATGTTGCCTCCAGGAGGAGCTTGCGACCCTCATCTCTGACCTAAAGCAGGAGCAGAAGAAGGTGGATGAACATATTGCCAAATTGGTGAACAACAGGACCCGAATTGTGGTGAGTGAGCCATGTCTGCCCCCTACCAGGCACCTGGCACCTTTGGTCCTGCAGGACCCCGTTGTTATTTGTATTTTACAAAAACAGCAGGCCTCCCATAGGAAGCAAGGCATTTCTTGGTGGGTGGAGAAAGTGAAAATTCCAACTGGGAGAAATCAGCTCAGTTGTTAGGACTGGCTCCAAGTTGGCTTTTGTCCTCCATGTCCTTGGGACTGAGATAACCCAGAATTTGAGTCCCAGAGATAAACAACCCAAAGCTGTGAGCATGGCTCTGCCCCCCATGCCACCTGTGTCTGCTTGACCTTCACAGCCTGCGAGTGGGCTTATTGTGCCCTTTCAGTACGTTGGGACACAGGCCAGGACAGGCCTGAAGACCTCAGCTGCTATCTGTCTCAGGGCTCCTCCGTGAGGGGCACAGGGGCTGGAGGGCATGGAACCTAAGCCCTGAGGGTGACTGCCAAACAGGGACAAGGAGCCTTGCAGTGTCTCGTTTAGCCCTCATCATGTTTGAGAGGGGGTGGTGGTACCCCTGTCTGAGGAGGGCAGAACTCGGGTCCCACAGTCCTGTGCTAGCTCATTCCAACGTCTGGGCTCTCTCAGGGCATTCAGATTTTTTTCAGTTGTGGAGCCCTGTGATAAATAATGCACATTTAATAGTTAAAACAGGTGAAAGCAGAGCCACTCTCTTTGAAACGGGAATGGGGGTCCAGAATCTCCCCTACTACCTGTCACCCTCCCCCAGGACCACATCTCCCTGAAATATTTAGGGGTCATGGGTACCGTTTGAACACCTGAGCAGAAATCAGCCCACAGGGCCTGCCTGGGACTCAGGTGCCAGGATCAGCCATGTCAGGAAGGCCCAGTAAGGCCAGCCACAGCCACACAGATCTGCTGTGGTTTCGGCTGTGACTGGACCCTCCTTGTCCCAGAATGAGTCCGATGTGTTCAGCTGGGTGATCCACCGAGAGTTCCAGGAGCTGCACCACCTGGTGGACGAGGAGAAGGCCCACTGCTTGGAGGGGGTGGAGGGCCACACTCGTGGCCTCGTGGCCTCCCTGGACATGCACCTGGAGCAGGCCCAGAGGACTCGGGAGCAGCTGGTCCAGGCCGAGCGTGTGCTGGAGCAGTTCAGTAATGAGAGTCATCATGAGTTCATCCGGGTGAGTGGACATGGGAATGCCCCCGAGCCAAGGCTCTCAGGGCCCACAGAGTATCCTCCTTCCTAAGCACCTCGTCTTCCCCACCTCTCTTTTGTCTTACAGAAGTACCACTCCATAGCCTCCAGGTAAGAGTCTCCAAGGGAGCACCCAGTGGCTCCAGGGGAGATGGTCATCTCCTCTCTACTCAGTTTCTCATTTGGCTTAACCGGTGCTTCTGGAGCAGCTGCCCAAATCTAGCTCTGAGCACTAGCCCAGGAAAACAGGGATGAAAGCTGTGTCGCTGCCTTCAGGGACCCCAAACAGCTTGGGTTCAAGCTCAGCTCTGGGTGGCTGGTGCAAGCTGCATAATACCTCTGAGCCTCAGGCAGACAGTGAACTATGATTACATACAACAGAAATTCATGCAAGCTACAGAAACAATACAGAGGAGAAGGTGAATGGGGATTGGCAAGGAAGGTGTGCAGGTGAACGGGAGTTGGTAGGTCAGCAGAGTGGGAGTGAGGCGTGTGAGTGGGTGGAGCAGTGCACTCTTTGCAGTGTTGAAGGAGTTCACCATTGCTGGGGTGAGTCTGATGCAGGGAGGAAGGGGAGGATGAGGCAGGAGAGGTGGGTGATGGCTCGAATGAGACCTGGAAACATGCACTAAGGACGTGGGATCTGTGGTCTTGTCCCAACAAAGCCACAGTTTACCCAGTTCCTGAGCCACCTCAGACCCTGTTATGGGAGTTTTCTTGTTTTCTGAATTTCCTTTTAGTCTTGGGGACAGTTTGGTTAAGAGATACTGGTTTAAACGGATGGATGGGGAATCTGATTGGCTCAGTGTATAGCTGGTGTCCACTCCTGGGCCAGTTGGCTGTGGCTTGGGACCAGGGTCACTGACACAGAGCAGTGGGTCTCAAACTTGCATCAGGACCACCAGTAGAGCTTATTAAACACGTATTACTGGACTCCAGGAAGCAGTTTCTGATTCAGCAGGTCCGGAGTGGGACCCAAGAATTTGCACTTCTAACAGATCCCCAGGGGCGGCTGCTGTGGCTGGTCTTGGCCCTGTACTTTGAGAATCCCCCCTAGGAAGGGGCAGCACTTTAGGAAGCGGGTGTGAGGGGAAGGAACGACAGGCACTTTGCGCTCTGGGTTTGGACATCCACGTGGGTGGGGTGGGCTGTTGGGTGCCTCGCTCTGCCATCACTGTTGGTGTCACACCCAGAGCAGAGCTCCTGCAGGCCCGGCCCTTGGAAGGCACGTTCAGCCCCATCTCCTTCAAGCCAGGCCTCCACCAGGCCGACATCAAGCTGACTGTGTGGAAAAGGCTCTTCCGCAAAGTTCTGCCAGGTGAGGCCCTAACCCACCCTTCTCCCTGAGGGCAGCCGGCCCTGGCGGCAGCAGCTTCTCAGTGGCATCAGAGAGAGTCTAGCTAGAGAGATCGTGAGGGGAGGCTGGCAGACAGTAGTGGTGGGAATGTGGGACTGGGGTCCCCCAGACAGCATGGGCTCAGGCTCAGCCTCATCTCTTCCTGGCTGGGTGACTGGGCAAGTACTTGAAATTGCTCTGAGTGTAAAAATGACGTGGCCTCAGGCCTCATCTAAACTTAGGAGAGGGGAGGAGAATCACTGAGATCAGCATCAGCCCAAAGCTGATTCCTCTGGGGTGGAGGTCAGACACACCGCTGTCTTCAGCCTTTTACCAATTCTGACTCCAGCTGTCCCTCGCACAGCACTGTCTGCTTCTCTGCTGGCTTCGATAATTTGTTGCAATGGCCACACACAACTCACAGACCATACTCATGATTATGGGGTTTATTAGGGGAGTAACAGGTTACAGCTGAGAATCAGGATCAACTTCGAAATACCAGGATTCAGGATACAGTTCTTCCATCAGGACAGCTTCTTCTCGGCAGTGCCCGCAGGCAGGCCTCTCCCTTGGCCCTCAGCCCTTGGCTCTCAGCCTGGCCTCTGCCCTGCTTGGACAAGTGTTACAAAGCTCTTTTGCTCTGCTGATAACTGCCCAGAGGCACCTCACTCTGCCAGGAAGCCTCCTGCCCACAGGCACTCAGCTTTCTCACCCCATGGGTCGGCATGCCCACCTTAGCCACTTCCCAGCCCACCTTTCCGTCTCGAGCCAGTCTCCTCGTGCTGCTGTTGTTTCTCTGCTGCTGGACTCTGCCATGCTTGCCGCCACTTCTCGCCGTTTCACACCGTCTCCAATGTTACAGCTTTGTCTCCTGGGTCCAGGAGGTTCTTAGCACAGGCAACCTGGGTTCAAAAGATGTGCTCCACTCCTGGCTCTTCTTCTTGATGGTAGTGAGGTTCCCCCTCCCCAACCTCTGGAACCGGCTCCCTTTAAGCCTAGTGGGATGGCAAAACTGACCAATCCCCTGCGTGATTCCATGCACCTTATTTGCATGGTCTCACTCCTGCAAGCGTTCCATGCACCTTATTTGCATTAGCAAAACTGTCCAATCCCCTTGGTGGGCCACAAGCACTCCATCTGTAGAGTACCACACAATCATCCCTTAGGAGCCACAAGACCACGGCTAGAAGGGCCATACCATAGCGACCTACCGCACCACACGGAGCCTCACGTTCCTCGTCTATAAAGAGGAGCTGTTCACACTCACCTTGCAGGACCTGCATTTTACATATACAGGTAGCCTCCACCTTACGACAGTGCTCCATTCTGATGTCTCCATTGTAAGACGAGTACCTAATTTTTTTTTTAGTTTTCATTAATATTGCCTTTTATTATCAGTATCTTTATAAATCCCATCTTTGTCTTTGGGAGTTGGAAACATTACATATAAACATCTGTGAGTGAACACTTGAGAATGACAACATTAGCAAATTACGCACTACAACATTGTATATAGTAAAAACGCAAAGTAGTAATGTGGTTCGTCATAACTTGAATACATTGTAAGTTGGGGACTGCCTGTGTGTATATTTCTACACACATATTTATGCACATATATACCCACAGAGATACATGTGCATGTATACACACACAGACATATATGTGTGTGCATGTAGTTTGTTGTTCTCAGCTGCTGCTGAGTTAGCCCGACTCATGGGGACCATGTATACAACAGAACAAAACGCTGCTTGGTCCTGGGCTGTCCCCGTGATTGGTTGTGGGTTGACCCACTGTGACCCGGAGGGTTTTCACTGGCTAATTTTTGGAAGTAGATTGCCAGGCCTTTCTTCCTAGCCCGTTGTAGTCTGTAAGCTCTGCTGACACTGTCGAGCGCCACGGACATGCACGCCGCCGCTGACGGGTAGGCGACAGGGGACCACGATGTACATTAGCTAGGAATTGAGCCTGGGTCTCCCACATGCAAGGCGAGAATTCTACCGCTTAACCACCACTGCCGCACATGTAGGAGTTTGGGCTTAATAAATGGTAGGGGTTATTCTGTCAAAAATTGCTCAAAGACATTTAATTAATTCATTTATTGCTAGCATGGTGTTGATGCGTACATAAGGGAGATCAATAGATCGAGTTCATCCAACCAAGGCAAAAACAGAGTTTACAAAGAGAAAATAGGAGAAGCGGGGAGAAGACAAAACTACCGTCAGTCTGTGAACAGTGAACCTTTTTGCACGGCTTTTGGGTAAGCTGATTAGCTGACAGCTAGCAGAGTTCGGCTGTGCTAGTGTGTCCTTCAAGTGGCTGACGAGGGTATCAAAGAAAACTGCGTTTGTTTCTGGACTCAGCTGTGGAGCACACGTGGCAGCTGCCTTCCAGGCCTTCCATCAGCACTTCCACCTCAACCTTCACCAGAAGCCCTTGACCCACAGCTATTTTTCCTAACCCTTTGGGCATTCATTCAGCCAAGATCCTTTGGGTGTGCCCGCTCTGTGCTGCCCCCTCCTGAGCCCTGGGGAGCAAAGATTAGTCAGGCACACTGTCTCTTCTTGAGAGGCCCGGGGCCTCCTTGGAGCAGAGGCCGTCTTCTGTGTGGCTCCAACAACACACTCCTCCGCTCTCTTCCCCAGCTCCAGAGCCTCTCAGCCTGGACCCTGCCACGGCCCACCCGCTCCTCGAGCTCTCCAAGGGCAACACGGTGGTGCAGTGTGGGCTCCTGGCTCAGCAGCGCACCAACCAGCCCGAGCGCTTCGACTACAGCACGTGTGTCCTGGCCAGCCAGGGCTTCTCCTGTGGCCGCCACTACTGGGAGGTAGTTGTGGGCAGCAAGAGCAACTGGCGCCTGGGAGTCATCAAAGGCACGGCCAGTCGCAAGGGCAAGCTGAGCAAGTCCCCAGAGCATGGCGTGTGGCTGATCGGTCTGAAAGAGGGCCGGGTATATGAGGCCTTCAGCTGCCCACGGGTGCCCCTGCCCGTGGTGGGCCACCCCCATCGCATCGGTGTCTACTTGCACTACGAGCAGGGTGAGCTCACCTTCTTCGATGCCGACCGCCCTGAAGACCTGCGACTGCTCTACACCTTTCAGGCTGACTTCCAGGGCAAGCTGTACCCCATCCTGGACACGTGCTGGCATGAACGGGGCAGCAACTCCCTGCCCATGGTGTTGCCTCCACCCAGTGAGCCTGGCCACCTCCCCCTCCCACAGCCCACCAAGCTATAGGGCTGCCCACCGTCCTGCTTGCCCACAGGCCCGCGCACACAGCCAGGCAGTGGAGACTCTTGAGGTTCCACTGCCATTACCAGCAGTAGGGGATTTCTTCACTGCTGGGGAAGGTCTTCATGCTGGTTTGCCCCTAGAAACATTTTATGACCACAATCCCCAACCCATCAGCCAAGGGCATATTTAGTAACCTTTGGCCAGCATTAGAGCCAGGCCTTGGTGTCCACAGCCTGTGGTCCAACAAGCTTCCCTTGGTCCTTCCTAATAACGCTATCTGTATTTATTCTTTGAACCAAGGGCTGGAAAGTTCCTACCCATAATTTTCCCTTAACATGGTAAGCTTTAAACAACTCTTAAGGATCTAATATTAAGGAAGTTAAAGTTGACATTATTTCTTTTTAAATGATTTTCAAATCTTAATTGCTGCACGCACATACTGCTTTATGTGTGGGCTGTTAAAAGCAGCTCCAGCCTCTGGTGACTGCATCTCGGTTCCACCCCCTGCCTACCTGGTCTGTGGTTAGTCACATTGACCACTTAGTCATTCATCCCATACAAGTATCTGGTAAGCCCGGACTGTGTCCCCGCCCTGGGGAGATAAGGAGAAAGCTCTGTCCCCAAAGAACTCTCGTGACTTCCCTCTCAGCTAGATGAGGAAGACAGACCTGGAAATGGCGTTATTTCAAAGCAAAGTGAGTAGGGGCCACAAGGCATACTGCCCATTTCTGACAACTGCTGGGCACCCGGGAGTGGCCCCAGAGGACATGTCTGCTTATGGTGATCCTGCCCCTGCCCAAAGCTGACAGGGCAGGGGCCCGCCTCAGACCAACACAGGGACAACCGAATTCTCTCCAAAGAATCTGGAAATTTAAGGAGAGGGACTGTGGAGCTGCCTGAGTGCCATCTGCAGGGGAACAGCCTCCCACGGTGCCCTCAAGTGTACCCTCAGAGGCCATGTGGCAATGAAGCCTGAGTTACCACACAGCATCCTGTGACCCTCCAGGGCTTGTGAGGCGCTGCCTCAAGGCCACCTCCTTACCCCCCCGGGAGGCCATCATGAGAGTCTTTTTCCTGCATGCCCCACTCCCTCGGAAGTCTAGAGTTAGCACCTCAGCATTGGGATATCCCACAACTCACAGGGCAGTGCGGTCACCTGCCCGTTTGGTTTTGGTGTTGTCCCTTTGGGTGTGTGGGACAAGGACCATAGGGAGTTGGAACCTTTGACTACTCTTCCTTTTGCCAAAGGAAATGTCTGAATCGAAGAGTGGCTCATTGTATCTTTACCAGTTGAATCTGTCAGGCCTTGGCCTTCGTCTGCCTGCTGTGTGCTTCATGCTTTCCAGACCCAATTTCTGGTTATTCAGTTCTTCCTTCAGCTTCATGACAGAGCTGAGGACCACTGCCCCTCTATATCCACTCTCCACTTTGCCACTCTGCTCTCTGTCCTGAGAGGCCAGCCCCAACGGAATGTAAACCCTCTGGCCTCCACTGGGTTCAGGCAGTGGGAGGCACTAGTAGGAGATCCCAGGGCAGAAGAAGGAGTTTAAGGTACTTCTTTTTCTGGTTTCTTCCTGCTGGGCTATGGGTTGGCAGCTGTCCTGTACCAAAGACTCTCCTGTTACTCCTTTCTGTCATTCCTTCAGGCCTAGGGATGGTAACAGGTACTGCACCATCTCTTGTAGGTTCCATTAACTTTGACCATTCTTTTTTATAAATAGTCCCTTCTTTAACGCTTCCTCAATTGCTCTGTTGGAGTGCACCTTTCTGTTCCCAGCTAGGCCCTGATAAATACAGTGACATACCCTTGCACCCATTTTACACATCCCCCTTTTGGTTTGGCTAGGCAGAGTTAGTGTTTGTGGCTTACAACCAAAAGCTCTTAACTGATTTATATCCAATATGGAGAGGGCAGAGGAAAGAGCAGCTCCTCCTTCATGGAGAAGTTGGCATTTATGCTGAAGGAAGTGGAATCCAGGCAGAGGAAAAGAGCCTTCCGGGGTCTAGGTCCACAGGAGATGCTGCAGTTGGGATGGAGGGTGGACCGTGGATGCTGTCACTGCTACTTTAGTGCATATGAACTTCATTCTCTAGTAAAAATGATAGAGTGGGAATGGGTGAGACTGCCTAGGAAGAAAACGTAAGACCAACAGAAAGGAGGTCAGAGGTTGAAACACCACAGCCTAGGGCGCAGGCTGGACGAGGCAGCCAAGATGTACAATTGGTCAGAAGAATGGGAGGGTATGCCAGCTGGGAGTGGGGTTGTGGAGCCAAAGGGGGAGAGCTTTATAACGAGGAGGGTGTGAGCCACAGCACCATGCAACCACAGGTAGAGCAGGAAAGGCCTGAGAGGAACATGAGGAAATTCTTGGTGGAAGCCGTCTCAGTGGAGTGGGGTGGAAGACAGGCTACGGGGAATTAAAATACTATAATAATAGCATGTGATGAAGAAGTTTAAGTGGTGGTTGCTGATTCTTTAAAAAGTTTGATGGTGGAAGGAAGGAGAGAAATGGGTCATGAGGTTGAGAGACGGGTGCGATTCAAGGAAGGAGTTTTTAGGACAGAGAAGACTCTAACGTGGGACTGCCCAATAGAAATTTAATGTGAGTCACATATGTAATTTTAAGTTTTCTAATGGGCACATTAAAAAAGGGTAAAAGAATCAGGTCACCTGGCACCCAAATCTCCGCATTTCTAATACCATTCTCCAATAAAAGGAACCAGGGCTCCTTGGAGAAATGGCTGATTGTAGGACTGGGACAGGACATTTCCAAGATGAACTTGGAGTATCTTGTAATGCCAGAAAGTAAGAAAGTACTTAAAAACAAATAAACAGACAACCCCACAATGACAGGCATAGGTCAAAGGGGCCCAGTAGCCAACTGAAAGAGCTCCCAATGGCCAAAGCTGGAAAAAATTGAGCAAGCAGAATAAAATAGTATTAGATTATAACCCAAATTATAAAATAAATACCCATGAGTCTGTAGCGATTGAACAAATAAATGGGGGCAAAGAGACAACTCTCCAATGCAGAAGACTTCCAAATAATTTATGTAGATACTGTCTCAAGGAGGTGGAGCTCCACTCCCTAGTTCTTTTTTTTTTTTTTAATTTTTAAAGTTTATTTATTTTTCCCCCCAATTCATTAAGTGTGGGCTGTACATAGTGAATTCTTCCCAAAAAGTACAGTATGGAAAGCGGGGGAAAAGAGTAACTTTATAGTGGAGAAAGCTGACAAACCCTACCTCAGTCAGGAGATCAAGGTTAACATCAACAGTGATAAGTCCTATTAATATTATGAACCCTTGATATGATACAATGAGACTACCACTTCCCCTCTGTGGTCTTCCTTCCAAAAGTCCACATTGTTCTTGTTGGCTGCCATTGAGTCAGTTCTGACTCACAATGACTCAGTCCTAGGCCACCCTCACAATCGTTGCTATATTTGAGCCCACTGTTGCAGCCACTGTGTCAAACTATCTTGCCCAAAGTCTTCCTCTTCTCACTGACCCTCTACTTTGCCAAGCATGATGTCCTTCTCCAGGGTCTGGTTCTTCCTGATAACATGTCCAAAGTATGGGAGACAAAGTCTCGCCATCCTCGCTTCCAAGGAGCACTCTGGCTCTATTTATTCCAAGACAGATTTGTTCATTCTTTTGGCAGTCCATGGTACATTCAATATTCTTCGCCAACACCATAATTTTTTGTTTCCTTACTCATTGCCCAGCTTTCACATGCACTCGAGGTGACTGAAGGTACTATGGCTTGGGTCAGGCACACATTAGTCCTCAAAAAGACACCTTTACTTTTTAACACTTTTTTAAAGAGTTTTTTTTTTTGCAGATTTTTCCAATGCAATATGTCACTTGATTTCTTGACTACAGCTTCCATGGGCATTGATTGTGGATCCAAGTAAGATAAAATCCTTGACAACGTCAACCTTTACTCTGTTTATCATGATGTGGCTTATTGGTCCAGTTGTGAGGATTTTTGTTTTCTTTATGTTGAGGTGCAGTCCATACTGAAGGCTGTGGTCTTTGATCTTCATGAATAAATGCTTCAAGTCCTCTTTACTTTCAGCAAGCAAGGTTGTGCATCTGCATATTGCAAGTTGTTAATAAGTCTTCTGCCAATCTTGATGCCATGTTCTTTTCATATAGTCCAGTTTCTCAGATTATTTGCTCAACATACAGACTGAATAAGTATGGTGAAAAGATACAACCCTGACACACACTTTTCCTGATTTTATCCCCTTGGTTCTATTCAAACAGCTGCCTCTTGGTCCATGTACAGATTCTGCATGAGCACCATTAAGTGTTCTAGAATTCCCATTCTTCACAATGTTATCCATTATTTGTTATGCTCCACACAGTTAAATGCCTTTGCATAGTCAATAAAACACAGGTAAACATCTTTCTGGTATTCTCTGCTTTCAGCCAAGGTCCATCTGACATGAGCAATGATATCCTTTGTTTCACGTCCTCTTCTGAATCCAGCTTCAATTTCTGGCAGTTCCCTGTCAATGTACTGCTGCAATCATTTCTGAATGATCTTCGGCAAAATTTTACTTACATATGATATTAATGATGTTGTTCGATAATTTCCTGTTGGGTCGCCTTTCTTTGGAATGGGCACATATATGGATCTCATACAGGCAATCGGCCAGGTAGCTGTCTTCCAAATTTGTTGGCATAGACAAGTGAGCACCTCCACTGCTGCATTCATTTGTTGAAACATCTCAATTGGTATTCTGTTAATTCCTGGAGCCTTGTTTTTCACCAGTGCCTGCCTTCAGTGCAGCTTGGACCTCTTCCTTCAATCCCATTGGTTCTTGATCATGTATTACCTCCTGAAATGGTTGAACACTGACCAATTCCTTTTGGTACAGTGACTCTATGTATCCCTTCCATCTTCTTTTGATGCTTCCCGGGTTGTCCAATATTTTGCCCATAGAATCCTTCAAAATCGCAACTCAAGGCTTGCATTTTTTCTTCAGTTCTTTCAACTTGAGAAATGCTGAGCATGTTCTTCATTTTTGGTTTTCTAACTTCAGGTCTTTGCATATTTCATGATAATACTTTACTTTGTCTTCTTGAGCTGCCCTTTGAAATCTTTTGTTCAGCTCTTTTACTTCATTTCTTCCATTTGCTTTAGCTTGCTTGTTCAAGAGCAAGTTTCAGAGTCTCCTCTGACAATCATTTTGGTCTTTTCTGCCTTTTAATGAGCTTTTGCTTTCTTCATGTATGATGTCCTTGATGTCATCTCACAGCTCGTCTGGTATTTGGTCATTAGTGTTTAATGTGTCAAATCTATTCTTGAGATCATCTCCAAATTCGGGTGGCATATACTCAAGGTCTAATCATGAAAAAAAATCAGAGAAATCCCAATTGAGGGACATTCTACAAAATACCTTCCCAGTACTCCCCAAAACTGTGAACGTCATCAAAAGCAAGGAAAGAACAAAAACAAAAAACTGTCAAAGCCAAGAGTAGTCCAACGAGAATGAAAACTAAATGCAATTTGGTCTCTTGGATGGGATCTTAAACAGGAAAAGGACATAAAAAATTAAGAAAATCAGAATGAAGTATGAACTTTAGTTCATAATAAATTTATCGGCTACATTAATTGTCATTAATTGTGACCAATTTACCATATTAATATAAGATGTTAATAGTAAGGGAAGCTGGATGTGGGGTATATGGGAACTCTGTACTATCTTTGCAATTTTCTGTAAAATCTAAAACTGTTCTAAAATTAAAAGCTTATTAAAAAAGGAAACAAATGAAAATAATTTTAGCAATAAACATTTGAATAATATATTTAATTTAAACCAATATATCTAAGATGTATTCCAATGTGTAATCAATATAAAAATTATTAATTGAATATTTTTACAATTTTTTTCATGCCAAGGCTGTATAATCCAGTATGTATTTTATACTCAGAGCATATTCAATTCGGACTGGCTACATTTCAAGTGCTCAACAGTCACGTGTGGTGACCATATCGGACAGCACATCTTTAAAAGCTAAGAGAAGGAGATAATAAAAAGCAAGAGATTAAAGAGTCAATAGAAAGAGGAGCGAGTAATGGTTGGGGCTCAGGGGTAGAATTCTCAACTTCATAAGGGAGACCTGGGTTCAATTACTGCCCAGTGCATCTCATGTGCAGCCACCACCCATCTGTCAGTGGAAGTTTGTGTTGCTATGATATTTGTCTTAGTTACCTAGTGCTGCTATAACAGAAATACCACATGTGGTGGCTTTAACAAACAGAAATTAATCTTCTCACAGTTTAGGAGGCTAGAAGTCCGAATCAGGGTATGGGCTCTGGAGGAAGGCTTACTCTCTCTGCTGGCACTAGAGGAAGGTCTGTGTCTCTTCTGAGCTGAAAAATCTTCACGTGGTTTGGCATCTCTCTTCCCCCATCTCTGCTTGCTTGTTTAACTTCTTTTCTGTCTCAAAAGAGATTGACTCACAATACACCCTACATTAATATAATAAAGACAGCTTCATAAACATGGCAAAGACAACCCATTCTCAAAAGGGATTATAACCACAGGCATAAGCCCTTTGCCATGGAGTCAATTCTGGCTCATAGTGACCCCATAGGACAGAATAGAATTGCCCCATAGGGTTTCCAGGGAGCAGCTGCTGGATTTGAACTGTTGACCTTTTGGTTAGCTGCTGAGTTCTTAACCATTGCGCCACCAAGGCTCCATCATAGGCATAAAGGTTAGGATTTACAACACGTATTTTTGAAGGACATAATTCAATCCATAACATTCTACCCTTTGGGCCCCCCCCCCCCGATTCATGTCCTTGCCACATGAAAAACACATTTACTCCATCACATCATCCAAGTCCAAAATCTCATCTTCTGAAGCATATAAATCAAATACATGGGTGCGACTTTAGGCATATTCCATCGTGGGGCAAAATTCCTCCTCATCCGTGAGCCTGTGAAAATCTAGAATACAACTTTTCTGCTTCCAAAGTACAAGAGTAGAACAGACACAAGGTAGACATCTCCATTAGAAATGGGAGAAATTGGAGGGAAAGAAGGGATAATAGGCACCAAGCAAGTCCAAAATATAGCAGAACAAATTACAATAGTTTTCAAGGCTTGAAAATAATCCTCTGCTCTCTGAGATGATTTGGACAATGGCCCCACCCTCTAGACTCTGGGTATTGGCCACTCCCTCTGGATTCTGGGTAGAGGCCCTTCGGCCCTGGGCTTCACCTCTGTCTTCCAGGCCCAATCCTGCTTCCTCAGCTTTGGGCGGCCCCATTCTCCTAGTCCATCTGAGTGGGGACCTCATCCCCTTGGCCCTGGCAGGCCTTGTTCTTCTGCCCCTTGGGTATGGCAGCCCCACTCCCTCGGATTTGGGTGGCAGCACCATCCTGCTGGCACACCTTAATGACAACCCCACACTCCAGAACTGAGTTGGCCTAGGTCTGACTCTTTGAAACCTAGGAAGCTGTGGCCCTACCCTTTGAGATCCAGGAGACCATAGCCCCACCCTTTGAAACCTAGAAGGCCCTGCTTGCTGTGCTCCTTCCAACAGTTCTGACTTTGAGCTGCTCCAGGATGGTCCTTTTCTTGGAGCAACAACAGATGTAGCACCTTTGGTCAGTTTCCTGCTTGTAAAATTCCAGGAAGCAGACAGCATTCTCTCCTTTTGTTCTTTCTCTGTCCCTTCAGTCTAAGCTGATGGGTTTTCTGCTATGTAGTCAGTTAGCTCATCAGTCACAGGCTTAATCTCTTTAACAAAAGATTGTGTAGCCATGTACTTGGTGAACAGTATAGGACAGGTGTCCTTCATTTATATAACAGAATCTTCAAATCTTTGTTTTGTTTTCATTTTGCACAGTTCACTTTAAGTCCATCTCTTTCCTCTCACATTTTACTACAAGTGTCAAGGAGAAACCATGCAACTCCCTTAAGATCTTGCTTAGAAATATCATCAGCCAGATAATCCAAATTCATCACTTAAAAGTTCTACCTTCCACCAAACATTTGAACATAATTCAGACAAGTTCTTTGCCACTGCACAAAAAACATCTCTCCTCCTCCATTGTCCAATCATATGTTCATCATTTTCTTTTAAAATCTCAACAGAAACACAGTTAATGTCCACATTTATAGTGACAGTCTGTTGCTGGCACCGTATGTATTCTCTAAGATGACAGAGACTCTCTGTAACTCTTCTCACTTCCTTCTGAGTCCTCACCAGACTTGCCTTTGACATCCATAATTCTACCAACAATCTCTTCAAGGCAATCTAGTCTTTTTACTATTCAGCATCTTAAAACTCTTCCAGCCTCCACACATTACCAAGTTCCAAAACCACTTCAACACTGTAGGTATTTGTTAGAGTAGCACCCCCACTTCTCGATACCAAATTCTGCCTTAGTTCTTTAGTGCTGTGTCATGGATTGAATTGTGTCCCCTCAAAATATATGTCAACTTGGTTAAGCCACGATTCCCAGTATTGTGTGAGTGTCCTCCATTTTGTGATTGTAATTTTCCTATGTGTTGTAAATCCTAATCTCTGCCTGTGGTTAATGAGGTAAGATTAGATTATGTTAAAGAGGATTAGGGTGTGATTATAACACCTTTACTAAGGTCACATCCCTGATCCAATGTAAAGGGAATTTCTCTGGGGTGTGGCCTACACTGTCTTTTATCTTACAATAGATTAAAGGAAAGGGAAGTGAGCAGAGCTTGGGGACCTCATACCACCAAGAAAGCAGCACTGGGAGCACAGAGTGCGTCCTTTGGACCTGGGGTTCCTGAATGGAGAAGCTCCTAGTCCAGGGGAAGACTGATGACAAGGAACTTTCACCAGAGCTGACAGAGAAGAGAAAGCCTACCCCTGGAGCTGACGCCTGGAATTTGGACTTGTAGCCTACTGGACTGTGAGAGAACAAATTTCTATGTTAAAGCCATCCATGTGTGGTATTTCTGTTCTAGCAGCACTAGATAACTAAGACATGCTTTGTTGTTGTTGTTAGGTGCTGTCCAGTCAGTTCCAACTCATAGCGACCCTATGTACAACAGAACGAAACACTGCCTGGTCATGAACCATCCTTACAATCGTTGTTATGCTTGAGCTCATTGTTGCAGCCACTGTGTCAATCCACCTCATTGAGGGTCTTCCTCTTTTCCACTCATGCTGTACTCTGCCAAGCATGATGTCCTCCAGGGACTGATCCCTCCTGACAACATGTCCAAAGTATGTAAGATGCAGTCTCGCCATCCTTGCTTCTAAGGAGCATTCTGGTTGTACTTTTTCTAAGACAGATTTATTCGTTTTTTTTGGCAGTCCACGGTACACTCAATATTCTTCGCCAACACCACAATTCAAAGGTGTCAGTTCTTCTTTGGTCTTCCTTATTCGTTGTCCAGCTTTCACATGCATATGATGTGATTGAAAATACCATGGCTTGGGTCAGGTGCACCTTAGTCTTCAAGGTGACATCTTTGCTCTTCAACACTTTAAAGAGGTCCTTTGCAGCAGATCTGCCCAATGCAATGCGTCTTTTTATTTCTTGACTGCTGCTTCCGTGGCTGTTCGTTGTGGATCCAAGTAAAATGAAATCCTTGACAACTTCAATCTGTTCTCTGTTTATCATGACGTTGCTCGTTGGTCCAGTTGTGAGGATTTTTGTTTTATGTTGAGGTGCAATCCATACTGAAGGCTGTGGTCTTTAACTTCATTAGTAAGTTCTTCAAGTCCTCTTCGCTTTCAGCAAGCAAGGTATGTCATCTGCATAACGCATGTCTGTCAATTTTTCGTGCTATGGGGCCTTGCGTGTTGCTGTGATGCTGGAACCTATGCCACCGGTATTCAGATACCAGCAGGGTCTCCATGGAGGACAGGTTTCAGCTGAGCTTCCAGACTAAGACAGACTAGGGAGGACCCAGCAGTCTACTTCTGAAAAGCATTAGCCAGTGAAAACCTTATGAATAGCAGTGGAACGTTTTCTGATATAGTGCTGGAAGATGAGCCCCCCGGGTTGGAAGGCACTCAAAAGATGACTGGGGAAGAGCTGCCTCTTCAAAGTAGAGTTGACCTTAATGGCGTGGATGGAGTAAAGCTTTCAAGACCTTCATTCGCTGATGCAGCATGACTCAAAATGAGAAGAAACAGCTGCAAACATCCATTAATAATCGGAACCTGGAATGTATGAGGTATGAATCTAGGAAAATTGGAAATCATCAAAAATGAAACGGAACACATAAACATTGATATCCTAGGCATTAGTGAGCTGAAATGGACTGGTATTGGCCATTCTGAATTGGACAATCATATAGTCTACTATGCTGGGAATGACAACTTGAAAAGGAATGGTGTTGCATTCATCATCAAAAAGAACGTTTCAAGGTCTATCCTGAAGTACAATGCTGTCAGTGATAGGATAATATCCATACGCCTACAAGGAAGACCAGTTAATACGACTATTATTCAAATTTACGCACCAACCACTAGGGCCAAAGATGAAGAAATAGAAGATTTTCATCAGCTGCTGCAGTCTGAAATTGATCGAACATGCAATCAAGATGCATTGATAATTACTGGCGATTGGGATGCAAAAGTTGGAAACAAAGAAGAAGGATCAGTAGTTGGAAAAATGGCCTTGGTGACAGAAACAATGCCGGAGATCGAATGACAGAATTTTGCAAGACATGCTGCTAGAACAGAAATACCACATGTGGTGACTTTAACCAACAGAAATTTATTTTCTCACAGTTTAGGAGGCTAGAAGTCTGAATTCAGAGTGTTGGCTTTGGGGAAGGCTTTCTCTGTTGGCTCTGGAGAAGGTCCTTGTCTCTTCTGTGCTTCTGCTCCTGGAAAATCTTCATATGGCTTGACATCTCTCTGCCTCCATCTCTGCTTGCTTGCTTATAACTTCTTTGCTGTCTCAAAAGAGATTGACTCAAGACACACCCTATACTAATCCTGCCTCATTAACATAAAGGGATTATAACCACAGGCATAGAGGATAGGATTTACAGCACATATTTTGGGGGGACATAATTTAATCCATAACAATGTGAAACAGGTTTCAGTGGGGCTTCCAGACTTAGAGGGACTAGGAGGAAAGGTTCAGTGCAATGAATTCCTTAATACGTCCTTAATATGTCCCTTCTAGCCATAGTCTTTGTAACTCCCATCAAATAACTGAGTGGGACCATGCAAATAAGGTGTATGGAAATCTAATGAAGGGATTGGTAAGTTTTGCCATCCTGCTGGCCTTAAAATAAGCCATTCCAGAGGTGGGAAGGGAAGATCTCACCACCAGCAAGAAAGAAGAGCCAGGAGCAGTGTGTGTCCTTTGGATCCAGGATACCTGTGCTAAGAAGCTCCTGGAACCAGAAGGCCAAGAGAGACAGCTGTAACACTGAAGATGGAAAGAAGCAGTGGCAGAGAAATGGCAGCAGCAGAGGTAGGAGACTGGCAGGAGATGGCGTGGTGGGCTTCCCAGCCCATGGAGTGAGAAAGTTGAGCACCTTCGGGCAGGAGTCTTGCTGACAGAATAGGGTACCTCTGGATATTTGGTGGAGCTAGGTTTGCTTGCCTATGGAGCTAGAACTGAGCACCTTCGGGACGAGTCTTACTGGTGGAGTGGGGTGCCTCTGGGCACTTATCAGCAGAGCTAAAAGAGCTTTGTAACACTTGCCCGACCAGGGCAGAGGCCAGGTCAAGGGACTGAGGGTTTGAGCGGCCAGAGAAAGGTGTGCCTGTGGACACAGCTGACAAGAGGTTGTCCTGATCAAAGAACTGTATCCTGAGCGTACCTGAACGTGAACTGTAACCTTTACTTCCCTAATAAACTCCTTAACTGTGAGTATGGTCCATGTGTTCTGTGTGGCCATTCCAACGAATTATCGAACCCAGCACAGAAGTTGCGAGTGCCGTGGAGGGGAAGGTTGGTGTCAGAATTGGTAAAAAAGTTGGAGAAGTGGTATGTCTGACCACTGGTTCACAGGAATCAGCTTTGGGTTGACAGTGATTCTCCTCCCCTCTTGTGAAGTCAGAGGAGGTCAGATGCCTCTGCCAAGTCATTTTTACAAAAGGCCTGGCGATGTACTTCCAAAAATTAGCCAATGAAAACCCTATGGATTACAAGGGTATGATCTACAACCAACCGTCGTGATGGCACAAGACCAGGCAGCATTTCATTCTGTTGTGCCTGGGGTCACCATGAGTGGGTCGACTCGACAGCAGCTAACGACAACAATGGTTGTGCCAAGGTACTAAAAAAAGGCCACTCAAAGATGGAGAAATGTTTGAAATCTCCCCACCTAAAACTATCCCACTCCTCAGCTCAGTTTTGGGCCCCCAGCCTCTTTGAGGGCCAAGCATTTCAAATCAGCTGTAGCACTGCCATTCTGTTTCTCTGGCTATGTAGCTATGAGTTTTAGTTATTAAGGGGCTAATCATACACAACAGGGTTGCCATGTTAGGTTTAGATGCATCATGTAATAACAATTTTTAATGTTGTCAGCTTTGTGGCACTAGCAGTTAATCTCTACATCTGTATTCTGTCAACATCATTTTGTAGT
Organism: Loxodonta africana; assembly: GCF_030014295.1. NCBI lineage: Eukaryota > Metazoa > Chordata > Mammalia > Proboscidea > Elephantidae > Loxodonta > Loxodonta africana. Next base: position 106,430,332 of record NC_087353.1, read on the forward strand.
TGTTTCTTCAATTATCAATTCAGGAACCTCTGAGATTGTCAGAACAGAACCACATGGCTTCTTACAGGATAATGCCTAAAATGGTCATAAGAAACAGCATCTTGGGTCAAGGATATAAAAATGTCCAACTCTCACCCCTTTTCTCCCAACTGTTTCAAACTAGTGGTGGTGACAATGAGGTTGGCATGGACATACACTCTAAGATGAGCTCTCACTTCTCCCCTGTAAGATGGTGGACACCCAAGGTGCTATTCAGTGGATATTTCTACATCTTCTTCCTTATCCTCCCAGTGCTCACTGCCTTTGCCTCCTCCCTTCTTCCTAAAACATTCCTGTCTTTGTTTTCCCAGGAAACAGACTGTGATGAAGATGCCAGTTCATAAAGTTTACTTGGGAGTGGAGTCGGCAGGTGATACAGGAAAGGGAAGGCAGCCAGTAAGCAGTGCATTATTAAGCCAGCCAGCACAGTGGGCTTAATCCCACTGGGATTCAGAATCACCCTAGGCAAGGAATGAGAGAGCTGGGGTATTTATCACCCCACATCTGTCGGTCATTGGTTCAGGACTGCCCTTGGGGGAACAGTAATTCCCATGTCCTCTTTTTTTTTTTTTTTAAGTAAATTCTCAATAAATATTTATTGAATAGATCAGGAAACAATGAGCAAACACTAAACATCTCCTATTGGGTCCTTCTGATGCATGTACACATTTTGCAAATTTTCGGTATTTTGAAATATACATCAAAACTACACTGGTGCCATCTCAAATCTTCCTGGTAATAGCCAATAGTTAAATGGAACCAATGAAGATGGTGAGGAAGCCAACCAATGTATTATACTAATTTTATTATATGATAATACTAAAACGTATTATTGCCTGTATGCAAATGTGATGGATCAATAGACCTTCAGTTGTAGAAAGATCTTCAAGCTAAGTATTTTACAATACTGATTCAAATTGCATATTCTAACTCCATATACAGATGACACAACCTTGCTTGCTGAAAGTGAAGAGGACCTGAAGCACTTACTGATAAAGATCAAAGACCACAGCCTTCAGTATGGATTACACCTCAACATAAAGAAAACAAAAATCCTCACCACTGGACCAATAGGAAACCCTGGTGGCATAGTGGTTAAGTGCTACGGCTATTAACCAAGAGATCGGCAGTTCAAACCCGCCAGGCGCTCCTTGGAAACTACGGGGCAGTTCTACTCTGTCCTACAGGGTCGCTATGAGTCGGAATTGACTCGACGGCAGTGGATTTTTGGGTTTGGTACTGGACCAATAAGCTACATCATGATAAACGGAGAAAAGATTGAAGTTGTCAAGGATTTTATTTTACTTGGATCTGCAATCAACACCCACGGAAGCAGGAATCAAGAAATCAAAAGATGCACTGCACTGGGCAAATCTGCTGCAAAGGACCTTTTTAAAGTGTTGAAGACTAAGGTGCGCCTGACCCAAGCTGTGGTATTTTCAGTTGCATCATATGCATGTGAAAGCTGGATAATGAATACGGAAGACTGAAGAATTGACGCCTTTGGATTGTGGTGCTGGCGAAGAATATTGAATGTACCATTGACTGCCAAAAGAACAAAAAATCTGTCTTAGAAGAAGTACAACCAGAATGCTCCTTAGAAGCAACGATGGGGAGACTGCATCTCACATACTTTGGACATGTCAGGAGGGATCAGACCCTGGAGAAGGACATCATGCCTGGTAAATTACACAGTCAAAAGAAAAGAGGAAGACCCTCAACAAGGTGGACTGACACAGTGGCTGCAACAATGGGCTCAAGCATAAGAACAACTGCAAGGATGGTGCAGGACTGGGCAGTGTTTCGTTTTGTGGTACACAGGGTTGGTATAAGTTGGAACAACTCATATGCATTCATTTTTTGTGAGTTGGAACAACTCATATGCATTCATTTTTGTATTAGTGTGGTAAAATATATATAACAAAACATTTGCCATTTTAATCATTTTCACATGTACCCCCATGCTGTTTTGACTCACCATGCTCACAGGCAAAGTGGGTTCTGGAAGACCCAGGGTGACCTCTGACCAAGATGCAGGTGTCAGCCACTGGAAGTCAAATTGGTGCACACCAGGGGTGGATTATCCAACAGGCAAAGATCTGGTGAAACCAATGTGGAATTGTTTGCTACAGATTAGTAAGTAAGCACAAGTAAGTCCGTGGCTACCTTGCTTACTGGGTCATCTGCCCCTGGCAGGGACTGTAAATTTGAAAAGAGGCTTTGATTCTGTAGGAAGCTGCTGTGAGGGTTGGGAGTGAGAAAGATGCCAACTATACCTAAAAGCAGAATCTTTGATGTGGTGAAAAAATGTGAAGTTGTTCACTATAGATAATCTGGTAACCAAGGTAAGCACTACGCTTATCTTGTCTATTGGATAATCGTTCCCTGGTGCACACAGACTGGCATTAGGGTCTAAGAGAAGGTGGGCAGGTGCCAACAACAACCACTACAATTCTCTTCCCCTAGCTTCCATGCACCTCACTGCCTCTGTGAGCACTCCTTCTCAGGCTCCGTGAAAGATTCATCCTTTCCTCCTGGCTGCTCAGTGTTTGAGAGCCTTTAGCCTCCTCTTACTGCTGTCTGTCTACACTTCTTCCCAGGGGCTCATTCACACCCAACAGAACTTCAGTCATCTCCTCTGGATGACTCAGAGGTTTACTCACCACTCTAGACCTGCCCCCTGAGCTCCAGACCTGTTACACGCCATTGCCATTTGGCAGTTCCATGTCGATGTCAAAGGCATGTCCAAAATGGAGCTCACAATTTTCCTACTCCCTCACTCGCAAACTTTTCCTCCCAAGGTGTATTAGTTTCCTCTGGCCACTGTAACAAATTACCACAAACTTAGTGACTTAAAACAACAGAAATGTATTCTCTCACAGTTCTGGAGGTCAGAAGCCCAAAATCAAGGTGTCGGCAGTGCTGCGCTCCTTCTGGAGGCCCTAGGGGAGAATCTGTTCCTTGCTACCTCTTCTTGCTTCTGGTGGCTGCCGGGATTCCTGGGCTTGTGGCCACATCACTCCAGTCTCTGCCTCTGTTTTATGTTGACTTCTCCCCTGTGTGTGTATCAAATCTCCCCAAGCCTCTTTGTGCAAAGACTTGTAGTTAGAAAACCAAAAGGGAAGGAACATGCTTGACATTTCTCAAGCTGAAAGAACTGAAGAAAAAATTCAAGCCTTGAGTTGCAATTTTGAAGGATTGTAGGGCAAAATATTGAATAACCCAGGAAGCATCAGAAGAAGATGGAAGGGATACAGAGTCACTGTACCAAAAAGAATTGGTTGATGTTCAACCATTTTAGGAGGTAGCATTTGATCAAGAACCAATGGTACTGAAGGAGCAAGTCCAAGGTGCACTGAAGGCATTGACAGAAAACAAGGCTCCAAGAACTTTGTTGAAACAACTGAGATGTTTCAACAAATGGATGCAGCAGTGGAGGTGCTCACTTGTCTATGCCAGCAAATTTGGAAGACAGCTACCTGGTCAAGCCATTGTAAGAGATCCATGTATGTGCCCATTCCAAAGAAAGGTGACCCAATAAAATGCAGAAATTATTGAACAATATCATTAATATCACACATAAGTAAAATTTTTCTGAAGATAATTCAAAAGCCATTGCAGCAGTAGTACACTGACAGGGAACTGTCAGATATTGAATTTGGATTCAGAAGAGGACATGGAATCAGGGATCTCATTGCTGATGTCAGACGGATCTTAGCTGAAAGCAGAGAATACCAGAAAGATGTTTACCTGCATATTGTTCACTATGCAAAGGGATTCTACTTATAAACAAACCCAGTGCTGTCGACCCTATACTTATGGATTATAACAAATTATGGATAACATTGAGAAGAATGGGAATTTCAGAACACTTAATCATGCTCATGAGGAACCTATACACAGACTATATGAGGCAGTTACTCGAATAGAACAAGAGGATGCTGCATGGTTTAAAATCAACAAAGATGTGTGTCAGGGTTGTATCCTTTCACCATACTTATTCAATCTGTATGTTGAGCAAATATTTTGAGAAGGTGGACAATATGAGGAAGAACGTGGCACCACGATTGGAAAAAGACTTGTTAACAACCTGCTATATGCGGATGATACAACCTTGTTTGCTGAAAGTGAAGAGAACTTGAAGCCCTATTGATGAAGATCAAAGACCACAGCCTTCAGTATGGATACACCTCAACATACAGAAAATAAAAATCCTCACAATTGGACCAATAAGCAACATCATGATAAATGGAGAGAAGACTGAAGTGTCAAGGATTTCATTTTACTTGGCTCCACAATCAACACCCATGGAAGCAGCAGTCAACAATCAAACGACATACTGCATTGGGCAGATCTGCTGCAAAAGACCTCTTTAAAGTGTTAAAAAGGAAAGATGTCACTTTGAGGACTGAGATTTGCCTGACCCAAACCATGGTATTCTCAATTGCCTCACATGCATGCAAAGGCTATAAGGAAAGACCAAAGAATTATTGACACTGTTGAATTATGCTTTTGGTGAAAAATACTGAATATACCATGGACTGCCAGAAGAACAAACAAATCTGTCACGGAAAAAGTACAGCCACAATGCTCCTTAGAAGAGAAGATGGCAAGACTTTGTCTCACATACTTTGGACATGCTATGAGGAGGGTCCAGTCCCTGGAGAATGACATCATGTTTGGTAAAGTAGAGGGTCAGCAAAAGAGACGAAGACACTCAGGGAGATGTTTTGACACAGTAGCTGTAACGATGGGCACAAGCATAACAACAATTGTGAGGATGGTACAGGACCAGGCAGTGTTTCGTTCTGTTGTACATAGAGAATCACTATGAGTCAGAACCGACCCAACAGCACCTAACAAGAACATGCATGTATTAAAATATATCTGTAAGTGTACGTGTAATGTTTCTAACCCATAAAGACAAAGATTGAATTTATAAGGATACTGATACTAAAAAGCAATAATAATGAAAACTAAAATAAAATGAGGTATTCAACTTACATTGGGAAACCGTGGTGGTGTACAGCTGCTAACCAAAAGGCCGGCAGTTCAAATCCACCAGGTGCTCCTTGGAAACCCTGTGGGGCAGTTCTGCTCTGTCGTATAGGGTTGCTATGAGTTGGAATCAATTTGATGGCAACGGGTGTAGTTTTTTGTTTGGTTTTCAACTGACATCAGGACAGACTTATGACAGAGTCATCGGAGTGCAACCCCGTCGTAAGTCACGGACTACCTGTAGAAAACTTCTACAACTTAACAACAAAAAGAAAAATAACTCAATCAAAAACTGAGCAAAGGACATGAACAGACATTTCACCAAAGAAGATATTCATATGGCCAAGAGACACATGAAAAGATGCTCAGTGTCATCAGCCAATAGAGAAATGCAAATCAAAATCACAATGAGATACCATTTCACTCCCACTAGGATGGGTAAGATAATAAACAAAAGAAAATGGAACATACCAAGTGTTGGAGGGGATGTGGAGAAACTGGAACCCTCATCCATTGCTGATGAGAATGCAAAATGGTACAGCTGTTGTGGAAAACAGGCTGGCAATTCCTCGGAAAACTAGAAGTAGAGCTGTCACATGACCCTACAATTCCAGTTCCAGGTATATACACTAGCGATATAATAGAAGTGACATGAACTGACATACGTGCACCTATGTTAATTGCAGCCCTATTTACAATAGCAAAAAGATGGAAACAACCTAAGTGCCCACCGACAGATGAAGAGATAAGTAAAATGTGGTACATACACTACTCAGTGATAAAACAAAATGAAATCACAAAACATCTTGGAACATGGATGAACCTGGGGGACATTATGTTGAGTGAAATAAGTCAATCGCACGACAAAAAATTTTATGTTCTCACTTTCATGAAATGACATAAACAGGTAAATATACAGAAACTAATGTTCATTAATGGTTACCAGAGATGGACGACGAGGAGGAGAAGTTCCTTTGCCAATGAGTCAATTCTGACTCACCGCGACCCTGCAGACACTTGTTATTTTTGGTGATGGGAAAGGTGACACAGAATGAGGATGAAGGGTACATAGCTTGATGAAGGTAAAAGACGTCACTAAAATGTACAAAAGAAAAAAGTACCTGTTGGTAATTGCTGTTGTTGTTGTGTGCTGTCAAGTTGATTCTGACTCACAGTGACCCCACAGGACAGAGTAGAACTGCCCCACGGGGTTAATAAGGAACACCTGGTGGATTCAAACTGCCGACTTTTTGGTTAGCAGCCTGAGCTCTTAACCACTTTGTAACAACCAAAAAATACGTGCTCAGGTATATATGTATGTATGTAGGCACAGATGTGTACAGGTACGTATATGTGAGTATGTATCTGTGTACATGTAGGTGTATCTGTATGTACATATATATGCATCTATATGACTATACACACATACAATCGTGCACCACATAACATCCATTTGGGCAACATCCAACTGCATATACGTCTGTAGTCCCATAAGGTTATAAGAGAGTTCAGAAATCCTGATTAGAGAACAGGACATAACCTCAAAAACAAAGAAAAAATTCTCCGAGCTGTTAAAGGATCAGCTCCACTGAAAGTTACAAGGCTAACAAAAATGGGAGAGGGACTTATATCAGATATGGAGAAACTGCTAATGATGTGGACTGAGGACCAAACACAAAGGCCAATCCCTCTCAGCACACTGATGATCACTGCTTAGGTGTGAAGTTTGTTTGAGATGCTTAAAGAAAAAGCAAGACCAGACTACATATCGAGTTTAGTGCTACCTCTGGGTGGTTCTGAAGCCTCTGCCAAGACTCCCCCCACCCCGCCACAGTCCCCCCCCTCCCCCCCGCAGCCCACCAAGCCTCTAACTGCGGTTTGGCTCAACCACGCTGCGGCCGTAACCAGTTTGACTTTGGTGCCAGAATCCTGCGCATGCGCGAACCAAGATTTTGGTGCATCCGCAGGACGTGAAGAGCAGTGTCCTCAGTCTCTCCTTGGACCTGAACATAACCGACATGATTCAACATCCGGACCCCCAAATGTGGACATGGGAGGGCTGAGGGCGAGAGTTCCAGGCACCAAACCCAACCCCCAGATGCCATTAGAAATAAAAAGCTCCCAACCCCCTCAGACAGCGAGCACGTGGCCTTATGGTCGCTAGACCCCAGTTGCTCCTTGTCTGTGCAGACAATAAATTTCTACTTTCTGTTTCCCCTGCAACTGGTGGTGTGGCGTCCGTCTTATTTTGATCGGCTAATAGGACAGGACAAGAACCCTCATTCGGTTACAGTTCAAGTGCTTCAAACAACGTTTTTTGCTGCATAATGTGAAAGTTAAGGGTGAGTACTCCAGTGCTAATGCAAAGGCAGCAGAAGAATTTGTTGAAACCTTAGATAAACCAGGTGTTTACACAACGTCCAAATCCCATAACGTCCTATTTCACGGAATGCATCGTGGACATTAAGGCATGAATGTACATAATAAAACATATTATATATATATGACATAACCAAACACCTGGAAGGATTGGATTTCTGGGTTTGAAGGATTAGGACCATAGTCTTGTGGGACATCTCAGACAATTGGCACAATATAGTTCATAAAGGTATGCCCTACATCCTAATTTGCTGAGCAGTGTCTGCCGTGTTAAAAACCTGTGAGCAGCCATCTAAGATACAACTATTGGTCTCTATTCATCCAGAACAAAAGAGAAAGAAAGAAACCAAAGACTCCAAGAAACTCATCTACAAGACAAATAGTCTACACGACTATTTGTCTTGTAGAAGGTGCCTGGTTACCACTATCAACTGTTTTGACTGGGCCACAATAGATAGACCTTGACAGAATGGGATGAAAATGTGGAAAAGAACCTCACATTCCAAAAAATGAAAAACGAAAATTGGTCTACTGGACTGGTGGAGACTGGAGGACTCCCTGAGACTGTTACCCCGAGATCTGCTTCAAAGCTTGAACTGAAACTGCTACCACAAACCGTGGATTCAAGCCGTCTGTCACAAAGCCAATATTGAGACGGGAGGAGGTAAGCAGCAAGAGGGCTTTATTGAACACAGGTGTATAACAGAGAGAGTTAAATTTTTCTCAAATTCTGTCTAAACCTAGCGGACTAATTGGAGAGTTTTTATAGGGGGAAGGTCAGGGTTTAGAGGTTTTTCAGGAATGTTGGTTTTTCTTTGAGGTAGACACGATGATAAAGTGATCTATTATTTAGTCTTGTCTCTTCATGCCATCCTGGAGTCCTGCACGTCTTCTCATGTCTTGGTTTCTGTCGCAAGATAGATCTAAGCTTTGTTCAGCTACCTCGCTTTTGTGTATTTTTTTCTTTGGGAGAGGAACATAGTTTAATCAGCAACTAAAAACTGATTACCTTATTTTTCTTTAAAGGAACAATCACGGGACAGATTTCAGAGCAAGTAATTATGTTTCAAAGACTAGCTTATACAGTTATACTAAAACATTAAAAAAATATCTTATCTCTACTTCAGTACTAAAACCCTGAAGAAAATCAGTTTTTTCTACTTCAAAACTAACCAGTCAGGTCATCTTATGGCTAAATAACAGATTGGCCCACAAAATACCATCACCTGTAAGTACTGTGCTCCTTTAAAAAATCACCTATATGGGGCCAAACGGTCAACAATTACTTCAAAACAAAGACGAGAATGTAAGGGGCAGGGAAACGAGCTAAACGGAAACGCAACAAGCGCAAGGGAGATGAGAGCGTTCACACGTCGGGAAGGGCACAACCGCGGCCACTCAACAGCTTGTGGAGAAATGTTGGCTGGGACCTGAACTGCTGTGTATACCTTCACCAAAAACACAATAAAAAGTTATTTAAACAAAAATACATACAACAGCAGTAAAGCCCAGTCATTCAGAGCCTTTGCTCTGGCGAGTGTGAAGAGATTCACCCTTTCTCCGGAACTGGGATGGCTTTCCGGGTCAATGGTGGCCGAAGGTTCGTGCCCTTTGACCCGGGACGTCCGGCGGGCGCGCTTTGCGACAGGCCGTAAACGCGCGCGGCGGAGCATGGCGCTGTACGCGGCCGCCGCGGCCGTCCTGGAGGGTGTGGAGAGCCGCCAAGGCTCCATCAAGGGGCTGGTGTACGGCAGCCGCTTCCAGGTAGCAGGGCTCGGGCGCAGGGCTAGTGGGGCCGGAGGCGGGTGGGGGCCGTGCGGGCGCTGGCGGGAGGCCGAGCCCGGGGCGGCGCGGCTGTCGCGCCTCGGGCTCAGCCGCTGCTTTGGCCGCGCGCAGAACGTGAAGCAGCTGTACGCGCTGGTGTGCGAGACGCAGCGCTACTCCGCCGTGCTGGACGCCGTCATCGCCAGCGCCGGGCTCCTCCGCGCCGAGAAGAAGCTGCGGCCGCACGTGGCCAAGGTGACGGGCCGGGCGGGGTCCCTGCCACGCCGCAGGCGGGAGCCCAGGCTCGGCTCGGGGGTCGCCGCCCGGGCCCGGGGGTCCGTGCCCTGCTGCCGCGCAGCTTAGCCAGCAGCTCACCTGAAATGAGGGTGAGCAAGTCCTCACTGGGGTACAGATCGAGGTGGGATGAAGATGCTAACTTCGACCTTGTGTGTAGGATTATGTAAGAGCCCGTGTAGCGATGGCATAGACCCTGTAAGTAAACAGAAAGGTAATGTCGAGGAGGAGGAAGGTTGGGGTCCAGAGGTATACTGGTGAGCAACAGTGGAGAAAGGGACCAGAGGGGGAGGCAGTACACCAGGTTCCCACCCCGGGTCTGTCCTTGATTCCTTGAGTGATCTTTGATAAAGTGCTTCACCATATTCCAAGGCGTTATTAACTTAAGTTTTTCTCTTTCTCCATCTCCAGGTGCTCGTGTATGAGCTGTTGCTGGGACGGGGCTTTCGAGGGGGTGGGGGCCGATGGAAGCCTCTGTTGGCCCGGCACCAGGCAAGGCTGAAGGCCGAGTTGGCCCGGCTCAAGGTTCATCGGGGTGTGAGCCGGAACGAGGACCTGTTGGAAGTGGGATCCAGGCCTGGTCCAGGTGAACTGGAAAAGGGCCTGGGGGTGGGAGTAGCCAAGGAGGGCCCTAGCAGGGCGTGCTGCGGTCCTGCCCACTCACTGCTGGTTGCGTCCTAGCCCTCCAGGTGCCTCGATTTGTGCGGGTGAACGCACTGAAGACCTGCATCGATGATGTTATTGATTATTTCAAGAGACAGGGTTTCTCCTACGAGGGACGGGCTTCCAGGTGAGAGCTAGAACCCTGTCTGGGCATCCTGGGGAATGGATCATGGGGAGAGTGAGGCTGGGTGGTTGTGACTGCACGTTTCTTCCTACTTTTCCAGCGTTTTCTCCCATCTCCTCCTACATTGATATTCCTGGCAGTCCCATCCTACGTTCATCTCATGTGTTCCTCAGTTCTCAAAGCCCTAACCTCTACCTCTGACTTCCACCTCTAACCTGGTGATTTCCGTCTTCCAGGGTAGACTTTACTCTTGTACAGGCTTCGAACTGCTTCCTTCTCTTAGAACCCCTGCTGAGAATTTGCATTTCCACCCCAGATATACTGAGTCAGAATCTACATTTCAATGAGATCCCCAGAGGTTAGCATGTATAGCTTCCTGGGAACTTGTTTAAAAACAGATCCTTTGCAGGGCTTTGAGCTGCAGGAAGTGGTTGGAAGCCTTGCCGTGTATTCCTGCCTCTGGATCACATGACTGTTTCTCAAAAATATAGTCACAGTGTACGCCAAGCTGTGTTTACCATCTTCCTTCTTGGATTCTGCACCATCTGCATGCCCTAATTTAACCTAATGGCTGTCATTCTGCCCCAGCCCTTTGCCCAAGCCAGAACCCGAGTCATTCTACATGCTTCCCTGTTTTTCCTCCCAACATCGACTCTGCAGCTTTTAGCGTCTTTCTTAGATCTACTTCTTTTTCATCGTGGACATGGCTTAGCTTTAGGCCATCATTTCCTATCAGGATTGGTAGAAGAATCTCCTCAACTGGTCTCCCCACTTCCAGACCCACTTGCTTCGTTTGTCCTTGTGATTGGCTGCAGAAAGATCTAGAGCCAGATGTGATGCTGTTACTCCCTGCTGTAATGCTTCCTCAGCGCTCCCTTGTGCTGTGCCTCCTGCTTCCTCTTTAGGCCCATCTGCCACAGCGCCATGTGCACCTGGTGCCCACAACGCTCCTCCACCCTCCACTGGACTCCCAGCTGCCTCCCGCTTTGTCTTTTGGCAGCTCTGAGCAGTCCTTCTGCTCTCCCCTTCCTCCAGTCTGTTTTAAATGCTCCTCCTTCTGCCTCTTGGTACCCTGGTTGGACACAGGGGTGGTAGAGAACAGCTTGCTTTGGGTTAGAATTCCAGCTGTGGCACTTCATGGCTTTCCGATGCCTGTCTGTGCGTCAGTCAGGGTGAGGGGACAGTACTGCCTCGCAAGATTATAGTGAATGTGGTTTTACGCTCAGCTCCTCGTGTAACTCCTTGTCCATCAGGAATCTGCTCAGACCTTTCCTCCATTCGTCCCTCCCCCGGGCTCCTCATTTAATAGCAATGGCAGCATTTGTCATGTCAAGTAGTTTTCTAAGTGGCCTGTGTTAACTCATTTAATCCTCACAACTGTCATCTTACAGAAGCGCAAACTGAGGCTTTATCCAACTGAGATTTATCCAACCGAGCTGCCACTGCTGGGAAACGGCAGAGGTGGGACCCCGAGCCCAGCCTGTCTGGCTTGAGAACCCACTGACTGTGCTGTCTCTCTCTTATCACCCTGTTTATTTCTTCGGAGCAGTTTTAAATACGCATAAATGAACGGTTAAAGTGGAACAATATGTGTAGCCTAGTCTAGCATGGAGGAATTCAGAAAATGTCAAGTTAATGGTTCCTATTTCCTGGTCCTAACCTCTTCCCTGGCAGCCTTGAGGACTTAAGGAGCCTCAAGGGGAAGCATTTTCTCCTGGATCCCTTATTGCCAGAACTGCTTGTGTTCCCTGCCCACACGGATCTGCATGAACATCCACTGTACCAAGCTGGTCACCTCATCCTACAGGATAAGGTGAGGAAGATGCCAGAAAAGGGGAGACGGGGGAGTGACAGGCCTGGGGTCTGCGCTAACTCGTTGCTGTGCTCTTCCTGGCCAGGCCAGCTGTCTCCCAGCCATGCTGCTGGCTCCACCGCCAGGCTCCCACGTCATCGATGCGTGTGCCGCCCCAGGCAACAAGACCAGTCACTTGGCTGCTCTTCTCAAGAACCAAGGGTGCGTGCTGCAGGCAGTGGAGAGGGAGGGATGGGGCCTGAAGCTGTACTTCGTAAGTAGAAAGAAGGAACTCTAATAGGTCACGAAGGTAGGAAGGAGGATCTTCCTTTAAATATTTCCTTCTAGACCTGGAAAGTTGGGGAAGTTTGTGGTATAGCCCCAAGCTAAGCCTCCCAGTAGGTTACAGGTGTGAGATATGGATCTCTTAACACATGGGACAGTCACCTAACATGGGGTCACTTGACTGCTGACCCCTGTGGGCCATTTAAATACTTGCCTTGTGTGCTGACTTCATGTACACTTTATTGCATGTAGTTCAGAGTGGTGGATAAGCCTATTGAAGGCGTGTGTGTTACTGCATCAGCTTTTTCTCCTCTGAGGATGGAAAGTCATCTATCTCTCACCTGTAGCCCTTAGATGCTCTATAAACCCTCAGCTCACCTCTGACCTTTCCTCCAGGAAGATCTTTGCCTTTGATTTGGATGAAAAGCGGCTGGCGTCCATGGCTACCCTCCTGGCCCGGGCTGGAGTCTCTTGCTGCGAGTTAGCTGAGAAAGACTTCCTGGCGGTCTCACCCTCAGACCAGCGTTACCGTCAGGTCCAGTACATCCTGCTGGATCCTTCTTGTAGTGGCTCTGGTGAGAAGGTGTGGTCGAGGGACTGAGATCCAGAGGAGCCTAGTGCTGATGGGGTAGTAGTTTGTTGTGGTCTTAGGTTTAGTCTGATCTATAAAGTGGAGATTTCAGTGTATGTAATAAGGCAGCCTGTAAAACCATGTAACTGAAACACTTCTCCTTAGGTATGTTGACCCGACAGTTGGAAGAGCCCGGGGCAGGCGCTCCTAGCAAGAAGCGCTTGCATGCTCTGGCAGGGTTCCAGCAGCGAGCTCTGTGCCACGCGCTCGCTTTCCCCTCCTTGCGACGACTTGTCTATTCCACGTGTTCCCTTTGCCAAGAAGAGAACGAAGACGTGGTACAAGATGCTCTGCAGAAGAGCCCAGGGACCTTCAGGTAATGGGCATCCAGCAGGGTGTCAGGGAGGAGGAGCTGCTCTTACCTGTCAGTCTCTGCTATTTCTTCCCCCCACCCCAGGCTAGTGCCTGTCCTACCCTCCTGGCCCCACCGAGGCCTTGGGACCTTTCCAGGCGCTGAACACTGCCTCCGGGCCTCCCCTGAGACCACACTCACCGGTGGCTTCTTCATTGCTGTCCTTGAACGGGAAGAGGTGTCAAGGTGAGTGAGTAGGGGTCCTGCTTGGCAGGCACTAGAGGTCTGGGGCACATCTAACAACTACAATTTTCTTCTAGTTCAGTCTCACAGACTGAAGCACTGGGGCCAGAACTCACACCCAGCCCAGCTCCAAAGAGAAAGCAGCAGCAGCGAAAACTAGCAGCTGGTGCTAGCACACCACCCTGCACATAGCAGATGCTGACTTCAGGCCCTCCGACTCAAGCAGCAGTTTTGTTTTTGGAAGATGGTTTTTACTGCTGTAGGAAGAAAACTGGTATTCCTGTTTCTGCAGCTGGAAAGGCAGAGTGAATTTCCTATCTTTGGGTCCCTGCCCTGGTCCAGGTTCTCTTGGTGAAAGTAGAAGCGCTGCCCACCAAAATAAAAGGCAGAACATGGTCTATGACAGATCACAGGTTTTTTATTCTTAATGACATAAGCAAGGAGAAAAATTGCACATTCATACTAAAAACGGCAACTAGACTCAGCAGGAATGAAATCCTTACTTGTCATGGAAAGTCTCTGCCTCCTGTTCATGTCCGGTGCACGCACATGTATACATACACACACTCAGGCCACCAGGGTGCCTGCTCGGGGTTCCTGGACCAGATGTCCTGCCTGTGGAACTGAGGTAACACTAGCTGGAAGTGCCAAAACTAGAGGCTCTACCTTATATAAGGTACAGGCAGACACTTGATTTCTATACCTGGACCCCGCCCCACCCCGCTCCGATCCTAAGAGGTATTTGGGACTTGAGATTCAGGCTCCCTCCTCAGCTCCAAACACACACACACATTGGACTTGGGAGCTCTCCTTGCGGATGGGGAGCATTCCCCAGTCAAAACATTCAACCTCAGTCACAAAGCAGGGGAGCCAGTTACATCTACATCACAGTATTTATAAAATAAGAATTCCACTTGATGGAACGTGACCAGAGGAGCTCTAGTCCCTTAGGAAAGCTACTTGGGACCACGTTTGAGTCTCTTCACTCAGGCATAACTTAACTACGCAGCTAAAATTCCTAGTTGATAGCTTTTACACTTAACCACCTCAATGAACCAAGCTTGAAGGAATTTAAAAGGCAATTTAGCTTAAATACAAAAATAAATTTTTATTTTGTTAAAAAATGTTTAAATATTTTTTCTTTTAATTTAGACACACACATTCATACTTCTCCCAAAGAGGGTGGGCATGGCAGCAAGACTCTTGGACCTAGGGTATGTGGTTTTTGGAACAAAGCAAGAAAAGGGGAAAGGTGTAGGGCTGAAGAAGGCCCTATTTGGAAAAAATGGCTAAGGTACAATTTAAAGTGTGGTTCGTTAATTTGGGCTTCCTAACGCACTTGGGGTGAGCTACCTAGATGAGGTCAGCTAAGTGGGAGGGAAACAGCAGAAGAGGTCTTCCCTAGGCCCCATCCTCCTGGGCTGCCAGCACTTACAGTAAAGACACCGTTTGAAAATTCAGAGTCAGCACTTGTAGCTGTAACGGTGCTACTTTGCACGTTCAGTTAGCTTGACCCCAGAAAACTTGACACAGTAAAGTCCGGCACTACCAACATGCCGCCACTCACACAATTCAGTTCTTCCTCCAAACTCGATTCAAAGAGCAATAGACGTGAGCATCAGACACAGTAACATAGGACAAAGCTTCAAATACACAATCCCGGGACAGGCAAGGGCCCAGTGAGGCAAACAGACGAGGGGGAGGAGGCCACTGAAAGCAGCAGTGGGCATCCTGCCTGCTCCACGGCGGGAGGAAAACTGATGCAAGAGTTTCTCTCTCCTGGATGGAGGAGTCTCACCTCGGGGTCTGCCAGGCTAACAGTCTTGAGCCACTAAGCTTTTAGGGGCCAAACTGGCAGAGAGGGCTAGGCAGGAGGAAGTGAAAGAGCCGGAGCAGCACCCACTGAGATCTCCAAGGCAAAGCTGGGTACGAGATCTTTGTAAAATGGATAGATACTGCAAGGAACCGGTGAGGGAGAAAGCAGCAAGATATGGGGAAACAAAGTCCCCTAGAGGGACCAAAGGAAGACAACCACGTATAGCCAAGCCAAGCAAGGTAAAGCTTCAGGGATCATCTGTTTCCCCCAACCCCATCAAATGCATACCCAGAGATGCAAGTTGGCAAGGGCTGGACCTTGTACCCTCTAACAAAGGCGGATCTCAGGGAAAAGGCAGGCGGGGAGGGCGTCGGATGTATGCACCAAACGAGTCAGGGAAGGAACGGGCCGTATGTACAGATGTTCCTTTAGTTCTCTAGCCTCGCTGACGGAGCTGTACAAGCAGAGGTGTTGGCACCTGCTCTGCCACACCCTGCCTCCCTGCTCCCTCTAGAGGCTGGGGGCCTCTGGTTCCTCGAGGAGGGAAAGGGCCCCCAAAGTTGCCACTGCCTCCTTGGTGGCTGAAGCCGGAGATCTGGGGTAGGGTTACTTTTCGGGACTAAAATGGGCAGAGGCTCTTCCCAGCAGGTGCAGAAGTCCAGATCTGGGTGGGGGTGGGGGGGTGGGGACAAGGGTCAAGGGCTATTTCTTGCGGGTGTGCTGCCTTCGGGCCTGCAGTCGCTGTCGAGCGCCTGGGGTCTTGGATCCGGCACCAATGGAAAATGAAGGAGCCGCAGATCCTGGAAAGATTGAACAAGGTCTCATCAGGGCAGCTGCTACCTGAGAACATTTCTCTGGGTGTCCCAATCTTTGCAAAGTGTGGCAAGTAACACAACAGCAGGCGCTAGAACAAGGATTTTCAAGCTGCATCAGAATCGCTTCTTTGGGCGAGTGGGGAGGAGCTGTTTAAAATGCAAAATCCCAGAATCACATACCAGGTAGTCTGGGAGTCGAGAGGCCCACAAACCCACTTCTACCTGGCTTCCCTAGTGCTCTGGGAACTTCTACCCCACATGGCTCATCTCTGATCTCTGCTGTCCAACTCCATACCTGGGTTGTGCAGGACTCCCACCTGACCACATCTCCTGCGCTTAGCAGCCTGCTCTTCTCTGTAGGGCTGCAGAGCCAGGGACTTGCCACCCTAATCCCTCCTCAGAGGGTGTCAGCAGTCACTGGCAACAAAGAGACTTGCTGCTTACCGAAAGGTCCGACTCCAACGAAGCCCTGGGCGGGTGCTGAAGACCCCCCAAAAGAGAGGCTGCTGCCTGATGTGCCCACCACAGGGGCAGGCAGGTTCTGACCAAAGGGGGGTGTGGAAGTGCCTAGGATGAGAGACAGCAGACAGCTGTAGAGACTAGGCCAATGAGCAGAGGCATCAAAGCAGACAGCACTGAATTTTAGGAGGGAGGTTTGCACTCTGCAGAGGCATTTCCCTCGTCATAAGGACCCCAAAAGGATGCCTGTTCCTGTTCACTCCACCACTGAGAAGCTGCACGAGATAATTAGGCCTGGTGCTCCAGAGTAACTGCTGGGCTGGCAGCAGAGAAAAACTCTGTAGTGCCGCCTTCTCCTGGCCACCTGAGGAGCAGGTGCTATGTGCTCCCTTGACCTTCACACCACTGGCTGCTGTGGAGGGGAACATTCTGTAGACCCCCCACCCTTGCAGTTTAAACAGGTTACCTACCTTCTTCCACCAGGACTAATCTCGTTAGGGTTCTTCTCTGTTTACCTGTTCCCCCTCATCCAGAAGCCTGAGGCTTCCCGCAAACTCTTGCCACCACACCACTCTGTTGGTCCCCTAATCTTCCCATGGTGCCCCTGGACCCCAGTCACTGGCCAGCTCCCTCCCCAGCCCGTAACTGAATGCCGGCTGTGTACTGACACTGCTTTTCCTCTAGCTCCTTCTCAAGGGCAGATGGCTCCCACCCAGATGCACGTGTCTCCTTGTTCCCTGATGCTGCTTCCAAACCATTTCTCTTCCCTCCTCTTTCAGATACCTCAGCGCTTCCTAGTTCAGACCAGCTGACTTAGCTGTAAGCAGCAACTTTTCCTTGTAACCTCACCCACCAACTGCTGTGTCACTCTCTCCTTCACTGATGAGACCGGGCTGTCCTCCCCTCCACGCCACCACCACACTTGGGGACGTCAAAATCTACGAGGATGATTCGCCCTCTCTGTCCCCTGACCTCACTGCACCGAAGACCTCGTCCTCTACCCCACCTGTACCACCCACTCCCCTGGTCAAACCTTGTCACCCAGGAACCACACTGGCTCCCCAATCTCAAGCAGCTCGCTCCCTTTCTTCCATTTCAAGTACCCCCGCTCCTGCATTTCTTCGGCCTTATCAAGGCCTCCAGCCCACTGTCCCTTCCTTTTATACTTGTTTCGAGTTTCAACAGGTTGGAGTTTACCAGCTAGCCACTTATTAGGTCTGCATCTCAGCAACTGAATATAGCTGGGAAACACATACAACACTGCTCATTAACTTCACCTTAAATCCATAACCACAATCTTCTAAGCCTCAAAACTGCCTGGCAATTCCACCCTTTCTTAATGGGTTCCTCTTCCTAATCTCCAAAATGGCTATTTCAAGAGGTCCTCCTTTTCTACATTTCAGCCTAAACTAACCTCCCAAGATGTTCCCTCACGCTAACAAAGAGAACAGAAGCTGTCGGATCAACGTTCCTTATAGCGACCAACAGCACACAGTATCCTGCTTGAAATTCCAGTGCTCTTCCTCAATACTTTAGTTCCAAATTCCAGTGATTTCCCTTAACGCTTAAGTTCCAGACCTTTAACCCTTAACCCTGCCCAGGGACGGTCTGCAGCTCTGCCTGCCTCTGGTCGTCACGTTGTACCTCCCCTTCCGCCATCTTTTAACCTCTGGTACCACACTTCGCTTTTATGCTTATGAGCAATCCAAGCTTGTTTCTACCTTGGAGCTTCTACACTAGCTACTCCCTGCCCCTACTACACTCTCACACAGCACCCTCCTTCCCCCAGTACTCCCAACCCCTTGTCACAAACACGGTCTCAGCTTAAATTCATTACTTCCTCAGAAAAGCCCAGGCTTAACCACCTACATCCACAATAGCGTCTTACCTCGTACCATATACTTATCACCTGACATCTCGTTTATATTTAAGGTCTGCCTCATCACCTCCATAGTATCAGCCCCGCAAGTGCAGACTGTGCTAGTACTTACAACAGTGCCTGACACGGTAGACCAAATCAATTCCTAAGCTCACCTCCAAACACAGGTTTGCTGTCAGGCGTGCTGGCCACATTGAAGGCAAATGGTGTGCTCTGGCTGGGTGTGCTCAAGGTGTTCTGGCTCAAGCCTCCACCAAAAGGGGCTGTAGTGCTGGTGGTCCCACTCTGTCCTGCTCCAAAGCTGAATGCTCCAGAGGTGGAGCTGGTGCCTGGGGTAGCCACACTGATCCCAAAGCCCCCGCTGCCAGTTGGTGCTGCTGATCCCCCAAATGTGAAGGGCGACGGCGTTGTGCTGCCAAACGCTGAGCTACTGGTCCCACTGCTGGTGGTCTGGGTTGTAGCCCCAAAGCCAGCGGTGGTGGCTGCACCAAAGGAGAAGACAGCTGTGGTGCTGCCAAAGGCCGGCTGGGTGCTGGCGGGGGAGCCAAAGGTGGAGGCCAGGGGCTTCAAACCACCAAAGGCCACCTGCGTGGTGCTGCCAAAGGCTGGCTGAGCTGAGGTCGGTGCTGGGTTTGCAATTGGGGCTGGGGACGCAGAGTTCCCGAAACTGAAAGAGCTGCCAAAGCCAGGGGCAAGGGCTGGCTTGGTGGTTGTCTGCTGTTGCACGTCAGTGGCCCCGAATGTGGGCTGGGGGTTGGCTCCCGGATATGATGGGGGAAGGGGCTTGGTGCTTGAACCAAAGGGAATGTTGAATGCCGAGGTTGTGGTACCACCGAACGTGAGGGTAGACTGGCTGGTGGTACCTGGGGCTGAGGTGGTAAGGGTGCTGCCAAAACCACTAAAGCTGGCAGTGCTGCTGCTGGGGGCTGTCTGAACAGCACTGGGAAGGGACTGGCCAAAGGTGGTGACTGCTGTGGAGGCAGACATGGCAGAAGGCTTGCCAAACTGGAACATGGAGCCCAGGCCTGGGGTAAAGCTGGCACCAGAGGCAGGCGGAGCCCCAAGGAGGAAAGGCTGGGAGGTGGAAGTGGTGTTAGTCACACTGCTCATGGTGCTAGTCACACTGTTCACACCAAAGCCAAAGATGGGCTTTGCAGCAGAGTCTGTGGATGTACTGGCTGTGGTGATGGAAGCCACTGTAGCGGTGGCACTGGACAGGCTGGTGAAGAGAGGAGCAGCTGTGGTAGTGGCTGGAGCGGTTGTCTGCTTGAAGGAGAAAGGAGATGACAAGGGCACAGATGTTGGTGGCCCCATGCTGCCAAAGATAGGCTGGAAAGTGGGGGCTGAGGTGTTAGGAACTGCAGGGAGGGCAGAGCTGGATGTGGTAGTTGTGAATGAAGGGTTAGCAGGCAAGGGGCCTTCATTCTCACTTTTAGATGGGGCCCTAAAAATGGGCTTGAACATTGGAACTGCTGAAAACACAGCAGGAGCTACAGAAGGGCCAGAAGTTGCGGTGTTCAGCATTCCAAAGAGAATACTTGGCTTGGCGGTGGGGGATGGGGCAGATGGGGTTTGGGGTTTGGCAGATGTCTCAGCCTGGAGGGTCGGAGGTGACTTGGTGATGTCAGTGACTGGTACTGTGGAGTCAGGGATCAGCCCCGGGAAGGTGGCTGTGGATTTTGATTCTGAAGGGGCTTCTGACTGTGATGCCCCAAGATGGGCCAGAAGGCTGGGTGTCTTCAGAGGCAAATGGGCCCCAGCGGTTGCCACTCCAGAAGATTCTGCAGGAGAGAGGGATTTACTGAGAATGTGAATTCTGAGCACCTGAAACCTGATGGTATTCAGAATTTTTCTCCCCACGGCTAGCACAGTGCTAGGGATCCAAGGGTCGGTCAACAAATGAGACTAAATCTGTAACACCAGCCCTTAAAGCAAATCAAGTAAGTATTTGTTCTTTCCACTCTTCACAGATCATAAGGAAAACAGAAAAGGATAAAAGTTGGCCTAATCAGGGGTTAAATGTTAGGAAACTGAGGAAAATTTGATCACCTGAGCTTTTAAGTTCAGTTACCTATCTAGATGCACCTTATCCATCTAACAAAGATTTACAACGTTCACCTGCCACGAGCAAAGCACAGCATACAACCGTGAATGAGACTGTTTCTAGACTAGGAGAGGCTGAACACACACCATACGCCACTGTATGATAAAGTTCAATAACAGAGGTATATACGGAGGCACCTATATACGGAGGCACCTATATACGGAGGTGTGTGTAGATGGCACAGGATTGGGCAGTGTTTCGTTCTGTTGTGCACAGGGTTGGTATGTGTGGGAAACAACTCAACAGCACCTAACAACAACATATGGAGGCACAAAGCTGGAACAGTCAACAGACCCCTGGAAATCCACAGGGAAAAGCGATTAGTGCTGTTCTGTGCCTGCGGTCTAAAAACCACCTGACAAGCTTCTTCATGTTATCACATAGACATTTCAGAGAAACCTCACGTTACAAGTGAGGAAAGCAAGAGCTCAGGCTCAGAGGCCATGGGAATGGGTTTTAAATCAAGGGCCATTTGAATATCAAAACTAAGCTGCCTTTTCCAGCTTTAAGTATCACAGCTCACCTTCCCTAAAATTTCCTGATTAGAGAATTCTTAAGATTTTTAAGCTTGCACAGCTCAGGTTTGGTGAGCCAGGGTGGGTTCAACCTTTAGGATAATTTCCAGCCACTCACAAGCATAATGCTTTTACTTCAACCTAGACAAAGGCTGGTACCATCCCACGCTTCGAGGGAACCTTTCCCACGCACCTGGGAGGGATGGTGGGCCCGGGGAACTCTGCATCTTCTTCAAGCTCTCCAGCAGTGGGTTAGTGCTCGGGGCCAGGATAGAGGGTGGCGAGGAGGCAGTCCCAGCAGCAGGCAGGGTGAAAGTAAAAGAAGGCTGAGCAGTAGGTAGGTTCTCAGTGAAAGAGTTCAAGGCAGCATCTAAGGAAGAACAAAAAGATCAAACTGTCTGCCCTTGTTTACGGACTTTTTTTTTTTTTTTTTTAATTTTACTGTGTTTTAGGTGAAAGTTTACAGCACAAATTAGTTTCTCATTCAAAAATTTATGAACATATTGTTTTGTGACACTGACTGAAATTCCTGCCATATGTCAGCACTCTTCCCCAGACCCCTTCCACCTTGGGTTCTGTGTCCATTTGTCCAGTTTTGTCGTCCCTTCCTGTGTTCTCATCTTTGTTTTTAGGCAGGATTTGCCCATTTGGTCTTGTCTACTTGAACTAAGAAGCATGTTCCCCAGCTGTTATTGTTTGTTTTATGGGCCTGTCTAACCTTTGGCTGAAGGTGGACTCTGGGAGTGGCTTCAGTTCTGAGTTAGCAGGGTGTCCGGGGGGGTGCCACAGTCTCAGGGGTTCCTCATGTCTGTGTCAGACCAGTAAGTCTGGTTATTTTTTGAATTTTGTTCTACATTTTTCTCCCACCCTGTTCGGGACTCTCTATTGTGATCCCTGTCAGAGCAGTTGGTGGCGATAACCGGGCACCATCTAGTTCTTCTGAGCTCAGGCCGAGGGCTGTGGTTCACGTGGTCCAGTATTCACTTGGATGAATATTTTCCTTCTTTGGCTTTCTTCATTCTTCTTTGCTCCAAACACGATGGGACCAATACATGTATCTTAGATGGCCACTCACAAGCTTTTAAGACCCCGTACACTACCCACCAAAGCAGGACGTACAACATTTTCTTTATGAACTATGTTATGCCAATTGACCTAGATGTCCCAAGACCATGGTCTCCAGCCCTGAGCCCAAGAAATGCAGCCCCTCATGGTGTTTGGATGTGTCTAGGAAGCTTCTATGACGTTGCCTTAGTCAAGCTGTGCTGACTTCTCCTATATTGTCTGTTGTCTTTCCCTTCATCAAAGGTAACACTTGTCTACTGTCTAGTTGATTTCCCCTCTCCAGCCCTCCTCTTCCTTGCGACCATCAAAGATTGTTCTTTTCTGTGTGTAAACCTTGAGTTTTTATAATAGTGGTCTCATACAATGTTTGTCCTTTTGTGACTGACTGATTTCACTCAACATAATGCCTCCAGATACAACCATGTTGTAAGATTTTTCAGAGATTCATTATTGTTCTTTGAGTAGTATTCCATTGTGTGCATGTAGCATAATTTGTTTATCCATTCGTCTGCTAATGGGCACTTATGTTGTTATCATCTTTTTGCTATTGTGAATAATGCTGCAAGGAACACAGGTGTGCATATGTCTATTCGTGTGATGGCTCCAATTTTCTAGGATATATTACTAGGAGTGGGATTGCTGGGTTGTACAGTATTTCTATTTCTAGCTTTTTAAGGAAGCGCCATATCGTTTTCTAAAGTGGTTGTACCATCTGGCATTCCCACCAGCAGTGCATTAGAGTTCCAATCTCCCTACTGCCTCTCCAACATTTGTTATTTTCTGTGTTTTTTAATTACTGCCAGCAATGTATGAATGAGATGGTACCTCATTGTAGTTTTGATTTGCATTTCTCTTATGGTCAGTGATTACATTTCCTCATGTCTGTTAACTGCCTGAATGTCTTCTCTGGTGAAGTGTCCGTTCGTATCCTTTGTCCAGTTTTTAATTATGTTTTTTTTTTTGTTATTGAGGGGCTGATTTATTCTACAGATTTAGAGATTAGACCCTTGTTGGCTATGTCATAGCCAAAACTTTTTTCCCAGCCTGTAGGTTCTCTTTTTACTGTTTTGGTCAAGTCTTTCAATGAGCACAAGTGTTTAATTTTTAGGAGTTCCCAGTTACCTAGTTTATCTTCTGGTGTTTGTATTGTTAGTTACGGTTTTCATTCTTTTTATGCCAAGTATTAGAACTCCTAGTGTTGTCCTGGAAACCCTGGTGGTGTAGTGGTTAAGTGCTACGGCTGCTAACCAAGAGGTTGGCAGTTCAAATCCACCAGGAGCTCCTTGGAAACTCTATGGGGCAGTTCTACTCTGTCCTGTAAGGTCGCTATGAGTTGGAAGCGACTCAACGGCAGTGGAATGGAGTGGAGTGGGAGTGTTGTCCCTATTTTTTCTTCCATGATCTTTATTGTTTTAGGTTTTATATTTAGGTCTTTAACCCATTTTGAGTTAGATTTTGTGTACGGTGTGAGGTGTGGGTCCTGTTTCATTTTTTTAAAGATGGACATCCAGTTCTGCCAGCATCATTTGTTAAAAGACTTTTTCTCATATAATGGACTTTGGTCCTTTGCCAAAGATGAGCTGACCATAGGTGGATGGACTTACATCTAGGTTCTCGGTTCTGTTCCATTGGTCTATGTGTCTGTTGTTTTATCAGTACCAGGCTGTTCTGACTACTGTGGCTGTATAGAAGGTTCTGAGATCAGGCAGTGTGAGACCTCCTACTTTGTTTTCTTCAATAATGCTTTGCTTATCCAGGGCCTCTTTCTTTATAAAGTTGGTGATTAGTTTCTCCACCTTGTTAAAGAATGTTGTTGGTGTATCTGTTGATTGCTTTGGGTAGAACTGGTATTTTTACAATGTTGAGTCTTCCTATCTATTATGGATTGAATTGTGTCCCTCAAAACTGGGTCTCAACCTGGCTAAGCCATGATTCCCAGTACTGTGTGGTTGTCCTCCATTTTGTGACCTAATTTTCCTATGTGTTGTAAATCCTAACCTCTAAGATGTTAATGAAGTTGGATTAGAGACCACTACGTTAAAAAGGCCAGACTTGATCTACAGGATTAGGTTGTATCTTGAGTCAATCTCTTTTGACATATGAAAGAGAGAACTGAACGGAGAGGAGAGGGACTTCCTACCACCAAGAATTAAGAGCCAGGTCTGGCGCATGTCCTTTGGACCTGGGGTCCCTGCACTGAGAAGCTCTTAGACCAGGGGAAGATTGATGGCAAGGACCTTCCCCCAGAGCCAATAGAAGGAGAAAGCCTTCCCCTAGAGCTGGTGCCCTGAATTTGGGCTTCTAGCCTCCTATATTGTGAGAGAATAAATTTCTGTTGTTAAAGCCATCCACTCGTGGTTATTTCTGTTACAGCAGCATTAGATTACTAAATGCAGTGCAATGGATCATGTTTGTGTAGCCTTTCTTGCCATGGTCTTGTGACTCCCACCCAAGGGACCAGGTGGGACTGTATAGATAGGGTAATTGTACCCTAACACAGGGACTGGTCAGTTCTGCCATCCCACCAGGCTTGAGGTGAGCCATTCAAAAGGCACAAGGGAGAGGATCCCACTGCCACCAAGAAAGAACAACCAGGAACCAGCGCGTCCTTTGGACCCGCGAGTCTTGCGCTGAGAAGCTCCTGGAACCAGGACACAGAGAGCTCTAATACTGAAGGCAGCAAGCAGCAGCAGCAGAGACCTGGCAGCCCATAGAGTGAGGAAGCTGAGTGCCTGAGGTGCATCTGGACTTACTGGCAGAGGCTAAAAGAGCTTGGTTACACTTGCCTGAATAGGGCAGAAGCCTAGGGCCAGAGAGAGACATGCCTGGGAGCGCAGGTGAAAAGAGACTGTCCTGATGGAAGAGCTGTATCCTGAGTGTTCCTGAGCCTGAACTTTAACCTGTTACTTCCCTAATAAACCCCATAACCGTATGGTCTGTGAGTTCTGTGTGGCCACTGCAATGAATTATCAAAGTCAGCAGAGAAGTAGAGAGTGCCATGGGAGGGATGGTTGGTGTCAGAACTGGTACAGATGGCAGAGAGGGGAAGAATGACCTCCACCTCACAGGGATCAGCCCTGGGCTGCTGATCTTGATTCTCCTTCCCCCTTGTGGAGCGAGAGGTCACACACTGCCCGTATGCCGTTTTTACACTGGACACTATCCGTGCACATGCTGTTTTTTCCATATATGTCGGTCTCTTGGTTTCCTGCAATAGTGTTTTAGAGTTTTCTTTGTACAGGTCTTTTATATCCCTGGTTAGAGTTATTCCTAAGTACTTTATCTTTTCAGAAGCTATTATAAATGGTATTGTTTTCCTCATTTCCTTTTTGAAGTTCTCTTTGTTGGTGTGTTAAGGATCCAACTGATTTTTGCATGTTGATCTTGTATCCTACTACTCTGCTGAATCTGTTAGTTCCAGCAGTTTTCTTGTGGGATCTTTGTGGTTCTCTATGCACAGGCTCATTATCATCTGCAAAGAGTGACAGTTTTACTTCTTCCTCTCCGAACTGCATGCCCTTTATCTTTCTTGCCTTACTGCTCTAGCTACGGCTTTCAGCACAATGTGAAACAGGCATGGTGATAAAGGGCATCTTGTTCCTGTTTTCCGGGGGAATGCTTTCAGCCTCCCTCCACTGAGAATGATGCTGACTGCTGGTTTTGTATAGATGCCCTTAAATATGCTGAGGAATTTCCCTTCTATTCCTATTTCATTGAGAGTTACTATCAGGAATGGGTGTTGGACTTTGTGAAATGCCTTTTCTGCATCAATTGAGACGATCATGCGATTCTTTTCTTTTGTCCTATTTAGGAGGTGGATTATGCCAACTGATTTTCTAACACTGAACCATGCTTGCATACCTGCTATGAATCCTGCTCGGTTGTGCTATATTACTTTTTGATATGATGCTAAATTCTACTTACTAGAATTTTGTTCAGAATTTTTTCATCTATATTCACAAGCAATACTGGTCTGCAATTTTCCTTTTTTGTGGTGTTTACACCTGTCTTTGGCATGAGGGTTGTGCTGGCTTCAAACAATGAATTCGGGAGTATTCCTTCTCTATGATCTGTAATAGTTTTATAGTAATTGTGGTGTGAGCTCTTCTCTGAATGTTTGGTAGAATTCTTCAGTAAAGCCATCCAGGCCAGAGCTTATTTTTGTTGGGAGTTCTTTTTATTACTTTTTCAATCTCTTGTTATAGGTCTGTTCAGATTTTCTATTTCTGCTTGTGTTAATTTAAGTAGGTAGTGTGTTTCTAGAAATTTGTCCATTTCCTCTAGTTTCTCAAATTTGTTGGAGGACAGTCTTTCATAGTATTGTTATGATCCTTTTTATTTCAGTTGGGTCTGTTGTATAATGTTCCCCATCTCGTTTCTTATTTGGGTTCTTTGCTTTCTCTCCTGCTTTTGTCAGTTTGATTTTTTGATTTTGCTGATCTTTTCAGAGAACTTTTTGTCTCATTGACTGTTTCTACTTTTTTTCTATTTCATTTATTTCTGCTCTAATCTTTATTATTCCCTTTCTTCTAGTGGCTGTGGACTTCTTTTGCTGTTTTCTATTCGTTCGAGTTGTAGGGATAACGCTTTGATTTTGGCCCTTTCTTCTTTTCTGATGTGTGTTTATTGCTATAAATTGACCTCTGAGCACTGCCGATGCTGTGTCCCAAAGGTTTTAGTATGTGTTTTCACTATCAACTGATTCTAGGAATTTTTTTAATCCCTCTTTGATTTCTTCTATTACCAAGCTGTTTTTAAGCAAGGTATTTCCATGTATTTGATTTTTTTCTGTCGCTCTTCCTGTGATTTCTGCTTCTACCGTATTGTGATAAGAGAGAATACTCTGTGCCATATTTTGATGTTTTGGGTTTTACTGACGGTTGCTTTGTGGCCTCAAATGTAGCCTCTTCTGGAGGATGTTCCATGTGTGTTGGAAAAGAACGTGTACTTTGCTGCTGTTGTTCCTCTTATTTTCCTGTGTTGAGTTCCTTTTGTTTATAGAATTTTCTTTTGTTATTATGGACTTTGAGTTTACTGAGACTTTATGGTTTTCTTTGGTCTGATGAACAGGTATGTTAACTTTGTTTTTACACTGAAATTTACCCTTGTCTTCCTCAGTTTGAACTTATCTTTTATTACTTGATATCCCCTTGACTTCCTCTCCATTTGAAAGTCCTATATCTAAACCGTTTATTGCCCCTTTTGTTTTATGTTGTCGTCATTTAGACTGGTGTCTCTGTTTCCCTGTTTTAAGTCTTCTAAAAAAAATTGAGGGAAACGCTGGTGGCATAGTGGTTAAGTGCTATGGCTGCTAACCAAAGGGTCAGCAGTTCAAATTTGCCAGGTGCTCCTTGGAAACTCTATGGGGTAGTCCTACCCTGTCCTACAGGGTCGCTATGAGTCAGAATCAACTCGACGGCACTTTTTTTTTTTTTTTTTTTATTATTGAGAGTTGTTTACCTAAGTTGGTATCTGGCTGATGCTGTCCTGTGTCCTAGACTCCGGGTGTTGTCTGACGTTGTTGGTTCTCTAACTGAGGAGCTCCCTTTAATATTTAATATTTCTTGTTTATCTGGAAATATCCTAATTTTGCTATTGTGTTTGAGAGAGAGTTTTGCAGGATATATTATTCTTGGTTGGCAGTTTTTTTTTTTTCTTTTAAGGTTTTATACCTGTCATCCCATTGCCTTCTTGCCTGCATAGTTTCTGCTGAGTAATCAGAGCTTAGTCTTATTGTTTCCCCTTTGTAAGTGACTTTGTTTTCCTTGAGCTGCTCTCAGCATTCTTTTGTCTTTGGCAAGTGTGACTATGATATGTCTTGGTGACCTTTTTTTTGGGGTCTATCGTACATGGAGCTTGGGGATTCTTTCCAGATGACGTATCATGGCACAAAGATGCTTAGGGTGTAACTCATCTAGACATGCTTCCCCACAATCTCAACGGTTATTGTTCTCCTGGCATCAATAAAAACCCAAATGAGTTTTCAGATGAGAAAGACCAAAAGGAAACGTGGAATTCTTCCTGGGTTTTTTTCCCAGAGAAACTGTTTTTTAAAAAAACCCAAAATAAAACCAAAGGAAAGAGACTGGCTCTGGAGTGTGAAATTGATCTATATATTCCTTACCTGTCTTATCCTCCAAGACCTTGTTAAACCACTGTAATGATGTTTTCTTTTCCAAGTCTAGATCTTCAGCAGTTATGGAATAACCAAGCTGGGGAGGTGGAGGCTACCAAAAAGAAAAAGAAGTTCAGTCAATCAAAAGAAACTGAAAGAAACCTGAACTTAGCCGTCCTAAGAATAGTATGTCCTCAGGTTCCTAAAAGTTCAGTAGTTAAAGCTGAGGAAAGCTAAGTTGGGGTGGGGATGGACAGATGGATGAGACCATACCAAGGTCAGCTGGTCCCCTCGCCTAGAGGGCAGCAGCTGAATCTTCCGTTTACGCTGCCCAGAGCTGCCAGGTATAGATGGGGTATTCGAGTTTTGTTTCTTCCCTGTGGTTGTATCTGCAACTAAGAAGAAATACAGACTTATTTTCTTCCTTCCCTCTTCCAAAATGGATGGTTTTGTCTATTCACCTGGTTTTTAACACTGAGTTTTCATTGGGTATCTCTGAAAAGATGCAGTTCTATCTTCCACAGTTTGGGTTCTTAGATGTTGTGTGCGTGATTATTGTTATTAGTCAAGATGACAAAAAGAGATAACTGCTTCAAAGGCACACATACAACCGCTTAACGGACGGTAATTACCTGGATCACTGACAGATAGCTCAAACTAAGCTTATCTCTATCCCATAGTTATCATATGTGAGACTGTATTTGTCTGTTACCATTCTCCCTTTTTCAGCTATAAACTTCTGAAAGACAGAAACTTCTATCTCTATTTATCATGTCCTAGATCAAAGCAATGCTCAACAAATATTTTGGAATAGGTCTTAGTCTGTACAGCTCCATGAATACTTTCACCGTCACAAACCACTCCTGCTCGTTCGTTAACTTACCCTTTTCTCCCTGGGACTCCTTGTCTGTTACCAGTGGGGCTGAAGAGCTAGAATGATGACAAAGCTCCTCTTCTCTGTAAGGAAAAAAGGCAGAATTAGGCTTAAAAAGACTTCCTGACGAAAGTAGTCGATAGCCTCTTGGACTCTGCTAATGACCAAATGCCCAAGGCCCAGAACAACCATGATTTCAGATCTCAGTATGTCAGGAAAAGCAATAAACAAACATGAGCGAAAACAAGTCAAATGAAAATTCCTACACAGATGTGAAGTGAGGTAGTTCACAGAAGCATGGAAAAAACTTTATGAATTAAAACCATCACAAAGCAGTAATCTTCAAAACATTATTTACAACCTGCCAAGTTCCCGGGAGTTCTAAATACGGATCTGACCCCTAAGAAGGTGGAGTTCTACTAGACTCTAAGTACCTGGATGGTACTGTCCACTGTGTGGCTTCAAAGCTTATACCCAGTCTCTCATGCTGCAGCACGAGGAAGGGCATCAGAAGCCTCCACAGTCGGCGTGTAAGAATGGTAAGAGATGAGAGCAACTCAGGTGGGTATTTTACTGTCCTCCTCCTAGATCTTAATTTCTCTGATTTTCCAAGTCAGAGTAGCACAAAGTGTAAGAGCCAAGAAAATGTCCCTCCTTTCCTAACCTCCCATTATTCCATTCAGCAAAAAATAGCTGGGGGAGATGCTGATTACCTTATTTTCTTTGCTGGTCTCTCCGGTGTCTGGGAGCGGGATGAGGCTGGGCTAGAGAAGGGTGATGAACTGGGACCACCTCTCTTCCATAGCTAAAAGTCAAAGAAAAAATAACACGTTGATAATTTAGCATCTGACCTCCAACATCATTCTGCCATCACTGCATGTAAGGTCTCCTTTAAAGTAATTAAAAATGTTTCTTTGTGAAGGAAGACCCCTGAAAAGAAAGACAGTTGCTGGTATTAATCATGGAAAAGAAAAAAGTCTACAAAAATAATGCGACGCTAATACATGTAGAAGGAATGATGTACTTCTTGCACATGTTAAAAAGCAGAAAGCAACAATCAGTAAGGTCCCTTGATGGCAGAGATGGTCTGTTTTCTCTGCATCCTTCAAAAGGGCCCAAGAGCAAAGTAACTGACACAAAGCAGGCATTCTGCAAATATTTTCCTAAGTCTTTTTTAGTCTAATTACAAACACACTAAACTCTCATCTTAGATTTTTTTTCATACTGAAAAACTTCTGGTGATTTCTCATCCAGTCATAGTCAATTGCATCATATAAACACAAACAGGAAGGAATAATGCTTAGTAAGAGTTCAAAAGAAGGAAAGAGGGGCCTAAAATTGAAAACCAGTGGTAAAGCAGGAGAAGAATCCGCTTGAGAAAAATGTTCTCACAAAGAAGTCTGTTACATTGCGCTAAGGTTGAGAACAAGAAAGAACAGCTACTTGGAAGGACCAGAGCAAAAACTGGTTTAAAAAATACGAGGTTATAGGGATATGAAAAACCAGAATGAAAAAATCTACCAAAGTGATCCAAGGATTTAATAAATGCTATAAACGGTGCTTCCAAGCATTTCAAATCCCTAATCCTAGCTCTGGTTCTCAAACATGACTGCTCATCCTGTGGGACCTCTAAGAAGCACCATCACTTGGATCTCATACCCTTGCCTTTTTTTTAGCAAAATGCCAAAGGTGATTCTTACGTTTAGCCAGGGTTGAGAACAACCTGGCTCAATGATAAGGAGGAAAATGTTATATCTCTGTACATTGCACATATACACACATTTCAGATATAATAGAATTACACGTAAGAAGTGAAATAAAAAAGGACTATAAAAAATAAGCAAGTCGTTATATAATTTGGAGTAGAGAAGCCTTTCTGTGCCAGAAAAAAAAGAAAATAGTAAGTTAAAATTAAGAACCTCTATATACTAAAAATAAGAGTCAACCCTGATGGTGAAAACGGTTAACCGGCTCAGCTGCTAACCAAAAGGTTAGAGGTTCAAGTCCACATAGAGGAACCTCAAAGGAAGGCCTGGCAATCTACTCCTGAAAAATCAGGCACTGAAAACCCTAGGAGTAGAGCTCTACTCGGACACACATGGGGTCAGAACTGAACCAATGGCAACTGGTACTGTTATATATAAAACATCACCATATATGGAGTAAACTTTACTGTATACCCTTCTCAATCATTTCAATTTTCAACCATATGAATGTTTTAATAAAATAAAAATAAAATCTACGTGGGCAGGATACAAAAACACCTCAGAACAAGACAGACAAAACAATTAACAAAATTAAAAGGCAGATACTTTCAATTAAGGAGACAAGAGTTAATATTCAAAACATGTGAAGACTGAAATGTTGCAATTACATACATATATGTGTGTGCACATAAAACGTTAAATGAAAAAATGGGCAAAGGATATAACAAGGTGTAAAACTGATGTGGTGAGGGTGTCTGACCTCCTCTAACTTCACGAGGGGGACGGAGAATCAAGAGCAACAGATCGAGGCTGATTCCTACGAGGCAGAGGTCAGATATGCCTTCATTCTCCTGTATCTTTTTACCAATTCTGACACCAACCATCCCTCCCAAAGCACTACTTCTCTGCTGAGTTTAATAATTCGTTGTAATGGCCACACAGAACTCACAGACAATACTCATGATTACAGGGTTTATTAGGGAAGTAACAGGTTACAGGATACAGTTCTTCAATCAGGACAACCTCTTGTCAGCTGTGTCTGCAGGCTTGCCTCTCTATAGCCCTTGGCCCCTCAGCCTGGCCTCTGCACTGCTCACCAAGTATTACAAAGCTCTTTTAGCTCTGCCAACGAGTGTTTAGAGGCACCCTACTCTGCCACTAAGCCTTGGCTTAGCTCTAGCTCTGTGGGTCAGCAAACCCAGCTCCATCAAGTGCCTGGACGCACCCTATTCTACCAGCAAGCCCCCTGCTTGAAAGCACTTAGCTTGCTTGCTCCGTGGGCTGGGAAGCCCTCCGCACTGTATCCTGCCTGTCTCTTGCATCTGCTGCTGCCGCTTCTCTGCCACCACTTCTCACTGTCTTCAGTGTTACAGCTCTCTCTTGGTCTCCTGGTTCTAGGAGCTTCTTAGTACAGAGATCCCAGGTCCAAAGCATGTGCTCTGCTCCTGGCTCTTCCTTCTTGGTGGTGCTGAGAGCCTTTCTTCCTGCCTCTGGGATGGCTCATTTTAAGCCTAGTGGAATGGCAAAACTGACCAACCCCCTCATTAGGGTTCTATATACCTTATTTGCATGGTTCCACTCTCACAAGGGTGCCATGCATCTTATTCACATTAGCAAGCTATCCAATCCCCTTGGTGGGCCACAAGCACCTCATCTGCCTAGTCCCAGTGGGAGTTACACAGACTACTGCTAGAAGGGCCATATTAAATAATTCACTGCACTGCACAAAGTAAGTCATAAAAAGAAGTACAATCAATCTAAGTATTTGGCAGTCAGTTTAGTTCTGCATTTTAACTGAATTGACATTTGCTGAGTCTCTACTTCACAAAGGTACTATACCAAGTGTGGCGGAGAATACAAAGATCATTCTCACCACCAAGAGATTTACAATCTGGAAGCCAGCTAGGACAAGTACACAAATCAACTCTAAGAGCCAAGAGATAAAAGAAGTCCCTAAAAATGAGTCCAAGAAGAGAGATTATGTACGGTTAGGCTGGGAGAATCAAGAAATGATGGCGATCCTTCAGGTGGTCCTACATGATTCAACAAAAACACCTGAAGAAAGAGAAACTTTGTAGGCCTGCAGTAGGATGGACTTGTCATTCCAGATGGAGAACAGAACAAGGAAAGGGAAGTAAGCAGGAAAGCATCAGGTGTTCTTAGAAGATAATAAATATTCCAGTTTGGCTTAAGAATGGGGTATATATAAATGGATAAACAGAGACAGGGTAAGAAATGCAAGCAAGGAGCATGAAGTGTTGAAGGCCAAGGTTACTGCTGCGACACTGGAAAATCTAAGTCTTGTAAGACACACGGAGATATCAATGCCAGGCCTGAGGAGGTCTGAAAACTACTTACTTTCCTTAACTACTATCAGTCTAACATGTGTGATCACTTTATAATATCTATGGTAGGGTTTCTAATTTGGGCAGCTGAAGATTTGGGCATTTACAAATCTTCCCTGGAAAAATACAAGTCAAATATCTACACTACCACCAAATACAAAGGCTGTCATCCATATCGATCAGTGGGAATACTCACTGCTTCAGCAAAAATTACCTTCCAGGATAAGCTTCAATGCAAAGAATTTTAAGAGTTTCTTAACGTTTCTGAGATTTTAAAATAGCTGATGTCTGAGTCACTTAAAATTATCAAAATTCAAAATGCACCAGGCTGTGTTCTGGCAATGCTACTTCTCAGAACTTCTGTTACATTCAAGTGTTACATATCCATAGGAGGCTGGTAACTGCTCACAGCAGGACACCCAGCAGCTATTAGTGTCACCGAGTACATTTCCTGCAGTAGGTCACAGGGTCCACCAGGAACAAAGGTGCTCAAAACACAGTCTGACCATGTTTCTAGGGATGGCTGACTATGGACCAACCTTCCTGCTGAGGACAACTAGAGAATGCTAAAGAAAATATGAAATACATTTGTTTGAAAATATGAAAGAGCTAACACGGCAGTGAAAAACTGTGGAGAAGACAGAAAAAAGGAGCCAAAAAGTGAGCCCCACACTTGGACCCACTTTTCCCTCAAGGTGACTGACAATTCCAAAAGTAAAAGCTGACAAAAGACCGAGAAAAGCTTTTCACAGTCTCATAGGGCTAGAAGGACAAAAACTGGAATTCAGGGCCTTCTAAGCCCTGGTGGTGCAGCAGGGAAGAGCTAGGCTGCTAACCAAAAGTTCAGCAGTTCGAATTCACCAGAGGCTCCTTGGAAACTCTGTGGGGCAGTTCTACTCTGTCTAGGTCACTATGAGTTGGAATCGACTTGAGGAAGTGGTTTGGTTCTGGTTAATAAGCACCTCAGGCTTTTGGTTGGAATTCCAAAAGGCTACATGCTAGGAGAGAGGGTAAATCGCAAAGACACTAGCCCTCCCAACAACTGAGAACAACAGTGAATCATGTCAACTTGGACTGGACAGAAGTAGTCTGCCCCTATCCACGCTGCCTGTCAGAAACAAAAGTCAAATCTCTCTGGAGGAAGACACCACCATTCAGAGGCTTAACTCATCACATTTTTTCCAGGCACAAAACATAAAACACTTGCTCTTTTCACACAGAAAACAAGAAGCTTAAGCCAAATAAGCTTCTAGAGGGTTATCACAGGAGACTTTGGGTGGGAAAAGATTTCCTGCAGAGTACACAGAATACACTAACAATGAACGAAAAGACTGTAAGAGTGAAGTGGCAAGCCCACAGCAGGACACTTATTTGCTGCGACACATGTAACTGACAGCGGGTTTGTATCTAGAGTATGTAACAAACTTACACAAATCACTCAGCCAGCCAGCCTAAGGGAGAAAAGCCGTGAACAGGCACTTCACAGGAAATACAAAAGGCACATCAACAGGGCATACTTCTACCTCAGCAGTCATCAGGGAAATGCAAAATAAAACCCCAATGAAATACCACCCCACCTGAACCAGGATGGCTAATTACAGAGACTGGCAAACTTAGACCAAACTTAGTGAGGACGTGAAA
The DNA here is from genome assembly GCF_030014295.1 of Loxodonta africana. Classification (NCBI taxonomy): domain Eukaryota; kingdom Metazoa; phylum Chordata; class Mammalia; order Proboscidea; family Elephantidae; genus Loxodonta; species Loxodonta africana. The sequence goes on from NC_087353.1 coordinate 106,465,170, forward strand.
GAGGAACAAGATCTCGTATGCTGCCGGTGAAGAATGGGAATTGGCTCACTCACTCACTTAAAAATATCATTTAGCAACGTCGACTAAACCCAACACAGGCATACTTTATACGTATGTGCCTAAAGACTGATTTAACAATGTCTTTTTTTTTTTTTTTATAGCCATATTTACAACAGCCGTAAGCTAGAAACTCAAATGTCCAAAGGCAGGATGGTAAGTACGTCGGGTACATTCACATCATGAAAGGGCATACAGCCATGAAACTGAACGACCTCCTGCTGACTGAATCTCACAAACAAAATGCTGAGGGGAAGAAGCCAAACATATGAGAACGCATACTCTATGCTTCCACGTATATAAAGCCTGAAAACAGAAAAACTACATATTCGGAAGGAAAGTGCAGTGACTGGGAGTGGATACAAGGAGGGCTTCTGGGTTAGAAAATGTTACTCCTTGGCCTGGGTAGTGGTTACACAGAGCTGCACACTTATGATCTGTGTTTGACTTGACCTGCGTAGTGGTTATACACAACTGCATACTTATGGATTTGTGTTTTTCTGTGTATTCTCCTGTAATAAAAAAATTATTTAAAAAAGGTAGATGACATGACATGAAATGCTATGCAAGACAAACAACTAAAAGAGAAATGAGGCAAAAAGATACATATGGTATGATTCCATCTGTGTAAACACAATCCAAACTTCTGTGTATTATCTGTACGGGTGCACACAGTAAAAAATGATAATAATAGGTACCTATTTTTATGGGATTTTTTTTTTTTTAACTGGGAGCACCAGGGCAGGGGAATTTTGCTTTGTACTTAACAGTTACCTATACCTAAAAATTTTTTGAAAATAGGAAAAGGAATACTTGCACTTGTTACAAATTCCAACAACTAAAAAGAGTATATAGTGAAAAGCTTCACTCCTATTTCAATAATTGTTTCCTGTTCTAATATATCTTGCCAAAATTATTCTTTGGGTATCAAAAGATTAAAGAAACCAGCAACACAAATAACAGAATAATACATAACACAGTTCTACACCTTGCTTTTTTATGATTTTGAGGTCATCCCACATTTGGACCTATTAAACCACCTTATTCTTTTTAATAGTTACAGGATTTTACCTCACGGATATGCTGTAATTTATTCAACCAGTTCCCTGAAAAGTACACTGACAGTGTTTTTAATATTCTGCTATATGAAAATAATGCTACGATCAATATCCTTGTATGCGTCTTTAAGTATTTATATAGGATAAATTCCTAAAAGTAAACTTACTGGATCACAGGACCCCTGCATCTCTAATGCCCCAAACTGTACCAACTGACACCCCCACCAGCAATGCATGACGCCTGCTTCCTCTAATGGTTTCCTCCATGGTGTCTATTTCACACTTAAATCTTTTATTTATTTGGGACATGTTTCTACAATATATGAAAAGCTCTTGAAAATGAGACAAAACCAGTAGCCCTTCAGAAAAAGGGGCAAAAGACATGAACCAACAGGCATGGGAAAAGAAGTGGAAATCGCTAGAGGAAACAGGTTTCTCACGTATCTACCTTTTTAGTAAAATTAATACCATTTATTGAATTGTTCATGAACTGCAACACAAGCTGTCTCATAGCAGGTTCCCACATACGCATTAGTTGTTTCCAGGCTTTCTATCTATTCTATTGGTCTACACTTATCATTCAAGGGTTCTGTTAGCTTAGAGACTGTCCCAACATCTGGCAGAGTAAACATTTGCTAATGAATTAATTCTCATCTACCCAGTTCAACCTGGGGAACCCACTTCTCCCGCACCACAAGAACTACTGTACCTGAGAGAAACCACGAGTAGAACTATAGGAACTGGTAATGGCATTACGGCTGGAGCTTGGGATGCCAACCGCACACGTGTTCGTCACGGAGCTCACAGACGAGGTGCGGGACCTCTTGTTCAAGTGGTCATCTGAGCTCTGGGAATGGAAACCTCTCTTCAGAGAACCAGGTCTAATAAAAGGGAAAAAGAGAGTTAAACGTGCTACTAAAAGCAGCACTCTTTGGAGGCTTCATCCAATCTGGTCACGGCACCTTTCTTAACATAACTGAAAGGAAGATGTACACATTCCTGGTTTTACTATTAACAATTTAGCTGAATACATCCAACAAAGTCAGTAAGGAAAAGCCAAATATTTAAAGATTAAATGCACAATTCCATTTTTAGAAAATGTACACTAACCTGTGGGGACAGGAGTGGGGAGAACAGGATGGGACTAGAGAAATTACTAAGGGACAAGAGGAAACTTTTTGAGGCAATGGATGTGATGTGTTCATTATACTGTACAGTGCTGGTTTCACATGTATATACACGTCAAAACCTATCAAAGTGTGCACTTTACCATATGTCAATTAAACTTCAATAAAGCTGTTTTTAAAAATTGGAATTTCAGAGTTAAGCTGAACCATTTTTCCTAAACTGCCAACTGAAACAGAAATTCCCTATACATCTTTATCAAGAACTAGTCATCCAACCTCTATTAAAATGTAGACAACTGACCATCTCCTAGAGTGATCCATTTCAACCAGGCACCAGCTTATTCTTATACTAGATTAAAATTTACTTCCTCTAACTTCCACCTGTGGCTTGTATTTGGAGCTGAACCAAACAAGTTGCTTTCCCTCTTTCATGTGACAGTCCTTCAGTTTTGGGGAGACCTTTATGCACCTCCCTATTTCTTCATTTCCCCTGAAGTTTTTGTCCTTTGGGCTAGTACTTCTGTACCTTCCAAAACCCCGCACCCATCACCACCACCTGCTTGGCTGCTCCAAATCCCTTTAACATCTTATCTGCTTCACTCAGAATGAATCCCCTCTTACAGTGCATGGACAGCCTGAACACAAACAGGAGACGTAAAGCAGGACTACAACTTCCCTGCTGCACTCTGGTCTCTGTTCTTCGAGTCAGGAAGGAGGTGCACATCAGCCTTCTGGGTAGCCAGATATTGGGGACTCAAAGCCAGCACCTAAGCTGTCCTGAGTTTTCTCACACATATTTCTCAGCCACTTTCTCTCCCATTCAGTTCCTCCTCAAATGTATTTTTAAACTCAAAACACAAATAAAATCTAATATACTGATATCAAGTTCCCAGAAACTTAACATTTACCGTAAATTTCATATTGCTGGATTTTATCCATCGCAAAACACCTGTGATCTTTGTTTATATACTTGGCCATCAGTCTTGGCACATTTCACCCATATTGATGTAAACACATTAAGTGGAATTAGAAGACAGTTAATTGTGTTACATTACTCAAAATATTCCTACCTGATGTGAGAGATCTGAACCTGAACTACTAATGCAATGCAAAAGCAAAGAGGAAAATCTACAGGGCAACGCTCTGGTAATACCCTTTTTCAAAATAGTCTACATCCATCCCATCCAGATGGGCTCTCACTTACTTAGGCACAAATGAAGCGGGGACTCCATTGGCCACCAGGGGCTCGAATGCTGAATGTCCACTTCCACTGCTATCATGGCGCCTGAGGCAAATAAAAAAAACTCTTGATAAAATAACTTTTTATCCTTACAGCATATATAATATCTCTAGGGAGCATGTGTTCCAGCTAGATAAGAAAAAGTTTGCTTCAAAGCCGTAGGATTCCGAAAGGTCAATTTAATCTAAGATTGTCCAGATAATAAGGAAAATATGAATTACGTCAAGACCTTTTGAACTAGTCAGGTGTTACTGGTTCTTTACTTGCTAACTTCACACTGAAGTGTTACAATCACAAATTTAACATATCGCCACCCACAAATTAAAAAAAAAAACAAACAAGCAACAAAAACCTTTAAGGACCAAGCCACACTCCCATGGTGCTCCAGAGGCTGATGTGGTAAGTCTGTCGGGAAAACCCTCGCCGGTCATGTGTGAGAACAGCCTATGCAAGGCGGCACGTGATCACTACTTATTCCAATTAGGGGAAAATAATACAGGATCCTCAGTTATGAACTTCCCAGAGTCAAGAAAAATTACCTCCCTGGAGAAGATGAGAAACCTGTGTGGACTGTAAGAATAGCTGTTGCCTCCTCTTCATCCTCACAACCCCTGCTACTCCTGCTTAGCTGGGTGACACCAGCTCAAACTCCTCACCTGCCACAGACCATAAGTCACATTTCCAGTCACCATCACCTCATCTTCTATATTATACAAATATATTTCCATTTATTAAGATTTCCCCTACTTAATTTAGTAATCCACAATATCAAAGCTGATCAACTCTGAAACTGTCGGGTATGAACAATCTGGTCTAGGTAATTGTGGCGGTGGTTATATTTTTCAGGTGTGGCATCTGATATCTCACCTTATACAGAGAAACCCCCTTCTCATTACCTTCTGTTATATACACCTTGTTTTGTACCCCTCCCCTGAACACTTATAGTCTTCAATCACCTTGTTTATTTCATTGTTTTTTAATTTGTCTATCTCCCTCAAGAAAGCCCCTTGAGGGTAGGGACTTTGTTTTATTCACTGCTCTATCCACAGTACCTAGAACAGGCCCTGGCACACAGTGGGTACCCAATTAATATTTGTTAAATTAAAAAAAGTGCGGAGTCCTTACTGATTCCTTGGAAAGCCATAAGTAGTTCTATATCATGACTAGCCACTTCATCTCTTAAATTTGGGAAACAGACTGTTTACTGTACTTCCGTTAAGGTATCACATAAGGCAAATAATGAAATTGGTTTTACTCTCATTACTGGTAAATCTACCACACTCTAGTCTTCACTCTTCTTTGGCAAGCATTTCCTTTAGCACAATTATGACTTTTAAACAGGTAGTTGGCCAAATAAATCAACAACACAAGATTGTAAGTGGAAGACTTTGAGCATTCTCTCTCAAATATAAAATTAAACATGCTAGTATCAAAAGTGTGAGGCTGATATGGCTAATACTTGTTGGTTTAACTCTAATACTTATAAAAAAAGTAGACTATAAAATTTATCTACCCATGGAAATGAACAGCATTAATGCCTTTGTTACCAGGCTCCTTCATGAAAGCCAGAGAAGGGAATATGAAGGTTCATAAACTAAAGTTGGCTTCTGTATATTTTTTGGGAATGATCTGTATTTCAACAAATTCCCAGGAGTACACAGGGAGGCTGTTTAGTAGTCTGCTGGGCCTATTACCTTCTTTTATTTTCCTGGCCATCTGAGAATATTTGGTCTTCCTCCTCCACTGTTCTTTTCTTCCTCTCCTTCAGGGCACTCAGTACAGTCTCCTTTGCACATGGGTCTGGAATATTACCTGATGGTGAGGACAGTGTTGAGCTGATTATCTGCTCTGGTCTGCAATGAAAAACAAAAATCTAGTATTAAAATATTTTAATTACTACACATTTAGCATAGATGCTAATAATAGGAAATCAAAACCCAAGCTAGCCAAAGTGTAATTTATACATTCACAGAAATTGCTCTTAGTGATTTAAGCCACCGTCAAGGGCAAAAAATTAAAAAAGGTTCAATGGCTACAATTTAGGGTTTCTCTCATTCAAATAAACAGTTATTTCTTCTTTTTCCTTCAGAGTTGTCAAAGGAATAACCACACAAGAGTAACAGAGAGTAGAGTGGACACAAAAGGGAATCTGTTCTTTCCACAATACTCACACTGGTGAACGAACCAACTTGCTATCAGGAGGAGCAATCCTCACTGTCACTGGGCTGCACACCATCTTGGAATTACGTGCAGACAGCACCGTCTTCTTGTGGTAACCGTTCCAGCACACCGTGGGAAGTGCCCCCAGGAAGGAATATTGGGCCTGCTGGATTGGGTAACTTCTCCGAGGTGTTATTACAAACCGATTTGGCAAAGTCCCACAATTCCTGCAAAGAATGGGAGATACGCCATGGAAGCAAAGAAGTATAAAAGAATGTCAGAAAGTTAAAGTGGCCAAACAACCATGTGGGTTTGGACGTCTTTCAGAGAGCTTAAATCTCTTTCTAACACAGAACACAATATTTCTATGGCAACTTTCCCCCATTCTATTTAAGGGTAGAAATTAGCAGCTGCTTAGCAACTGTCTCAACAAGGGACTTCAACAATTTGCTAGGGAAGCTGGAACCCCTGCCCATGCAATGGCATACGAGTGTGTGTTGGGGTGCACAGGGAGGAATTCTTCAAGAATTCTTCAATCTTTTCAGTCTTTTACGCTAAAACTCCAGTAACGAATACACCCAAAGCCAAACAATTTTAACCAGTTTCCACACCTAAATGTTCACCTTCTCAAACAAATGTACTTATCAAGAATCTAACATTTTCACCAAATTTTTGTATTCGCCTGTATCACCTCAGCTATTGGGACTAAATAAAAATGTCTCTTTAATTTGAATTCTCTGGAACACTTCGAGTTCTGCTAATTGATATAATTTCTCACTGGTCCAAAGACCAAAATACACTACAGACTATGCTTGAAAGAAAAAGTCATTTTCACTCGAAATAGAAATATTAGTGCTTTATCAAATATACTGCTAAATCTGTAATCCCCCAAACCGACCCAAACCCGCTGCCGCTGCCGTTGATTCCCACTCACAGCGACCCTACAGGGCAGAAGAGAACCGCCCCCAGGGTTTCCAAGGCTTAATCTTTACGGAAAGAGACCGCCACATCTCCCTCCCGCAAAGCGGCTGGTGGGTCACACCGCGGACCTTTGAGTCAGAGTGGGCGCTTTCACCACTGAGCCACCAGGGCTCCCCGCTGAATCTATACTACACGAAAATTCTGGCGGTTTTAAGAACTGGGAGGGCGGGGAAAGCGCTGGCCTCACATCTCCTTCCACCAGCGGAGAGGAGGGCAGGAGGCCACGGACACGCCAAGCGTTTAAAGAAGGCAAAAATCACAGGGAAGCCGCTTCCGACTGAACGCAAACCAACGAAACGACCAAACACCTAAGTCCTCGCCTTAACGCCCCCCAACAGACACCGACAAGGGCCCCGGAAGCCCTACCGCCGGGGCAGCCTCCTCGAGGCTCGGAGCACAGGCGTGGGGGGCCCGGGCTGCGCGCGGTGGCCGAGGCCGGCCGAGGGCGCCGGCGGCGAGGGCCGGGCGGCCGGGCGGAGGGCGGCGGGCCGGCGGCCGGGCCCCTGCGGCGGGTCCCGGGCCTCCCGAGCGGGCGGAGGCCGCGGAGGGCCGGGCTTGCCCAGGTAGCTGCCCATGAGCAGCAGCTCAGCCGCGGCGGGCCCCTCGAGCAGCGCCCGCGGCTCCAGCAGGCTGCCGTTCACTGCCGGCTTGGCCGGCGGCGAGGGCGGCCGCGTCCGCTGGCGCCGCGCGTTCCGACCCGGCGCCGAGGCGCGCGCACCCCGGGGCTCGCGGCTCAGTCCCCACCAGGCCGCGGTAGCCCCCACGGCCAGCCAGGCCAGCGCGGCCGCCGCCGGCACCAGGAGCAGCACGAGGCCGAGCAGCGAGAGGCCGAGCAGCGAGAGGCCGACGAGCGCCGCCCCGGCCGGGCCGCCGCAGCCCCCGCCCCGGCCGTCCCTGACGCCGGCTGCCGGCCGCCGCCGCTCGCCTCCTCCAGCCGCCGCAGCCGCCGGAGACATCCCGGCTCCGCGCCGCGGAGGACTTAAATATCCCAGCGTGCACCGCGCGGCGCGCCGCGTCACCGCGCCGGCGACGTCACTGCGCACGCGACGGCGCGGAGCGACGCCATTGCTTGGCAACTCGGTAGACCGAGACCGAATTTGAAAAACGCGGCTTTGCTCGAGAAGCGAGCTCTGAGTCTCGAGGTTTCCCGCGTGTCTCCCCGCAGTGCACCAACCAGACATGATCCTGTGGAAGAATCTTGTTAAAAATAAAAGCAGGGAAAGTACTCACCTAATCCTTACTTCATGATATTCTCACGTAATTCCGAACCCTAGATGTTTTCCAGGGGCTCATCTCCCCTCCTGGAAACCCCGGTGGCCTGGTTAAGACCTACGGCTGTTACCCGAAGGTCGGCAGTCAGTCCACCAGGCGCTCCCTGGAAACCGTAGGGGGCAGCTCTCTGCCCTATAGGGTCGCTATGAGTCGGAATCGACAGCAACAGGGTAATCTCCCCTCCGGAAACCTTGTGGCGCAGCGATTAGAGTGCTCCGCTGCCAGCCGAAATGGCGGTGGTTTGAACCCAGCAGCCGCTTTCCAAGAGAAAGATTGGCAGTTTCCTCCCGTGAAGATAACCCGCTGCTGTCGAGTCGATTCTGACTCAGAGCGACCCTACGGGACAGAGTAGAACTGCCCCACAGGGTTTCCAAGGAGCGCCTGGCGGATTACAACTGCGGACCTTTCGGTTCGCAGCGGTAGCTCTTAACCCCTACGGCGCCAGGGTTTCCCTGTAAAGATTACAGCCTTCGAAACCCTATGGGGCAGCTTACTCTGTCCTATGGGATCTCTATGAACCGGCATCCACAGCAAAAAGTATATTTTTGTTGTTGTTTTTAAGGTTAATCTCCCCTCCAGGGCCGCTATGAGTAGGAATCCACCGGACAGCAATGGGTTTAATCTCCCAGAAGGGATCGTTACCAAGCACTTGCCACAATTGCTAACAGAGACTGAGTTTTTCAGTTACCTTGTTTACTCCAAAATATAAATAGCTAGAGGGGACTAACTTCAACAGCAATAGGGAAAAGCAAGACCAAACCAACCATCCTATTAAACGTAGAACTAAAAACCAAACCAAACCCAGTGCCGTTGGGCTGATTCCGGACTCATAGCGACCCTATAGGGCAGAGTAGAACTGTCCCTTAGGGTTTCCAAGGCTGTAAATCTTTAGGGGAGCGACTGCCACATATTTCTTCCGTGGAGTTGCTGGTCGTTTGAACCGCCGACCTTTTAGATCGCAGCTGACCGCTTCAACTACTGTGCTACCAGGGCTCCTGAACTAGTTCTAATAAATTTTGGATCAGAGAGTCCCTAGGGCTGCTGCTTCAGGTCCTGAATCTGAGTTTCTACAGTACAAGCTGGTTAAGCAGTGCTAAAAAACAAACAAACCCAGTGCTGTCAAGTCGATTCCCTACCAAATTTTGAAGATTAATGACCAGTTCACCTATGTTAAATTTGGTGGTCAGAGAAAATAGCGGTTGCCTAGGGCTGCAGAGTAGGGTGGGGGTGGTGGGGAATGGGAGTGATTGCTAAGGGTTACAGGGTTTCATTTTCAGGGAAGAAAAAAGTGTTTTAAAATTAGATTCTCGGGATGGTTGCACAACCCTGTGACTATACTAAAAAACACTGAATTGAATTCAATTTAAATGGGTGAATTGTATGAGATGTGAATCATATCTTAACAAAGCTGTTGAAAAAAAATTGGTAGTATGCCAATCCAGATTTTGACCTAGCTCAGCTTTCTCAGCGTAACTCATTCATTGATTTCTTCATTCCATTACTGATGTACACTCAAATGACTTGGGGGGAGGGGGGTAAGGTCTAGAAGCCCTCGGTTTGGTAGCAAAGAAATATGTGTAAATAGAAAACTACAGTTCATAGAGGCACAGAAAGAGAAGGCATGATAAATGGGCAGGAGGGCCAGGGAGGTGCGACTTGAGCTAAAACAGCTGGCTAAACCAGGCTCCAGGCAGGCACGCAGAGACGGAAACGAGTGTGATGCAAGAGTTTCCAAATAGTTCAGTATGGCCGGAGATGCAGGTGTTTGGGGGGGTAAGGAGGTTGGAAATGTACGCAGGGCTTAGCAAAGGTGCCTCTGAGGCAACTTGGAGAGATAAGCCAGCTCGGCTTCTATCAGTTTAATATTTTGTGATTTTACATAAAATTTCATTTGAAAGGAAAAGTGGGTAGGCTATCTTGCTTTAAAAAAAAATCTAATTCAATTACAGATGAGAAGACCCAATCCAGAAAAGTAACATGGCTTATCCAACATTACACAGTAACCTGCTGCCATCGAGCAGATTCCAACTTATAGCGACTGTCATGGATTGAATTATGTCCCCCAAAAATGTGTGCATCAGTTTGGCTGGGCCATGATTCCTGGTATTGTGTGATTTTCCTGTATGTTGTAAATCCTGCCTCTATGATGTTAATGAGGGAGGATAGGTGGCACTTGCGTGAGTGAGACAGGACTCAATCTACAAGACTGGATTGTGTTTTGAGATGTCTTGAGATATAAAAGAAAGAAGCAAGCAGAGAGACATGGGGACCTCATACCACTAAGACAGCAATGCTGGGAGCAGAGCACATCCTTTGGACCCAGGGTCCCTGAGCAAAGATGCTCCCAGTCCAGGGGAACATTGATGAGAAGGCCAACAGAGAGAGAAAGCCTTCCCCTGGAGCTGATGCCCTGAATTTGGACTTTTAGCCTACTTTACTGTGAGAAAATAAACTTCTCTTTGTGAAAGCCATCCACTTGTAGTATTTCTGTTATAGCAGCACTAGATGACTAAGACAGCGACCTTGCAGAGCGGAGCAGAACTGCTCCACAGGGTTTGCAAGGCTGTAGTCTTTATGGAAGCAGACAGCCACATCTCCCGGCTGCTGGGTTCAAATCACCAACCTTTCAGTTAGCAGCCTAGCTCTTTAACTACCAGGGCTCCTCTACACAGTAAATTAGAAAAGTAGTAGCATAGAAAAGAACTCCAAATTCCTCAGACATTGCTCTTTTTGACACAGTAAATAACTGCTTCATATTCTGGATTACAAGGAACAGAGACATGGCAGAGAACGCCTGGAAACTGCAGGGGTCACAGAACCCCTTCACTGGCAAGTAGTCAGCTCCAAGTCTGAATGGTAAACCTACAGAACCTGGAAACCACATAAGGAAAAGGAACAATTTCTGAAGCCAAAGCTCATACTTTAAAACAGAATAAATGAAATTAGCCATCTGTGGACGTGTCCTGAGGGCTTTTCCAAGTCCACAGCCCGGATCAGGCTGCAATCTCAGGAAGCTACGGCTAGAATATAACTGATGAGACTGAAACTGTTCTGGTTTTACAGTGTTGGATTCATTCTCAAGATAGAAATGCCCCTTCAGTAGAGAAAAACAATCCAGTGGGCTACCTATTGGAAGCATTCTCCCCAAATATTATTGTTTGTTCTGACTTCATGGTGACCAAGCAACTTCATGCTCCGTGCTTTGGTTCCCTCAGTTGCCTAGCATATATTGCAGGCAGTAAGACAAAACTAACCATGAGTCTTGTCTTGACCGCCCACACAGACTCTGTGGCTCCTCCTCAGTGAAAGCATCACCACCCGGGAGAGCTGGAAGGGATAAAAGAGGCCGGCCTCACAATAACCAAACTCACGAGAAACAACTGTATAGACCAGAAACCAATTTACTTGTACTGAAGTATATTTCTTTCCAGTCTCTAGAATATTCTATATGCAAAAAGACAATATAAGCAGCTAAAAGATAAGCTAAAATTTGGGAAAAAAACAATTCTAATGCACATAACCAAAAAAGGATTACCAGTTGCTGTCGATTTTGACTCATGGTGACCCCATGTGTGTCAGAGTAGAACTATCCCCCATAGGGTTTTCTTTGGTTATTTAAAAATTTTATTTTATTGTTGTTGTTGAGAACGTACACAGCAAAACATACACCAATTCAACAGTTTCTACATGTACCATTTAGCGACACTGATTGCATTCTTCAAGTTCTGCAACCATTCTCACTCTCCTTTTCTGAGTTGTTCCTTCCCATTAACATAAACTCACTGTCCCCCAAGGTTTCTATCTTTCAATTTGCTGTTCTTGCTTTGATCCCATATAGTTCTTAAAAGAGCATAATGCTCAAGGCAGACCTTTTTTACTAGCAGAGCTAAATTATTGTTTGGTTTTAAGATTTCAGGGGATAGTTTCGGTTTAAGGTTTAAAGATTATCTCAGGGCAATAATTTCAGGCGTTCATCTACCATCATGGTTCCAGGAAGTCTGGAGTCCATGAGAATTTGAAGTTCTCTTTTACATTTTCCCCCTTTTGATCAGGATTCTTCTATAGATCTTTGACCCAAATGTTCAGGAACGGTAGCCAGGCACCATCCAGTTTTTCTGGTCTCATGGGAAAAGAGGTGGTTGTTCATGGAGTCATTTAGCCACACATTCCATATTTCTCCTTCTATTCCTGACTCTCTTCTTCCTCTGTTGCTCCAGGCAAATAGAGACCAACTGTTGTGCCTTGGGTGGCTGCTTGCAAACTTTTAAGACCCCAGGCACTACACAACAAACTGGGCGGTAGAACAGAAGCACTAAACATATTAGGCCAATTTAACTGGGATGTCCCATGAAACCATGACCCTAAACCTCCAAATCAAGGAACCAAATCCCATGAGGTGTTTGGTTGTACATAATCAGCTTCAGCAGCTACTCTTTTTTGTTGTTGTTGTAAATGTATCATCACACAACATCTGCCAGTTCAACTTTTTACAGGTGTACAACTTACTGACAGCAATTACAATAATCTGCTGTGCAATCCTACACTTCATCAATGAGATATTTCTATCACCCTTAACCCCCCTTTCTACCTCCCTCCCGCCCCAGGTAACCACTAATAAACTTTGGTTTCTATACATTTGCCTTTTCTTGTCTGTTTATTTAAATAAGATTACACAATATTTATCCTTTTGTAATTGACTTATTTTACTTGGCATAATGTCTTCAAGCTCCATCCATACTGTAGTGTGTATCAAGACTTCATTTTCCTCTGTGCTGAACAGTATTCCACTGTATGTATGTACCATATTTTGTTTATCCATTCGTCCGTTGATGAGCATGTAGGTTGTCTCCACCTTTTGGCTGTTGTCAATAGTACTGCAGTGAACACTGGTGTACAGGTTGGAGCCTCTGCTTTCAAGTCTTTTGGGCGTATACTCAGGAGTGGAATTGCTGGATCATATGTTAGTTCTGGAGCCCTGGTGGTGCAGTGGTTAAGCGGTTGGCTGCTAACCAAAGGGCTGGTAGTTCTAATCCACCAGTTGCTCCTTGGAAACCCTATGGGGCAGTTCTACTCTGCCCTACAGGGTTGCTATGAGTCGGAATTGACTTGAGAGAAATGGGTTTAGTTTTTTCGTTGTTGTTGCTACGGTAGTTATATATTTCGTTTTTTGAGGAAATGCCACACTGTTTTCCTCAATGGAAAATGTACCATTTTGCATTTCCACCACCAATAGGTAAAGGTTCCAGTTTCCCCACATCCTCGCCAGCATTTGTTATTTTCTGTTTTTTCCCCCCCAATTTTAGCCATCCTAGTGGGAGTGAAATGGTATCTCATTGTGGTTTTGATTTGCATCTCTCTGATGGCTAATGGGAACCTTAGTTGCACAGTGGTTAAGGGCTCGTCTGCTAACCAAAAGGTTGGCAGTTTGAATCCTCCTTGGAAACCCTATGGGACAGTTCTACTCTGTCCTGTAAGTGACGCTATGATTTGGATTGATTTGATGGGAACAGATTTGGTTTTTTGGTTTGGATGGTTAATGGCACTAAGGATCCATAGGGTTTTCAATGGCTGATTTTTTGGAAGTAGATAGAGGGCACCATTTTCCTAGTACCAGAAGACTTGGTAAACCAACTAGTAATCAGGAAGAAACTCTTAAGGATGTTCTCCTACCTGTTGCCGTTGAGTTGATTCCAACTCACAGCAACCCTATAGGACAGAGTAGAACTGCCCCATAGGGTTTCCAAGGAGCACCTGGTAGATTCGAACTGCCAACCTTTTGGTTAGCAACTGTAGCTCTATAACCACTATGCCACCAGGGTTTCCTCCATTTCTCCTACTAAACTAAATTTACTTAATGGCAGTATTAGTAGGTGGAGTCACAGCAAGCATATATGGAAAACCCTCCCCAGGTGATTCTAATATATGATCCTGATTAAGAACCATTACAGTAAAGATTCATGAAATAATGCCAACCATGTATTTTCATTTGCAGTGAGTTATAGATCTGGCTCAAGGACAAAACCTGATATCTGTCTGGAGCCATCTACTCTAAGGGCGCTGCTGGTACATAAAGCTTTATTTATTAAATTCAAAAATATTTCTGGCATGGGGATTAAGAAATTCCTAGCAGAAATAACACCTAGGCAAAGGTTTGAAGGATGATAGAGTTTACCAGGTATGCAGAGCAGTAAGGGAAAATGTCTGGAAGCCTGTTCAAGTCTGAGAAAGTTGGGAGCTAAAGTTATAGATTTGGGAGTCATCAGCATAATGACCATAGTTAAAACCAAGAGGATACAAGATATTGCTCAGGGAAGGGAAGTAGAATAAGGACAGAACAGGTCTAAGAACCAAACCCTGGAGGAAAATTTAGAGTGGGCTTAGGAAGAGAATTGCTACAGAAAATTAATGGTCAGTGATAAGGGAGAATCATGAAAAATTTGGTGTCAAGGAAATCAAGGGAAGATAAAGTTTCAAGGGAGGGTTCCCCCTGCCCCAGCTGAAAGGTCAGCTGAGGACTGAGAAGTACTCACTGGGTGTGACCATGAGGAAGGCTGAGGACTGAGAAGTACTCACTGGGTGTGACCATCAGGAAGGCTGAGGACTGAGAAGTACTCACTGGGTGTGACCATCAGGAAGGCTGAGGACTGAGAAGTACTCACTGGGTGTGACCATCAGGAAGGCTGAGGACTGAGAAGTACTCACTGGGTGTGACCATCAGGAAGGCTGAGGACTGAGAAGTACTCACTGGGTGTGACCATCAGGAAGGCTGAGGACCGAGAAGTACTCACTGGGTGTGACCATGAGGAAGGCTGAGGACTGAGAAGTACTCACTGGGTGTGACCATCAGGAAGGCTGAGGACTGAGAAGTACTCACTGGGTGTGACCATCAGGAAGGCTGAGGACTGAGAAGTACTCACTGGGTGTGACCATGAGGAAGGCTGAGGACTGAGAAGTACTCACTGGGTGTGACCATGAGGAAGGCTGAGGACTGAGAAGTACTCACTGGGTGTGACCATGAGGAAGGCTGAGGACTGAGAAGTACTCACTGGGTGTGACCATCAGGAAGGCTGAGGACTGAGAAGTACTCACTGGGTGTGACCATCAGGAAGGCTGAGGACTGAGAAGTACTCACTGGGTGTGACCATGAGGAAGGCTGAGGACTGAGAAGTACTCACTGGGTGTGACCATGAGGAAGGCTGAGGACTGAGAAGTACTCACTGGGTGTGACCATGAGGAAGGCTGAGGACTGAGAAGTACTCACTGGGTGTGACCATCAGGAAGGCTGAGGACTGAGAAGTACTCACTGGGTGTGACCATGAGGAAGGCTGAGGACTGAGAAGTACTCACTGGGTGTGACCATCAGGAAGGCTGAGGACTGAGAAGTACTCACTGGGTGTGACCATGAGGAAGGCTGAGGACTGAGAAGTACTCACTGGGTGTGACCATGAGGAAGGCTGAGGACTGAGAAGTACTCACTGGGTGTGACCATCAGGAAGGCACCAGTGAGTGCAGTAGCATCAGCGTTAGTGGAACGATGGGACAAAGGCCAAGCTGCGGTGGGGGGAAGAGTGAACAGAAGGTGAGGAAACAGAGACAGTCAAACTTCCCGTTCAAGAAACTTGGATAATAAGAGGAGGATAAAATAGCTCAGCAAGGGTCTTTTAAATTATCCTATATGACTAGAGTTCAAAGGAGAGATTGGAGCTAGCTACAATGTGAAAGCTATCAGTGTACAAACGTCACGAGACTAAGATAACTCGGGAATGGCTGTAGAAAAAAGAGATCAGGGACCTGAGCCCTGGGGCACCCCAGTGTTTAGAATAGATGGACACACAAAAAGCACAAATCATAGAGTAAGATATAGATAAATATGACCATGTTAAAACTGAACACTTCTGTATGCAAAAATATAACATAAGCAACTAAACGGCAAGTCAAGATTGGGGAAAAACAACTCAAATGCATGTAACCAAAAGAGGATTACCAGTTGCTGTCAATTCTGACACATGTGAGCACATGTGGATTAGTATAAAACTGTGCTCCATAGGGCTTTCAATGGCTGATTTTTCAACAGTAGATTGCCAGGCCTTTCTTCAAAAGTCCCTCTGGGTGTCTTTGAACCTCTGACCTTTTGGTTAGCAGCTGAGCGCATTAAGCATTTTCACCACCCATGAACTCCAAAAACTGGAGTAACTAGAATTTATAAGGAACTCCAAAGAATCAACATCAAAAACATGGCCTAACTTTTAAAAAGGAAAATTGATATAAAAAAGCACTTTACTGAATCACCACCACAAATCACTACCATCGAGTCGATTTCAACTCATAGCAGCATTACAGGACAAAGTATAACTGCCACATGGGATTTCCAAGGCTGTAAATCTCTGTGGAAGCAGACTGCCACATCCTTCTCCCGCACAGTGGCTGGTGGGTTTGAACCAGTGACCTTCTGCTTAGCAGCCAAGTGCTTTAATCACTGTGTCACTAGGGCTCCCATTCATTGAATGTTGTTGTTAGGTGCTGTCGAGTCGGTTCTGACTCACAGCAACCCTATGTACAAGAGAAGGAAACACCGACCAGTCCTGTGCCGTTTCCACAATCCTTGCTATATTTGACCCATTCTTGTAGCTGCTGTGTCAATACACTTTATCGAGGGTCTTCCTCTTTTTTGCTGACCCTCTACTTTACAAACATGATGTCCTGCTCCAGGGTCTGGTCCCTCCTGATAACATATCCAAAGTACGTGAGCAAAGTCTCGCGATCCTCACTTCTAAGGAGTGTTCTGGCTGTACTTCTTCCAAGAAAGATTTGTCCCTTCTTCTGGCAGTCCGTAGTATATACGATATTCTTCAGTCTTCCTTACTCATCTGTCCAGCTTTTGCATGCATATGAGGAGATTGAAAATACCATGGCTACAGTCAGGCACACCTTAGTTCTCAAAGTGACATCTTTGCTTTTTAACACTTTAAAGAGGTCTTTTGCAGCAGATTTGCCCAATGCAATGTGTTGTTTGATTTTTTGACTGCCGCTTCCATGGGTGTTGGTTGTGGATCCAAGTAAAACGAAGTCCTTGACAACTTCAATCTTTTCTCTGTTTATCATGATGTTGCTCCTTGGTCCAGTTGTGAGGATTTTTGTTTTCTTTATGTTGAGGTGTAATCCATACTGAAGGCTGTAGTCTTTGATCTTCATCAATAAGTGTTTCAAGCCCTCTTCACTTTCAGGAAGCAAGCTTGTGTCATCTGCATAACGCAGATTGTTAGTAAGTCTTCCTCCGATCCTGGTGCCTCGTTCTTCTTCATATAGTCCAACTTCTAGGATTATTTGCGTAGCATACAGATTGAATAAAAATGGTGAAAGGATATAACTCTGACACACAATTTTTCTGATTTTAAACCACACAGTATCCCCTTGTTCTGTTCGAACAACTGCCTCTTGGTTTATGTACAGGTTCCACATGAGCACAATTAAGTATTCTGTAATTCCCTTCTTCGCAATGTTATCCATAATTTGTTATGATTCACACAGTCGAACGTCTCTGCACAGAATACTTTCTGGTAGTCTCTGCTTTCAGCGAAGAACTATCCGACATCAGCAATGACATCCCTCATTCCACGTCCTCTTCTGAATCTGGCTCGAATTTCTGGCAGTTTGCTGTGGATGTACTGCTGCAACCATTTTTGAACTATCTTCAGTAGAATTATACTTGTATGAATGACATTGTTCAATAATTTCTGCATTCTGTTGGATCACCATTCTTTGGAATGGCATAAATACGGATCTCTTCCAGTCGGTTGGTCAGGTAGGTGTCTTCCAAATTTCCTGGCATAGACGAGTGAGCACTTCCAACACTGCATCTACTGACGAAACATCTCCATTGGTATTCCGTCACCTCCTGGAGCCTTGTTTTTCACCATTCCCTTCAGTGCAGCTTGGGCTTCTTCCTTCAGCACCATCAGTTCTTGATCATATACTACTTTCTGAAATGGGTAAACATCAAGCAAATCTTTTTGGTACAGTGACTCTATATATTCCTTCCATCTGCTCTTGAGGCTTCCTGCATTGTTCAATATTTTGCCCATGTTATTGTTATTGTTAGGTGTTGTAGAGCTGGTTCCAACTCTTAGTGATCTATGTACAACTGAATGGAACACTGCCTGGTCCTGCACCATCCTCACAATCATTGTTATGCTTGAGCCCATTGTTGCAGCCACAGTTTCAATCTATCTCATTGAAGGTCTTCCTCTTTTTCACTGACCCTCTACTTTAGAAGCATGATGTCCTTTTCCACGGACTGGTCCCTCCTGATAACATGTCCAAAGCATGTGAGATGAAGTCTTGCCATCCTTGCTTCTAAGGGGCACCCTAGCTGTACTTCTTCCAAGACAGATTTTGCCCATAGAAACCTTCAATATTGTAACTTGAGGCTTGATTTTTTTTCTTCACTTCTTTCAGCTTGAGAAATGCTGAGCTTGTTCTTCCCTTTTGGTTTTCTAACTCCTTTGCACATGTCATCATAATACTTTCTATTCTTGAGCTGCCCTCTGAAATCTTCTGTTCAGTTCTTTTATGTGACCATTTGTTCCGTTTGCTTTAGCTACTCTACCACTTGTCTGTTAGTGTGTTGTACTGTGGTGACTTGCGTGTTGCTGCGATGGTGGAAGCTATGTCACCAGTATTTCATATACCAATAGGGTCACCCATTGTGATGGTTAAGATCGTATGTCAACTTGGCTGGGCCATGATTCTCAGTGTTTATATGTGATTACTCCCATGATGGGATCTGCTGTGAATCACCAATCAGTTGAAAGGAAGTTTCCTTGGGGGTGTGGCCTGCATTCAAATATAAGCAGACATTCTGGCTTTTTGTTCGCTCTGGATCCTGTGGCTGCCTCCTGTTTATCTGACCTCAGTTCTTGGGACTTGAGCTATCAGCTTATCTGCCGATCTTGGAATTTGTCCATCTTCACAGCCTATAAGCGGAGCCCTGCTCTCTGACCTGCTGATCTTGTGTTCACCAGCCCCTGCAGGTACGTGAATCAGGAGAAGTCTTGTGGTCCTGCCTGCCAATCTTGGAATTCATAGATATTCACAGCCTGTGAGCAAGAGCCCTGCTTTCCGACCTACTGATTTTGGATTTGCCAGCCCCTGTGGCTACATGGATTCGGAGAAGCCTCTATTCTAATCGATGGACTTGGGATGTTCCACCTCTACAGCCATGTGAGCCATTTCCTTGATGTAAATATCTCTATATATTTATATGCTTTACTGGGTTTGCTTCTCTAGAGAACCCAGTCTAAGACACCCATGGTGGACAGATTTCAGCAGAGCTTTCAGACTAGGAAAAAGGCCCTGCAGATCTATTTATAAAAAAAAAAATTGGCCAATGAGAATCTTATAAATAGCAGCAGAGCAATGTCTGATATAGTACTGGAAGATGAACCCCTCAGGTTGGAAAGCACTCAAAATACAACTGGGTAAGAGCTGCCTCCTCAAAGTAGAGTTGACCTTAATGATGTGGATGGAGTAAAGCTTTCAGAACCTTCATTTGCTGATGTGGCATGACTCAAAATGAGAAGAAACAGTTGCAAACATCCACTAATAATGGGAACGTGGAATGTACAAAGTACGAATCTAGGAAAATTGAAAGTCATCAAAAATGAAATAGAATGCATAAAGATTGATATCCTGGGCTTTAGTGAGTTGGAATGGACTGGTTTTGGCCATTTTGATAAATTGAAGAAGAAAGGTATGGTATTCGTTATCAAGAAGAACATCTCAAGGTCAATTCTGAAGGACAATGCTGTCAGTGATAATATCTACAGACCTACCAGGAAGACCTTTCACCATATCTATCCAATCTGTATGCTGGGCAAATAATCCAAGAAGCTGGACTGTATGAAGAAGAACATGGCATCAGGATTGGAGGAAGACATTAACAACCTGTGATATGCAGATGACACAACCTTGCTTGCTGAAAGTGAAGAGGACTTGAAGCACTTACTGATGGAGATCAAAGACCACAGCCTTCAGTAGGGATTACACCTCAACATAAAGAAAAAAGAAATCCTCACAATTAGACCAACAAGCAATATCATGATAAATAGAAAAATGACTGAAGTTGTCAAGGACTTCATTTTACTTGGATCCACAATAAAAGCCCATGGAAGCAGCAATCAAGAAATCAATGTATCAAATTGGACAAACCTGCTGCAAGAGACCTCTTTAAAGTCTTAAAAAGCAAAGATGTCACCTTAAAGACTAAGATGCACCTGAGCCAAGCCATGATGTTTTCAGTCGCCTCATATGCATGCAAAAGCTGGACAATGAATAAGGAAGACTGAAGAAGAATTGATGCCTTTGAATTATGTTGTTGGCGAAGAATATTGAATATACCATGGACTGCCAGAATGACGAACAAATCTTTCTTGGAAGAGGTACAGACAGAATGCTCCTTAGAAGCGAGGATGGTGAGACTTCATCTCATGTACTTTAGGAGTGTTATTAGGAGAGACCAGTTCCTGGAGAAGGATATCATGCTTGGTAAGCTAGAGGGTCAGCGAAAAAGAGGAAGACCTTCAACGAGATGGACTGACACAGTGTCTCCAAGAATGAGCTCAAGCATAGCAATGATGCCATCTCGAGCATACCAATGATGGTGAGGATGGTGCAGGACTGGGCAGTGTTTGTGTTGTACACAGGGTCACTATGAATCAGAACCGACTGCACAGCACCTAATGACAACAAGGAAGACCAGTTAATACTATTATTATTCAAACTTATGCACCAACCACTAATACCAAAAATGAAGAAACTGAAGATTTTTACCAACTTCCACAGCCTGAAATTGATCAAACGTGCAATCAGGATGCACTGATAATTACTGGTGACGGGAATGCGAAAGTTGGAAACAAAGAAGAAGGAGCGGTAGTTGGAAAATATGGCCATAGTGATAGAAATGACACCAGATTCTCGTGATACAATTTTGCAAGACCAATGACTTATTCATTGCAAATACCTTTTTTCAACAACATAAATGGTGATCATACATGTGGACTTCACTGGATGGTATACACAGGAATCAAATCGATTACATCTGTGAAAAGAGATGATGGAGAAGCTCAATGTCGTCAGTCAGAATACGGCCAGGGACCAAATGCAGAACACACTATCATTTGCTCATATGCAAGTTCAGGTTGAAGTTGAAGAAAATTCAAAACAAGTCCACAAGAGCCATAGTATAATGTTGAGTATATCCCACCTGAATGTAGAGACCATCTCAAGAAGAGATTTGATGCATTGAACACTAATGACTGAAGACCACATTAGTTGTGGGATGACATCAAGGACATCATCCATGAAGAAAGCAAAAGGTCATTAAAGAGATGGGAAAGAAAGAAAAGACCACAATGGATGTCAGAAGAAACTCTGAAACTTGCTCTTGAATTTACTGAATAAAAACCAAAACCAAACCTGTTGCCCTTGAGTTAATTCGAACTCATAGTGACCCTACAGGACAAAGAACTGCCCCATACAGTTTCCCAAAATAGCTAAAAAAATATATATATATATACATATAACTTTTTTGTAATCTAGGAAAGGCTTATTAAGGTGAGAGGATAGCATTTTGATTTCATTTGCACAAATAGGAAGAATTTAATAGGTCTTTTTGAAAGTTTAATAGTTAAAATCAAATATGGCAAGGATGTGGAACAAAAGGAACTCATATGTTGTTTGTGGGTGTATAAAACAGTACAATTTGAAGAGCAATTTGGCAATATGGTGGCACTGTGGTTAAGAGCTTGGCTGCTAACCAAAAAGTCAGCAGTTTGAATCCACTAGTGGCTCCTTGGAAACCCTATGGGACAGTTCTACTCTGTCCTGTAGGGTCACTATGATTCAGAATTGACTAGATGGCAACGAGTTTTTATTTTATTTTATTTTATTTTTTTAGTAAGGCTGAAGAATTTGTTTCTTATAACCTAAAATTGCATTTCTGGGTACAAATATAGTTATTGCAGCATCATTTGTATTATTATCAATTTGAACACCCCTAAAAAATTTTTTTTTTAAATGTCTAACACTTGCTTGTCAGTTTGTCATACTGTGGTAGCTTGTGTGTTGCTGTGATGCTGGAGGCTATGCCACCAGTACTTCAAATACCAGCAGGTTTACCCCTGGTGGACAGGTTTCAGCAGAACTTCCAGACTAAGACAGATTAGGAAGAAGGACTTGGCAATCTGCTTCTGAAAAAAGTTAG
The DNA here is from genome assembly GCF_030014295.1 of Loxodonta africana. Lineage (NCBI taxonomy): Eukaryota > Metazoa > Chordata > Mammalia > Proboscidea > Elephantidae > Loxodonta > Loxodonta africana. The sequence continues at coordinate 106,487,325 of NC_087353.1, forward strand.
CCAGTCAAAACCTCAAAAATAGCAGCAGAACATTGTTTGATATAGTGCTGGAAGACGAGCCCCTTAGGTTGGAAAGGCACTCAAAATACATGGGGAAGGGCTGCCTCCTCTAAGTAAAGTCGACTTTAATGATGTGGATGGAGTAAAACATTTGGGACCTTCATTTGCTGATGTGGCATGACTCAAAATGAGAAGAAACACCTGCAAACATCAATTAGTAACTGGAATGTGGAATGTACAAAGTATGAATCCTGGAAAGTTGGAAGTCGTCAAAAATGAAATGGAATGCATAAAGATCGATATCTCGGGCATTAGTGAGCTGAAATGGACTGGTATTAGCCATTTTGAACTGGATAATCATATGGTCTACAATGCTGGGAATGAAAAATTGAAGAGGAATGGCATTGCATTCATCCTCAAAAAAAAGAACAATTCAAGATCTATCCTAAAGTACAATGCTGTCAGTGATAGGATAATATTCGTGTGCCTAGGAGGAAAATCAGTTAATATGACTATTATTCAAATTTACCCACCAACCACTAAGGCCAAAGATGAAGAAATTAGAGATTTTTACCACCTTCTGCAGTCTAAAACTGATTAAACATGCAGTCAGGGTACACTGATAATTACTGGTGATTGGAATGTGAAAGTTGGAAACAAAGGAAAAGGATGTGTAGTTAGAAAATATGGCCTTGGTGACAGAAACGATGCCAGAGATGGCATGGCAGAATTTTGCAAGACTCATGACTTATTCATTGCAAATACCTTTTTTCACCAACATAAGCAGCATCTATACACACAGGCCTTGCCAGATAGAAAACACAGGAATTGAATCGAATACATGTGTGGAAAGAGACAGCGGAAAAGTTCAATATCATCAGTCAGAACAAGGCCAGGGGCTGAATGCAGCAGAACAGACAATCAATCACTCATATGCAAGTTTGAGTTGAAACTGAAGAAAATTAGAACAAGACCATGAGAGTCAAGTATGACCTCGAGTATATCGCACCTGAACTTAGAGACCATCGCAAGAATAGATTTGATGCATTGAACGCTAATGACCGAAGACCAGACAAGTTGTGGAATGACATCAAGGACATCATACATGAAGAAAGCAACAGGTCATTAAAAGAGACAGGAAAGAAAGAAAAGACCAAAATGGATGTCAGAAGAGACTCTGAAACTTGCTCTTGAATGTCGAGTAGCTAAAACAAAAGGAAGAAATGATGAAGTAAAAGAGCTGAACAGAAGATTTCAAAGGATGGCTTGAGAAAACAAAGTATTGTAACAACACGGGCAAAGACCTGGAGATAGAAAACCAAAAGGGAAAACAGGCTCAGCATTTCTCAATCTGAAAGAGCTGAAGAAAAAAATTCAAGCCTCAAATTGCAATATTGAAAAATTTGGGGGGAAAAATATTAAACTATGCAGGAAACACCAAAAGAAGATGGAAAGAATATACAGAGTCAGTATACCAAAAAGAACTGGTTGATGTTCTACCATTTCAGAAGGTAGCATATGACCAGGAACTGACAGTACTGAAGAAGTCCAAGCTGCACTAAACCACTGGCAAAAAACAAGGTGCTAGGAATTGATGGAATACCAACTGAGATGTTTCAACAAAAGGATGCAGCGCTGGAAATGCTCACTTGTCTATGCCAAGATATTTGGAGACGGCTACGTGGTCAGCTGACTGGAAGAGATCCATATTTATGCCTATTCCAAAGAAAGGTGATCCAACCAAATGTGGATATTATCCAACAATATCATTAATATCACACGCATGTATAATTTTGCTGAAGATCATTCGATAGTGGCTACAGCAGTATATTGACAGGGAACTGCCAGAAATTCAAGCCAGATTCGGAAGAGGACATGGAACCAAGGATATCATTGCTGATGTCATATAGATCCTGGCTAAAAGCAGAGAATACCAAAAAGATGTTTACCTGTTTTATTGACTATACAAAGGCACTCGACTGTGTGGATTATAAAAAATTATGGATAACTTTAAGAAGAACAGAAATTTGAGAACACTTAATTGTGCTCATGAGGAACCTGTACATAGATAAAGAGGCAGTCGTTCGAATAGAACAAGGGGATCTCGGGTAGTTTAAAGTTAGGAAAAGTGTATGTCAGAGTTGTATCCTTTCACCATACCTATTCAATCTGTATGCTGAGCAAATAATCTGAGAAGATGGACTGTACGAAGAACAGGGCATCAGGACTGGAGGAAAATTCATTAACAACCTGCATTATGCAAACGATACAACCTTGCTTGCTGAAAGTGAAGAGAACTTGAAGCACTTACTGATTAAGATCAAAGATGACAGCCTTCAGTATGGGTTACACTTCAACATAAAACAGAAATCCTCAAAACTAGACCAATGAGCAACATCATGGTAAATGCAGAGAAGACTGAAGTGTCAAGGATTTCATTTTACTTGGCTCCACAACCAACATCCATGGAAGCAGCAGTCAAAAAATCACGTATTCCGTTGGGCAAATCTGCTGCAAAGAACCTCTTTAAAGTGTTGAAAAGCAAAGGTGTCACTTTGAGGACAAAGGTGCACCTGACTCAGGCCCTGATTTTTTCAGTCACCTCAGATGCATGCAAAAGCTGGACAATGAATAAGGAAGATGGAAGAACTGATGCCTCTGAATTATGTTGCTGGTAAAGAATATTGAATATACCATGGACTGTGAGAAGAATGAACAACAAGTCGGTGTTGGAAGAAGTACAACCAGAATGCTCCTTAGAAGTGAGGCTGGTGAGACTTCATCTCACATACTTTGGACATGCTATCAGAAGGGGCAAGTCTCTGCAGAAGGACATCATGCTTGGTAGAGGGTCGGTGAAAAAGGCAAAGACCCTCGACGAGATGGAATGTCACAGGGCTTGCAACGATGGTTGCAACATAGCAATGATTCTGAGGATGGTACAGGACCAGGCGGTGTTTCTTTCTGTTGTTCATAGGTTAGCTATGAGTTGGAACTGACTTGATGGCACCTAACAACCACAGCAAGAAATGTCTAACATCTTCCTGTACAAGAATGGATGAATAGAAGCATAATTTATATAATAAAATACTGTTAAGCAGTTGAAAATTAGCAAATTTTCCAGCCATGATTGAGTAACTGGTACCAGACTAATTCTTCTACCACAAACAACTAAAAAATGGACAAAATTTATAAGACAACTGCTTTTCAGCAGAGGACAACAGGAAACACAAGGTTGTGATCACTGAGGGAAAGAAAATTCATGAGGTGTGCATAGAAAAGGAAGGAATACTCCCAAACTCATCCTATGAAGTCAGCATAATGCTGATATCAAAGCCAGGCAAAGATACCACTAAAAAAGAAAACTATAAACGAGTATTCCTCATGAACACAGACACAAAGATCCTCAACAAAATTTGAGCCAGTAGAATTCAACAGCATATCAAAAATATAATACATTATGACCAAGTGGGCTTCATACCAGGTATGCAAAGATGGTTCAACATTAGAAAATGAATCAACAGAATCCACCACATAAATAAAAAGAAACACAAGATTTTATCAATCAATGCAGAAAAGGCATTTGACAAAGTCCAACACCCATTCCTGACAAAAATTCTCAGCAAAATAGGAATAGAAGGAAAATTCCTTAACATAATAAAGGGCATTTATACAAAGCCAAAAGCCAACATCATTCTAAACAGAGAAAGCCTGAAATTATTCCCCTTGAGAATGTGAACCAAACAAGGATGCTTATTATCACCACTCTTATTCAACATTGTGCTGCAGGTCCTAGCTAGAGCAATAAGGCAAGAAAAAGAAATAAAGTGCATCCAAATTAGTAAGGAAGAGGTAAAATTATCCCTATTCGCAGATGATATGATCTTACACACAGAAAACCCCAAAGAATCCACAAGAAAGCTACTAGGACTAATAAAAGATTTCAGCAAAGTAGCATGATAAAACATAAAATACAAAAATCAGTAGGATTTCTCTACACCAACAAACAGAACTTCGAAGAGGAAATCACCAAATCCATACCACTTACAATAGCCCCCAAGAAGATAAAGTACTTAGGAATAAATCTAACCGGAGACGTAAAAGACCGGAAGAAAGAAAACTACAAAACACTACTAACCAAAGAGACCTACATAAGTGGAAAACATACCATGCTCATGGATAAAAAGGAAGACTCAATATTGTGAAAACGTCAATTCTACCCAAAGCGACCTACAGATACAATGCAATCCTGATCCAAATTCCAACAGCATTTTTTTAACGAGATGGAGAAACACATTACCAAATTTACATGGAAAGGGAAGAGGCCCTGGAAAGTAAAGCATTATTGAATAAGAAGAACAAAGTGGGAGACCTCACACTACCTGATTTTAGAACCTATTATACTGCCAAGGTAGTCAAAACAGCCTGGTACTGGTACAGCAACAGACACAGAGACCAACGGAACAGAACTGAGAACCCAGATGTAAATCCATTCATCTATAAGCAGCTGGTATTTGGCAAAGGCCCAAAGTCTGTTAAATGAGGAAAAGACAGCCTGCTGGCATAACTGGATATCCATCTGTAAAAAAATGAAACAGGACCCATACCTCACACCATACACAAAAACTAACTCAAAATGGATCAAAGATCTAAATAGAAAATCTAAAACAAGAAAGATTGTGGAATAAAAAATAGGGACAATGCTCGGGGCCCTAATACATGGCATAAATAGGATACAAACCATAACTAACGATGCACAAACACCAGAAGAGAAGCTAGGTAACTGGGAGCTCCTAAAAATCAAATGTTATGCTTATCAAAAGACTTTGCCAAAAGAGAACCTACAGACTGAGAAAAAATTTTTGGCTGTGACATATCCGATAAGGGTCTAATCTCTAAATTAATATATAAGATACTGCAACACTTCAACAACAAAAAGACAAATAACCCAATTAAAAAATGGGCAAAGGATATGAACAGAACTTCACCAAAGAAGACATTCAGGCAGGTAAAAACACAGGAGGAAACGCTGGTGATCGTTAGCCATTAGAGAAATGCAAATCACAACTACAGCGAGGTACCATTTCACCCTGACAATACTGGCACTAATCAAAAAAACAGAAAATAACAAATGTTGGAGAAGTTGTGGGGAGATTGGAACTCTCATGCACTGCTGGTGGGAATGTAAAATGGTACAACACTTTGGAAAATGATATGGCACTTCCTTAAAAAGCTAGAAATAGAAATTCCTACTCCTAGGAATATACCCTAGAGAAGTAAGAGTCATCACACGAATAAGACATATGCACACCCATGTTCATTGCAGCACTTTCACAATAGTAAAAAGATGGCAACAACCTAAGTGCCTAGCAACAGATGAATGCATAAACAAATTATAGTACATACACACAATGGAATACCATGCAATGATAGAGAACAATGATGAATCCACAAAACTCCTCACAACATGGATTAATCTGGAGGGCACTGCTCTGAGTAAAATAAGTCAGTCACAAAAGGGCAAATATTGTATGAAACTACTATAATAAGCACTCAAGAAAAGGTTTATACACAGAAAAAAATGAGCGGAAATTAATAACAAGATAGTAGACAAGTGTCAACTTCGGTGAAGGGAAGACCACCATACAATACAGGGAAAGTCAGCACAAGTGGGCCAAAGCAAAAGCATAGAAGTTTCCTAGACACACCCAAACACTCTGAGGGACTGAATAGCTGAGTCTGGGGCCTGGGGACCATAGTTTCAGGGGACATCTAGGTCAAGTGGCATACGATAGTTCATAAAGAAAATGTTCTACATCCCACTTTGGTAAGTAGTGTCTGGGGTCTTAAAAGCTTGCGAGTGGCCATCTAAGATACATCTATTGGTCCCATCCCACCCAGAGCAAAGGAGAATGAAGAAAACCAAAGACACAAGGAAAATATTAGCCCAAGAACTTAAAGGACCACGTGAACCAGAGACTCCACCAGCCTGAGACCAGAAGAACTAGATGGTGCCTGGCTACGACCAAAATGACCTCCCTGACAGGGATTACAACAACAGGGCGTCCAGGACAGAGGAGGAGAAAAATGCAGAGCAGAATTCAAATTCTTTTAAAAAGACCAGACTGAAGACAGAGACTAGAGGAACCCCTGAAACTATGGCCTCTGGACTTTCTGCTAACCTGGAACAGAAACCATTCCTGAAGCCCACTTTTCAGGCAAAGATTAGAAGGCCTATAAAACAAAAAATAACACGTGAGGTACGTGCTTCTCGTTGTTGTTGGTAGGTGCCCTTGAGTAGGTTCCGACTCATAGCAACCCTATGTACATGAGAACCAAACACTGCCTGATCCTGCACTATTCTCATAATCCTTGTTACGCTTGAGCCCATTGTTGCAGCCACTGTGTCAATCCATCTCATTGAGGGTCTTCCTCTTTTTCACTGACGCTCTACTTTACCAAGCATGACGTCCTTCTCCAGGGACTGGTTCCTCCTCATAACATGTCCAAAGTATGTGAGATGAAGTCTCGCCATTCTTGCTTCTAATGAGCACTCTGGCTATACTTCTTCCAAGACAGATTTGTTCGTTCTTCTGGCAGTCTGTGGTATATTCAATACGCTTCTTAGTCCAATCAAATATACAAGACCAAATGGTCATTTCCTGTTCAAAAGCAGGACGAGAAGGCAGGACGGGACAGGAATTAGATGAATAGACACAGGGAACCTGGGGTGGAAAAGGGGAGCGTGCCGTCACGTTGCGGGGACTGCAACCAATGTCACAAAACAGTATGCGTATACATTTTTCAATGAGAAATTAACTTGAGCTGTAAACTTTCACTTAAACACATACACAGAAAAAGAAATGTTAAAGGGCATTGTTTAGAACAAAGGGTTATGATGCCAGATGGGAACGCGGAACTACAGAAAAAAATACTTACATGGTAAGTATATGGGTAAATGTAAAAGAGCATATTTTCTTCTCATGGCTTATTTTAAAAAGTTATTATTTAAAGTAAAAATAATAGAAACACTGTGGGGCAGAGTTTATAACAGGTATAGAAGTAAAAGATGTGACAACCACCACCAAACGCTGGGGTACGTAAGGAATAAATGGAATTACGCTGTTGTAAGGTTACTGATGGTAGGTGGAAAGCATGAAGTGGAAAGCAGGAAGTGAGATATTTGGTGTGTCAGGTGTGATGTGAGAAGGAGTATGGTGAAATAGGAAAGTGAAGTGTGAAATGTGAAGGTATTCAATATTGACCATATCCTGGACCTAAGAGAAAATTTAATAAACTCAAAAGAATTGAAATCTACATGTTCTCTCACTGTAATAGAATTAAACTAGCCATCAAGAACAGAAAGATAAAAGAATCTCCAAACAGTTGATAATTAACACAATTCTAAATAATCCATGGGTCAAAGAACAAGTCTCAAGGGACATCAGAATATATTTTTAACTGAATAAAAATGAAAACACAATGTATCTAAATCTATGGAATAAGACTTCCAATTCTGACCATGTTGGAATAGCAAAGACTGGATTTACTCTCCCACCTAAGACAATAACAACCATAAACAAACAAACGAACAAAAAAACTCAAGACAAACTACATGAAACAATAGTTTTCAAGACAGCCACACACTGGGCAACAAAGGACAGTGATCGCCGAGAACTGGGAAACAAATAAGGTGAGCCCTGTGGTTGCCACAGCTTATTGCCTTGAGAGAGGTTACAAGCAATGGCACAGAAAGGGGGAACTGAGGCAGAGCCCAGTAGACTCCTTGAATTGAGGAGATGGAGCGAAGAGTTTGGGGAGACCAAAGCAATTAAATTTTAAGTGACAGAATACCAGAGAAGAGAAAGCTGCACAAAGAGATCCCCAGAGTTCTACAGAGATTCCCCCTTGAGTATTCAGAACAGTACTGGTCACTGTTTTGTGACGTTGAGTTGATTCTGAACCATCCCATAGGGTTTCCTAGGCTGTAATCTTAAGGGAGCAGATTGCCAGGTCATTTCTCACATGGAGCCGCTGATGGGTTCAAACTGCTGACCTTTTGGTTAGCAGCCAAGCGCTTAACCGTTGCATCATGATGACTCCTTACAGTACCGATTAATACATGCTTATGAGAAAACTACCCCAGGCCAGGGAAGGAACCATCCCAAAGTATTAGAGGGAACATGACCTGGCACTCACAAAAGGCTGGGAATAGTGCCTTTTCTCACTATCCAAAGTGGAAAAACTCATGATTCCTAAGACAATGAGTAGAATCCTCAGGAAGATGTTGCCTCAGTAAAGTGAAATGATCTGCCCTAGAGGACTGTTCTGGATCTGCCTAATAAGTCATAAAAACGAGGCCTGAAAGGATCAAACTGGTTTCAAATATCTTAAATGAATCGCTGTAAAAATGGTGTTGTGGAGGCATCTGGCCTCCTCTAATTTCACAAGGAGTAAAGAGAATCACTATCAACAGCCCAAGTCTGATTCCTATGACGTGGTGGTCAGACTTGCCTCTTTTCTCCACCATCTTAACCAATTCTGACACCAACCGTCCCTCCCATGACACTCTCTGCTTCTCTGCTGAGTTTGATATTTCATTGCGATGGCCACACAGAACTCACAGACAATTCTTGTGATTATGGGGTTTATTAGGGAAGTAACAGGTTACAATTTAGGTCCAGGAACACTCAGGATACAGTTCTTCGATCAGGGTAGCCTCTTCTCAGCTGTGCCTGCAGGCATGTCTCTTTCTGGTTCCTTGGCCCCTCGGCTTGGTCTCTGCCCTGCTCTGGCAAGTGTTACGAAGCTCTTTCAGCTCTACTGATAAGTGCCCAGAGGCACCCTACTCCACCAGTAAGCCTTGGCTTGAAGGCACTCAGCTCTAGCTTTGCAGGTTGGCAAACCTAGCTCCGCCAAGTGCCCAGAGGCACCCTACTCTGCCAGTAAGCCTCCTGCCTGAAGGTGCTTAGCTTTCTTCTCCATGGGCCAGGAAGCCCACTGTGCCGTCTCCTGCCAGTCTCTCCTGCCACTGTTTCTCTGTCAGTGCTTCTGCTGTCTTCAGTGTTACAGCTCTCTCTCTGTCTTCTGGTTCCAGAAGCTTCTCAGTGTAGGGATCCTGGGCCCAAAGGATCTGCTTCTGACTATTCTTGCTTGGTGGTGGTGAGATCCTCTCCTCTCACCTCTGGGATGGCTAATTTTAAGCCTAGCAGGATGGCAAAACTGACCAATATCTTCATTAGGGTTCCATATACCTTATTTGCATAGTCACACTCAATGATTGTGTGTTAGTCACAAAGACTACAACTAGAAGGGTCATACTAAGTAATTCATTGCACCACAATCCCAAAACAAACTTCAAAAAAATATGTTTTTGGGTGCCATCGAGTGGACTGTGACCCATAGTGACCTCTTGTGACCAAGAGTAGAACTGTCCAATAGGGTTTTCTAGGCTGTAATCTTTATCGCCAGGTCTTGCTCCCATGGAGCTGCTGGGTATGTTTGATATGTCAGCCTTTTGGCTAACAGTGGAGTGCTTAACCGTTGCACCACCAGGGAAATATCCAGCATAGAACAAGATAAAATTCACAATGTCTAGCATCTAAACAAAGATTATTAGGCATATAAACAACCAGGAAAACACAATCCATAATGTAGCCATGAAAATTTTATGGAACTCAACTCTACTCTCACATACAAGATGTAGGAAGAAAACTATGCCAAAGCACAATAATCAAAGTTTTCAAAACCAATGGAAAAGAAATAGTGTTACTTACAGAAGAACAAAGATAAGGATGATATCAAATTTCTCGTCAGAAGCAATGCAAGTGAGAAGACAGTGGAGCAACATCTTTTAAGTATTCAAAGGAGAAAAAAAACCAAGGATTTTATATATGGTAAAAATATCTTTTAAGAAGGTGAAATAAATACACACAAAAGCAAAAGAATTCACCACCACCAGACACACACTACCAGAAATGTCAGAAGATGTCCTTCAGGCAGAAGGAAAATGATATTAGATAGAAATTTGGATCTACACAAACGAATGAAGAATACCAGAAATGGTAACTACATGGGTAAATAGACATAATTTTTTTCTTATTATTTAAATCTTTTAAATAATTGACTATTTAATCAAAAATAATAACAATGTATTGTGGGGTTTATAACACATGTAAAAGTAAAATACCTAACAATAATAGCATAAAAGCTGGGAGGTGAGAAATGAAAGCATAGTATTATGAAGTTCTCATACTAACTATACCTCTTCTTTGAATGTAGGCTCTGATAATTTAAAGACATATACTATAAACCTTAATGTTTGCACTAAAATAACAAAACAAAGAGTTATAGCTAATAAGTCAACAAAGGAGACAAATGGAATAATAAAAAATACTCGATTGATCCAAAACAATACAGAAAAGGAGGGAAACAGGAACCAATAACATATAGGACAAATACAAAACAAGTAGCAAGATGATAAAATCAAATTTAACAATATCCATAAACAGCCTTAAATGCGAATGGTCTGAACACCCCAAATGAAAGGCAGAGGATGCAGGAAAGGCACTTGGCAAAATTAAATACATATTCATGGTTTAAAAACAAAACCAACCAACCAAACAAAAAAACTTCAGCAAACTAGGAAGAGAAAGGAACATCCTTAACCTAATAGAGTACATGTTCAAGAAGTTACAGCTAACATCACACTTAAGTTAAGCGAGAAAAGACTGAGACAAGGTAAGAATGCCCACTGTCATCAGTTCAACTCAACATTGTCAGGGCAACAAGGCAAGAAAAAGAAATAAATGGCATACAGATGAGAAAGGAAGAAATAAAATTGTTCTTTATTCACAGATGACAAGCTCGTGCTCACGGAAAATTCTAACAGACTGCTAGAACTAATGAACAAGTTTAGCAAGATTGTAAGAAAAAAACAAAAACAGGGTCAGTATAAAAAAATCAACTGAATTTCTATATGCTAGTGCAGTACAACAGATTTCTCCTTGCATATGGCTTTACCGGCCCTGCGTTTGTAGTTCTGTCAAGATGATTCGCTAGCCCACTATCTTGCACAGGAATTGGGCAGTTTTCTACACAAAAAAGGTATGTAAGACCCTTGCAGGGATTGGTCAATTTCTATGCAAATAAGATGCCTTTGGCCTACTGAGGGAGCTGGTCAGTTTGTGGTCTTGGTGAGAAAAGTAGGCTTATAAAAGGGCTAATTTCTCAGAGGTTGAGTGGGACCTCACTACCATCAAGAAGAAGAACCTGATGTGGAGCGCATCCTTTGGACCTGAGGCCCCTGTGCTGAGAACCTCCGAGACCCGAGAGAGAGCTGTAACACTGAAGATGGTGAGAGACAGTGTGAGATGGCATCAGACGGCAGATGGCTGCAGTGGGCTCACTGACCTGGGGAGAGACAGAGAGCTAAGTGCTTCTGGGCAGGAGGCCTGCTGGCGGAATGGGCTGCCTCCAGGCACTTAACCATGGAGCCAACAGAACTGTAGCACTTGCCTGAGCAGGGCAGAGCATAGGCCGGAGCAGGGCCTGATGGCAACAGGACCAAGCAAAGGGTCTACTTGTGGGCACAGCTGAGAAGGAGTAGAGAGCTGTCTTAATTAGAAGCTTTCCTGACTGAAGAACTCTATCCTGATATGGGTTGTATCCAGCTATTTCTAAGTTGATTCTGATCCTGAGTTGTAGCCTGATACTTCCCCAATAAACCACTTAACTCTGCGTACAGTTTGTGAGTGCTGTGAGATGTTGCAGTGAATTACAAAACCCAAAGACAGGAGGAAGAGTACTGAGGGTGGAGAGAGCAGTTGGTGTTATAGACGGAGTGGGACAGCAGCTTGGAGAAGCTGGACATTTGGGACATCTTTAACCTCTACCTCATAGGAACCAGCTTTGTGCTGATTTTTATTAAAGAAATTATTCATTTAGCTAGCAACAAAAAACTGGAGTTTTAAACTTAAAAATACAATACCAGTTATAATACCATAAAAACATGAAATATTTAGGGATAAGTATTTAAAAAAAATGTGTAAGAACTCTACACTAAAACAACAAAACATTTTTGAGAGAAGTTAAAGATGATCAAGCTTCACTGAAGGCACTGGCAAAAAACAAGGTTCCAGGAATTGACTGAACACCAACTGAGATGTTTCAATAAACGGGTGAAGCTGTGGAGGTGCTCAATTGTCTATGCCAATAAATTTGGAAGACAGCTACCTGGCCAACTGACTGGGAGAGATCCTTATTTATGCCTATTCCCAAGAAAGGTGATCCAACTGAATGTGGAAATTATAGAACAATATCTGTCATGGATTGAGTTGTGCCCCCCAAATACATGTGTCAACTTGGTTAGGCCATCATTCCAAGTATTGTATGGTTGTTCTCCATTTTGAGATTTTCCTATGTGTTATAAACCATAATCTCTGTCTGTAGTTAAAGAGGATTAGGGTGGGATGTAACGCCCTTGCTCAGGTCACATCCCTGATCCAATGTAAAGGGAGATTCCCTGGGGTGTGGCCTGAACCATCTTTTATCTTACAAGAGATAAAAGGAAAAGGAAGCAAGCAGAGAGTTGGGGATCTCATGCCACCAAGAAAGAAGCACAAGGAGCAGAGCGTGTCCTTTGGACCCAGGGTTCCTGCATGGAGAAGCTCCTAGTCCAGGGGAAGATTAATGAGAAGGATCTTCTTCCAGAGATGAGAGAGACAGAAAGCCTTCCCCTGGAGCTGATGCCCTGAATTTGGGCTTCTAGCCTACTAGACTGTGAGGAAATAAGTTTCTCTTTGTTAAAGCCATCCACTTGTGGTATTTTTGTTATAGGAGCACTAGATGACAAAAACAATATCATTAATATCACACTCATGTAAAATTTTGCTGAAGATCATTCAAAAGCAGCTGTAGCAGTGTATCGACAGGAAACTGCCAGAAATTCAAACTGGATTCAGAAGAGGATGTGGAACAAGGGATACCACTGTTGATGTCAGATTGATCCTGGATGAAAGACAGAGTACCAGAAAGATGTTTACCTGTGTTTTATTGACTGTGCAAAGGCATTCGACTGTATGGATCATAACAAATTATGGATAACACTGTCAAGAATGGGAATTCCAGAACACTTAATTGTGCTCATGAGGAACCTGTATATAGATGAAGAGGGAGTCCATCAAACAGAACAAGGGGATACTGCATGGTTTAAAGTCAAGAAAGGTGTGCGTCAGAGTTGTATCCTTTCACCATACCTATTTAATCTGTATGCTGAGCAAATAATCCAAGAAGCTGGACTCTATGAAGAAGAATAGGGCATCAAGATTGGAGGGAGACTTATTAACAACCTGCATTATGCTGATGGCACAACCTTGCTTGCTGAAAGTGAAGAGGATTTGAAGCACTTGGTGATGACGATCAAAGACCACAGCCTTCAGTATGGATTACACCATAACAAAGGTTCTCACAACTGGACTGATAAGCAACATCATGATAAAATGGGCAAAAGACTGAAGTTGTCAAGGATTTCATTTTACTTGGATCCACAATCAACATCCATGGAAGCAGCAGTCAGGAAATCAAATGATGCATTGCATTGGGCAAATCTGCTGCAAATGACCTTTTTAAAGTGGTCAAGAGCAAAGATGTCACCTTGAAGACGACGGTGCACCTGACTGAAGCTATGGTGTTTTCAATCACCTCATATGCATGCAAAAGCTGGTCAAGGAATAAGGAAGACAGAAGAAGAACTGATGCCTTTGAATTGTGGTGTTGGTGAAGAATATTGAATATACCATGGACTGCCAGAAGAACAAACAAATCTGTCTTGGAAGATGTACAGCCAGAATGCTTCTTAGAAGCAAGGATGGTGAGACTATGTCTCACATACTTTAGGCATGTTAACAGGAGACACCAGTCCCCGGAGGACATCATGCTTGGTAAAGTACAGGGTCAGCGAAAAAGAGAAAGATCCCAATGAGATGGATTGACACAGTGGCTGCAACAATGGGCTCAAACTTAACGATGATTGTGGGGATGATGAAGGACCGAGCAGTGCTTCGTTCTGTTGTACATAGATCGCTATGAGTCGGAATCAACTCACCGGCACCGAACAACAACAAATAAATAGATGTATGCCATGGATTGAACTGTATCCCCCCAAAATATGTGTATCGATTTGGGTAGGCCATGATTCTCAGTATTGTGTGATTGTCCATTTTGTCATCTGATGTGAGTTTCCTATGTGTTGTAAATCCTACCTCTGTGATGTTAATGAGATGGAAGTAGCAGCAGTTATATTGATGAGACTCAATCTACAAGGCCGGGTGTCTTAAACCAATCTCTTTTGAGATATAAAAGAGAGAAGCGAGCAGAGAGACATGGGGACCTTGCACAACCAAGGAAGTAGTGCCAGGAGAAGAGCGCATCCTTTAGTCCCAGTGGTCCCTGTGCTGAGAAGCTCCTAGTCCAGGGAAAGACTGATGACAAACACCTTCCTCCTGAGCAGACACAGAGAGAAAACTTCCCCCTGGAGCTCATGCCCTGAATTTAGACTTCTAGCCTACTAGACTGTGAGAGAATAAACTTCTGTTTGTCAAAGCCATCCACCTGTGGCATTTCTGTTACAGTAACACTAGATAACTAAGACAATATATTATGTTCAGATTGAAACACTCATATTGTTAAGACAGCCATTGTTCTCGTATCGATCTGTAGATTCATCCAATCCCAATTAAAATAAGGGCAGGTTTTTTTTTTTTTTTAAGAAATTGACAGGCTGATTTAAACTTTATTTAGAAATGCAACGAACCCAGAACAATTGAATCAATTTTGGGAAAACAACAACAACAAAGTTGGAAGACTTACACTACCTGATTCAAGTCTTATTATAAAATTACAGTAATCAAGACAATGTGTTGTTGGCATAAACACAGACACGTAATCCAGTGAAACAGAATAGAGAGTCCAGGAATACACCAACGTTTATGTGGTCAACTGATCTTCTATACTGGTACCCACTGTAACCCTATGGAGCAGTTCTACTCTGTCCTGTAGGGTTGCTATGGTTCGATGGCAAAGGGTTTGGTTTTGGTTTGGTAATTCAGTGGAAAAACAGTGGTCTTCAACAAATGGTGCTGTAATACTAGATGTATTAGTTACCTATTACTGAAAAACAAATTACGCCAACACTTAGTGGCTTAAAACAACAAACATTTATTATCTCACAGTTTCTGTGAGTCAGGAATTTGGTAGTGGTTTAGCTGGTGGTTCTGGCTCAGGATCTTTCATGAAGTTGCAGTCGAGACATCAGCCAGTTCTGCAGTCATCTGAAAGCTTAACCAGGGCTGGCGGATCTGCTTCCAAGATAGCTCACTCACATGGTTGCTGGCAGAGGGCCTCAGTTCCTTCCTGGATGTTGGCAGGAGGCCTTAGTTTCTTGCCACATGAACCTCTCCATAGCATTGCTTGAATGCCTTACCACATGGCAGCTGGCTTCCCCCAGAGCAAATGATCCAAGGGGGAGAGAAAAGGAGGATGGAAGGAACACCTCATGACTTCTGCCATGTTCTACTCATTAAGATCAAGTCACTAAGTACAACCTACACTTAAGGCAAGAGGAGTCAGGCTCTATCTTTTGAAGGGAGTAGTATTAAAGAATTTATGAATATATTATAAAATGACCACACTATATGTCCATATGCAAAAAATGAATATCAACCCCTACCTCACACCATGCACAACAAAATATTTCAAAATGGATCACAAAATTAAATGTAAAAGCTAAAACTAAAAAACTTCTAGATGAAAACATAGGGGATAATCTTTGCAACCTTCGGACAGGTAAAGTTTTCTTAGTATACAAAAGCACTTAATTTAACATTTAAAAACATTTAAAAATATAAACACTTAAAAAACTCAATGTTGTACACATATCAACGTTGAGTGAAAAAAAACAAGTGGCAAAGTTAAAAAATACTGAACAATAACATGCCTAAGGAGTCCTGGTGGTGCTATAGTTAAGAACTTAGCTGCTAAAAGAAAGGCAGTTTGGACCCACCCAGCCAGTGTGTGGGAGAAAGAACTGATGATCTGTTTCCATAAAGATTATGGCCTAGAAAACTTTATGGGGCAGTTCTACCCATGTCACATGGGGTTGCTATGAGTCAAAAATTGACTCAACAGCACCTAACAACAACAAATGTACACATTACACAGGAACCTAGGCGGTGCAAGCAGTTTGTGATCCGCTGCTAACCTAAAGGTTAGAGATTCAAACCCACCCAGCAATTCCATGGAAGAAAGGCCTGGCAGACTGCTTCTGTAAAGATTACAGCCAAGAAATCCCTATGGAGCAGTTCTATTCCGTAATATATGGGGTTGCCATGAGTCAGAAATGACTTGATGACAATGAGCATACATATGTAGTGAGAGTATAAATGCACGCATGGGAAGAAAACACACAACCTCACATTCTGGTTACTCCTAGAGAGGGAAAGAAAGAGGAAAATGGCATCCAGGTAGAGTACACAAAAGAAATTAAATTGTATCCATAATATATTTTCTGAAGATCTGAAACATGGCAAAATATAAATGTTTGGCAAATCTGGGTGGAAGATACATGGGTGTTCATTATAGTATTCTCTGTACCACTTCTGAGGTTTGAAATATTTCGTAATAATGAAAGAATGTTTTTTAAGGACCCAGTGGATTCGGCAATGGGAGGTTATTGGTGAACATGGCTAGAAAAGTCCCTATTATCATTATTTATATCAAGGATTGGCAAATTGGGGCCTGCGAGCCAGCTGCCTGTTTTTATAAATAAAATTTTATTGGAGCACAGACATGCCCATTAGATTACATATGGTCTGTGGCCGCTTTCCCACTACAACAGTAGAACTGAGTAGTGGGGACAGAGGCCGTATGGCCTGTAAGGCTAAAATATTTACTATCCGGCTCTTTAAGAAAAAGGATGATAATCCCTGACTCATATTATCTGCAGTGCTTGGCTTACTATCTTGAACATAGTAGGCTCTTAAGAAATGTGTTAGTGCTCATAAACAGTACGTGTCGGTTGCTGTCTTGTGCCATTGAGTCGATTCTGACTCACAGACCCCATGTGTTACAGAGTAGAACTGCTCCATAGGGTTTTCTTGGGTGTAATCTTTACAGAAGCAGATCGCCAGGCTTCTTCTACCACTGTGCCGCTGGGTAGGTTTGAACTGCCAATCTTTCAGTTACCAGCCTAGTGCAAACCATTTGTGCCATCCAGGGACCTTACATGTTGGTTAGTTCGTTCAATAAATATTAGCTGAATGCCTACTAGATGCCAGTAATGTGGTGGGCACTGATTATAGTCAACAAGACAGTTGGTTCCTACACTCTAATTTTCTTGTTCTGGAAATCTAGGTTGCCTCAGGATGTAATACCAAAAAACTAAAACCAAACCTGTTGCCATTGAATCGATTCCGACTCATAGCAACCCTACAGGACACAGGAGAACTGCCCCACTGAGTTTCCAAGGAGTGGGTTGGTGGATTTGAACCGCCAACCTTTTGGTTAGCAGCCAAACTTTTAACCACTGCGTCATAGCTGTGAACCCCAACAATTTAACAGTACCAGCGAAGATCATGAAGACAAAACACGAAGGTCCCTGAAGTCTGTATTTATTCTCTCACGATTGTCCTTAACAAAATTATAAAACGGGTTATGTTTGTCTTTGGAACTCCTGTTGTGGCCAGTTGCTGCGGAGTTGATTCTGACTCATGGTGACCCCATGTGTGCAGAGTAGAACTACTCCATAGGGTTTTCAAGGCTGTGACCTTTCGGAACAGATCACCACACCCGTCTTCTGCAGTACTTCTGGGTGAGTCTGAATTGCTTACCTTGCTTGGCTAGTAGTCGAATGCTTAACTGCTTATGCCACCCAGGGACTTCCTGAAATGCCTACCCTATTTATTCACCCTTTCTTCCTTTTTCCCTGCAGAGGTGGAGTGAACCATTATAGGTATCACCGATAAGTGAAAAAATGTGGTAAAAGCAATCAGTTGCATCTCTCACCAACAGATCAGTGCGGAAGGAGAGGAGATTCCTGAAGAGGGATAGATCAAACTGGTAAGTATAGAATTGCAGGCCAGAAGCAACCCTGAAAGCAGAAACAGGTGTGTGACTGTATGCACACAGACACCCACATTAAAAGAAAAGAGGGAAAACGTACCTCCTACGCATTAATTTCACTACCCATCTTTCAGTTTGTTGTACTGTGGGGGCTTGCTTGCATGTTGCTGTTATGCCTGAAGCTACATCGCCAGCATTTTAAATGCCAGCAGGGTAACCCATGGTGGACAAGTTTCAGCAGAGCTTCCAGGCTAAGACAGACCAGGAAGAAGGACTTGCGGGTCTACTTCTGAAAAAGGTGGACACTGCAAACCTTATGAACAGCAGTGGAACATTGTCTGGTATAGTGCAGGAAGATGAGCCCCTCAGGTTGGAAGGCACTCAAAATATGTCTGGGGAAGAACTGCCTCCTCAAAGTAGAGTTGACCTTAATGACATGGATGGAGTATAGCTTTAAAGACCTTCATTTGCTTAAGTGGCGTGACTCAAAATGAGAAGAAACAGCTGCAAATATCCATTAATAATCTGAAAGTGGAACGTAGGAAGTATGAATCTAGGAAAACAGGAAGTTGTCAAAAATGAAATGGAAGACAAAGTTCGATGAGTGAGCTGAAATGGACTGGTATTGGCCATTTTGAATCAGACAATCATATGGGCTATGTCTTAGTCATCTAGTGCTGCTATAACAGAAATACCACAAGTGGATGGCTTTAACAAAGAGAAATTTATTTTCTCACAGTCTAGTAGGCTTGAAGTCCAAATTCAGGGTGTCAGTTCCAGAGGAAGGCTTTCTCTCTTGGTCAGCTCTGGAGGAAGGTCCTTCTCATCAATCTTCCCCTGGACTAGGAGCTTCCCTGCGCAGGAACCCTGGGTCCAAAGGACGTGCTCTGCTTCTGGTGCTTCTT
Source organism: Loxodonta africana (assembly GCF_030014295.1). Taxonomy (NCBI): domain Eukaryota; kingdom Metazoa; phylum Chordata; class Mammalia; order Proboscidea; family Elephantidae; genus Loxodonta; species Loxodonta africana. The sequence goes on from NC_087353.1 coordinate 106,506,347, forward strand.
TTTTGGTGGTATGAGGTCCCCAACTCTCTGCTTGCTTCTCTTTCCTTTCATCTCTTGTAAGGTAAAAGATGGTGCAGGCCACACCCCAGGGAAACTCCCTTTACATTGGATCATGGATGTGACCTTGGTAAATGTGTTAAAATCCCGCCCTAATCCTCTTTAACATAAAATTACAATCACAAAACGAGGACAGCCACACAATACTGGGAATCATGGCCCAGCCAAATGGATACACACATTTTTGGGGGGCATAATTCAATCCATGAAAGTCTACTATGCTGGGAATGATAAACTGAAGAGGAATGGTATCTTAGTCATCTAGTGCTGCTATAACAGAAATACCACAGGTGGATGGCTTAACCAAAGAGAAATTTATTCTCTCACGGTTCAGTAGGCTAGAAGTTTGAATTCAGGGTGCCGGCTTCAGGGGAAGGCTTTCTCTCTCTTTTGGCTCTGGAGGAAGGTCCTTGTCATCAGTCTTCCCTTGGTCTGGGTGCATCACAGCACAGGAACCTCAGGTCCAAAGGATGCGCTCTGCTCCTGGTACTGCTTTCTTGGTGGTATGAGGTCCCCCTTCTCTGCTCGCTTCCCTTTCTTTTTATCTTTTGAGAGATAAAAGGTGGTGCAGGCCATACCCCAGGGAAACTCCCTTTACATTGGATCTGGGATGTGACCTGGTTAAGCGTGTTACGATCCCACCCTAATCCTCTTTAACATAAAATTACAATCACAAAATGGAGGACAAACACACAATAGTGGGGACCGTGGCCTAACCAAGTTGACACATATTTTTGGGGGACACAATTCAATCCTTGACAAATAGCATTGCATTCATCGCCAAAAAGAACATTTCAAGATACATCCTGAAATACAACATTGTCAGTGATAGGGTAACATCCAAATGCCCAAAAGAAGACCAGTTAATATGACGATTATTCAAATTTATGCACCAATCACTAATGCCAATGATGAAGAAACTGAAGATTTTTACCAACTTCTGCAGTCTAAAACTGATTGAACATGCAATCAAGATGCACTGACAATTACTGGTGATTAAAATGCAAAAGTTGGAGATAAAGAAGAAGGATCTGGAGTTGGAAAATATGGCCTTGGTGACAGAAACAACACTGGAGATTGCAGGACAGTATTGTGCAAGACCAATGACTTCTTCATTGCAAATACCTTTTTTCAACAACATAAACAGCAACTATACACATGAATCTCACCGGATGGAAAACACAGGAATGAAATCAACTATATCTGTGGAAAGAGATGATGAAGAAGCTCAATATCATCAGCCAGAACAAGGCCAGGGGCCGAATGTGGAACAGACCATCAGTTGCTCATAGCAAGTTCAAGCTGAAGCTGCAGAAAATCAGAGAAGTCCATGAGAGCCAAAATATGACTTTGAGTATATCCACCTGAATTTAGAAACTATCTCAAGAACAGATTTGATACATTAAACACTAATGACCAAAGACCAGATGAGTTGTGGAATGACACCAAGAACATCATACATAAAGAAAGTAAAAGGTCATTAACAAGATGGGAAAGAAAGAAAAGATGAAAATGGATGACAGAAGAGATTCTGAAACTTGCTCTTGAACGTAAGGTAGCTAAAGAGAATGGAAGAAAGGACGTAAAAGAGCTGAGAAGGGCAAAGGGTGACTCGAGAAGAAAAAATAAATTATTACAATGAAATGTGCAAAGACTTGGAGTTTGAAAACCAAAAGGGAAGGGCACACTCAGCATTTCTCAAGCTGCAAGAACTGAAGAAAAAATTCAAGTCTTGAATTGCAATACTGAAGGATTCCACAAGGAAAATACTAAACGATGCAGGAAGCATCATAAGAAGATGGAAATAATAGAGAGTCACCGTACCAAAAAGGACTGGTCGGCATTCAACCATTTCAGGAGGCAGCAAATGATCAAGAACCATTGGTACTGAAGGATGAAGTCCAAGCTGCACTGAAGGCGTTGGTGAGAAACAAGGTTCCAGGAACTGATGGAATATCAATTGAGATGTTTGAACAAACAGATACAACACTGGAGGTGCTCACTCATCTATCCCAAGAAATGTGGAAGACAGCTTCCTTGTCGACCGACTGGAAGAGATCCATATTTGTGCCCATTCCAAAGAAAGGTGGGCCCAACAGAATGAGGAATTTATTGAACAATATCATTAATATCACATGCAAGGAAAATTTTGCTGAAGATCATTCAAAAGCAGTTGCAGCAGCATATCAACAGTGAACTGCTAGAAGTTTAAGCCAGATTCAGAAGAGGACATGGAACGAGGGATATCATTGCTGACATCAGATGGATCTTGGCTGAAAGCAGACAATACCAGAAAGATGTCTACCTGTGTTTTATTGACTACATGAAGGCAGTTGACTGTGTGGATCATAACAAATTATGAATAACACTGCAAAGAATGGGAATTCCAAAACACTTAATTGTACTCACGAGGAACTTGTACATTGGCCAGGAGACAGCCATTCGAACAGAACAAGGGGATACTGTGTGGTTTGAAATCAGGAAAGGTGTGCAATAGGGTTGCATCCTTTCACCATACTTATTCAATCTATGCTTAGCAAATAATCTGAGAAGCTGGGCAATATGAAGAAGAAAATGGCATCAGGGTTGGAGGAAGAATCATTAACAACCCATGACATGCAGATGGCACAACCTTGCTTGCTGAAAGTGAAGAGGACTTGAAGCACTTACTGATGAAGATCAAAGACTACTGCCTTAATTATGGATTACACCTCAACATAAACGAAACACAAACTTTCATAACTAGGTCAATAAACAACATCATGATAAACGGAGAAAAGATTGACATTATCAAGGATATCATTTTACACGGATCCACAATCAACACTCACGGAAGTGGCAGTCAAGAAATCAAATCCTGGATTGCATTGGGAAAATCTGCTGCAAAAGATCTCTTTAAAATGTTGAAAAGCAAGGATCTCACTCTGGGGTCTAAGGTATGCCTGACTGAAGCCAGGGTATTTTCAATTGTCTCATATGCATGTGAAAGCTGGACAATGAATAAGGAAGACAGAAGATGAATGGATGCCTTTGAATTATGGTGTTGGCGAAGAATATTGAATGTACCATGAGATGCCAGAAAAATGAACAAATCTGTCTTGGAAGAAGTAGAGCCGGGATGCTCCTTAGAGGCAAGGATGGCAAGACTTCGTCTCAAGGACATGTTATCAGGAAGGACCAGTTCCTGGAGAGGGACATCATGCTTGGTAAAGTAGAGGGTCAGTGAAAGAGAGGAAGACTCTCAATGAGATGGACTGACACTATGGCTGCAACGATAAGCTCAATCACAGTAATGATTGTGATGGTGCAGGACAAGGCAGTGTTTCATTCTGTTGTACTCAGGGTCACTATCTGTCATGACCAACTTATTGGCACCTGTCTTAGGCAGAGTTTCCTAGAGACGCAAAACCAGTAAAGCATATAAATGTATGTATGTATAGAGAGATTTATATCAAGGAAATGGCTCATGAGATTTTAAAGGCTGGAACATCCCAAGTCCATGGGTCAGGATAAGAGGCCTCTCCTGATTCACACAGCCACAGGGGCTGGCAAGCCCAGGATCAGCAGCTCAGACAGCGGGACTCTTGCTCACAGGCTACGAAGACCAACTAATTCCCAGATTGGCAGGCAAATGGCTGGTAACCTGCTAGCTAACATCCCAAGAACCAGAGGTCAGACAAACAGGAGCCAGGTGCAGGATCCAGAGTGAGCAAAAGCCCATGAGCCTTGCCAGAGAGTCCACTTATACTCAATACAGGCCACAACCCCAAGGAAACTCCTTTCAACTGACTGGCTACTCACAACAGATCCCATCATGGAGGTGATCACATTATATCAAATCTCATCATGAAAGTGATCACATTATCATATGATTGCCAAGCTACATCATAACTGCCAAGCCACTGAGAATCATGGCCCAGCCAAGTTGACACACAACATTAATGATCACAGCACCTAACGACAATAACATTCTGCACATTTGGGTCTTGAATCCATTTTTGTCTTTACGTATGGTATGAGGCAAGGATCGTGTTTCATTTTTCTGCATGGGGAAATCCAATTTTCCCTGCACCATTTATTGAAGAGACTCCTCTTTCCCCATCAAATACACTTATCGCCCTTGTCAAAAGTCAGTTCACCACAGACGTGTGGGTTTATTTCTGGATTCTCAATTTTACTGTTACACCAGTAGCAGGCTGTTTTGACGACTGCAGCTGCATAGCATGTTTTAAAATCAGGAAGTGTGAGTCTTCCTACTTTGTTCTTCTCTTTGAACATTGTTTTGTCTATTCAGGGCTTCTTGCCATTCATGTAAAGTTGAGCATTGGTTTTTCTATTTCTGTAAAGAAGACTGTTGGAATGTGGATCGGAACTCTGTTGAATCTATAGATTGCATCTTAACAATATTAAGTCTTCCAATCCATGAACATGGAACATCTTTCCATTTATTTAAGTCTTCTTTAATCTCTTTCAGCAGAGTTTTATGGTTTTCATTGTATATATCTTCCACATTCCTGGTTAGATTTATTCCTTGGTATTTTATTCTCTTAGATGCTATTCTAAATGGATTTCCGTAATTTCCCTTTCAGATTTCTCACTGCTAGTATACAGAAACCCAGGTGATTTTTGTTTGCTGACCTTGTGCCCTGCAACTTTGCTAAATTCCTCTATTAGTTCTAGAAGTTTTCTTGTAGAAACTCTTTTGGATTTTCTATAAATAGGATCATATCATCCGTGAACACAGATAATTATACTTCTTCTTTTCTGATCTGCATATTTTTTATTTCTTTTTCTTGTCTTATTGCTCTGGCCAATACTTCTAACACATTGTTGAACAGATGTGGTGAGAGCAGACATGCTTGTCTTGTTCTCAATTTCGAGGGGAAAGCTCTCAATCTTTCTCCATTAAGTATAATGTTGGCTGTTAGCTTATTTGCCCTAAATCATATTTAGCAATGTTCCTTCCATTTCAATCTTCTTTAGCGTTTTCACCAAGAAAGGGTGTTGGATTTTATCAAATGCTTTGTCTGCATTGATAGAGATAATCATGTGGTTCTTTTCTTTTGTTCTATTGATGTGGTATATTATACTGATTGATTTTCTAACGCTGAATCATCCCTGCATCATGGAATAAATCCCACTTGGTCACGGTGTATGACTTTTTAAAATATGCTATTGCATTCTTTCTGCTAGTATTTTGTTGAGGATTTCTGCATCTATATTCATAAGAGATATTGGCCTGTAGTTTTCTTTTCTTGTGGTGTCTTTGTCTGGTTTTGCTATCAGGGTTATGTTTGATTCACAGAATGAATTAGGGGGTATTCCTTCCTTCTCTGTCTTTTGGAAAAGTTTAAACAGTATTGGTGTCAATTCTTCCTAAATGTTTGGTAGAATTCCCCAGTGAAGCCATCTGGTCCAGGAATTTTTTTTTTTGTTGGGAGGTTTTTGATCACTGACTTGATCTCTTTACTTTTTATGCGTCTGTTGAGACTATTTCCTCTTGAGTCAGTTTGGGTAGGTTGTGTGCTTCTAAGAATTTGTCCATTTCATCTAGGTCATCCAGTTTTTCATAATATTCTGTCACAATTCTCTTTATTTCTAGCAGGTCAGTTGTAATGTTTCCTCTTTCATTTTTTATTTTGGTTATTTGCCTCCTCTACGCTATTTTCAACACAGCAACTAGAGGGATCTTTTAAAAAACATTGTTAGGTTTTGTTACTTACTCATCTGTTCAGCCTGCAAAGATTCTCATCTTATTTAGAGTAAAAGACAAAGTTCTTAGAATCCCCAACAAGGCCTGACAGGATCTAATCCCCAGCTACCTCTTGGTCCTCATCTCGTTCCTCTCTTGCCCCTGCCTACTCTGCTCCAACCTCACTGGCTTCCATGCTGTTTTAAACACATCGTACATGTTCCCATCTAAAGCCCTTTATACCTTCTCTTCCCTCTGTCTGGAATGCTTTTCTTTTGGAACCGAGCATGGCTCACTTTTATCTCCTCCAAATCTCTGCTCAAATGTCACCTTATCAGCAAGGCCTTCCCTGTCCATCCCATTAAAAAAAAGAATTTCACCCTCTGTTATAAGGGAATTGTGTTCCCCAAAAAGATATGTTTAGGTTCTAACCCATGTACCTATGACCTTGTTTGGAAATAGGTTGTTTCTTTGAAGATGTTATCAGGTAATGAGGTCATACCCAAGTAGGGTGGGTCCTAATCCCTTCTGAGCAGTGTCTTATAAAATGAGAGAACAGACAAGGGACAGACTCACATGTGGGGAGCTGACATTTGAAGATGCATCTACAAGCCAAGGAGCTCCAAGTGCTGCTGGAGCCACCAGAAGCCAGGAAGGAATCGACATAGCTGGTGCTCTGATTTGGATTTCCAGCCTCAAAAAAAAAAATAAGTTTCTGCTCTTTGATGCCATTCAATTTGTGGTATTTTGTTATGGCAGCCTTAGGAAACTAAGACACCCCCCCCGAAAGCATTTTTTAATTTTTCCTCAGAGTAACTCTCAGCATTTGACATATATATTTTAGTGTGTATGCCTGTAATAAAATGCAAGCTCTGTAAGGGCAAGGACTTTTAGTTTACTGCTGTATCCCCAGCACGTAGCAGTGCTAGGCGCATAGTTGATGCTAAGAAAATATTTGCTGAATGAATGTTGAATGAATTCTAATACCAAGAAAACCAAATCCATTTCTGTCGAATCGATTCTGACTCATGGTGAGCCTACAGGACAGAGCAGAACTGTTCTGCAGGGTTTCCAAGGAATGGGTGGTGGATTCAAACTGTCGACCTTCTGGCTAGCACCTCAGCTCTTAACTGCTGCACCACCAGGTATGTTCTAATGGAAGTATGAAACGAAGGCTTTGCTGGATAGACATATAGTGGGAGTTGCTGCCAAAAATACCATTTACGCTGGATTATTTACTGCACTGGTTTTCAAACTTTTTCCTTTTAAAAGTGGGACTCATTTTTCAAATAGAAACACAATATGAAAAACAGATAAAACCAGACTGACGCAGGGCTGAGAAGCCAGAATCCTCCAATCCAGCTTCTTCCTCCACCTCTCCCCTTTGAACCCGTGATACATCTCAAAGCCAAGCTTGAAAACCACAAATCTAGAGCCCAAATGCCATTCTAATGAGTTAGGACTCTTTTGGAGGTAACTGGGAGCCACTGAAAGGTTTTGAGCAGGTAAGTGGTACATTTAGATCTATGCTTTCAGGAGATTACTCTCTAAGCATACATAGACGGAATGATGACAGAAAAAGATGCCAAGCAGGAGGACCAAAGAGAAGCCTGCGATACGCAAGTAAATACTTAAAATATAAATGAGAGGAGTATGAAAATGCAAAGAACGGGCTGGTGGAGAGAGCTGCCCAGGACCTGACACCTCACAGAATGGGAGGGCTGAGGAGGCAGTAAAGAGTCAAATCTAACAGTTTCATGCCTCAGTGATTATATTGTTTTGTTAGTGAACACAACATAAGGAGTAGGTGGGGAAGGGAAGAGAATATCGCGACTTCAGGTTTAGACACAGGGCCTGACATACGAAGAAAGGCCTATAAAACTGTCCTACAAGAGATGAAATGCAGTCCTAGGATTTAGGACAGAAGACCTGTTGAAAAAACAAAAAACCAAACCCACTGCCACTGAGTTAATTCTGACTCACAATGACCCCATATGGTTTCCAAGGTTGTAAATCTCTATGTAAGCAGACTGCCACATCTTTCTCCCACTGAGCAGCTGGTGGTTTCTAACCACTGACCTTTTGGTTAGCAGTCAAGGGCTTTAACCACTGTGCCACCAGGGCCTGTAAGGCATTTTAAAGAGAAACTCGTTGCCCTCAAGTCAAATGCTGACCCATGTGTTCCAAGAGTAGAACTGCACTCCATAGAGTTTCCTTGGCTGTAATCTTTACAGAAGCAGATTGCTAGGCCTTTCTTCTGCGGTGCCACTGTGTGGGTTCGAACAACTAACCTTTAGATTTACTTGTAGTCCAGTGCTAACCATCTGTCCCACTCAGGGACACTGTTAGGTATTTAGGAGCTAGCTATACAACACTGGTAATTAAGAGCAGGGTGCAGAAGACCAACACCCGAGGAAAGTGTGACAAGAACAGAATCTTGGAGAAGAGTGACATAGGGCTGACTTGAGGAACTGAAACCAGGGCAGAAGCAACAGGAGTGGTATCATGGGACCCAAGAAAGCAGTACCTAGAGCCAAGTGAGGATGAAGGTTGAGAATGAACTGACGGATGGCTCCATTACTAAACAACAAACACTATGCACCTACTACGTGGTGAAACTGCCTTTTAATTGTGACACGCTAGAATAAACTAAGACATATATGCTCTCCATCCACCAACTTACCTGATTCGGAAACCTCTGGTGACCCGCCCAGAGCCCAACCTAGGGATCGCGAGAGGCCTCGATGGCCTGAGCGGGTGGAAGGGGTTTACCTGACTCGGAGGGCTGTGGCCCAGCCACGGCCGCAGCAACCGGGCAGTCCTGGCAGCTGCGGGCTCGAGGTGCCGACTGGGGCCGGTCCGGCCGGGAGGACCTGTCCCCAGCCTCCCTGCCCAGCCGGCCTGGCAGCACCTGGCAGCTCCGCAGGGCGCGAAGGCCCCCAGCAGGCGGGAACCTCGTGCTCCCAACATGCACCACGCGGGTCCTACGTCACTGTAGCGCGACTCTCGGGCGACGGGCGCGCGGAAGCCGGTTGCCCGGCAACGCGCTTAGGGTGGCCTCTGCCGGCACCCAGAGTTGGTCTTCGAGGGGAGGGCGGAAATAACGAGCAGGAGGCTCCCGCCGCGGGCTTTGCCTTGGAGGTCGTGAGAGTCCAATTCTGTTCTTTTCTGCGGGGAGGGGAGAGGGACTTTAACTCAGTCCTAAGTAGCACACGCTGCATACGTTGGTGAGTTCCTCAAAGGGGTTGGCTCTCCAAGAGCCCAAATCTTCCCTCAGATCTGACCGTTGCAGGACTCCAGGCACAGAACACCCTGCACACAGCTGGAGATTTCCTACTGTTTTTGTTTGAGTCCCTGGGTGGCGCAAATGGTATGTGCTGGTCTACTAAATAAAATATTGAAGTTTTCAAGGACGTCAACTTTTTTGGATCCAAAATCAGCGTTCATGGAACCAGCAGTCAAATCAAATGCCATATTGCACTGGGCAAATCTGCAAAAGACCTCTTTAAAAAAAAAAAAAAAAAGTTGCCGTCTGTGGATTCTAACTCAGAGAGACCCTATAAGACAGAGTAGAACTGCCCCATAGGGTTTCCGAGGAGCATCTGGTGGATTTGAACTGCCATCCCTTTGGTTAGCAGCCCAACGCTTAGCCACTGCACCACCGGGGCCTCTTTAAAGTGTTAAAAAGCAAAGATGTCACTTTGAGGACTAAAGTGCGCCTGACCCAAGCCATGGTATTTTCAATTGCCTCATATGCATCTGAAAGCTGGAAAATAAATAAGGAAGACTGAAGAAGTAATGCCTTTGAATTATGGTGTTAGCAAAGAATCTTGAATATACCATGGACTTCCCTAAGAACGAACAAATCTGTCTTGGAAGAAATACAGCCAGAATACTCCTTAGAAGCTAGGATGACAGACTTTGTATCATGTACTTTGCTCATGTTATCAAGAGAGACCAGTCCCCGGAGGACATTATGCTTGATAAAGTAGAGGGTCATCGAAAAAGAGGAAGACCCTCAACAAGATGGATTGACACAGTGGCTGCAACAATGGGCTAAAACACAGCAACGATTGTGAGGATGGCACAGGACCCAGCAGTGTTTTGTTCTGTTGTACATAAGGTCGCTACAAGTCAGAACCGATTGGATGGTACCTAACAACAACAATAACCTAAAGGTTGGCGATTCCAACCTCCTCATGGTTACCAAGGAAGAAAGTCCTATTGACCTGCATCCATAAAGATTATAGCCAAGAAAACTCTGTGGAACAGTTCTACTCTGTAACACATGGGGTCGCCATGAGTCAGAATGGACTGGATGCATCAGGGTTTTTTTTTTTGTGTGTGTGTGTGTGTGTGTTTGTTTTTATTTTTAGCAATCTTTTTGTTGTGATTTAGGTGAAAGTTTACGGAGCACATTTGTTTCTCATTAAACAGTTAATACACAAATTGTTTTGTGACATTGGTTGTGGACTTTGAGATGTACCAACACTCTCCCTTTTTCCACCCAGGTTCCCTGTTTCCAGTCGTCCTGTTTTCCTGTCCCTTCCTGCCTTCTGGTCTTTGCTTTTGGGCTAGTGTGTCTATTAGTCTCATATATGTGATTGTACTATGAAGCATATCCCTTCGTGTTAATTGTTGGCTCTATGGTCCTGTCTAATCTTTGGTTGAAGAGTGAATCTCAGAAGTGACTTCAGTACTGAGTTAAAAGGGTGCCCAGGGGCCATACTCATGGGGTTTTTCCAGTCTATGTCAGACCAGCAAGCCTTTTTGTTGTTGTTGTGAATTTGAATTTTGTTCTTCATTTTTCTCCCGTTTTGTCTGGGACCCTCTATTGTGATCCCTGCTAGAGCAGTCAGTGGTGGCAACCAGGCACCATCTAGTTCTGGGCTCAGTCTGGTGGAGGTTGTGGTACTTGTGGCTCTTTAGTTCTTTGGACTAATCTTGCCCTTGTGTCTTTGGTCTTCTTCATTCTCCTTTGCTCCTGCTGGGATGGAACCAGTAGATGTATCTTAGATGGCCACTCGCTGGCTTTTAAGACCCCAGTCGCTACTCACCACAGTTTTGTTTTTATTTGTTCTTTGAAAATTACTTAGATCATTTTTAAGACTGCCTGAAAGACTGTACATTTAGACTGAAGCCAAACCCAAGAGCACTTTTTTTTTCTTTTTTAACATATGCTAAAGGCTGTTCTCCCTTCCCGATCATCCTGTCACAAGATGTAGCCAAATAGGACAGTGAATGCCTGTTCCACTGATCTGAGCATTTTTTTAAAAAAGCCCTTTTGGTGGGTTTCAAACCCTGGAAGTCCTATCTTCTACCACAAACGGATTCTGTCACCTCTCTTGTTCTTTCATTTTACTGGGAGTATTCCTCCAGTCCTACTTCAGATCCACTTTTCACCCTCATCTCAGCCTGTAGGACCCTTTTACTCTAACCAGCAGCTCTCTAGGCATCTGTTCTGTCCCAAATAGTTTGGAAATAATGCCTATTCATTCAACCCTTTTCTTACTAGAAAACAAACAAACCCTTTGCCGTTGAGCTGATTCCAACTTATTGTGACCTAAAGGACAGAATAGAACTGCCCCATAGGTTTTCCAAGGCTATAAATGTTTAAGGAGGCAGACTGCTACATCTTTCTGCCACAGAGTGGCTGGGCGTTTGAACCACTGATCTTTCAGTCAGCAGCCAAGCACTTAACCACTGTGCCACAAGGGCTCCTTAGCTCTTTTCTCACCAGCACCCTACAATCTTTCACCCTAGTGATTTTTCACTCTGCCCTTTTTGCCATTCTCCATCCAGGCCACGTGCGTTCTCCAGTCTGGCTGTAGAGATCCTGAACTTTGCTGGTGAGAAACAAAGAGCCGTGCTGTCGCTCCTGGACAAAGACGTACTTTCAGAAAGCGTAGTGCTCCCAGTGAGAACTGGAATTTCTTTTATGCATCCTCTGGCCTTGCTGTCACGTTACCTACAACATTGTCCCCAGACTTGCAGTTGTCTGCCACAAACTTTCAGCTCAGTCCCCTTCACTTCTGGTAAATGGTCTTACCTATATTCTTATTTCTCATCTGCTTTGCATCTGTATTTTTTTTGTATAAATCTTTTTATTAAAATATGTAATCTAGAAAATAACTCAGATATAAAATAATCTACCACCCAGAATGAATATTGACATTTTGTCATGTTTCTTTCATATCTTTTTTTTCTGAATCTTCTTAAATAAAAATAAAGAAACCAGTCCAGATAAAAATGAAATTTCCTTTATGTGCCACACCACTGCTATTCCCCTAACTTACCCCAGAAGCAACTACTATCACGTACTTTCTATGTCTGTATACACCTAACTATACACAGTCTGTGCTCACCCAGTAAGTGTAAGTTTGGTGGTTTGAACCCACTCAAAGGTTTCGAGGAAGAGAGGCCTGGTGATTTGCTTCCATAAAGATTACAGCCAAGAAAACCCTGCGGAGCAGCTGTGCTCTGTAACACACGGGGTTGCCTTGAATCAGAATTGACTTGATGGCAGTAGGTTTTTGTTTTAGGTATTCCATTATTTCTTCACTATTTATAATGTTATCTCTGTCGTTTTCTGTTCCTGGGCCCCTTATTCTGCTCCACGGAACAGTTGGCTGTTTTCTGCTATTACCATTATTATTATAACTTCATATTAAGTATTCCTATTAAGGCAGGGTAAATCTACCCACCCTCTTTTACCTCCTTAGAATTCTTGGATTATTTTTAGATCTTTATTATTTCATGTTAATTTTAGGATCAGATTTTCATATTTCAGAAGAACCCAGCTGGGATTTGAGTTGGAGGTATGTTGAATTTATAGGTCAGTTAGAGGAAAATCGACATCTTTACTTATTAAATTATTCTATCTGTGAACATGATTGCTCCCCATTTATTCAGGTCTTCTTTTAGGTGTTTCAATTAAGGTTGTAATTTTCTTCATAAAGTTCTTGCACATCCTTTATAGATTTCTTCCTAGGTAACTTAGAGTTTTGTTGCTATAGTGAGGTATCTTTTTAAAAATTACAATTATAGTTGCTTATTATTGGTATATAGGAACACTGTTGATTTTTGTATATTGCTCTTGTAACTACCAAAATTGCCACACTCTCCTATTTGTTCTAATATTATGTAGCTTTTTTTTTTATAGTCTGCTGAATTTCCGGGGTGAGGTTCGTAGAGAAGATCCTTCGAGTGGATGTGAATTCTCTTTGTGTCTGCAGCTCCCTGGATTTTGCACTCTCTCACTAATCCATAGTCAGACTTCAGCAGTTCCTTAAAGCTTTTAGTTCAGTTCTTACCAGCTATTTGTGGGCCATGTCTTCCTCCAGCGCGCTGCCCTGGGTAAGCAAATGCTGGTGTACTGTCTTTCCTTGGAGGTGCCTGTCCTTCCTTGGATTTCAGGCTAAGGTGGCTGCCCTGAGACCTCAGCTCTCTGATGGATCAAGAAAAGTTAGGATTTTGTAGATACTCCGTATTTTTTCTTGTTAGTATGGGAGTGGTGCTTTTTTCAGCTATGTCCTAAGTGGAAGCCAGAGCCCATTATAATTTTTTAGTTAATTAAAAAAAAATTTCATCAAAACTATATTGTATATGTTGTTGTTGCTGCTGTCGAGTTGGCTCTGACTCATGGCGACCTTACATCCGACAGAACGAAACACTGCCTGGTCTTGTGTCGTCTTCATGCTTGGGAAGTTTGAGTCCGTTGTTGCAGCTATGGTGCCAATCTATCTCATTGAGGATTTCCTTCGTTTCTGCTCACGCTCTGCGTTACCAAACGTGACATCCTTTTCTAGTGATTGGTCTTCCCTGGTGACATGTCCGAAGTCAGCAAAGCCGAAGTGTTGCTACTTTCTCAGGAACATTCTGGTTGTATTTCTTCTAAGACTGTATATGTACATCCATATATGTGTGTGAGGGGTATGTATATATGTATATGTTGGGCGTAGCATGTGCACATGTACACATATGCATATGTACATGTGCACAGTTTGTGCATATATGCATGTGTGTAGTATATTTATGTGTGTTTGTGTGTATATTCCCAGACTCTCCGGTATTTTTCTACACAATCAAACACATCAGTAAATCAGTTTCTTTTCTTCTTTTTTCTAGAGCTCTCTATAATTTTGCTGCACTCCAGACTAACGACTTGCTCTCTAGGCCTGCTGCACACCTGTCATCCTGGAACTTCCCTTCATTGCCACTCCTGGAATTTGTCCATCTCTTCTCTGCACTGGATGCTGTTCCCTGTTTTGCCCTTTCTTGGTTGATTCCCTCATGTTGGTGAAGCACACCTTCTAGTAGCTTCCCCAGAAAGTATGCACAGAAGGTAAAAAAAAAAAAAAAAAATTAAGACTTTTCATATCTGAAAATGTCCTCATTCTGCCTTCACACGTAATTGGTGCTTCACCTGGGAATAGAATTCTAAGTTGGAAATACTTTTCTATCAGTATTTTGAAGAGACTGCTACATTGTCTTCTAACTCCTGCTGTGGGAAAACGTATTGACATTCTAACTTCTGTTTCTTCATACATCACCTGCTTTTTACTGTCTCGGAAGCTTTTAGGATCTTCTCCTCATCCTTGATGTTCTGAGATAATGTGCCTTAGTGTGAGTCTTTCATCATTCACTGTGTTTATTGTGCTAGGCACGCAGTGACCCCATCCAGTCTGGAGCCTCATATCCTTCAGTTCTTAGAAAATTTTCCCTTTAATTTATTGGCTAATTCCCTCTTCTGCTTTTGTCTTCTCTTTTTCTAGATAATTTTTAGTTGGATGCTGAACCTCCTGTATCAATCCTGCAATTTTATTTTTTTCTCTCCTATTTCCATCTACATCTTTTTGTTCTGCTTTCTGACAGATTTCTTCAACTTTCTAAGATTCAAAAAAAATTTCTGCTCTTTATTTTTAGTAGCTGAGTTTTTTTTTTAAATAGCATCATGTTCTTTGACTTTATAGGGTGAGGGCGCCGATCAGGAATTCTCACTGCTCTTTGTGCAGACTCTTTAATGGATCTGGTTTTCTTTTTATAGTCTGTTGCTGTTGTCTGCTGCAGAGTGGATGCCAACTCATAGCGACCCAACAGGACAGAGTAGAACTGCCCCACAGCATTTCCAAGGAGCAGCTGGTGGATTCAAACCGCTGACCTTTTGGTTAGCAGCCTGAGCTCTTAAGCACTTCGTCACCAGGGCTCCTTAAAGTTGTAAAATATAACTTTCACACACAGTCCTATTTTTCCAGCTGTCTTGCCCCCTCACGTGTTACTTTGATGTCTTCAGTGCCTGAATCTTTGAGTTGTCTGTGGTGGCAATCTGCTTACTTCTTAGTTTCCCTCCCTGCAGGTACTCAGATTTCTGCCTCTTCTGCTCTGTTAATCAGCTGCACGCTTCCATCTGTTTTCCATCTTCCAAAGTTGTGTTATATTGTTCCTTTGTTGTGCTTTGTTCTTGGTCTTTCTCCTGGTTGGTTTCCCGTTTTCATTCCTGCTTTATGCAGAGCTCTCAGTTCCCATTTCCCATAACACTTGGGAGTGTCCCAGGTTCCCATTGCAGGTTTTACCTCCTGCTCAACACTCTGAGTTCCTTCTGTTTTTACCACCTGAAAAATTTTTAAAAGTTGAGGTAAAACTTAAGAGAGTTAAATTGAGAAATTTTAAGTATACAGATTGGTGAATTTTTTCTTTCTGTATCTATTTATATGAATAGACTCAGGCATTAAGTAATCTTTCCTGTCTGGGTTCTTTTATTCACATTATGTCTGTGAGGTTCACCTTTGTTCTTGCACGTAACAGTAGTTTGTTCTTTTCATTACCCTAAATCAGGGTTCCTCAACCTTGACACTATTGATATGTTGGGCTGGATGATTCTTTGTTGTAGGGAGGGATGTTCTGTGCATTGTAGGATATTAGCAACATCTCTGGCCTCTACCCACTAGGAGCAGACCACATCCCCAATTGTGACAACCAAATGTCTCCTGGAAGCAAAATCGCCCCTCACTGGGAACCACTACTGTAGATAGACATTTGGGTTATTTCTAGTTTAGTGCTATTTTAAATAAATCTATGAATATTCTCATACATGGTGGGCATAATCACTCATTTCTACTGAGTCTATACCAGGAGTAGAATTATAGGTCAAAGAGTAGGGCTGTTTAGCTTTAGGAGATGCTGCCGGTTTTCCATAGTTGAAACAATTTACAATCCTGATAGCAATGTATGAATGGTCTGGTTGCTTTACATCCTGACACCTGGGGATTTTAATTTCCTGCTTTTGAGCTTCGATATGTCTTTTTTAAAAATTGCATGTTTTATTCATTGTTATGGATAGAATTGTGTCCTCCAAAATGTGTCAACTTGGCTATGATTCCCAGTATTGTATGGTTGTCCACCATTTTGTGATCTGCTATAATTATCCTGTGTGTTGTAAATCCTACCTCTATGATGTTATTGAGGCAGGATTATAGGCAGTTATGTTAATGAGGCAGGACTCAATCTACAGGATTAGGTTGTATCTTAAGTCAGTCTCTTTTGAGATATAAAAGAGAGAATCAGCCAGAGAAGAGAGAGACCTCCTACCACCAAGAAAGAAGAGCCAGGAGCGAATGCATCCTTTGGACCCAGGGTCCCTGTGCTGAGAAGCTCCTAGACCAGGGGAAGATTGATGACAAGGACTTTCCCTCAGAACCAACAGAGAGAGAAAGCCTTTCCCTAGAGCTGGCACCCTGAATTTGGACTTCTGGCCTCCTAAACTGTGAGAGAATAAATTTCTCTTTGTTAAAGACATCCACTTGTGGTATTTCTGTTGTACCAGCACTAGATAACTAAGACATCCAGTATTTCTGTTTTTAATTCGAGAGAATTGTTTTCCAGGGTCACCTTAGTTCACCATCTTGACTATATTCCTACATTGCATCTCTGTTCTTGAGATGATGGGGGCCATTTAATCATGTAATGTGCAAATCCTCAAACTCCCCTTACTCCCACCATTTTACCTCTGAGTTTTTCCGTATATTCCTCTCCTTCTTCCTGCCTATTTGAACCGTGTCTCCTTTCCTTTCCAAGAATAATGCCTCCATCTCTGCTTTTTATCTCTTCGACCAGTCACTTGATAATCTTTTCTTCTATGTTCAGTCTCTCATCCACTGATCCCCTTCCCATCAGCACTTATACATGTTCAGATGACCCCATCTTATGGAATACAATAAGCAACTCTCCCACCAACTATCTTCATAGCTCTTTTCTCCTTTTCCCAGTCATACTTCCTGAAAGGATAGTCAACATTTGCTATCTCCACTTTATTTCCCTTAATCCTAAAATTGCTAGAAAAAAACAGGACACGTGGAATACTGGGGATGTAGTTATACTAAAAATTATCCATTGTTTATCTGAAATTCTAATTTAACTTGGTGTCGTATGTTTTTATTTGCTAAACCCAGTAGTCCTACTTAATCCACAGTTCTACAAAAATTGCTCCTGCTAAGCTCATTAGTTCCAAAAGACGCTTCCCAGACCTTATCTAGTTTGACTTCTCCCTAGCACTTGACCACTACTCTTTGCCGAAATATATTTTTCCTTTGGTTTCCATGTCACCACATTCTGCTGGTTTCCCGTTTTCCTTCCCTGGCCACTCTTCAATATTATTTCCTGATTTCTCTTTCTCTACACAATCCTTAAATGTTGGAATTCCTCAGGACTCAGTCTTCTCTTTATGCCCTCTCCCTGGCAGTCTCATCCATTTGCATGGCTTTATTTTGTTAAGAGCCATGGAAAGGCTGGAATTTTACCCTACTTACAAGCTTGTAAGCTAGTCTGTTACTGTTTCATGGATGCTGGCAGAAGACGAGACTCTGGGCAGAGACAAAGGACTTTAATACTTACAGCAAAAGCAGTAGCCAAATTGTCAGCACGATGTTCATGCTAGTTTCCTTTGTCCACTAAGTCCCACATAGGTGGTCATAGATGGATGCCTGCACATGCAATGGGTTGCATTACAAGAGAGGAACATTGAGCTGGGGAACTCACTGCTTTTATAGTGATCCTTGAGCAAGCTTGCTCTTTGACTGGAGAAAGATATTACTTCATCCTTGACTGTTGCTCAGTGTAAACATAACCTTGAGAAATGGCCCAGAAAAAAAAAAAAAAAAAAAAGCCAGAACCTTGTATTCTCAATAAACCCAGCAGGAACACAGAGCGATGCTCAGGGCCCATGGAGAATTGCCTCTCCCAAAACATAGATCTTCTATGTGCTGTGCATTCCTGAATGTGAAACTTTACCCTACTCTTATTTACTAGGATTCAGACTACTGTGTCCATCTCCACCTGGGTGTTCAACAAATCCCAGACTGAATGGGTCATCTTCCTATCTGTACCCTTTTCATTCTCCAACCAACCTGCTCCTCTTGTAGTGTTGCCCATCTCAGTATACGACACCATCATCCACCCTTTTGCTCAAGACAGAAACCTTGGATTCATTCTTATTTCTCTCTCACCTCGATGAATCCTATAATTTTACATCCTGGACATACCTCTTATCTATCTACTGCATTCCCTACTGCTGACACTGCCTGTCTGGTCTACTACAATAGCATTGTAACCACTTTCTCCCATTCATACTTTTCTTATTATCTGTTTTCCACACTGTTGAGTGATCTTTATAGAATACAAATCTTTCACAAATATTTGAGTGCCTACTATGTGCCAGGCATTGTGCTAGTGCAAGGGTACAATAACGAGCAAAAATGGACAGAAACCATGCCTTCATGGTCCTCAGGTAGTCTAATGGAGAAACCTAACAGTCAAATGGTCAAACAAGCAAATGTAAAATTGCAGCTGTGACAAGGACTATGAAGGAGAGAACCAAGATAACATGAGTGCCTGAAATAAAATAGTTTGACCTAATTGGGGAATTCAGGGAAGTCTTTCCTGAGGAAGTGATGCTTAAACTGAGGTCAGAAAGATGAGTGGAGTCAACTGGGCAAAGAGGGCAGGGCAGAGTGCCCTAGCAGCACGAACAGCACATCGAAAGGCTTGGGCAGGAGGGAGCATGTCAAGGTCAAAGTCCTGGAAGAAGTCCATGTGTTTGGAATGGAGAGTAGTAGTGGTGGGAGCAGTGAGGAGGATGACAAGGTTGCTTGAGACCTGACCCTACAGATTCTGGGGAGGAGCTTATGGGCTTGTTTACAACATAAAAGCAATGGGAAGCCACCGAAAGGTTTTACAGAAGGGAGGGAGGGTGAGTGACAAGATCAGATTTAACTTTGGAAATGATGACTTGAGCAGCAGTCTGGAGAACGGCTTGGCAGGGGACCAGAGCTCATGTTGGTGATGATTTAGGAGGTTACTAGGGTGATTTAGACGAGAGGTGACAGCTGGTGTCATCACATCCCTGCCTATGATCCAGAGAATAAATCCCCAAACCCTTCAGCTGGCAGTCGAGGCCCTACAGTTTGGTCAGCCTCAGCTATCATGTCATTGCCTCATGGGGGCTTCCCCGGGCCCTCCTGAATGTATAAGTTCCCTTGTCACATCATCTTTTTCACCACTCCGTTTGGGACATGCAACCCACTTGTTGAATGTCAGCTGCCCCACCAGACTGCAAGCTCTGGGAGGGTGGGATGTGTTCCTAGCACTGTATCCTTTGGGCCTTAAACACAGTAGACACTGAATAAGAATTTGTGGGAAGGAATGAATGAATCACATCTCTAGGAACTAGCTTCAGCACTCCTCTTATTTCTGTCATACTTCAGTCTCTACCCCCTCTGACTTCTTTTTACTCTTTACACATTCTCAATTCTTTCCCCTTAAAAAAACTTCCCTTGGTGCTGTTACATACTCAAAGTTATTGCCTCATTTCTCTTTCATGTTTATATTTCAGTTTCGAATGTACATGTGTCTTCTTTCCAAGTTTGGAAGGCCCTTAAAGGACCATATCTTGTTTATTTTTCTATCTTCTACAGCCTCTTGTATATAATAAAAACTGAACTGACAGGAATCCAGAAGATATAACTATTGTAAGATTAGCCATTTTAAACAATATGATAATAGAATTAAATTGAATACAATTTAGTTTTCAAAATTTATTTTGAATATTGGTCCTTTAGGGAAAAAATATAATTAGAAGATATATGGAGATTGTCCACCAAGTGTCTGTCAGTTTGTCATACTGTGGTGGCTTGCATGTTGCTGTGATGCTGGAAGCTATGCCATTGGTATTTCAAGCACCAGCAGGGTCACCCATGGTGGACAGGTTTCAGCAGAGCTTCCAACTGAGACAGACCTTATGTATAGCAGTGGAACACTGTCTGGTACAGTGCCAGAAGATGAGCCCCTCAGGTTGGAAGGCCCTCAAAATACAACTGGGGAAGAGCTGCCTCCTCAAAGTAGAGTCAACCTTAATGAGGTGGATAAAGTAAAGCTTTCAGGACATTCATTTGCTGAGGTGGCACCACCCAAAATGAGAGGAAACAGCTGCACACAACCATTAATAATGGGAATGTGGAATGTACGAAGTATGACTCTAGGAAAATTAGAAGACATCAAAAATGAAATGCATAAAAATCGATATCCTAGGCATTAGTGAGCTGAAATGGACTGATACTGGCCATTCTGAATCAGAGAATCATATGGTCTACCATGCCAGGAATGACAAATTGAAGAGGAATGGTGTCTCATTCATCGTTAAAAAGAACATTTTGAGATCTATCCTGAAGTATAATGCTGTCAGTAATAGGATAATATCCTATAAGACCTGTTAATACGACCATTATTCAAATTTATACACCAACCACTAACACCAAAAATGAGGAAATTGAAGATTTTTACCAACTTCTACAGTCTGAAACTGATCAAACATGCAATCAAGATGCACTGATAATTAATGGTGATTGGAATGTGGAAGTTGGAAACAAAGAAGGCTCAGTAGTGCAAAGATAGCCTTGGTGACCGAAATGACACTGGAGATTGCATAACAGAATTTTGCAAGACCAATGACTTACTCATTATAAATGCCTTTTTTCAACAACATAAACGGTGACTATATGTGTGGCCTTCACCGGATGGAAAACACAGGAATCAAACCACTACATCTGTGAAAAGAGACAATGGAAAAGCTCGATGTCATCAGTCAGAACAAGGCCAGGGGCGACTGCTGACCAGACCATCAATTGCTCATAAGCATGTTCAACTTGAAGCTGAAGAAAATTAAAACAAGTACATGAGAACCAAGATACAACCTTGAGTATATCCCACCTGAATTTGGAGACCATCTCAAGAATAGATCTGACACACTGAACACTAATGAATGAGGACCAGAGGAGTTACGGGATGACATCAAGGATATCATACATGAAGAAAGCAAAAGATCATTAAAAAGACAGGAAAGATGGAAAAGACCTAAATGGATGTCAGAAGAGACTCTGAAACTTGCTCTTGAGCATAAAGTAGCTAAAGTGAATGGAAGAAATAAAGTAAAAGAGTTGAACAGAAGATTTCAAAGGGCAGCTGGAGAAGACAAAGTATTATAAGGAAATGTGCAAAGACCTGGAGATAGAAAACCAAATGGGAAGAACACGCTGCACATTTTTCAAGCTGAAAGAACTGAAGAAAAAATTCAAGCCTTGAATTGCAATACTGAAGGATTCTATGGGCAAAATATTGAATGATGTAGGATGCATCAAACGAAAATGGAAGGAATATACAGTTATTGTACCAAAAATAACTGGTTGACATTCAAACATTTCAGGAGACAGCATATGATCAATAATTGATAGTATTGAAGGAAGAAGTCCAGCCTGCACTGAAAGTATTGGTGAACAACAAGGCTCCAGGAACTGACGGAATAACTGAGATGTTTCAACAAACGAATGCAGCACTGGAGGTGATCACTCATCTATGCCAAGAAATATAGAAGACAGCTACCTGGCCGACCGACTGGAAGAAATCCAAATTTGTGCCCATTCCCAAGAAAGGTGCTCCAACAGAATGCAGAAATTATTGAACAATATCATTAATATCACACTCAAGGAAAATTTTGCTGAAGATAATTCAAAAAAGGTTGCAGCAGTACATTGACTGGGAACTGCCAGAAATTGAAGCTGGATTCAGAAGAGGACATGGAATGAGGAATGCCATTGCTGATGTCAGCTGGATCTTGGCTGAAAAATCAGAGAATACCAGAAAGATGTTTACCTGTGTTCTACTGACTACACAAAGGCATTCAACTGTGTGGATCATAACAAATTATGGATAATACTGCAAAAAATGGGAATTCTACAACACTTAATTGTGCTCATGTGGAACCTGTACATAGACCAAGAGGCAGTCATTCGAACAGAACAAGGGGATACTGTGTGGTTTAAAATCAGGAAAGGTGTGCGTCAGGGTTGTATCCTTTCACCATACTTATTCAATCTGTATGCTGAGCAAATAACCTGAGAAGCTGGACTTTATGGAGAAGAATGTGGCATCAGGACTGGAGGAAGACTAATTAACAATCTGCAATACGCAGATGATACAGCCATGCGTGCTGGAAGTGAAGAGGACTTGAGGCACTTACTGAAGATTAAAGACTACAGCCTTCAGCATGGATTATACCTCAACATAAACAGAATCCTCACAACTGGACCAATAAGAAAAATCATGATAAATGGAGAGGACTGAAATCGTCAAGGATTTCGTTTTACTTGCATCCATAATCAACGCCCATGGAAGCAGCAGTCAAGAAACCAAACAATGTATTGCACTGGAGAAATCTGCTGCAAAAAGACCTCTTTAAAGTGTTGAAAAGCAAAGATGTCACTTTGAGGACTAGGGTGTGCCTGACCCAAGCCATGATATTTTCAGTCTCCTCATATACATATGAAAGCCAGACAAAGAATAAGGAAGACCAAAGAAGAGTTGATGCTTTTGAATTATGGTGTCGGCGAAGAATATTGAACATACCATGGACTGCCAGAAGAATGAACAAATCTTCCTTGGAAGAAGGACAGCCAGAGTGCCCCTTGGAAGCAACAATGGTGAGACTTCTTCTCATGTGCTTTGTACATGTTATCAGGAAGGATCAGTCCCTGGAGAAGGACATCATGCTTCGTAAGGTGGACGGACAGTCAGCAAAAAAGAGGGAGACCCTCGACAAGATGGATTGACAGTGGCTTCAACAGTGGTCTCAAACAGCAACATTTGTGAGGACGGCGCAGGTCTGGGCTGTGTTTCATTCTGTTGTATGTAGTCACTATGAGTTTGGAACCGACTCGATGGCACCCAACAACAGTGACAACAACGGAGACTGTGGCAAAGATTTTGAAGGGGAGTTCAGGATGCTTCCAAGAACTTTGGTATTTAACTCAGAAACTTAGGCTTTCTCTAGAAACAGCACTTCTGTGCTAGCAGCCATACTTAGGCTTGGTTTTGGCTCAGAGATGGAACAGGAAGCAGAGTACACATAGAATGAGGAAGAAGGGTTTCAGAGCCCATGTGCATGGTGAAAAAAGAAAACCTGATGCACACTTTAGTTCAATTGTAATGGTGAAAGGCAGAGGAAAAAGGGAACATAAGAGGCAGTACGGAAGATCTCGTGAGGTTACCAAAATGTTGTGTCAGCCTTCAGGACGTGTCTTCAGTCTGCGTCAGTGTGACTATTGAACACTGTGAGAAGGTGAGAGTGAGAGATGGGCCTATTCCCATATCTAAGACCCAGCAATGGCTCTCTGTGGAACTATATCAGAACTTCTTAGCCTGGCGTTCAAAATTTTCTTTAGCTTGGTACAAGTTACCTTTGAAGCTTTTCTCTCCTGTTTCTCTGCTCAAAAATTTTATGCTTCAACCAAACCAGATGATAGACCCTTCCCTAACCTTGCTGCCCCATATTTATACTTTTGGTAGCATTTCACCTACCTGGCATATCCTGTTACATTATTTCCACCTGCTGAAATCAGAGCTATCATTTTGGGATAAGAGTTAAATGTCCCTCTATGCAGTCTTTCTGGATCATTACATTTGGGAATGATGTCAACAGCTCTGTCATGAATTGAATTGTGTCCCCCCAAAATACCTGTGGACTTGGCTAGGCCATGATTCCCAGCATTGTATGATTATTCACCATTTTGTCATCTGATGCGATATTCCTACATGTAAATACCATCTATATGATGTTGAGGAGATGGGATTAGCAGCAGTTATGCAGATGAAGCAGGACTCAATCTACAAGATTAGATTGTTTCTTGAGCCAATCTCTTTTGAGACAGAAAAGAAAGAAGCCAGCAGAGAGACATGGGGACCTCATTCACCAAGAAAGCAGTGCTGGGAGCAGAGCACGTCCTTCGGCCCTGAGGTTTCTGTGCGGAGAAGCTCCTAGACCAAGGGAAGACTGATGACGAGGACTTTCCTCCGGAACCGACAGAGAGAGAAAGCCTTCTCTTAGAGCTGGCACTCTGAATTTGGACGTCTAGCCTCCCAGACTGTGAGAGAATAAATGTCTCTTTGTTAAAGCCATCCACTTGTGGTATTTCTGTAATAGCAGCACTAGATAACTAAGACAAGCTCCTATAGCATTTACTTGGAACAAGCCTTCAGAATGACAATATTTAACACTGTGTTTCACTCCTTGAAACACCATCTTCCCTTGCTGTTCATACCTTACAGTCTCCTGACTTCCCTGTCTCTCAAGCTGCTCCTTCTCAGGTCCTTGGCAAGTTTAGCTTCCTGCGCCTGACTATTCTAAATGTTGAAATTCGAGGCCCATTCTGGACCCTCTCCTTTTCTCATGACATCTTACCTATGACTTCTCTGAATGCAGGAACCTACTCAGTATCTTCACTTGGATGTCTCAAAGGCAATTCAAACTGAAAACACATCTGTGCCAAACCTGCCCGCTTCTAGGGTTTCCTCAGGCAGGTGATACCACCATCTATCCAGCTCTACAAGCCAGAAACCTGGGAGCCATCCTTGACAATTCCTGTTCCTATACCCTTTTCTAAACCAAGGCCTGTCCATTTTACCTTTTAAATGTCTTTCTGGCCTGTCCTTTCTCCCCATCTCTACTGCCAGTACCCTAGCCCAAGCTTCTCTCATCCTGTCTGGACTACGATAGCTTCCCTCCTGGTCTTCCCACATCTACTCTTGTACTACTCTGATCTGTTCTCATACTGCACTAGAATGGCCTTTTCAAAATGCCCATCTGGTCTTGTCACCCCTTTGCTTAAAGCCCTTCAACAGCTTGGCCTTGTCTGCATGACCTGCCCCTGCCTCTTCCTCCAGACCCCTCACGCACCATTCTCTTCTGGGCTCCAGTTACACAATGGCCTCAGTCTCTCTGGTGTCCCATCACAGTGCCTTTGCACATGCAGTTCCTGCCACCTGGGGTGAGCTTTCCTACCTGCGTTATCTAGGTAACACCTCCTCATCCTCTTAGCTCAGCCATCAACTTTTTAAGGAATCCTTTCTGTAAGCACCCTGACATGCTCTCCCAGCACTCTGTCCCTTCCTGATTGTGCTTCTTCCAGTGGTTGTGATCATTTATCTGATTTATTTCCCTCAGTAGCCTGCAAGCTCCAGGAAGTCGAGACCGTATCTATTTTTGCTTTCCACTGTGTTCCCAGTACTTCATACGGAAGATGCCTCATAACAAGTAGTGAGTACGTGAATGTAGCTTTTGAGGACAGCCTTCTTTAAAAACCTCAATGTCTGCATAATGAATGGATGCACAAAATGTGTGCATGACTAAAAATGCAGTGAAAAGAGAGAATTCAGTCATTCATTCAAAAATAATGTTCAGAGGCCTCCCACATGTCAGGTAATGTGTTAGCA
Source organism: Loxodonta africana (assembly GCF_030014295.1). Classification (NCBI taxonomy): domain Eukaryota; kingdom Metazoa; phylum Chordata; class Mammalia; order Proboscidea; family Elephantidae; genus Loxodonta; species Loxodonta africana. The sequence continues at coordinate 106,531,908 of NC_087353.1, forward strand.
ACTGAGGATAACTTGCTGACTTTGAATCACAACTGTACACAGTATGCTCAGCTACATCCTGTGGCTTCATTTTTTCATCTAGGCTGTCCTCCCACTTGCCCATCTTAACCCTGTGTTTCTTCACCTTGGCAGACCTGTCTGTAGGAACCCTCAATTCCCTCCCTCTTTTCATCTAGGCTGTCCTCCCACTTGCCCATCTTAACCCTGTGTTTCTTCACCCTGGCAGACTGGTCTGTAGGAACCCTCGGTTCCCTTCCCCTTTTCATCTAGGCTGTCCTCCTACTTGCCCATTCAACCCTTTGTTTCTTTCCACCTTGGCAGGCCTGTCTGTATAAACCCTAGGTCCCCTCCCCCTTTTTGATAGCATGTTAGCATCATTCTGGTGGCTGAATATCACACAATTCCTCATAAAATGCTGTGCTGGCCAGGGTGAGAGACCCACTAGGCAGGGTTCATTCCTAGAACTGAGGCCTGACCACAGACCCCCAGGAAGACCCCTCAGATGGGAGTAGCAGAGCCATGCTGAGTGGGGGAGTGTAGAGGGCTGGAGTGTACCTGAGAGGGAGGAAGCAGGAACACTGGGGCCCACCTGGTCTGGCCTGAGCTGGGCGTGCTCTCCTGGATGGCACTGCTGGCCTGGCCAGACCCAGGCCCCGGAAGGAGACTTCCCCTTGCCCAAGACAGGACTGCTGATTGGCTTTCTGGACCCCTCATCTTCACATCTGAGCTCCAGGACTGACCTGCAAGACAGCTGTGACCAAGAACTGTCCATTCTATCAGCAGTGCTTTAAATGGAGCAGGCTCACCTTGGCATTCTGCTACAGGGACCAGAAAAAGCCAGCTGTCAGGAAGTGTTCCCATCTTCTGTGCTATCCCGCTCATCTTCCCACTAGGCAGTTTCAACACTATTCCTCTTCTCTTGTTTTCCTGGTTCTTTGATTAGCTTTAGGCTCTAGCTTCTATTAGTTGCCTCATTCTCTCCTTACTTGATGAGTCATTTGGGTGAATCCCCCACTTACCACCCTCAGGCCTGCCCTGTATCTCCGCTTGTAGGTCACCTTGGCAGTGTTAGGTTGCAGAAGTTCCATCCTGTGGAAAGGTCGTCATGCAACCCAGCCCCATTCTGTTAGCTCTCTTTCCAGATCTAACTGCGAATGGCTCGTTCTGAATCCCTAATTGGAAGCTTCTGTCCCTAAGCAGAATTCATCACATCCAGCTTGAAGGTGTCAGGTTATTTTTGCATTGAAAGGGTGGAGAAGGTAGTAGTTACCGCCCGAGCCCCCAGATTTTAATCAGAGACCTGGCCTTCTAGGTCATTTACCCCAACCACCCTGGCATTTTCCATCTAATCCTCCACAAGGACAGGGAGGATGGAACATATTTAAAGAGTACAAAGTAATACTTCTTCTTTCTAAACCAGCTAAGGAAATGTGGTAACAGCTGCACCTCTCAGAAAAATTCTTTTTAAGGATATATTCCCAAAGGCCCAGCACGTAAGTGGGTTCGGTGAACCTCAGGGTGTAAACGCAAGCTTTTCACTGGAACCCTAGACCTCAAAGCCACTTTAGTCAGTTATCACCACTACTCTCCATTGCCAGGTTGAAATATTTATTTCAAAAATTGCAAACACAGATGCAATGTATTATACAAAGAAAGATCTTAGTATCATAATAAAAGTATTGTTGGAAGGAAACAAAAGCCAGTGGCTACCTGCCCTGGGAAGGTAGGCACTCAGTGAAAAATGAAATTCATTTATAGGAACTATTCTAATGGAAAACTGGGGGAAAGGTTTAAAACAGAACAAACCCAACCCCATCCCTGCAAACCTAAATGTGAAAGAGTTACTATAAGTTTGAGACAATTTCGTTATCACCAAGATTTATCTGAACCTCCTCGGTTTGTCCCTAGGAATCAGCTTAATTTAGGGATTTTTAAACCTGAGGTAGTTGAGAGTCACCTGAAAGACATGTCGGGAAATCTCTTCTCTCAGAATTGGACCCAACTGCACCTAACCAGTTGTTCCCATTGCTTTGGCTCCTGGGGTAAAAGGCAGTGCCACCACTGTGGGCTATTGACCTGGGAGATGAAGGAACTGAGCAGCAAACAGCTGGCAGGGTTTGCTGTGTTTATGGCTGACAGGCCCGTGGTGGTGGTCTATGCTACAGGCAGTGTGGTCTCTGCAGGACCAAGGAAGACCGAGGAAGCCAGAGAGAGGGCAAAGCTGTCTGGCTGGAAGGCCAGCGTTGGACTGAAGGCTTCCACTGGCAGAAAGGATTTTCAGAGATTTGGAAAGATGGTAAAAGGTAGCAAGAAATTTGCCAGTTATTAAAGATGGGGTAAAGTGCAGCCAATAGACCCCTCTCAACTAAGGAGCTGACCAAGAACTGAGAATGTGCCAGGTGCTGGCTCAGAACCAGCTCTTCCTCAGGAGTGAGAGGCCAAAGCAAACTAATCTGACCAAGGTGACGTGTCTCTGTGATCCCTGTGTTACCTGGTGTAAACCTTGGTATCTGATTTGGTAGCTGAAATAATTCCAAGAAAGGATGCTCTGGACAGTGTCTGGTTGTTCCAGCCACCGGGTTAAGGACTCATGTTCAGTTGGGATCCTAGGGAAGTGTTCTGGGCAGCAGACTCTGTAAATAATCTAAATTTGAGTCTAATTTAAACTCCTCACTCATCTTCTATTACTTTCCTTATTACGTGCACATATCCTTACTCTAGAGGTTTTTGGAGCACTGTATAATAAAATTAAATAACAGAGGCAGGTGTATCTCAACCTGTCATCATAAGCCATCTTTTTGTTGTTGGCCTGTTATGACCCATTTACACTCACCCATGAGACGTGCAAGTTTAGTCACTAACAGTAGGCCAATGGGACGAAAAAGCTGTGAGGTTCATCTTCAGCCTTGAGACGTGATTTCTGCTTTAATCACACCAAATGTAAGACACTCATTAAGAGGAACCAAGATAGGACATTTGGTTTTGGCTGGAGAATGGACTAGCTTCTAATCTGAGCTGTTGTGAACCAATTACACTACATCTGACAGATACTCCTCATGTGAGACTGAACTGGCCGCTGCTCGTGCTTCGGCACTTTCTTATCTGTTTTACTAAGTCCATGAAGATTTTAGAAATTATTGTGGCTTCTTATAAAATGTTTCAGCATAGACTACTAACCTGATCCAATACACTAGATTTTTCCCCCACTGTTAAATTGGAGCACAATAGTTTGAATGGCCAGGACTCTAGAAACGAGGACTAACCATCTTTGGAAATGCCGACCCACACTGAGAACACACTGACAGATTTAACTGGGCCAGAGATGCCGGACACTACTCCTCTGAGCCTTGGGATGGAAAAATGATAAGCCCTCAATTTCTCCTGCTGATGGCTCCTTAGCCCTGTATGGAGTTTGAGTTTCCGGGAGACTGTCTTTTGAGTGCCCCGCTTAGAAAAAGCACAGAGAGGGAGCTGGGCTGGGTCAGGAGGAGGGGGTTTGTTTCACAGTGATCGAACAGGAGTCTTACAACCCATCATGTAGCAAAACTTAACATGTTCCTTTGGGACAGGTCCTGGGAAGTGCTTGTTGGCTACTATGTAAGAACTGCTACAGTTAAAGAAGGAAGACACTGCTTTTCCAAGATGGAAAGGTCACTTAAATACTGGGGTCTGCTGGGAAGTAGAGAAGTAGTGCCAGTCTGCCCGCCTCTAGGAGTTTGTTAATGAGCCCTCTGTCCTGATCTAGTCAGCAGGGCACCCAGAGCTGGGACTTGGGCTGAAAGCAGTCTGAGCCAGTGGTTCCCCCTTTCTCTTTTTCCCTGACCCAAATGCTCTGAGGAACCTGCTTGCTTAAGGATCCAGCTGGTAACAGTCCAGAGCTGGCATCTTGGCCTTGTTTCTGATTTTTGAAGCTGATGTACTAGGACAGCAAGGTAAGGCTCGCCATAGTCATCCCTGAAGTCCTGATTGCTCAGAGCATCTTTCCATAGGCTGTGTGCTGCTTAAAGGAGGTTAGTAATAAATACAAAGGTACCAAACCAAGCACAGGGTTCTTTCCTAACGGGAGCAAGTTTGCCTGATCTTCTGGGTCTGCTAATTAGGTAGAACATGGAACTCAGAGGATGCCAAGGCTGGTAGCCCCTGACATGCTCCCTCTTCTTGGGCCCTGGCCAGGTGTGGAGGGAGGCGGCCAACGTGATGTGGCATGGGGAAGCAGTGTTGCTACTCTCATCAGCTCCATTCGAGCATGGGCGAGTTTTTCAGCCTGGTCACAAGGAATTTCAAAGAAAGGGGTCTCCTGAGACCCGGCTGTGTGCATCCCCTTTCTGCCTTTCTTTAGCCCTCTCACTTTTGAAGGTGGACACAGGCTCTCAGCTGGGGTCCAGCTTTAAGAAGGAAAGGCATTGGCTCTGCTTCTGCCTTTTGCAGATAGCTGTCACCCAGCAGCTCCGCCCAACCCTGGGGAGGGGCCCTGGCTGACCCTCACTCTCTTGGCAGGACAGTGTGGAGGTTGATGTGGAGCACCAAGGTAAAGCCTGAGCAGCACCATCATTGTTAACTGCTGTGGTGTAGGGGCCCCTGAAAACTCAGCATTCCAGGGGTGCTCTTTTTGGGAGAGTTGGGTATATGAATGCAGCTTTCAAAAATAAAACCAAAAATCCCAACCAATCACCATAAGAAGCAGTGGAAATCCACGGAACTGCCAAAAGAGGGGGAGAATTGCCTTGGCGTTCTCGGCCAGGACACTCCTGCTGTTCCGATTTGGTGCACGTCTTCAGGGTAGCGTCTTGGTTTGGAATCCACCAGCCCTCTGATGCCCACAAGTTTGTGCAAATGATGAAAATGAAAAAAACTGAGAAGAAAACAGAAAAGAAAATGTGTAAGATATTTCCTTTCCAAGCTCCAAGCTCTCAACAGAACTACAGGACCCTCTACTAGGGACACAGGTTGGTGTGGGCAGAATAAGGCAGGCAGGACTGGAATGGAGGTCCTCTCTGTTGGCCTGGGATCCCTCCTCCTTGGCCTTGCTCACAGGCAGCAGAGGCCAAATGGGTTCGGAATAGAAAGGTTGTCATTTTGGAGTGGTAGTCTTTGGAAAGGTCATGCAAGTCCTCAGCAGACCTGAGGGTCACTGGGAGTGGTGTGGCTGCCACTGGAACTCCAAGGAGTTAGTCTGTAGCTGGGAGATAACAAACACATAGATGGGTCCCAAAAACTTACACTCGGATGTATGGGGCATTGGTTTGGCTCTATTCCTTCTCGGCTACTGCTCCTTGCAGCGTAGGGGGAGAGGCTTCTGCTCCTAAAAGTCAACAATTAGGCTTCATAGCACTTCCTCCTTGCATGCTTCCTTTAACCAACAAAAACTGCCACCATGCTGGGCTCTAAAATGTAGTACGATGACAACCATGGTGTAATAATCTATTTCCAAAGTTACGTATCTAAGAATGACTAGGATGTGTCTCTGGTTGGTTCGCGGAGTTAGTCAAGCCCAACAAGAACTGGCCAACTCAGTCACAACTCGGTCCAATTCGGACATGTGGAAGCAGCACACGCAGACTTGTGTGGTGGTGGGCCAGATATTACTCCATCTCTCAGCTCTTGGCCCTTCCTATCTCCTGGCCATTGTTGCCCACCACTGGCTCCCAGAGTCAGAACCTTGTAATCTGCCTGCCCCTGTCTACAGGTCTTCACTGACCACTATTCATTCACTACGCAACTCTATACTGGCCAGGAATTATACTCCTGGGGAGTAAACCAGGCTAACTGGGCCCTGAGAGGATAGTAGTGAGTGAGCGAGTGAGTGAGTGATGAGAATCTGCTGGTCAACGTTCAGTGACAAAAAAAAGCTTTCCATTCACCACAGTTTAGCCCAGGTTTAGCTTAAAGACAACTGAAGAGGCAGTATGTACTGTGAATAGAGATGGGGAAGTCATCCACCCGACGATGAACTCCTCATTCTGTCATAGTGGAGACGAAGCCCTCATCACCCAGCTTCTTCTTCCTTCAGATAGCTCACCTTCTTCCCAGCCCTCAGCAACACCAGCAAGCTCATAATGCTTTTTTCGAAGCTCTCCCAGTTTTTGACGCTCCTTCTGTAATTCAGTTTCTAGCTCCAGCACCCTAACCTGTGGGGAAAGTAAATGGAAATTTCTTTTGATCATCTACCTGAGAACTACCTAATTTTGATTTAATCCCTTTCCTCCATATTATTCACCTTGTTTACTCAGCTTACCCAGTTCTCAATTTCAACTCTCTTCTATGCTCTAATTGCTCTATTCTCTTATTCCTCCTTTTATCCCAGTGGCTCTTACGTTTTCGCACTGTGACCCTTTACTGGGAATGGATGATGCTTTGCAAATCCAATGCCTAATTCCTGTGTTCCTCTGGTCTATCACGACCCCAAAACAATGCTAACGTTTTCCCTACCTGTTCTAATCCAGCTGTAGCCCTTCTCCTGCAATCTCAGTTCTCTAGAACTCCAGGTAGAAACCAAATATGGTGGTTCTAGTATCTCTGAGGTGTTACTGCAACTTAGGGTTATTACTGCTACAGGAAAAGGCATGTGCTGTTACTCAAGGAAAGGCTGGTTCCTGGCGGCTATCCCTACTCTGTAATTTATTTATTAATTGAAGAATTATTTGCTGAGCACCCATCACGTACCCTAGGTTCTATCATAGGTGCTGGGACATGGTGGTGAACAGAAAAGATCCCTGCTCTCCCACAAAAGGAGAGACAAATGAATGAGATCAGATTGTAAGGAAATGACACAGCAAAGTGACACAGACAAAGGGCGGTCAGCAAAGGCTACTCTGAGGAAGAAACATTTGAGCTGAAACCTAAGTGACCATAAGAAATCAGCAGTTCAAAGAACTGGGGATGAGTATTCCAGGAAGAAGAGGCAGCACGAGCAAATGCTCTAAGGCAGGACGCGTTTGAGGTGCTGGGAGAAGAGAAGTCCCGGGAGAAGAGAAGTCCTGGGAGAACGGAAGTCAAGTCCCGGGAGAACAGAAGTCAAGTCCTGGGAGAACAGAAGTCCTGGGAGAACAGAAGTCCTGGGAGAACAGAAGTCAAGTCCCGGGAGAACAGAAGTCAAGTCCTGGGAGAACAGAAGTCCCAGGAGAACAGAAGTCCCGGGAGAACAGAAGTCAAGTCCCGGGAGAACAGAAGTCAAGTCCTGGGAGAACAGAAGTCAAGTCCCGGGAGAACAGAAGTCCTGGGAGAACAGAAGTCCTGGGAGAACAGAAGTCAAGTCCCGGGAGAACAGAAGTCAAGTCCTGGGAGAACAGAAGTCCTGGGAGAACAGAAGTCAAGTCCCGGGAGAACAGAAGTCCTGGGAGAACAGAAGTCCTGGGAGAACAGAAGTCAAGTCCCGGGAGAACAGAAGTCAAGTCCTGGGAGAACAGAAGTCCCAGGAGAACAGAAGTCCCGGGAGAACAGAAGTCAAGTCCCGGGAGAACGGAAGTCAAGTCCTGGGAGAACAGAAGTCAAGTCCTGGGAGAACAGAAGTCCCAGGAGAACAGAAGTCCCGGGAGAACAGAAGTCAAGTCCCGGGAGAACAGAAGTCAAGTCCTGGGAGAACAGAAGTCAAGTCCTGGGAGAACAGAAGTCCTGGGAGAACAGAAGTCCTGGGAGAACAGAAGTCCTGGGAGAACAGAAGTCAAGTCCCGGGAGAACAGAAGTCAAGTCCTGGGAGAACAGAAGTCCCAGGAGAACAGAAGTCCCGGGAGAACAGAAGTCAAGTCCCGGGAGAACAGAAGTCAAGTCCTGGGAGAACAGAAGTCCTGGGAGAACAGAAGTCAAGTCCCGGGAGAACAGAAGTCCTGGGAGAACAGAAGTCAAGTCCCGGGAGAACAGAAGTCAAGTCCTGGGAGAACAGAAGTCCTGGGAGAACAGAAGTCAAGTCCCGGGAGAACAGAAGTCCTGGGAGAACAGAAGTCAAGTCCCGGGAGAACAGAAGTCAAGTCCTGGGAGAACAGAAGTCCCAGGAGAACAGAAGTCCCGGGAGAACAGAAGTCAAGTCCCGGGAGAACGGAAGTCAAGTCCTGGGAGAACAGAAGTCAAGTCCTGGGAGAACAGAAGTCCTGGGAGAACAGAAGTCCCGGGAGAACAGAAGTCAAGTCCCGGGAGAACGGAAGTCAAGTCCTGGGAGAACAGAAGTCCTGGGAGAACAGAAGTCAAGTCCCGGGAGAACAGAAGTCCTGGGAGAACAGAAGTCAAGTCCCGGGAGAACAGAAGTCAAGTCCTGGGAGAACAGAAGTCCCAGGAGAACAGAAGTCCCGGGAGAACAGAAGTCAAGTCCCGGGAGAATGGAAGTCAAGTCCTGGGAGAACAGAAGTCAAGTCCTGGGAGAACAGAAGTCCCAGGAGAACAGAAGTCCCGGGAGAACAGAAGTCAAGTCCCGGGAGAACAGAAGTCAAGTCCTGGGAGAACAGAAGTCAAGTCCTGGGAGAACAGAAGTCCCAGGAGAACAGAAGTCCCGGGAGAACAGAAGTCAAGTCCCGGGAGAACGGAAGTCAAGTCCTGGGAGAACAGAAGTCAAGTCCTGGGAGAACAGAAGTCCCAGGAGAACAGAAGTCCCGGGAGAACAGAAGTCAAGTCCCGGGGAGAACGGAAGTCAAGTCCTGGAGAAGAGAAGTCCCGGGAGAAAGGAAGTCCTCTATAGTTGATGTGGGAGAGGGAGCAGGTCATGAGATGAAGTTTGAAACTAGACCAGAATCATTTCACCCAGGGCCCACATGCTGGAGTAAGGAGTTTGTATATTCTCATAAGTGTAAAGGAGCCATTGATTGGAAGGTTTTAAGCAGGAAAGTGACATGCTGTAATTTATGTTTTAAAAGTAGGCAAAGAATGAATGAACTATACAGGGAAAAAAGTAGAAGCATGGAGACCTGGTTAGGTGGCCTTTTTTTTTAAAACTTTTTATTATGGAAAATTAAAACAATATGGAGACCAGTAGAGTGAACTGCACCCAGCTTTTCATCCAGCTTCACCAATGATCAGCTCATGGCCAGACTTGGTTCAGCCATACTCGTTCTTATTCTCTTCTCCCTCTCCCTCACCCTGGCACAGAATTATTTATTTTGAAATAAATACTCACATACTTACAGAAGGTAAGTTGCTTCTGTAGTAGTTCAGGAGAGAGACAATGGTAGCTTAGACCAGGGTGGGGAGATGGAAAAAAGTGGAAGGATTCAGGCTGTGTTGTGGAGATTTAGAGTTGGCAGGACTTGCTGATGGTCTGGATGTTGAGGGTGAGGGAAAGGGAAAAACCAAGGACGACTCAAGCATCCAGGTAGCTGGTGGTGCCATTTACTGAGTCAGAGAAGACAGAGAGGGGCAGATTTGGCTGGGGGAGATCAAGAGATCTCTTTGGATATGTTAAGTGTGAGGTATATATTGGGCATCCCAGCGGAGATATCAGGTAGGCAGTTGTCTAACTATGGAGCTCTAGGAGAAGATCTAGGCTGAGGAGAAGAATTTGGTATTTATCAGCATATAAACCTAACAAACCCAACCCATTGCTATGGAGTTATTTCGACTCATAGTCACCCTATAGGAACGGAGAAGAATTGCCCCATAGGGTTTTGAAACGATGGCGCATTTGAAATGATGACCTTTTGGTTAGCAGCTGAGCTCTTAACCACTGTACCACTAAGGCTCCTTATCAGCATAGAGAGTATTAAAGTCAAGAGGGACTGGATGAGACAGTAAGCAAGAGCGTCAGACAGAGGACTCAGGACCAGCACGGTCCTTTCAGTATTTAGTCAGAAGTTTGGCGACATGACTTTTCCTAAACATAAGTGACTCATCTGTAGACTTTTACCAGTCCAAATCTGATTCTGTCCCAAGGCTGATGGTCAGAAATTCTAGAACAAGTAGGTCAGATTTTTTTTAGTATCCCACTGATTCCTGTTTTCACGGCATAACTGCTGAACAACTGAGAGAAATTGCCTTTGATAGGTTAACAGTGGACTGATGGAATTGTTGTAGAATTACTGGCCATCAGCCTTGGGATAAAATGCAGATTTGGACTGGTAAAGGTCTACAGATGGGTCCCTTAGCATTTCTTTAAATTAAAGGTCATTGCAAATAATTTGCATTAAAAAAAATTATTTAGAGTAAGACTATTAAATAACAGTTTTTGGACTACAAGGAGATCCCTGATAACATTCAGAGGAACACTAGTCCAAGCCTGGGGGCCAAGAGTTAAGATTTGAATCCCCTCTCTCCACCTTCAGTATTTCTTCCAGCAACATCTACATTCATTCTTGGGCCCCCACTCCCTCCAGTCTCTCTCACTGGCTCTTCTCCATGGAAATAATCTTTGGGGTCAATGTCTAAGGCAATACAGACTGACTAGAACTTAGACATGGAGTTCCTACCTGGGAATCCATCTCTTGGCGTTTGATCTGGGTCAGCGTCATGCTTGAGAAGTCCATGTTGTCTGCAATGAGAAAGGAGAAGGCCTTGTCACATATCATCCCTGGCTGACTCTCGCCTCACAGACAGTAACAATGCCCTGCTGAAATGCCTCATCTGGCATTTGCCAACACATAGCATGGTAGTACTTGAGGGATGAAGAGGAAGGAAGACACAGTTACAGAGTAACCAGGATCAGATCTCCCCAGGGGCATCCTAGCCCTTGGAGTCATTTCTTTAAATTCAGAGAAACAGCTAACAGGAAAATTTATTTAAGGGTCTGCCACTATAGCAGCGGCCTTATGTAATATCCCATCTTGTAAGAAAATAAGTGTGAATGTAAAAAGATGACACCTAAGAATTTAGAAACTTGGGATCATGGAGTAGAAGAATGTAATAACAGCTAAAAGGATGGGTAAGAAAAGCATTACTTCAGGAAGACTACCTGTCTCCTCAATCTGTGATTTCCCAGAAATGGTTGAGGCCACGACCCCGGCAGTCGCCTGGTTTACTCCCCGAGAAGCCTGCTGTAGCTGGGCTAGGTTTGGGCTGTCCTTATCAGCTTTCACCTGCCAGGACAAAGCAGATTTAGGTTCACACAATACAGAGCAACAAGGACGGAGTCAAATAGGTTGGTCTGATGGCTCCTGACCACAACCTTGGCATGTCGCTTAATAATAAAATTATTCCTGGCTTATTTGCTCAGCGGCCCCAAAACTCGAGCTTCATCACTGATTTTTTTTTTTAAACACATTATTGTGTTTTTGATAAATGTTCACACAGCAAATCAGGTTCCCATTTGACAATTTCTATACAAACTGTTCAGTGACATTAGTTACTTTTCACAACGTGTTGACGTTCTCTGTAATTGCGGTCGTGTTGTTCCACTCCCAGTACTCTGGTTCCCTGCTCCCTTACCTTCCCATCTTGGCTTTAGAGTAGCTGTTGACCTTTTGGTCTTATATACATGGTTTTTTAATGGAGCCCCGTACTCATGGACAGTATCCTTTATTTTATGTGCCAATCTGTTATTTCACTAAAAGGTGACCTCAGGGGATAGTTTTGGTTGAGGGTTTAAAGAGTGTCTCAGGCCGACAGTCTCAGGAAGTCCTCTAGTCTCAACTGGTCCAGTATAAGTCTGTACTTTTTTAAGAATTTGAGTTCTCTTCTACATTTTTCTCTCATCTATTGTATCCCTGACCAGAACGGCCAGTAGTGCTATCCAGGCACCATCTAGTTCTGCTGGTTTCAGGGTAGATGAGGCTGTGGCTTGTGTAGGCTATTAGTCCTGTAGACTAGTTTCTTCTCTGAGACTCTCGTTTCCTTCTCTTTTTCTCCTGACGAGTAGAGACCAATAGTTGTATCTTCGATGGCTGACCACAAGTTTTTAAGACCCCAGAAACTGCTCACCTTACTACAATATAGAGCGCGAACTTTGTGAACTATATTATGCCCACTGGAAACCCTGCGGGCGTAGTGGTTAAGAGCTATGGCTGCTAACCAAAAGGCTGGCAGTTCGAATCCACCAGGCGCTTCTTGGAAATTATATGGGGCAGTTCTCCTCTATCCTACAGGGTCACTATGAGTTGGAATCGACTCGACAGCAACGAGTTTTTTTTTTTTTTTTATTATGCCAATTGACTGAGTTGTCCTATGAGACTAAGCCTTCAAACCCAGAAAACCAATCTTGCAAGGTGTTTGGTTATGTCTGAGAAGTAACTGTGTCCTCTATGAATAGATATGTGTGAACACACCTATCTGTAAGTACACGTACATGTAGATAATTCTATCTGTGCACACATATGTACTCACCTGTACCTACTCGTACACATATATGTCTATACACCTACATATATGACCATATGATTGTTTTTTGGTTATTGTTGGTGTTGTTGCCAAATTATATATGTCTTATTCTTTAGCACAAACATCCTTTTCTCTTGTGTGCTTCTTAGTGGCATCATTTACTCTGGTCAAGTTGTGCTCATTACACTCACATTTATTTGGTGCTACTTTCCCATCACCATAATAACACGTACCTACGATCTAGACAACGATTCCCCCTCCCCCACCCGTCCCTGGCAACCCCTAATAAACACTGGTCTGTCTCTCTACATATATTCTTGTCTTCTTATAAAAGTGGGATCAGACAGTATTTGTCCTTAAGTGATTGACTTATTTAACTCAGCATTATGTCCTCCAGATCCAGCCAAGTTATGTGTTTTGCAGACTCATCACTCTTCTTTACGGCTGCGTAGTAATCCCTGATTTGCTCATCAGTTCATCCACTGAAGAGCGCTTAGGCTCCTTCCATTTTCTTACTCTTGTGAGTAAAGCTGCGGTGAACACAGCTGTGCGTACTTCATCACTGATTTTGATAAAGGGTTCCACTGTGGAAGCCTAACTTGGCACAGCAGTAAGGATGATAAAAGAATACTCACTGGGGAAAGGATTTGGCTCACAAGCTTTGCATTAGATTAGCTGGGGTGTTGGTTCAAATTTGGAGACTTTTGAAGAGAGGCAGATATTGGCTGTGGAACCTAGGAGCCAAGCCGGATAATCTGTTGACTGTGCCAACATATTCTTACTTGAGCTCTCCTTGAATGTTGTAATTGCTCATCAGAAGTTGGTATGGCTGGGACCCTCAAAGGTGGCTTCTAACAAAAGGGAGAGGAGCCAAGAGGAGCTCATGGGGCGAGGTAGGCAGAGGGGTTCCTTGGTGAGAGATGAGAGGCTTTTTAGGGGAGGGTAGTGTGGGACTGGAGCCTTGGTGGTGCAGGGGTTAAGTGCTCGGCTGCTAACAGAAAGGTCGCTGGTTCAAACCCACCAGCTGCTCCACAGCACAAAGATGTGGCAGTCTGCTTCTGTAAAGATTTACAGCCTTGGACACCCTATGGGGCAGTTCTACTCTGTCCTACAGGGTTGCTATGAGTTGGAATTGATTTGACGGCAATGGGATTTTTTTTTTTTTAGTGTGGGGTCCTTGAGAAGTAGAGTTTTTATTTGGGATCCAACCTACTGGGACCCTAGACAAATCATCTATTTTGGGGGCTAGCTCCACAGCACTAGTATTCTCTAATATAACCAGGCCTTACCATGTCCCCAGGATTCCCAGATGGGTCCTACCTTGGATGCAGCCACAAGCTGAGCTGTGCTAGCAGCAATCTCGTGAGAACACACCATTAGTTCCTCAAATTTCCCTCTGCCTTGTACCACCAGGTCAGCAGCATCCCTGATAGTCGGGAAAGAAGAAGACGGACTGTGTCACTGACAGCTGCAAGCCCCTCTGCCCCCACCTCTAGCCCACTCCTATCATACTGTCCTGCCCCTGTGGCCACAGGCGACCCAGACTCCTTTTTAAACTTTTAATCTACTCACTTCCTTGATCAACACTTCATTTCATGGGGGCAGATTTTTTTTCCCTCAGCTAGTCTCTGGGTGGATCAATGGAAGGGGGTGGAGGCGGGGAGCCCTGGGACTGACAGGCACTTACACCATGACCGTAGCTCCCCAGCCCACAGCTTTGGAGGCAGAGATGAGTCCTTCTGTCCATCGAGAGTTCTTGGCATAAAACTCTTTAGGGGATGCTGTACCCTGGAGAAGTGAAAAATAATCACAGCTGCCTTTTACTGAGTACCTACTGTGTGCACTCAATAAGCTGCCAGAAATTCAACCTGGATTTAGAAGAGGATGTGGAACCAGAGATATCATTGCTGATGTCAGACGGATCCTGACTGAAAGCAGAGAATACCAAAAAGATGTTTACCTGTGTTTTACTGACTATGCTAAGGCATTCCACTGTGTGGATGGCAACAAATTATATATAACATTGTGGAGAATGGGAATTCCAGAACACTTAATTGTGCTCATGAGGAATCTGTCATGGATCAAGAGACAAGTCATTTGAACAGAACAAGGGGATACTGCGTAGTTTAAAGTGCGCATCAGGGTTGTATCCTTTCACCATACCTATCCAATCTGTATGCTGAGCAAATAATCCAAGAAACTGGACTATATGAAGAAGAATGAGGCAACAGGATTGAAGGAAGACTCATTAACAACCTGCATTACGCAGATGGCACAACCTTGCTTGCTGAGAGTGAAGAGGACTTGAAGCACTTATGAAGATCAAAGACTACAGCCTTCAGTATGGATTACACCTCAACATAAAGACAACAAAAATCCTCACAACTGGACCAATAAGCAACATCATGATAAATGGAGAAAAGATTGAGGTTGTCGAGGATTTTATCTTACTTGGATCTACAGTCAACACCCATGGAAGCAGCACTCAAGAAATCAAATGACACATTGCATTGAGCAAATCGGCTGTAGGAGACCTCTTTAAAGTGTTAAAAAGCAAAGATGTCGTCCTGGGGACTAAGGTGCGCCTGACCCAAGCCATGGTATTTTCAATTACCTCATATGCATGAGAAAGCTGGACAATGAATCAGGAAGACTGAAGAATTGATGCCTTTGAATTGTGGTGTTGGCGAAGAATATTGACTATACCATGGACTGCCAAAATAAAAAACAAATCTGTCTTTGAAGAAGTACAACCAGAATGCTCCTTAGAAGCAAGGATGGTGAGACTGTGTTTTACGTACTTTGGACATATTGTCAGGAGGGATCAGTCCCTGGAGAAGGACATCATGCTTGGTAAAGTATGGGGTTAGTGGAAAAGAGGAAGACCCTCAATGAGGTGGATTGACACAGTGGCTGCAACAATGGCTCAAGCATAACAACGATTGTAAGGATGGCGCAGGACCGGGCAGTGTTTCGTACTGTTGTGCATAGGGTCGCTATGAGTCGGAACTGGCTCGATGGCACCTAACAACAACAATAACAACTGTGTGCCAGGTGCTCTTATACACATTATCTCACATAGTCTTCACAGCAACCCTGAGAGGTAAGCATATTATTCCCATTTTATGGACGAGAAAACTGAAATTCAGAGGCAAAATACTTTTCCCAAGGTCACAGAGGAAATAAATGGACATAAATCCTAGGTTTTTCTGCCTGTAAAGCCCATAGCATTTCTATCATAACATTTCTATACTGTATACATAAGGGACAAAAATATATGGATAACTTATGATCTGGATGGAGTCTGGCCGCTTTCTATGATTTGCCGAAAGAGGAGAGGACACAGAATAACTTTTAAAAATTATTTCTACTTGGATTTAAAATAGGCTTTTATGCCTTAAAAGTATCTGTTCATCTGAGAATCTGCAGGTATGCCTTGCTTAGTTCCTTTTTCTATTACAGGGATAGAAAACACCGAGTCTCAGACTGATAAAAAGTACCACCAAAGCAAATATGGCTTCTTAGTTTACAGAACTGTCTTCTGGCCCATGGCCCTCTCCCTGGACCTCCACGTCCTGAGCTGCAGCTGCATCTGGCTTGTGAGGAACAAACAGTAGCACCGGCAAAGGAGTGAGACACTAGAGTGATGATGCCGACAAGAGGCTGGTGGAAAGGGCCGCAACAGAGCCTGGTGTCGACACTCCATAGCAGAGGACGGTGCCAGATTTGCACTTCTGATTTGCCCAGGTTTCCAAGGTTGTCACCTCCTCTTCAGAGGGCCAGACCAGCACTGTAAATGGGGCTCCAGAGCAGGTACCATCAATGTCTGCCCTGGGTGAGTGAGTCTGCAGCTGGCTCATATGCCCGGCTGCTCTCTGGGGATGTGGCAGTGCTGTGGCCTCTGCTAACGTCCACTGGAACGGCAGCATAACCAGACCTTACGGAATTTGGATAAGCCCTATCAAGCAGACTTAGCCTCTCCGTGAACTGGGAATCTAGAACTGATTTCTGTTCTCCTTGTCTGCAGGCCCACACCCATGCTTACCGCTATGGTTTGAATTGTGTCCCTCCAAAATACATGCTGGAGTAATAAGCCCTGCACATACAGACGCGATCTAATCTCCTGTAACGCAGTTACCTTTCCATAATGCAGTCTAGTGTAATACCTTCAATCAGCTAAGGTCATACTAGTGTAGGCTGGACCCTAAACCCAACCACTTCTTAGTACATAAAGAGCAGCACAGATACACAGAGGAGCCCCTGGGTCGTACAAACAAAAGGTGTGAACCCATCCAGGGGTGCCTGAGAAGACAGGCCTGGCCATCTGATTCCAAACGGTCATAGCCTTGGAAAGTGACTCCAGAGCAACAACGACACAGACACAGAGCAGGCAAGGACACGGGGGAGACAGACGGCAGGTGAGGATTACTACGGAGCCAAGGACACGGGGGGAGACAGACGGCAGGTGAGGATTACTACGGAGCCAAGGACACGGGGGAGACAGACGGCAGGTGAGGATTACTACGGAGCCAAGGACACGGGGGAGACAGACGGCAGGGGAGGATTACTACGGAGCCAAGGACACGGGGGAGACAGACGGCAGGTGAGGATTACTACGGAGCCAAGGACACGGGGGTGACAGACGGCAGGGGAGGATTACTACGGAGCCAAGGACACGGGGGGAGACAGACGGCAGGGGAGGATTACTACGGAGCCAAGGACACGGGGGAGACAGACGGCAGGGGAGGATTACTACGGAGCCAAGGACACGGGGGAGACAGACGGCAGGGGAGGATTACTACGGAGCCAAGGACACGGGGGTGACAGACGGCAGGTGAGGATTACTACGGAGCCAAGGACACGGGGGAGACAGACGGCAGGGGAGGATTACTACGGAGCCAAGGACACGGGGGAGACAGACGGCAGGTGAGGATTACTACGGAGCCAAGGACACGGGGGTGACAGACGGCAGGGGAGGATTACTACGGAGCCAAGGACACGGGGGTGACAGACGGCAGGGGAGGATTACTACGGAGCCAAGGACACGGGGGAGACAGACGGCAGGGGAGGATTACTACGGAGCCAAGGACACGGGGGAGACAGACGGCAGGTGAGGATTACTACGGAGCCAAGGACACGGGGGAGACAGACGGCAGGGGAGGATTACTACGGAGCCAAGGACACGGGGGAGACAGACGGCAGGGGAGGATTACTACGGAGCCAAGGACACGGGGGTGACAGACGGCAGGGGAGGATTACTACGGAGCCAAGGACACGGGGGAGACAGACGGCAGGTGAGGATTACTACGGAGCCAAGGACACGGGGGTGACAGACGGCAGGGGAGGATTACTACGGAGCCAAGGACACGGGGGTGACAGACGGCAGGGGAGGATTACTACGGAGCCAAGGACACGGGGGAGACAGACGGCAGGGGAGGATTACTACGGAGCCAAGGACACGGGGGAGACAGACGGCAGGGGAGGATTACTACGGAGCCAAGGACACGGGGGAGACAGACGGCAGGGGAGGATTACTACGGAGCCAAGGACACGGGGGTGACAGACGGCAGGGGAGGATTACTACGGAGCCAAGGACACGGGGGAGACAGACGGCAGGTGAGGATTACTACGGAGCCAAGGACACGGGGGTGAGAGACGGCAGGTGAGGATTACTACGGAGCCAAGGACACGGGGGTGACAGACGGCAGGGGAGGATTACTACGGAGCCAAGGACACGGGGGTGACAGACGGCAGGGGAGGATTACTACGGAGCCAAGGACACGGGGGGAGACAGACGGCAGGGGAGGATTACTACGGAGCCAAGGACACGGGGGTGACAGACGGCAGGGGAGGATTACTACGGAGCCAAGGACACGGGGGTGACAGACGGCAGGGGAGGATTACTACGGAGCCAAGGACACGGGGGGGAGACAGACGGCAGGGGAGGATTACTACGGAGCCAAGGACACGGGAGAGACAGACGGCAGGTGAGGATTACTACGGAGCCAAGGACACGGGGGAGACAGACGGCAGGTGAGGATTACTACGGAGCCAAGGACACGGGGGTGACAGACGGCAGGGGAGGATTACTACGGAGCCAAGGACACGGGGGTGACAGACGGCAGGGGAGGATTACTACGGAGCCAAGGACACGGGGGGAGACAGACGGCAGGGGAGGATTACTACGGAGCCAAGGACACGGGGGTGACAGACGGCAGGGGAGGATTACTACGGAGCCAAGGACACGGGGGTGACAGACGGCAGGGGAGGATTACTACGGAGCCAAGGACACGGGGGGAGACAGACGGCAGGGGAGGATTACTACGGAGCCAAGGACACGGGGGTGACAGACGGCAGGGGAGGATTACTACGGAGCCAAGGACACGGGGGTGACAGACGGCAGGGGAGGATTACTACGGAGCCAAGGACACGGGGGAGACAGACGGCAGGTGAGGATTACTACGGAGCCAAGGACACGGGGGAGACAGACGGCAGGGGAGGATTACTACGGAGCCAAGGACACGGGGGAGACAGACTGCAGGGGAGGATTACTACGGAGCCAAGGACACGGGGGAGACAGACGGCAGGTGAGGATTACTACGGAGCCAAGGACACGGGGGAGACAGACGGCAGGTGAGGATTACTACGGAGCCAAGGACACGGGGGGAGACAGACGGCAGGGGAGGATTACTACGGAGCCAAGGACACGGGGGAGACAGACGGCAGGGGAGGATTACTACGGAGCCAAGGACACGGGGGAGACAGATGGCAGGGGAGGATTACTACGGAGCCAAGGACACGGGGGGAGACAGACGGCAGGTGAGGATTACTCAGGAACCAGGGACACGGGGAAGAGAGACGGCAGGTGAGGATTACTCAGGAACCAAGGACACAGGGAAGACAGACAGCAGGTGAGGATTACTACGGAGCCAAGGACACGGGGGGAGACAGACGGCAGGTGAGGATTACTACGGAGCCAAGGACACGGGGGAGACAGACGGCAGGTGAGGATTACTACGGAGCCAAGGACACGGGGGAGACAGACGGCAGGTGAGGATTACTACGGAGCCAAGGACACGGGGGGAGACAGACGGCAGGGGAGGATTACTACGGAGCCAAGGACACGGGGGAGACAGACGGCAGGGGAGGATTACTACGGAGCCAAGGACACGGGGGAGACAGATGGCAGGGGAGGATTACTACGGAGCCAAGGACACGGGGGGAGACAGACGGCAGGTGAGGATTACTCAGGAACCAGGGACACGGGGAAGAGAGACGGCAGGTGAGGATTACTCAGGAACCAAGGACACAGGGAAGACAGACAGCAGGTGAGGATTACTACGGAGCCAAGGACACGGGGGGAGACAGACGGCAGGTGAGGATTACTCAGGAACCAAGGACACAGGGAAGACAGACAGCAGGTGAGGATTACTACGGAGCCAAGGACACGGGGGGAGACAGACGGCAGGTGAGGATTACTCAGGAACCAAGGACACAGGGAAGACAGACAGCAGGTGAGGATTACTACGGAGCCAAGGACACGGGGGGAGACAGACGGCAGGTGAGGATTACTCAGGAACCAAGGACACAGGGAAGACAGACAGCAGGTGAGGATTACTACGGAGCCAAGGACACGGGGGGAGACAGACGGCAGGTGAGGATTACTCAGGAACCAAGGACACAGGGAAGACAGACAGCAGGTGAGGATTACTACGGAGCCAAGGACACGGGGGGAGACAGACGGCAGGTGAGGATTACTCAGGAACCAGGGACACGGGGAAGAGAGACGGCAGGTGAGGATTACTCAGGAACCAAGGACACAGGGAAGACAGACGGCAGGCGAGGATTACTACGGAGCCAAGGACACGGGGGAGACAGACGGCAGGTGAGGATTACTACGGAGCCAAGGACACGGGGGAGACAGACGGCAGGGGAGGATTACTACGGAGCCAAGGACACGGGGGAGACAGACGGCAGGGGAGGATTACTACGGAGCCAAGGACACGGGGGAGACAGACGGCAGGGGAGGATTACTACGGAGCCAAGGACACGGGGGAGACAGACGGCAGGGGAGGATTACTACGGAGCCAAGGACACGGGGGAGACAGACGGCAGGGGAGGATTACTACGGAGCCAAGGACACGGGGGAGACAGACGGCAGGGGAGGATTACTACAGAGCCAAGGACACGGGGGGAGACAGACGGCAGGGGAGGATTACTCAGGAACCAAGGACACGGGGGGAGACAGACGGCAGGTGAGGATTACTCAGTAACCAAGGACACGGGGGAGACAGACGGCAGGTGAGGATTACTACGGAGCCAAGGACACGGGGGGAGACAGATGGCAGGTGAGGATTACTCAGGAACCAAGGACACGGGGAAGACAGACGGCAGGTGAGGATTACTCAGGAACCAAGGACACAGGGGGAGACAGACGGTAGGTGAGGATTACTACGGAGCCAAGGACACGGGGGGAGACAGACGGCAGGTGAGGATTACTCAGGAACCAGGGACACGGAAAAGACAGACGGCAGGTGAGGATTACTCAGGAACCAAGGACACAGGGAAGACAGACAGCAGGTGAGGATTACTACGGAGCCAAGGACACGGGGGGAGACAGACGGCAGGTGAGGATTACTCAGGAACCAGGGACACGGGGAAGAGAGACGGCAGGTGAGGATTACTCAGGAACCAAGGACACAGGGAAGACAGACAGCAGGTGAGGATTACTACGGAGCCAAGGACACGGGGGGAGACAGACGGCAGGTGAGGATTACTCAGGAACGAAGGACACGGGGGGAGACAGACGGCAGGTGAGGATTACTCAGGCACCAAGGGCACGGGGGAGACAGACGGCAGGCGAGGATTACTACGGAGCCAAGGACACGGGGGGAGACAGTCGGCAGGTGAGGATTACTACGGAGCCAAGGACATGGGGGAGACAGACGGCAGGTGAGGATTACTACGGAGCCAAGGACACGGGGGGAGACAGACGGCAGGTGAGGATTACTCAGGAACCATGGACACGGGGAAGACAGACGGCAGGTGAGGATTACTACGGAGCCAAGGACACAGGGGGAGACAGACGGCAGGTGAGGATTACTACGGAGCCAAGGACACGGGGGAGACAGACGGCAGGTGAGGATTACTACGGAGCCAAGGACACGGGGGGGAGACAGTCGGCAGGTGAGGATTACTCAGTAACCAAGGAAAACCTGGGGCTACCGGCAAAGAACCCACAAGGCCGAGACCCTGACTGGGACTTTAAGCCTCCGGATTGTGAGAAAATAAATTTCTGTTTTTAAAGCCATCCACTTGGGGTATTTGTTACCGCAGGGCTGGAAACTAAGATACTTACCCTGCCACTTTCCACAATCTCTCTCTGGAGGTCCTTGGAGGCTACAATCAGGACCTGGATAGCTTGCATTAGGCTGGTGCAGGAACCAAGGATCCTGAAGAAGAAAGACCAGGGGCACAGAGACCACCAACTATGAAGACTTCCGTTCTCGTTTTCACTCTTAAACACAGACAAACTTGGAATGGGAAAGGGAGGCAGGGAAAGAGCTGAAATTGGTGGAAAGCTCTGAGGGAAAGAATG
Organism: Loxodonta africana; assembly: GCF_030014295.1. Taxonomy (NCBI): domain Eukaryota; kingdom Metazoa; phylum Chordata; class Mammalia; order Proboscidea; family Elephantidae; genus Loxodonta; species Loxodonta africana. The sequence goes on from NC_087353.1 coordinate 106,553,734, forward strand.
GTGGGTGAGAAGACTTGACTGTGGAACTTGTTCATAAGGACTATTTAAGTGATAATTCTTGGGGTTTCTTTACCCCTATAATGCAATGGCAATGTTATTTCCATTATTAATACTGTTATCAACAATTACACAGACTCAACCCTTCCCTGTGGCTGCTAACATTGTTCTAATTCCCGAATGGGTATGTAAGTATAATCCAGTACAAGAAAGACCTCTATCGGCCACATAGCTGCTACCATGCTGCTCAGACTGACCTCTCGTTCACCTCCAATTTGACTCCTGTGTCTCCTGCTCTGGATTTGCTGAGCATCTCCTGTTAAAAAGAAACATGGTTTCTAAATATGGCACAGGTACTGAGAAACCCTGATGTACGCCTACACTGAGCCCAGCACCCTGTGGTAGCTGAGAAACCCCAAACTAGAAGTGCCTATCCAAGTCCTCGAGAGAGCCAGGGAAAGAATCCAGACCTCTGGTCTAGCTGGGCGGAATTCAGTGACAGCGGGCCGGCTCTGTAATCAGTGAGGGTCTTAGAGGCAGGTGCTCACACTGAGGCAGGCAGCTGAAGTCTCCCACTAAAGGAGTGACATATGACCTTTCAAGTGCTGTCCACTCAGCTTTTCCCGAGACAACTGTTGCCACTGATTAGGAGTACCATCGATTTATTGAGTGCGTAGCCCTGAGATAAATATGCGTTACTTCATTTAATTCTTACAACATCCCCGTGAGGTAAGTACTATTATTAGCGCCATCATTTAGAAATGGAATCTGAACCTTAGCAAGGTTAATGTAACTTCCTGGAAGTTACACAACTAGTCCGTGGTCAGTCTGGAACTTGAACCCAGGACGGTCTGACACCACAGCATCTTACTCTGAAGGAAACTGCTTACCTTCCTGCAGTGAGGATCTCCTCATTTTCTATCCCTCCGAGAGCCCAGTGAGTTTGGGCTTTGCTCTGTTTTATGGGGCCCTCTGTAGCCTTAGTGAATGTAAGGTACATTTAACGGGCAGTGATGCCACAGGGCTGCGGCCAGGGCATCAGCTGAGGAGGCCCTGCAGAAAGCGCCGTACCTCAATTCTGGCGGTAGCAGTCTCAATAGCAGCAGAAGTGGCAGCCATCTCCGTGTCCACCAGGTCCCCCAGCTCCTCCTGTTTGAGATCCAGGCCTCTGGGTAAGAGCTCCTAAAAAAAGTGTGACATGACCTTTTGACCTCTATATTCTTCCTTGGCCGACTTAGAACCTCCGCAGGGTGGCAGAAGGTGGGAGGGGCCCCGCCATGCAAGCCGTCCGCAGACCCCATCTGGTAGTCTTTACCGTGCGCACTCCGGAACCTCACTCGGAACCCACTTCCTTCTAAAAAGCCATTCCGACCCAACCCCATGAGCGTACTTAGCTGCAGGGTCTATCATGTTCTTCTGGAGCTGTTGAGACATTCTATCCTCCTCGTCTCTTAACCTCTGTATTCCAACTTATAAAATCTGTGTCACGTTCTGTGCAATTCCCTCAACTCTGTCATCCAGTTCACTAATTCTTTCTTCAGCTTTAATTTGCTGTTGAACCTGTATACTGTTCTTACTTTCAGTGATTATATTTTTCATTTCTAAAAGTTCTATATGGTTCTTTTTTGATTATGTCTGGTTACTTCTGAAAATATTTTATTCCTCTGTCACACTTTTAATACTTTTTTATTAATTCTTTAAACGTATCAAACATATTTATTATGACTTATATTCCTTAGGACTTTATCTGTAGAAACTCTTTGAGGCCTAGGTTCAAAGACAATCTGGATCTGTTTCTGCCAGGTACCTGACGCCATAACCTGACTACTTTAAATTTAATTTTCAATTTAAGATTTTCATGCCATACAGGTAGTATGAGATTTGGGTCCTGAACCCATGTAAAGGTGGCTTGTGGTTAGGAATTTTCTAGGGAGCTGTGTTTTCTTTTCCTCCCAGAACTAAGTTTGAAATAAGGTCTCCCCTTGTAGGGCAGAGGAGTCCCTGGGTGGTGCAAATGTTTAAGCACTCAACTACCAGCCACAAGGTTGACGGTTTGAACTCATCCACCTCAAATCCACCCAGAGGTGCCTCAGGAGAAAGACGTGGCAATCTGCTTCCAAAAGTTCACAGCCTTGAAAACCCTATGGAGCAGTTCCACTCTGCACACATGGGGTCTCCACGCGTTGGAACAGACTCAATGGCAACTGGTTTTTGGAAGGCAGGTTTTTTCTCCAGACATTCAACTAAAGTGTAACCCTTTGGGGTTCCTTTCTTGGTGGGAAAGGTCTCCATTCCAATCTTCTATCCTACTTGGCCCTAGGTTTTGTTCCTTATTCTCTTCTGTATGTGGCAGACCCCCTTCCACAGGACAAACTCTGGCTGTGGCATCCTTTGGTTTCTGATTCTACGATTTCCTTCGTTTTCATCCACTCAATTAAAATGATCTCTTTTCCAGGTTGCATCCATCATTTTAAAGCTCCTGTGCTGGAAAGACTTCTCTGACTATCTATCTCATCAGCCTTACTGACAGAAAGAAAGCCTGCCCACAGTCTTTCTACCACATCTTGCATTTTTATTGGTGGAAAGGGCTTTGTTTTCCTTAATTTATGTTTTTATCTCTCCATCGTGTCTTACGTACTGTGAATCACATGATGAGCGCTCAGTTTACTCAATTCAGCAACATAGTGGGAGAGCTGCTCCTTCTCGAATGAAAGCAGGCTGTGGTAGTGCTGGCTAGGCCACCACCCCCAGGTTAATAATAGTAAAATGTCACTATTATTTAGAAAAAAGTTTATGATTTTCCATTATGCGTCATCTTCCTTCATTCAGACATTCAAGTTCTCCAAAACCTCCTTGTCCGTTTCTCCCCCTGCACCTTCCTTCCCGTCAGATCCACCTTTTCATCTTTTTTGCTTTCTCCATGTGCATATTGAATTTATCAAACATTTGCTGGGTGTTCACCACCTGCCAGATATTCTGCCAGTGACCAGGAATACAACATGAATAAGGTGTGGTTTCTACCCTTGAGGGGCTCATCTGATGGGGGAAACAGACACATAAGCCGGTACACTACAGTGCATCCCACCAACACTCCAAGGTGAGGGCAGTGGGCCCCAGGAAGGGGTAAGGGCCAGACTGAGAAGGTCCTTGTATGTCAAAACTACGTAACTTGATTTTTGTTATCAAATTAAAGTTATCATAATCAGATCTCTATTTTTGGAAGACAGCAGAGGAAAGAGGCCAGATGCAGAGAAAATAATCAGAAGGCTGTTTTAAGAGTCCAAATGAGAGAAGACGAGGATCTGAACTATGGCTCTGACTCCTTCCTTGTGTTACTGCTGCCACACATTTCTGGAGTTAATGAGATGCTGCCTTGTTCTGTACTCTTCAAACAGGTTTCTGCTGCAGTTCTCATCACACTCTCCAGAAATGGTGGATTTTCTTACCTTCTCTCGATGGAGGCCAAGTCTTATTTGTCCCTGTATTACCTTACCTAACAAAATTCCTGGCATATAGGACACATTCACTACATCTTTATTGAATAAATGAATAAACAGTTATCTCCATTTTAGCATAGCAAGGATTGTGAGGATGGTGCAGGACTAGGCAGTGTCTCATTCTGTTGTACACCGGGTGGCTATGAGTTGGAACTGACTTGACTGCACCTGACAACAACAACAACTCCATTTTAGGTGTTAGCTCCCCAACCAGATAAGTCTGTGAAGACCAGGAAACTGCTTTGATATTTTGATACTTCCTGGTGTAGTGATATGGAGCCCTGGGCACAGCAGTTAGAACTCGTCTGTTAACCAAAAGGTTGGCAGTTTGAATCCACCAGGTGCTCCTTGGAAACCCTATGGGGCAGTTCTACTCTGTCCTATAGGGTCACTATGAGTCAGAATAGACTCGATGGCAACTAGTTTGGTTTGGTTTTTAGTATAGTGATGAAGAAGCCCTGGTGGCACAGTGGTTAAGGTCTCAACTGCTAACCGAAAGGTTGGCAGTTCAAACCCACCAGCCACTCCGTGGGATAAAGATGTGGCAGTCTGCATTTGTAAAGATTACAGCTTTGAAAATCCTATGGGGCAGTTCTACTCTGTCCTATAGGGTTGCCATGAGTCAGAATCGACTTGACGGGTTTAGAATAGTGACGACCACACAGCAGATTCTCAGATAAAAGCCACTGAGTTAATTAAAACTGGAAAGTCCCTCAGGAAGTCAGGTTTTCCAGCTTTAACTCTTATTTTCTAGAAATCAAGTTATAAATGCAAAAAGAACTGGCTTAGAATGTTGCTGATTCCCTGGCAAATCACCGGCACTCATACCCAAGAACAATAATAACCTTTCTCAATAACAATACCTCGCCGATTGCCGCCATCTTGCTGAGGCAGTCCCTCAGGGCTGTGCTGCTGGCATTCCCAAGGCTTTCCTCTTCCTCCAGGGAAGCCAGGTAGGTGAGCGTTTCCCTGCCATACTGCTTACAGGTTTCGGCCAGTGCTAGAGATGCAAGGTGACAGACTGTAAGGCCCCTTGCTCCCCCTGCTTTCATGAACGGCCCCTCACGCCCAGGTACTCACAGTCAGCCGGCTCTGGTGGGGCTCGAAGGCAGGTAGCACTACTGTGAAGAATGGTGTCACCAGTCAAGTGGGCAAGGAGGGTTACTGAATGGAGGAGCCCGCCAATATCTGCCAGGAGTTGAAAGAAAAGTTCCTCAGTCCTGATCGAGGGTATCACTTTCATACCCCCTCTTCCCAAGGTACACCCACTCCTTTCTGGGTACACAGGGATCTGGCACTCCTTCCACATTCAAGCATTTCTGACCCTGTCCAGCCGTCACTAATGACAGACCCGATTCTACTTTCTCACCCTCCGGGCAGGCCAGATACTGGCTCCGGCTTTTTTCTAGTTGTTCAATGCAGCTGGAAACAGACTTGATCCTGGAGAGAAGGTGATCTGTGAAAGGGAAGAGGCTAAGTCAGAGGACGAGTCCTCACAGCTGTCTGTATCCTCACTAGTTAAGCCACTTGACGGATGAGCCTACCTATTGAGTGACCCTGGCCCTGCGGGAGTTGCCCTAAGACAGACAAGGGAGGAGAGATTGTTGGTTATGCAGGTACTGATGTGATGTGTGTGATCTTTTGCAGGAGCATCCAAAGCTATGCTTCTGAGACTGTCTTGTCCCTTATCCAAGAAACAGGGCGACTGCGTTCCTAGCCCAGACTTTAGCCCTCCTTTCTCATCCCTGCCCAGCACGAACTTTCCTGTTGAGTCTTTGATGGCCCTTTGACTCTAATGACTCTTAAGCTCAGACCCTTGGCTCTAGCAGGCTAATCCACGATCCTGCTCTGCATATAACACGGTCTCTGTGCCTCCCCTTCCTCTGCACACAGGGCCATGGGACTGCAGAGCAGGACAGCTCAGAGTATGGGCTCCTGAGTCACAAAGCCACTACTAGCGGTGTGATCCCAGACTGTCTGTGCCTGCCTCTTCACCTGAAAGAATGGGAGTAACAGTGCTACCTCGTGGAGTCACTACAAGGGTTAGGTGGGTAAAGGAATGTAAAGCACTTAGAATAGTGCCTGGCACACAGTACCCCAAAAAACCCAAACCCATTGCCGTTGAGTTGATTCTGACTTGTGGCAACCCCATGTGTTTCACAGAAGAACTGTGCTCCACAGGGTTTTCATGGCTTTGCTTCTGGGGTGCTTCTGGGTGGGACCAAATTGCCACCTTTTTTGTTAGTAGCCCAGCGCGTAACCATTTGTGCCACCGTGGGACTCCAGCACACAGTAAGGGCTCAATAAACGTTAGCTGTTTATCATTATTGCCCACTTTCCCTATTCCTTCCTTCAAAAACCTTCGAAGCCCAGTTTCTAACATCTCTTCCCCCAATCTACCCGTGACTGTCCCGTGTACCAGCATGCCCTCAGTGGGGCAGTGGTCAGTGTGCCCCTCCATTTGCAATTGTTGTGCTTCCTTACTGACGGGTCCCAGCTGAGTAAGTCCTTGCTGTATACTTCATTAACTGGGGCCTTTTTACTGGATAATAAAAATGCAACTGTCAGCTGTTCCCTCGCTCCTGCTTCATCTGTCAATGGGACTTCTCGTTACTTGGCCAACACGTCCCCTCTGAAAATGAGCTATCATGAGATGTATACATCATTTATGTCCAGGACTGCACAAACCTTTGCCTGGGGATGCTTTCCCACCTAACTCTCCTCCAGTGGTGTGTTCATCATTACATCCAGGACCACACAAACCCTCTGTGCCTGGGGGGTGCTCTCCCACCTGCCTCTCCTCCAGCCGTCTCTCTGACTTGACCGCTGCTCCACCTGCATGTCCCGAGGACTCCTGTATGTGCTGTGTGGGTCCCTGTGTACACCAGTGGCTGTGCTGCTGGGGTTTCTGTGTCTGCCACTCTGTGCTGTGTGGGTCCCTGCATACACCGGTGGCTGTGTGGGTCCCTGCATACACCAGTGGCTGTGTGGGTCCCTGTGTACACCGGTGGCTGTGCTGCTGGGGTTTCTGTGTCCGCCACTCCGTGCTGTGTGGGTCCCTGCATACACTGGTGGCTGTGTGGTCCCTGTGTACACCAGTTGCTGTGCTGCTGGGGTTTCTGTGTCTGCCGCTCCATGCTGTGTGGGTCCCTGCATACACCGGTGGCTGTGTGGGTCCCTGTGTACACCAGTGGCTGTGCTGCTGGGTTTCTGTCTCTGCCACCCTGTGCTGTGTGATGCTCCATGGCTGGACTTCAAGCTCACCGGCCGTCTGCTCCTCCTCCCCTGTGCCTTCCAGAGCTCTGCTTTCATTGGTGTGACCCACTAACTAAAGCTGTAGTTATCACACCTGCTAACAAATCACACCTGGGCGGGGGCGGGGGGGGGGGCTCTGGAAAATACTGCTGCCCAGATCCTCTCCTACAAAGATTCTGGTTTACCTGGTTGAGGGTGGGGCCTGGGCATCTGTATTTTTAAATGTTTTCCAGAAAATTCTAACATACAGCCAGGCTGAAAGCCACTGAGCTAAGTGTCACGTGGGATCTGGCACCAAGTCAAGCTGTAAGGATTCAGCGCTGAAAGCTGGGCTGCGGTAAGAATACCTGCAGACCCAGCACAGCTGACTAGAGTGGGCTCCTCAAGCTGACTCAGGGCTTCCTGTACCACCCGCTCCGCGGCCATCCTGGATTCCATCAGAAGCACCTTCCGTTGGTCCTTCACCAGTCGTTCCACAGACTCCTGGAAAGATGTAGGGAGATGAGAGGCTGCCACAGACCTCCACTGAGGCTTGAGCTGCATCTACCTGTGACACTGCGGGACTCCTGGCATCTTAGCTCAAGTGGTTCTTAATGAGGTCTAGTCCAGTTACCCTGACAGAGAAAAATCCTTTAATTTTGTGTACAGGTGGGTGACACTGACCACAAGGAGGCTAGGGGGATGGATCATTGCAGCCTAAGTGCATCTCTGTCTGAGAGCCGGCTTCTCACAAGAAAGAGAGCTCTGCTGTCCCTTCCCTGCTCTGTGGGTGACACAGGCCATGCTGGCATTAGGAACTCTGCCTCTAGACGCCTTTGCAGTCAGGCCAAAGCCCCAAGCCCCCTTCACTGCCTCTCCACCTCCACGCATACCCTGAGGCCCATCAGTGAGTCAGGGCTGCGTCCGTCCAAGTGGCTCCGCATCACTCACCTGTGTGCTGGCCAGTTTGAGCTGGTCGTGTCCCAGCTGCTCCTGAAGAGCGGCAAACTCCTTGTCACGATGTGTCGCTGCGCTCAGCAGGCTGTCCCGCTCCTTCTGCAGCTCGGCGATCTGGGCTACCTGTTTTGCTTCAGACTGCAATGGCAGGGACAGGAGCAAAGCAGGATGCTGGGAGAAGTCAACGGCCCCTTCCCAGAGGTCAAACCCACCACTGGGCCACAAGGAACAAGAGAGGACACCTGGGCTCATGCCGGCTACGGATGGGACGAGCTTGGCTGGGTGCTGGATACTAGCAATACTGAAGCTAAAGGGAAGAGAATGAGGGAGGGAAGAAGGGAGGTGCTCACTTACCTGGGCAGAAGTTTCCAGGCTGCCTTGGAGGACCTGGAGTTCCTGTTTGTTGGTAGCGAGTTCTGTCTTCAAGCTCTCTAGAACCTCTGTCTGTTCTTGAGTCTGAAAGAGAAGAAAAGCCTGGTGACCCTGGTCTGGGTGGTGGTTACAAGGGACACATGAATACACAAATTCCTTGAGCTCTAAATGAAAGCTGTGTGCACTCTACTGTGTGTACACCATATTTCCACAAGAGGGAGGACCCCAGAGCACACCAAAATTTTCCTTCTGCTTAAGGGGAATGTCAAAGGAGGAACTTTAGGCACATTTCCCAAGTGTGATGCCTGAGCCCAGAGCACTAGTCACGTAGGCATCCCGGCATCTGGTATACCGCTGAACGACACCATTCTGAAATGACTCCCTTTCTTTGATTTCTTTGGTGTGCAGCATTTTTCAAAGAGTGGACTGTGATCCACTTGTAAGAATTCACAACCAGCATTTCAACAAAATGAAAATAAGTAAAACTAGGAATATGCAAGTACATTCACAAATTAAGGGTAAGTATTCCTTGGGTGGCGTAGTGGTTAAGTGCTACGGCTGCTAATCAAAGGGTCGGCAGTTCGAATCCACCAGGTGCTCCCTGGCAACTCTATGGGGCAGTTCTACTCTGTCCTGTAGGGTCGCTATGAGTCGGAATCGACTCGACGGCACTGGATATTCTTTGGCGAAGCTTTTACTTCCATTAGCCAGTTGCCATGGAGTCGATTTTGACTGATGGTGGCTGATGGTGACCCCATGTACGTCAGAACTGTGCTCCATGGGGTTTCAGTGGCTGATTTTTCAGAAGCAGGTCACCAGGCCTTTTTTCCAAGGTGCCTCGGGGTTGACTTGAACCTCCAACCAACCATTCAATTAGCAGCTGAGTGTGTTCACCATTTGTACCACTGGGGAGTCCTAGGTACATGTAGTTTTCACTTTGGGTCACAGTCAGAAAGTGTGGAAGCCACCATTCTAAGGCTTTATCCATCTGATGTTTTTACTAAGCCTCATCCTCTAAGCCTGTCTGGCTGTGCAGCCTCTCAGCATAGTGGGTATTCTCCTGTCTGTAAGTCAAAAAGCCTTTGCTGATTAACCCCATTCAACTTGGGTCTGTTCATTACTTCATGACCGCTGTTGGTAACCGTGTCCTGTATGGTGTACGCATGGCCGCCCGTGGCACGAGAGCGCTAGGCGGCACGGACTAGCCCACAGAACTGCCGTGGAACTGACAGAAAACAAAGTCTTTTGGTCTGTGTAGTGCTCAAGACCTGCCTCTAACTCGGAGAGGCCCTCCATTTCCTGCTGCGTATCTCCCTCCACTCACCCTCCGCTGGGCCTGCTCGCTCACACGCCGGAAGGAATCCTCCAGCCCTTTTTTCTCTCTTTCCAAATCCACCTGTGCTTGCCTTGCCACCGACACCTGTTTGGTCACCTCTGCATTCTGTGAGGGAAGAACAATGTCTTGAACTGGCTTATCGCAGGCTTAAAGGACACCGTCCTTCCAGAATAAATGATGACACTCAGGCCACAGGTGCCCTAGAGCTAGACACAGGGATCACTTTCCTGCCCAGAGGGAAGTTGGAGTAAAGCCATCATTTTCAGATACTCAACTCTCAGGTGTTTACAAAAATAATAAAGATGGCAGATAACCTAATTGGGGCTGGTATCTAGGATGGAGCTCAAGATATGGGAGGCAAGGGAGCTTGAAACATTGTGGTTCCCAAGGAATGGTGACAAGCCAATAGAAACTGGTTGGGGCCCTGGATCTGGAGAAGCCACGAGGCCTGAGTTGCTATCTCCCTGTGGTTTGGGGTTGGCAGGATGGCGGGGGTGGGGGGGTAGGGGGAGGAGTTGAAGGTCCTACCTTCCGCAGCAGATCAGCATGGCTCTGAACCAGCTCGCTGTACTTCTCCTTTAGCTTGCTGTACCGCTGTTCGTTGGCTTGGGCCTTCCCTGTGTTGTCAAGGACCAAGGTAAGGAGTCTACCTTGGCTGGGAACCTTCCAGTAAGCCAGGGCCCTTAGGAATGTCCTCCTCTCTCTTCACAAATTTATAAACCTTCTTCTCCCTCAAAACCCTACCTAAATAAACTCCTCTGGGAAGTCTTTCTTTGTTTCAAAGAAATACACCCTATTGAAACTGCTCCACTGATTCATGCCTCCTCAGCATTTGTATACATAAACCAAACCAAACCTGTGGCCGTCCAGTCAATCCCAACTCATAGTGACCCTAAAAGACAGAGTAGAACTGCCCTGTAGAGTTTCCATGGAGCACCTGGTGGATCCAAACTGCTGACCTTTTGGTTAACCACTATGCCAGCAGGGTTTTACTTTTTTAATGTTTCTGGGCTTTTATGTGAATCTTTTTCTTAGGCTATCTATCCTGTCTCCCTCTCTTCAGATATACACTCCCAGGGCAGGTCCTCTGTGCCATCCTCTGTATTCCTGTCTCCATGTCTCAGGGCTCTGTACCTTGTGGACTGATGACCTTCTGACTCATGACGAGAGCTGGCATCCCTGACAGCTCTTCTAGAAAGATGCAAGGCCTGGGCTCTGCTGCCCAACCTTCATCCTTAATCCTGAGTCTAGCTAGGCTCTGCGCTCCCCGGACTCCAGCCCACCCCCACCGCTCACTTTCTATCTCTGTCAAGCTCCGCTGAGCCTTCTCTGTGTCTTCTCGCTTCTTCTTGAGCTCATCTAGCTCCGCCCGGAGGAATTCACTGTCATCGGCTGCCTGTTGCCGCAAGTGCTGCTGCTCAGCCAGCTCAGCTTCTAGCTCACTGAGGCGACCCTTGAGCTGCAGCACAGCCCGCTGGTTCTGTGGGAGGCACTGGGGTCACAAGTCAGTCACCGTACTGCGGTGGACTGGGTTGGGTGTGCTGGGCAGGAGAAACATGGTCCATCAGGTTTCCAGCTCTGACCAAGTACTTAGGTTTTCCTAACGAGCTAACTCCCAAGGTCTCATCAGAGTTGAGCCTTCTGGTCATTATGAGTGTGGACCCAAAGTGCTGGTGAGAGGCTGAGACAGGTGACAGGGAGGGCAGGAGAACTGTAATCACAGAGCAGCCTGGTAGCAGCAGTGGGCGAGCTAGAATGTGGAAGGAGCGGACGCTCTGCCTGTCTTGGTAAGGAAGCCATCTGACTGGCCACGGGTCTGAGAGGCAGTGAAATGCAGCAGCAGACGCTGCAAACGGCCCCCGGAGTTACACACCAAACTCCTCCTATCGCCAGGAAGTGGTCTTTCTCACCACAGCTGCACAGCCAGGCGGTGACCACCATTATCTCTAAGTCTCACAGTGGCCCTGGAGCCTGGCTTAAATGCTGCTCTAAAGGCAAATGTAATGGAGACCAAAGGAAGACAGGGCTCTTCTGGCTTTGCCAAGTCTCCTAATTAACCCTCCCTAAGTGAAGTGAAATGAAGTGGATTTAATATTAAAATCCATCATGCTTTGATGAAGCACAAAAGCAGGTCAGACCCCAGCCCATACCTCAGTCTTCATGTTTTCCAGCTGTGCCTTCAGCCCACTGATCTCTCTGTACAGCTGGTCGATTAAGCAATCCCTGGGGAACAGAAGAACACGTTTGATTGCACCATGCTTCTACCCTCCTTTAACTGTGAGCGGGGAAAGGGACGATTCTGTGAAACTCCATAAATTATACTCTAAGGGCTTCAGGGTTACTACATACTCATTTAATACCCATAGGTCCACTGTTACCTCAGCATCACTGGGTTTTCTTTTCGGATTAAAGTGGCCAACACTGAGGATGAAGACAGTCCTTACCCCCTAATATCTAAGAAGCACCAGCAACGTTATGAGCTCCTCTTAGGTAGGTGTTCCTAGACAGATCATGGTTTAATTTAGTTTCTACACCGTCTGTTTTAACCCAGCTTGGACTCACTTCTCATCCTTGTTCACACCATTCTGACTGTTGAAAATGAAGGGATCACTGCTGAATGAGCTGCCAAAGATGTCGTCAAACTTGTTGTCAAATAAACTCTGTGGTGACCAGAAGGGATTGAGAACAAAGTTAGAGATCCAGAGACTTCTACATGTGGGTCAAAGGCAGCACGTGTCAGGATGGACCCTTTCTGAATTTGGTTCCGACCCACTTTCTGAATTTGGTTCCGACCCACTTATGATGGCTCCTAGGGAACATAAGTCAGGGGTGTGCAGTCTAGGTCAGTGCTCAGGCTAGGAGGTGGCTGAACAATTCTTTGATCCTTAAGAAAGAACCCAGTAAGACGTGATAGGGGCTGTTCATAGAGTTAGAGCCAATGAGCCTGGCTCATTCTTGAGACCTGCACTTGAGGGAAAAGGAAGGGCCAAGTTTCTCTTCCAGGTGGTCCTCACCTGCTGGGAGGCATCCATGTCCATGAGGTCATCCTTCTCTAAGACAGGCTCACTATCCGGGGACGAGGCCTCAGCTGGGATTACCACCACAGGGCTGATGTGTTCTGACAGGGCTGAGGCTCGCAGAAAGTTAGGTGGGTTCTGAAGAGGGGAGACATATGCTCAAACATGCCAGTCCCCCGTGCTCGCCTGCCAGGCTCTGCCAGCCTCTTAAGACAGTACCCAGGGCCTCAGCAGCTCGCAGGGGTATGGCCGGGGCACGCGTACCTCAGGAAGCTGAGGGATCTGGATGAGCCGCTTGAAGTACTGCAGGTTGCTGGAGCGGTAGAACAGATCTTTCAACCTAGGGGTGAAGAAGGCTCAAAGGGGTGCTGGGTGCCTTTGCCAGCCCCAGGTAGAGGGCAGTGCAGCCACCTAGCTTTCGTACCACCGCCCCGTCTAAAAGGCAGACTGTCCAGGAGACGGCCTCCGTGTCACTGGGATTCAATTATGATGCCACCAGGGAAGGATTACTTACAGCCAGTCCTCAAGCACCTGGTCACGAGGGGACAGCAATTCATACTACAAACCCTTTGCAGAGTAAACCCTTTGCAGGGTAGATAATCCAAAAACTAATTTCTCTGTCCGTATAGAATATATATCGTTGTTTTGCAGATTTAACTTCCCGGGAATGTCTGACTTAGAGTAACATTAAAAGGAATTTGCTTTCTCTGAGTATGAACTGGAGTCCCTGGGTGGTGTACACAGTTAACGTGCTCAGCTTCTAATGGAAAGGTTGGAGGTTTGAGTCCACCTAGAGGCACCTTAGAAGAAAGACCTGGCAACCTACTTCTGAAAAAAATCAGCCACTGAAAACCCTACAGAGCACAGTTCTACTCTGACACACATGGGGTTGCCGTGAGTTGGAATCGATGAGATGCCAACTGTTAACTGGGCCAACTGACCACAGGGAAGGGGAAGGGAATGTAATTGCTGAGGCAGATCTCTTTTTAATTAATTTGTCTTGTTTTAGAGCTATGTGCTATCTCCCTAATTAGATTATAAGCTTCTTGAGGCAAGGACTGAGGCCTGCTGAGCTGGGTTTACCACAGGACCAGGCACAGAGGAGTCACTCAATAGATATTTGTGGGAAAAAAACTATCTTCACTGTGTCCTAGTCTTAGATGAATATAGGCATGAAGTCAAAATTTTTTCCCATGCCCAAATCCTCACTTTGAATCTAAACTCTGGGTGCCAAGAAGGCCAAGAGCATCCAGACCTATATATTCTGAGAGGAAAGAGGATCACGGAGCTTAGCACCTTCTACCCACAACACAGAATTTTCTCACACTCAACCCAACAGACTAGACCCCTGGGGTCCCATGACAGAGGCTAGGCTTGTCGCTGTGACTTCAATGCTGCCACCTCTGGATTCAAGGGCAATGAGGGCTCAGGGAGGGGCCAGGCCTGTTTGGAAAAGAAAGTGCGGTGGCTACTCAGTGCAGATGCTGTTTTCCTAAGCCAGAAAAATCTGAAAGGCAATGAAATCACTGACCACACAGCTCCTCCTTTCTGGGATAGAGCCAACAATAATAAGTTCTACTGCTTTCACAAGCTACTGGAATTTAACATTCCAGGAAAGCAGCCCCAGGGCCGTCTCCTAGAGTTTAATAAGTCATTTATTACAGAATACATACCAGGCTTCTCAAAGGGAACAAGGAAACCAGGAGGTTAGTGCAGCCCTGATCTTGTCTTCTGATTGCTGCTGGAGAACCAGCCAGAGAAGCCTAAGCTCTTGGTTTCAGGAGCTAGGGTTTCCCTGCCATCAAGGGTGCAGAAATCAGCAGGAGAGACAAGGAGGCCAGAGAACGCAGTACTACGCCAGGATCCTCCCATCTCTCACCCCACTCCGTCCCTTCCTCTTGGGAATATTTACTCACAGGACGAGCTGTACTTCCCATCTATCACCAGTGATTTTTCCCCAAATTCACTGTGGACTTTAACCCCCAGCCAGCCAGGCTCCTTCTCTCCTAGGCTAGACAGCTGCTCGTTAGCTTATTCATTTGTTCAGACGTTTATCGAGCACTATATGCTTAACTGACTGATGTGCCAGGTGCAAAGGATACAATAATGGGTAAGACAGACAAACAGAAATAAAGCTGTACGCTGAATATGAAGGAAATAAGCAAGGCGCTGTGATAGAGACGGGGGTGAGGCAGGGATGGAGGTGGAGAAGAAGACACTACTTACATGAGGTGGCAGAGACTGCCTCTCCTGGAGCTGGCTCGGCTGGGAGAAGAGCATCCCAGCAGAGGGACCACAAGGGCAAAGGCTCCGATTGGGGAATGCGCTGGGTATGTTTCAGAAACCGAAAAAAGACCCTGTGTGGCTGAGACACTGTGAGCAATGGAGGTGAGGTCAGAAGGAAGTGGCAGGAGCCAGGTCACGGAGGGCCTTATAGGCCATGGAGAAGGGCCTGGGTTTTATTTTAAGTGTCATCAGAAGCCATTAAAAGGCTTTGGGCAAGGAATTCATGTTTTTACAAGGTTGTTCGGTCTGCTATGTGAAGACTGTATTGTAGGGGCTGGAGGAGGGTCCAGGGGGCCCAGTCAGTACTGTAGTGGTCTGACAAGCAGCAATGGTGGCTGAAGAGACAGAGATGAGGGCAGAGCCAAGACAGGTGTGTAGAGGATCAACTCAACCTGCAAACAGACTGGACATGTAGGCGAGGAAAGGGCAAGTTGCAGATCTCTGGCCTAACTGGATGGTGGCAGTTCCCAATGAGACAGAAAAGTCTGGGAGAAAAAGTGTTCTGGGGGAAAACCTAGAGTTCAGTTTGAGATTTAAGCCTCATGTAGTGATGTCAAACAGACAAGTGGGCATGTGAGACAGATCCAGAGGTTAGGTTCAGCTAGAGATACACGTTTGGGAGTTGTCAGCATGTAAATGGCATAAGGCCAAGAGAACTCGGGGAGAGGTAAAAAGAGGATGAAGCCCTGGGCACAAAGCTGGTGGTGATGAACAAAGGCTCATTCTTCTATACGCTTCTGTGGGAGTCATCAGAGAACCGACAGCTTCTCCAGGCACTGGTCAGTGCATACACCACTGTCCTGGCCACGTTCCATCACTTTACACCCTTCAAGTATAGGCACTGGTCAGTGTATACGCCACTGTCCTGGCCACCTTCCATCACTTTACACCCTACTAGTATTAACCCTTGCATGGATTAACTGCTTTTATAACACTCTTTGATTCACCTTCATTCCTATCACTTAAGCCACTCACTTTGTGAACTGCTCCATGAAGCGGTCCCGGTGGCCCTGTAGGGTGTCGGCTGGAAGACCTGGAAGAATTGAAGAGCATGAGTGGGGAGGAGGACCAGACAGCCAGTGAACCACAGCAGGGATCAGGAGGGAGGAAACCACCCATCTGAGGAGTCAGGGCATGTGGCCAGTCCTGGCCAGGGGCTGCCGAGGACTGGTGACCAAGAGAGCCCAGCAGGACCAGAGCAGAAGACATGCTCTGAGGCAGTGCTGCCAGCAGGGAGTCTGGGAGGAGACGCCGGTGGTAGGAGGCCTTATCCTCCACCACTTTTGAAGCGCTAGTCATTCTGGGCACAGTAGGATGGATGTTGTATCCCCGACCAAGTAGGAGGACCAGGCACGGCAGGCCCTGGAGGGGTGGTTCTCTTCCAGGTACCGGATCTACTTGTTCTAGTAAAACCAGGGCTGATGTGCACTGGAAGAGATCCACAGGTCCTGCCTGAAAGGATGCCTGGCAGAAGGCAGAGAACATGGGGCTGGGACTCACAGGATCTTGGTTCTAATTCACTCTAGGACCTGGATAAACAGCAGCTTCTGTGGGAAGGCCTCCTCACTGACAGAGTGGGCTCCCTGATGCCCTCTCAGATGGTGTGGTTCTATGCATTTCAGCTACCGATCACAGCCTAGCAATCCTTTTTTGTTTCTTGCTTAAATTTTAGTTATTTTTCAATGGGTAATACATTCATTTGGTCTAAATAGGTAGTACAATGATAAGACATGATAACCTGAAAAAATAAAAGTGTAAAATGGATGAAAATGGTACTTCACCTCTATGATTTTTCTCCCAAGAACCCATAATCCCAGTCTAATCATAAGAAAAACAGACCAATTTCAGTCAAGACACTCTACGATATACCTGATTGGTCCTCTTCAAAACTCTCAAGTTGATCAAAAATGAGGAAACGCTATGAGAAAACTGTCACAGCCAAGAAGAGTCTAAGGAGACGTGAGAGCTAAATGGAACGTGGTATCCTGGGTGGGACGTTGAGACATTAGGTACACACCGTGGAAAAGCGAATGACGCACGGGCTGTCCTTAGTGCTAACGGATCAGTGCTTGTTCGGAGCTGTGACAAATGTGTCACTGTAAGACACTAACAGCAAAAGACACCGCGTTGGGGGAGTAGCATGTGGAAACGCCCTCTACGATGTCTGCAACTTTTCTGTAAAACTATTCTGAAATTAAAAGTTATTTTTTTAAAAGAAGACTGTATAAAATCTCTTTCTTACCTTTCCTCAGCTACACAGTTCCCTGCCCAGAGGCAACCATGTGGGCCTCATGTATTGCAGAAGGCCTTCAAGCCCAAACATGGACTAAGTGCCCTCTCTCCTCTCACAACTCATCACTTTATAAGAAGGAAACAGGGATCTTCTACCAGGCAAGCTGGGTTCCACAGTATCTTAGAAACAATTACAAGTTCATCTGTATCCAGAGCTGCTAAATAACTGCCTCCCTTCTCCTCTCGGGATTTCTGTCCATCCTCCCTACGTCCTTCAGGTGTGCTCATTTACTCCAAAGCCTTTCTTTAAATGTTGAACAGCAAATTCCAGCCTCCCCTCCACCAAGCTACCTAGATTAATCAGAAGGACGCTGCTTCCCCTGCCTTGCCAAAAAACCCATCTCACTCTCTGTCAACGACCACAGTTAGAGTATCTCCTGGCTGGACTTGTAAGACACACCCTTGTCCTTCCTGTGTCATAAGACCTTCCTGGTACCCATCCACGCCTCGATTTTTCTTGGCTTTCCACCATCACGTACTGTCTTCATGGTGGCTGCCTTACAGAGTGCGGCGCAGGAACCACCCGCACTAACTCGCCTAGGCATAAGCACCGTAAAACGCAGACTGTGAACCCCAGCAGACCTACTAACACATGTGCTGTGGGTGCAGGGCATACCATTTTAAACAACAGGCATACAAAAGTGTAAGAACTTCCTCTGCAATGCAAAATGGGTTCTGCTAAGAACCCTGGTAGCACACCGGTTAAGAGTTTGGCCACTAACCAAAAGGTCGGCAGTTTGAATCCATTAGCCACTCCTTGGAAACCCTATGGGGCAGTTCTATTCTGTCCTATAGGGTCACTATGAGTCAGAATTGACTCGATGGCAACTGGCTTTTTTGGTTTTAAGGAACCCTAGGGACCTGCAGGTAGGAAAGGGACAGCGCTCCATGGACTTGAGAAGCTCTGATTTACATTTGATATTTCTCCATAAAATCCCATTCGTACAAAGGCATTGTGTTGGCAGACAGTTTGGAAACACTGTCCTAGATCTTGAGGTGCTAGGGCAGGGACCAAGTCTGTTCTTATTTCTGTGGTTCCTAGAGTATGTCATGTATTTGATAAGTGTATTTGTGCTGGATGGTGTGGTTATAAAGCCAGAGGCCAAAGGAGAGGAGCCATCCTGGGACATTACTATGACAATCCAGATGCTTCTCTGGGCTCTGCTCTTCTAGTTCCAAGACAGCTAGGCTCTCAAGGACTGCTTGGAACAGAAGTAGAAAGCCAAGGGCACTGAGAGGGTTTGCATCTCTCCAGGGACAGCCTCAAGCTGTGATCCTTCCATCAGCTTGAAGCTCACAGGGAAAGACCCAGTCCAGCGTACTCACAAGAATGGAGTTTGAAGAGGAGCTTGACAGTGTAATCATAGAGGTGGCTGCAGTCCAGTATGACCTGGATCAGCGGGGCGAGGCGGCACTGCCCAGCTGCTGTTACTGACACGGAGCGGGACATGTCCAGGGAGTTGAACACTAGGAAAAAAATAAAGGCGAAGATGAGAGGGAATAGAGGTAAGAAACGACAGGTGACCTCAGAGGGGCAGAAGGGAGAGATCCAACACCCACAGAGGACCTACTCTGTGCCGATGTTACCTAACGAAATTCATTTAACTCCTAAAACACCCGAAGAGATAGGTAAAGGTACCCCTGCTATAAAGGGGAGGAAATTAAGCTAAGTAACTTGAAGGAGTTTGTTAAAGCCACCCACTTGTGGTATTTCTGTTATAGCCGCACTAGATGACTAAGATAGCATTTGGTACTGAGAGTGGGGTGCTGCTCTAACAGATACCTAAAGTGTGGAAGTGGTTTTGAAACTGTAAATGGATGGAAGACTCAGAAGGAAGTGAGGAGAACTGTTAACACTGGAGAAGGAGCAGATGGTGAGAAACAGCAGCAGAGGACTGGTAGTAGCTGCAAAAAACTAGGAGACCAGAGCCAGACAGCACTGGAGCCAACCCACACAGTGAGAGAGCTAGATGCCTGTGTGCAGGAGGCTTCCTGGAGCAGTGGGGTGCCTCCAGGGACTTACTGGTACAGCTACTAAGCTTTGGAACACTTGCCCCAGCAGGGCAGATGTGGGCATGAGGTCTGGGTGCCAAGAGGCCGAGGAACACAAGAAGCTGAGGTGCCCAAACTCAGTCTCAAAAGGTATGGCCTCAACCTCTGGGGTTTCAAAGGGTAAAGTCATGGCCTCTGGTGTTTCTAAGGGTAGAGTCTCCACTCATATGAGCTAGGAGAATGGTGCACCTAAAGCCGAGGGGGCAGAGTTGGTGCCCCAGTGGGCCTGGAATGTGGAGCTGAAGCCCAGGGCTGAGGAGCCTCCATTCAGAATCTGGAAAGTATGGCCAATACCTAGAGTCTGGAGCGCAGGGGCACTGTGCAAATGTTCTCAGGGAACATAGGATTATTTTCAAAGCCTTGAGTGCTAATGTGATGTGTCCTGTTGACTTCCTTGGTGCCTGTTATTCCTTCCTTTCCTCCAGTTTCTCCCATTTATAATGGTAATGTCTAGCTTGTGCCTGTTCTGCCATTGTACCATTGGAAGCACATAACTTGTATTCTAGATTTCACAGATGAAGAGGAATCTTTGGATTTTGGACTTGATTTAAGACTTTTGCTACGATATGATGGGGTCAATGTGCCTTACATGTAGCAAGGACATGAATTTTGGGGGCCAAAGTGTGGAATGTCATGGACTAAACTGTGTCTCCCCCAAAAATATGTATCAACTTGGTTTGGCCATGATTCCCAGTATTGTGTGGTTGTCCTCTATTTTGTGATTTTCCTATGTGTTATAAATCAGTCTCTGCCCATGGTTAAAGAGGATTAGGGTGGGATATAACACCCCTGCTCAGGTCACATTCCTGATCCAATCTAAAGGGAGTTTCCTTGGGATGTGGCCTGCATCACCTTTTATCTCTCAAGAGATAAAAGGAAAGGGAAGCAAGCAGAGAGGGGGGACCTCATACTACCAAGAAAGCAGTGCCAGAAGCAGAGCGGGTCCTTTGGACCTGGGGTTCCTGCACTGATAAACTCCTAGTTCAGGAGAAGATTGATGACAAGGACCTTCCCACAGAGCTGAGAGAGAAAGAAAGTCTTCCCTGGGAGATGACACCCTGAATTTGGACTTCTGGCCTACTAAACTGTGAGAAAATAAATCTCTTTGTTAACGTCATCGACTTATGGTATTTGTTATAGCATCAGTAGATGACTAAGACAGAAGGTGACAAACCAAGAAGTGGTTCTGCTGAGAGGAGGTAAGTAAAAAGATGGACAGCCCATGTGGCCATCAACAGCTAGATCAGGAGCCTTTGCTCTTGGTGGTTAACATGCTTGGAGTGCTGTGAACCAGTGTCAGGCTCTACTTATACAGAGCCTAGTGGTAGCCTAAGATAGGGAACTTGCTCACAGCCTGGGAGAGCTCTCAGAATGGAAGAGAACCAGTTCCTTCTTGTCTTTGAGGAACTTCATAGTCCCTGTCACCAGTCTGATCAGCTATACAGAGCACATGATCTTTTAGAGTTTGATTTAACAGGCAGATGGCTTATTGTTCAAAGGGCACTCTCAGTTTTATGGGGAATCAGAATTTCAGGACTGAAATTCCCTCTCACGCATGACATCAGTCTGATGGTAATCCCTGACTCGGGGAAGCACCAAATCTAGCGGTGGCAAGAGTTAACATGGGGGGCAAAATATCAAACATTGATAAGAAAATGAATACAGGGAGAATTCTGGTTTGGACTTCCTGGTGGCTTAGGAGCCAAGGTATCATCACTGACCACCAGACACTTGCAAAACGTAACGCCAGGCTGTTCAGGAGCCCTGGGTAGACAACTGGAGAACCTATGACGGCAAAGGCAAGAGGCTGAAAGCAGGACAAACCATGAGGATCCAAGGCTGACAGAAGTCCTTGAGGAAGCCAAAGTGAGTACCACCCTCCATTCTCCAAAGACAACTCTCCCTCAACTTCTTGCCCAAGATCCCCCACATTAACTCCCTGCCCAAGACCCTAAACCAGATCCTGACCCCTGCAAATGGATGCCTGGCTGCAGACCCTTAGCTTACACTGGTCTGGGTTGATTTTCCTTCCAGCACTGGCCACCCACTGCCTCTGGAGACTCCACACAGGGCCAGGGGTGAAATGACTTCCCTGTAGTCCTGGCTGAGCTGAACGACCCCCAGAGGAAAGCCCAGAGTTGTGTGCTCCGCCTCTCCTGATTGCTCGAATCCCTGCTAACTGGGTGAGCCTGACAGCTGAAAAAACCCGAAACTGTTCTAATTAAAAGGCAGCTTTCCTTCTTGGTGCAAATTAAAAGCAGCTGTCACAGCAAGGAGTCCATTCCTGAAGCCTACTGGCTTCCTCAGGCTCCTCTCTGGCAAGGAATCACAGACCACTCCCTCTCCCAGCCTGCCCTCCGCTTCCCCACGGCCTTCCAGGAACATTCCTGGGACATATGGCAACATCTAGAAGAGCATGACTATGGAGATGTTACTCCATCTCTTTGCCTCTGGTTCCTCTCTTCTAAAATGCAGAAGATTGTGATAGTACATAAGGGTTTGTAAAAATGAAATGAGAAAGTACGTAGCATTCTGCAGTGTTCTCAACTCTGGCTTCAAGATTGATGAGCATCACCTGGGGAAATTTAAAAACTACTGCCTGCCAACAAACTTCCAGCCCATTCTCTTTTAATTTTCATCTGGGGTAGGAGTGGGCTTCAGTATGGTTCATCAGTTCCCCAGGTGGTTATAATGTGCAGCCAGGGCTGAGGACCCTGATCTACCGCCTACCTCAGCGATTCTCAAACGTTAGCCGAAGCAGTGCTGTTCAAGAGAACTCTGTGAAATGTTCTACATCTGTTCTGCCAAGTACGCCAGCTACATGTGGCACCGGAGATGTGGCTAAGTGCAACTGAGTTTTTAATGTTACTTCATTTTAATCTAAAATTAAACATAAATACCCACACGTGGCTAGTGGCTACTGTATTGGATGGTGTCGACCTAGAGGGCTTGTTGTTAGAACACAGATTGCTGAGCCCCACCCCAGAAAATCTGATTCAGTAAGTCTGGGGTGGAGTCCCTGGGTGGTGCAAAAGGTTAACATGCTCAGCTGCTAACCAAAAGGTTGGAAATCTGAGTCCACCCAGAGATACCTCGGAAGAAAGGCCTGGTGACCTACTTCTGAAAAACCAGCCATTGTAAACCCTGTGGAGCACAGTTCTGCTGTGACACACATGGGTCACCATGAGTTTTAAATGACTTGATGGCAGCTGGGTTTTTTTTTTAAAAGCCTGGGGTAAGGCCCAAGAATTTCCATTTCTAACAAGTTCCCAGGTATTACTGATGCTCGTGGTCAGGGGACCACACTTTGAGAACTATTGTTTAAGTGCTCAAAATAAATGTTAACTGTAGTTTGCCCCTGTGTTTCCCAAAGCAATGAAAACCAGGCTGTGGCATCCTTCCAAGGATACTGGTCAGAACCTTCTAGGATCACAGAGTAGAACTCAAAAGCTGGGAAGACTGGCTCAAGAGGGTTTTATTGCAGCAGGAGCGATTACTTAGGCACATTTTAGACGGTGAACAGGCCCTTCTTGAAGCTGTTCTTCCAACACCAGCTCTCTTGATTTTTATGGGACACAGATGCAGGCAACAGGGGCACAGAGGAGGGAATGTACTAGAGGGTTCTTGATTCCAGACCAGTGCTTTCTCAGGGACGAGACCATGGAGGTATTTGTGCAGAGATGTGGGGTTTAAACAAGGGTAGTTCTACTCTAGAAGGCTCTAAGTAGCTAATTCACTCCAGGTATCCCTGTAGCAGTAAGCTGGATGTTGACACCATTTTATGGACTCTGTTCACCTGTTATTTCTTTGTTGCTGCTTATCTAAAGCAAGTGCTCTTCCCATTTTTGCTGTCGTTGCTGAGCACTTGCTATCTACTAGACACTGGGCAGACCAGAGGGGCTTCAAAGACGAGCAGGACCCAGTTTCTGACGCTGATGTGGAGCTCAGCATCGAGTGGTAATAAGTGTGGGGGCAAAAGAAACATGACTGAGTGACGCCCAGCGTTGGGGAGCCTCAGGCCACTGTGTACTAACCCTCAGCCTCCTCAAGCCCTTCCTGACGCTAGCACCATCTCTGCTTACTCTTACTCCAACAGTCCTCAGGGGCTGGAAGGGACAGCCTCAGAGGCTGAATGGTGGACTTGCTTTTCCCGAGCCTTTGTGGTGGTGGCAGGAGGCAGCAGGCTCCAAGAAGGAGGCCAGAGCTGCTGTGAGACGGCCTGGATCAGCTGAGCGGCAACTTCTAGGCTGGACTTTCCCAAGGAGGACAATTCCTAGACTGCTACTCATACCTGCATTCAAACTCAGCACATTCCAAAGCTGAATGTAAATGAATTCTAAATTATCCCCAGTTCCTTCCATCCCACCACTATTTAAATAATGGAAAGTTGGCCATAACAACGTACAGTCCTGCATATGCTTCTCTGTAAACACTTCCAATGCCTTAAACAACAAGTTCTGCAGGCTCTCTCCCAGCTGACTGGGAATGCCTTAGGGCAAGGACTATACTCTGACTCCTTTTTACTTCTCTACTGATTTAACTGATAAGCTCTACTCAAACAGGCTGCCAGGAGACTCAGTACCTTCTTCTTTCTCCCACAAACCATGGACTGAACAGATTGACCAAGGTATTAAGGAATCTGCCGCTCTATCACATGCCCAGGACAGCACTAGAACAGTAGAAGGTCAGTAGTAAACACTTGCGGGAATCCCTGAGTGGTGCAAATGGTTAACACACTTGGCTGCTAACCAAAAGGTTGAAGGTTCAAGTCTATCTAGAGGCACCTCAGAAGAAAGGCCTGGTGATCTACTTCCACAAAATCAGCCACTGAAAACCCTACAGAGCACAGTTCTACTCTGACATACGTGGGGTCACCACGAGTCAGAACTGACAGCACCTGTTTTTTTTTTAAAGTATTATTTGCTGCACACATGAATACATCAAAACCCCAAAACCAAACCCATTGCTGTTGAGTTGATTCTGACTCATAGTAACCCTATAAAAAAAAAAAAATAGGACAGAGCAAAACTGCCCCATAGGGTTTCCAAGGAGCAACTGGTGGATTCGAACTGCCAACCTTTTGGTTAGCGGCCTGAGCTCTTAACCACTTTGCCACCAGGGCTCCGAATACATCAAAGGAAGTTATAATTTAGGGAAGGAAGTTATGACTTAGGATGAGAAAGTCTGTCTTTTATGGAGGTCAGAGCCCCAAGAGTGAACCCTATATGTCCACATGCTAAGAAGGCCACCCAGACGGTGTGTGAATACCTCCAGTGTGGAACTCACTCTTTCAGGGTTGGACACTTGCTGTGGAACAACTTGAATCTTAAAAAGTTGGCTCTTACATTCCCAGGGAAAGAGAGGGAGCCAGGCTGGGAGGTGTGGGGAGACTCTGGAGAGAAGGGAACGGGCTGCTTCCTTCCTCAGGCTTGTCAGTGAAGTGCTCATGGCTGACAGCTGGAGGTACCAGCACTCCCAGCAGATGGGACCCCAGAAGTGTCCTCCTGAGAGCAGAGCAGGACTTCACATGGACTTGAGTGGCACCCCAACTCAACCAGCTTTCTCCCATGGCTGTCAACCAAATGCAGACACGAGCCTGTCCTTCTCAGCAGAAATCAGTTCTGAGTGTGGGCCCAGCTCCGAGTAGCAGACAGAGCTGTGCCAAAGGGCCGGCTAGGGTCTGAGGGCTACCAGAGGTCTGGCCTGACTTCAGGCTCTCAGAGGTCTAGGCTTTAGGAGGCGGCCAGCTGGGTCCTTCTGCTCAGACACGAACTCACTGGCTCTAAAAACAGCCAAGAGTTTCAGCCCCTTCCCAGCCTGAGGGACTGAGAGCAGAGACAAAGGTGTCAAGAGCTCCATTTTCCTGCCCCTTGTGCCGTGAAATCTGTAGGGAGAGGGAGGCTAGGCTGGCTGGTCAAAGCAGGGAAAAAGGGAGGCAATCAGGCAATTCCCATGAGAGCCTGGGCCAGATGGGAGGGAAAGAGACTCACCAGTTTGGAAGAGGTTTAGCTCACACTCCAGATAGTCAAACATCTCCACTGTTAACTGAAAACTGAACCCGGGAGGAAAGAAAGTATAATTATACTCCACAGCCAATGGCCAGTCTTACTCTACAGCTGTATTGTGCTTCCACCCCCAATGCGTGCACACGCACACACATGCGCACAAGCACACAGGAACATGCATGCACACACACACCCGCACACACACCCTGGCTCTAATTCTCAGCCCCCCGTAAGGAGGTCTTAAGGGTATTAAAGCCATTTGGAGATTGAGGAGGGTGAAGAGTAAGCAGTGACAGTAGCAAAAGGAGAGAACAGACACCAGGTTAGCTGGGAGGGTGGAGGGCAAAACGGAGAGGAAAGCCTTGGAGGTGAGATAGCCTGGTAGGGGTTCTGGACAAGGCAGACACAGTGGCCCCGAGGCCGAGTCACCCAGGGGCTTCAGTCCCCACCCGCCACTGCCCCTACCATCGGGCCCTCTGTAGCCCTAACTAATGGGATGTGAGGGCACCTACTAAAGCTTCTTCCCCTATTGGGTCCAGAGCATGAGGTCGGCCACTTACAAGTTGTTAACATCACTTTCTCCTGCCTCATCCAGTTGTCGGTCACTCATCTGGAGGTTGCCTGGGAACCTGGGATTCTGAAAGGGAGGCAGAGTAAGGAAGTCAGGATAGGATGCCTCAGGAGCTCTCTGTATAGCCCAACTCAGCCGACATCCGGCAAGCAATCTGCAGGAGCCTGGGCATAGCTGGCTGATTCTGCGCGCACAGCAGCACGTTGTTCCCAGGAAGATGGTATCAGTTCCTCTTGGCTGAGAGCACACAGCCTCACATACACACACAGCCCCTGACTGGCTCTCCATCATCAAAGGTGAAGGCTCCAGCCCATAACTCAGAGCCAGGAGAGGGCTCCTCCCTTAGTCTGTGGCCTAGAACATTCTTGTAAAGATGCTGTTATGTGATGCAATGAGACACAGCCTGTGAGTGGGTGGCCCTCAGTCATCCTTAGTACATTCTGAAGCCTGCTCTGGCTTCCTGCTGTCCTTTGGCCATTTCCTGAAGCTGCTGGTGTGAGTTCAGGGAAGGAAAACCCATTCCTATGTTAACTTTAGTAAAACGTAATCAGTAAAATAAACTTGATGGTAGGGGAATATCACATGAATCAAGGGAAATTATTTTGCATTGTCAGTCATTGAGGAGTGTCTGAATCATTCTCTCTTCATCAGTGTGATGTGTCTAGAGCTGGAGGGACACTGGCAAAAGGGAAGGACAGAGATTAGCCACAGAACAGGGGAGGCAGAGGTGAGTGACCGTTCTATTCAACTGGGGCTTCTAAATTCCAGTGTGAGGTGGCAGGTGGAGTCTGTTGTTTTTGATTTATCTCAACACAGAGTCTACGGCAGGGGTTCTCCAAGTGTGGTCCCTGAACCAGCAGCATCAGCTTCACTTGGGGACTTGCTAGAAATGCAAATTCTCATGCCCCACCCCAGACCTACTGAATCAGACTGGGGATAGGGCCCAGGGATCTGTGTTTTAATAAGCCCCCTAGGTGATTCTGAACGGGTGGTCAAATAGGGACAGGAATCATGAAGCCTGGTAGTAGCAGGGAACTACCTGGTGGGCAAGGCTGGGAGTAGAGGGTCCGGGGGGTGCAGGGGTACACCTCATGCCTGCCAAGCACCGTGCAGGATGCCATAAGAACTTTATTCCTCACACCAGCCCACAGAGCAGAAATGATGCCCATTTTAGAACTGAGGGAACTGGGATTTGGTTAACAGTCACTGAGCCTGAACTCAGGTCGTTCTGGTTCAGAAATACCGCGCTGTTCAGAGGTGCTGATGGAGATGCTTATACGCTGAGTACTGCGACGTGGACAGGTGCGTGGAGGTGAGAGACAGGGAGCTGGGAGTGGATGGTGAAGGGCCAGCCGCTGACTCGTAAGCAGAGCGTCCCTCAGGACAGCTTGGCACTGCATCCGGAAGATTCTAAGTTCCTCCAGGCTTGGACACTCTTCAGCACGGGTGCTCCTTGGAATGTCTACTATAACCCATCTGCCTATACCAGGCACACACGAAACATAATGACCTTCAAACTCAGCTCAACCTTAAATTCTTTCACTCTTCTGACAATCTGCCTTCTCTGCTTCCCCCTTGACTCTTCCAACACAGGCAGTTTACACATATGTGCTCAGGAGCCCCGCTGTCCATCCTCCTGTCAGAAGGGCACACTTTGCTGCTGCTCAGGGCTGGGGCTGCTAAGGGGCAGATAAGGCCAAGGTCAAAGAGAAAAATTGGGTGCTCTGGACTGTGTCCCCCCAAAGTATGAGCTGGAATCCTAACTCCTACACTGGGGAGGTAATTGCCTTCCTGTCTCAGTGTGGAACCCTAAACATAATTACTTCTGCATTACAGAGTAGGCAACAGACAGGCGCACGGGGAGGACACACTGCCTGACGACCACAGAGGCAGACGAACCGCCACGCCCAGGATCTCCAAGGACGACCAGGTCCTAGAAGCTCGGATGTGGAGCTCTGGTGGCACAATGGTTAAGCACCCTGCTGCTAACTGCAAGGCTGACACTTCAAACCCACCCAGCTGTTCTCTGTCACATGGGGTTGCCATGAGTTGAAATCACCTGGACAGCACTAAACAGGAACAGAAACGGATAAAGAAGGACCTCTCCTTAGATCCATGTCCTGAATTTGGGCTTCTAACCTCTTGAACTGAGAAAATAAATTTCTATTCTTTAATGTCCCCACTGTGGTATTTCTGTTACGGCAGCACCAGGAGACATAGCTAGATCGTAGGGCTCATGATTCTGGTGCCTGCTCATCTGACGGGTGTCGTAATAGTCTCACCTCCACCTGGAAACCCACTGCAGAGCAGACTCCTGGGCTCCACAGTGCCAGGGCACCTGGTGCTGGATCTGAACTTGGTTCCAGAGTCCCACAGGGCACCTGCATGCCTCTCTGTCATCCTCAGGTAGCAGTGCCCACATGCAGGGCTCTCTGGCCATCCTTGCCTCTCCTCTGTGGTCCTCAAGATGCCTCCTCTCCCCAGCCTGCTGCTCTTCCACTCAGCTTCTCACGGAAGGCTCAGTCCACTGACTCCAACTGAAATCTCACTCTCCCAAAAGGACAGCGGGACCTTCTGGAGTGATGGGTGCTCACTTCCCATGACCCCACTTCCACAGGCAAGGGTCCCAGTGTTTCTTCACTTCACCTAACATGGCTCTTGCGTGAAGGTTCATTTGATTCAGTTACTCCTCCTCTGAATTGCCTCATCACTGGTATCTGCCAGCCTCTTGGTCACTACCCTGTAGTCACCCAAGTCTCTGGCTCCTGGGTCACAGTCTTCCTTTAGCCCCTGAGATTATACAACCTTTGACATCCTCAATTTCAGAAACCTCTGCCTTTACTCCAGTTACTGACACCTGTGGCCCCATCTTGGACCTTGCCAGCACCTACGATTGCCCCTCAGCAGAAACCTGCCACAGCAGCACCTCACTCTGACCAGAATATCCCGCCCTCCAGCCCTCTCCCACCCTCACACTTACTACTCCTCTGCTGCCTTATTGCTCCCTGTTCTCTCAGTCTGGTGGCCCCTCTTGGCCATATTTACTTCCTTGCTCTACCTGGACATTATGATTGGTGACCTGGTCCCACTCGCCCACCCCTGGCCACTGGCTGCCTGTCCTTCCACTACCCTACAGATGAAACCTGTTGACATGGATCCTTTTCACATCCTCTGCGCCAAATGCCCTGGAGGAGAACTCACAGCTGCTGTTACTATTAAATGGTGCTCACAGCCTTGGTGCCCTTGAACAGTCCCTGCTATTGCACTGACAGTTCCCCTTTCCATCAATAACTGTTCGACTCTCAAAACTGGTGCCTGGTTCTCATGCTGTCACCCTCAGGACATGACCTTGCTTCTTATGTCATGTGCAAACAACCTCACCATCTTGCTTCCCCACTCCTTCCCTGCTATGAATGAATCCATCCATCCTTCCTTCCCCCTTATGAATGAATCTTGCTTCCCCATCCTTCCTTCCCTGCTATGAATGAATCCAGCCATCCAACCTCTTATCTTATTCAGGATTGGCCCCTTCTCGGGTGCTACTAGATTTAGGTTCTGGCTCATTCCTTCATTCATTCAACAAACCCTGACTGAGCACCTGTTCTAGGCTAGCTGCTGACCAGACGCAGAGGGCACAAGGAGAACGAGCACACCTGTGCTCGGTCCTCTCCGAGCCCAGAGTCCACAGCACCTGTATCCCTGCTTGTCTCAATTTTCAACCCCTGCCCCTCTTCCACTGTCCAAGTCTTTCCCACTGGACCTGCATGTCTCTCTGGTTATTGCTTCCCTCTCTCCTTCCTTTCCTGCTAATCTTCAGAAAGGTGTCGCCCCTTTTCTGTCCCACTGACAATGTCCTAATTCTGGCCCTCATCATCTTCCACACTGACAGCCTAGGTCTCCTCAAATCCATGCTCAGGGTGCTGCCAGAGGAACCACCTAAAAGGCAGATCTGACTCAATACTTCTTTACAACCTGATCCTCCATCAAGTACAGAAGAGTCCAAGGAGAGTCGAGGCCTTTGTGACATAGACTCATGTCACACTCAACAGCACCATTGCCCACCACTCTCCACTCTGCCCGCTGCTCACACCACTCTCCACTCTGCCCACTGCTCACACCACTCTCCACTCTGCCCACTCCTCACACCACTCTCCACTCTGCCCACTCCTCACACCACTCTCCACTCTGCCCACTCCTCACACCACTCTCCACTCTGCCCACTCCTCACACCACTCTCCACTCTGCCCACTCCTCACACCACTCTCCACTCTGCCCACTCCTCACACCACTCTCCACTCTGCCCACTGCTCACACCACTCTCCACTCTGCCCACTCCTCACACCACTCTCCACTCTGCCCAC
Organism: Loxodonta africana; assembly: GCF_030014295.1. Taxonomy (NCBI): domain Eukaryota; kingdom Metazoa; phylum Chordata; class Mammalia; order Proboscidea; family Elephantidae; genus Loxodonta; species Loxodonta africana. Next base: position 106,583,711 of record NC_087353.1, read on the forward strand.
TCCTCACACCACTCTCCACTCTGCCCACTCCTCACACCACTCTCCACTCTGCCCACTCCTCACACCACTCTCCACTCTGCCCACTCCTCACACCACTCTCCACTCTGCCCACTCCTCACACCACTCTCCACTCTGCCCACTCCTCACACCACTCTCCACTCTGCCCACTCCTCACACCACTCTCCACTCTGCCCACTCCTCACACCACTCTCCACTCTGCCCACTCCTCACACCACTCTCCACTCTGCCCACTCCTCACACCACTCTCCACTCTGCCCACTCCTCACACCACTCTCCACTCTGCCCACTCCTCACACCACTCTCCACTCTGCCCACTCCTCACACCACTCTCCACTCTGCCCACTGCTCACACTAACACGGATCTAGTGCTTCGTCAGCTGCAGTTGAGTTGACTCTGATTCATGGTGACCCCATGTGTGCAGAGCAGACCTGCTCCACAGATTTTCAAGGCTGTGACCTTTCAGAGTCAAATTACCAGGCCTGTCTTCAGAAATGCCTCCGGATAGGTTTAAATCGCCAGTCTTTCAGATACTAGTCAAGTGCGTAGCCATCTGTGACACTCAGGGATTCCTTTGTTGTTGTTGTCAGGTATCTTCAAGTCAATTTTGACTCATAGCAACTCTATGTACGACAGAATGAAACATCTCCTGGTCCTGTGCCATGCTCACAATTGCTGCTATGTTTGAGCCCAATGTTGCAGCCACTGTGTCAGTTCATCTTGTTGAAGTTCTTCCTCTTTTTCAGTGACTTGCCATTTTACCTAGCAATGTCTTTCTCCAGAGACCGGTCCCTCCTGGTAACATGTCCAAAGTATGTGAGATGCAGTCTCACCATCCTTACTTCATAAAGCATCCTGGCTGTGCTTCTTCCCAGACAGATTTGTTCGTTCTGTTGGTAGTCCATGGTATATTCAATACCCTTCACCAACATATAATTCAAGGGCATCGATTCTTCTTTGGTCTTCCTTATTCATTGTCCAGCTTTTGGATGCATATGAGGCAATTGAAAACACCATGGCTTGGGTCAGGTGCAACTTAGTCTTCAAGGTGCCATCTTTGCTTTTTAACACTTTAAAGAGGTCATTTGCCAAGGATGCCCTTTAATACCACTGTTATTCAACATTGTGCTGGAGGTCCTAGCCAGAGCAATTAGGCTAGATAAAGAAATAAAGCGCATCCAGATTGGCAAGGAAGAAGTAAAAGTATCTCTATTTACAGATGACATGATCTTATTCACAGAAAACCCTAAGGAATCCTCCAGAAAACTACTGAAACTAATAGACGCATTTAGCAGTGTATCAGGATACAAGATAAACATACAAAAATCAGTTGGATTCCTCTACACCAACAAAAAGAACATCGAAGAGGAAATCACCAAATCAATACCATTTACAGTAGCCCCCAAGAAGATAAAATACTTAGGAATAAATCTTACCAGAGATGTAAAAGACTTATACAAAGAAAACTACAGTACACTTCTGCAAGAAACCAAAAGAGACTTACATAAGTGGAAAAGCATAACTTGCTCATGGATAGGAAGATAACATTATAAAAATGTCTATTCTACCAAAAGCGATCTATACATTTAAAGCAATTCCGATCCAAATTCCAAGGACATTCTTTAATGAGATGGAGAAACAAATCACCAACTTCATATGGAAGGGAAAGAGGCCCCGGATAACTAAAGCATTACTGAAGAAGAAGAACTAAGTGGGAGGCCTCACTCTACCTGATTTTAGAACCTATTATACTGCCACAGTAGTCAAAACAGCCTGGTACTGGTACAATAACAGACACATGGGCCAATGGAACAGAATTGAGAATCCAGACATAAATCCATCCACATATAAGCAGTGGATATTTGACAAAGGCCCCAAAACAGTTAAATGGGGAAAAGACAGTTTTTTTTTTTTTTTTAAACAAATGGTGCTGGCATAACCGGATATCCGTCTGCAAAAAAATGAAACAAGATCCATACCTCACTCCATGCACAAAAACCAACTCAAAATGGATCAAAGACCTAAATATAAAATCTAAAACAATAAAGATCATGAAAGAAAAAATAGGGACGTTAGGAGCCCTAATACATGGCATAAACAGTATACAAAACATTATAAAGAATGTAGAAGAAAAACTAGATAACTGGGAGCTCCTAAAAATCAAACACCTATGCTCATCCAAAGACTTCACCAAAAGAGTAAAAAGACTACCTACAGGCTGGGAAAAAGTTTTTAGCTATGGCATTTCCGATCAGCGCCTGATCTCTAAAATCTACACGATACTACAAAAACTCAACTACAAAAAGACAAATAACCCAATTATGAAATGGGCAAAAGAAATGAATAGACACTTCACTAAAGAAGACATTCAGGTAGCTAACAGATATATGAGGAAATGCTCACGGTCATTAGCCATTAGAGAAATGGAAATCAAAACTACAAAGAGATTCCATCTCACTCCAACAAGGCTGGCATTGACCCCAAAAACACAAAATAATAAATGTTGGAGAGGTCATGGAGAGACTGGAACATTTATACACTGCTGGTGGGAATGTCAAATTGCACAACCACTTTGGAAATGGATTTGGCGCTTCCTTAAGAAGCTAGAAATAGAACTACCATACGATCCAGCAATCCCACTCCTTGGAATATATCCTAGAGAGATAAGAGCCTTTACATGAACAGATATATGCACGCCCATGTTCACTGCAGCACTGTTTACAATAGCAAAAAGATGGAAGCAACCAAGGTGCCCATCAATGCATGAATGGATAAATTATGGTATATTCAGACAATGGAATACTACGCATTGAAAAAGAACAGTGAGGAATCTGTGAAACATTTCATAACATGGAGGAACCTGGAAGACATTATGCTGAGTGAAATTAGTCAGTTGCAAAAGGACAAATACTATATAAGACCACTATTATAAAAAGAACTCGAGAAATAGTTTAAACAGAGAAGAAAACATTCTTTCGACCCTAAAGGACAGAGTAGAACTGCCCCATAGAGTTTTCAAGTAGCGCCTGGTGGATTTGAACTGCCGACCTTTTGGTTAGCAGCTGTAGCACTTAACCACTACGCCACCAGGGTTTCCACTATTTAGACAGTAGATAGGAATTACTTCAGGTGAAGGGATAGACAATACACAATACAGGCGAGGCCAGCACAACTGGCCTAAACCAAAAGCAAAGGAGTTTCCTGAAGAAACTGAATGCTTTGAAGGCCAGTGTAGCAGGGGTCGGGGTTTAGGGAACATGGTTTCAGGGGACATCTAAGTCATTTGGCATAATAAAATCTATTAAGAAAACATTCTGCATCCCACTTTGGAGAGTGGCGTCTGGGGTCTTAAACACTAGCAAGTAGCCATCTAAGATGCATCAATTGGTCTGAACCCACCTGGACCAAAGGATAATGAAGAACACCAATAGCACAAGGTAATTATGAGCCCAAGAGACAGACAGGGCCACATAAACCAGAGACTACATCAGCCTGAGACCAGAAGAACTAGATGGTGCCAGGCTATAACCGATGGCTGCCATGACAGGGAGCACGACAGAGAACCCCTGAGAGAGCAGGAGAGCAGTGTGATGCAGACCCCAAATTCTTGTAAAAGGACCAGATTTAATGGTCTGATTGAGACTAGAAGGACCCCAGTGGTCATGGCCCCCAGACTTTCTGTTGGCCCTGACAGGAACCATTCCCAAAGCCAACTCTTCAGACACGGATTGGACTGGACAATGGGATGGAGGGATGCTGGTGAGGAGTGAGCTTCTTGGATCAGGTTGACACTTGAGAGTATGTTGGCATCTCCTGTCTGGAGGGGAGATGAGAGGGTAGAGGGGGTCTAAAGCTGGCGGAAAGGACACGAAAAGAGAGAGAAGGAGGGAACATGCTGTCTCATTAGGGGGAGAGCAATTGGGTGTATGTAGCAAGATGTATATATAAGTTTTTGTGTGAGAGACTGACTTGATTTGTAAACTATCACTTTAAGCACAATAAAAATCAAAAAAAAAGGAAAAAAAGATGTCATTTGCAGCAGATTTGCCCCAATGCAATACGTTGTTTGATTTCCTGACTGCTGCTTCCATGGGTGGTTGATTGTGGATCCAAGTAAAATGAAATCCTTGACAACTTCAATCTTTTCTCCAATATTATGATATTGCCTATTGTTCCAGTTGTGAGCATTTTTGTTTTCTTTATGTTGAGGCAAAATCCATACTGAAAGCTGTAGTCTTTGATCTTCATCAGTAAGTGCTTCAAGTCCTCTTCACTTTCAGCAAGCAAGCTTGTGTCATCTGCATAATGCAGGTTGTTATCAAGTCTTCCTCCAATCCTGATGCCCCGTTCTTCTCCATATAGTCTAGCTTCTTAGATTATTTGCTCAGCATACAGATGGAGTGAGTATGGTGAAAGGAAACAACTCTTAATACACACGTTTCCTGACTTTAAACCATACAGTATCCCCTTGTTCTGTTCTAACAACTGCCTCTTGATCTAGGTGCAGCTTCCTCGTGAGCACAATGAAGTGTTCCAGAATTCCCATTCTTCTTAATGTTATTCACAATTTGTTATGATCCACACAGTCGAATGCCTTTGCATAGTAAATAAAACACAGGTAAACATCCTTCCGGTATTCTCTGCTTTCAGCCAGGATCCATGTGACATCAGCAATGATATCCCTGGTTCCACGTCCTCTTCTGAATCTGGCTTGAATTTCTGGCAGTTACCTGTCAATATACTGTGGCAGCCGCTATTGAATGATCTTCAGCAAAATTTTATGTGCCTGTGATATTAATAATATTGTTCGGTAATTTCTGCACTCAGTAGGATCACCATTCTTGGAAATAGGCATAAATATGGGTCTCTTCCAGTCAGGTGACCAGGTAGCTGTTTTCCAAATCTCTTGGTGCTGAAGAGCGCGCACTTTCAGCGCTGCATCCTTTCTTTAGTGGAAACGCCTCAGCTGGTATTCTGTCAATTCCCGGAGCCTTGTTTTTTGCAAATGTCTTCAGTGCAGCTTGGACTTCTCCCTTGAGTACCACTGGTTCCTGATCATATGCTATTCCTCCTGAAATGGTGGAATGTCAACCAATTCTTTTTGGTACAGTGACTCTATATTTCTTCCATCTTCTTCTGATGCTTCCTGTGATGTTTAATATCTTCTCTGTAGAATCCTTCGATATTGCAACTTGAGACTTGAATTTTTTCTTCAGTTCTTGAGAAATGCCGAGTGTGTTCTTCCCTTTTGGTTTTCTATCTCCAGGTCTCTGCACATGTCATGATACTTTACTTTGTCTTCTTGAGCCACCCTTTGAAATCTCTGTTCAGCTCTTTTACTTCATCATTTCTTCCTTTCATTTTAGCTACTTGACGTTTAAAAGCAAGTTTCAGAGTCTCTTCTAACATCCATTTGGGTCTTTTCTTTCTTTCCTGCGTTTTTAACGGCCTCTTGATTTCTTCATATTCCACAGCTCGTCTGGTCTTCAGTCATTAGTGTTCAACGAGTCAAATCTATTGTTGAGATGGTCTGTAAATTCAGACCATCTGTAAATTCAGATATACTCAAGGTTATACTTTGGTTCTTGTGCACTTGTTCTAATTTTCTTCAGCTTCAGCTTGAACTTGCATATGAGCAATTGATGGTCTGTTCCACATTTGGCCCCAGGCCTTGCTCTGACTGATACTGAGCTTTTCCATCGTCTCTTTCCACAGATGTAGTTAATTTGATTCCTGTGTATTCCATCTGGTGAGGACCACGTGTATAGTCGCCATTTATGTTGCTGAAAAAAGGTATTTGCAACAAAGAAGTTGTTGGTCTTGCAAAATTCTATCATGTGCTCTCTGGCATCGTTTCTATTACCAAGGCCATATTTTCCAACTACCAATCCTTCTTCGTTTCCAGCTTTCGCATTCTAATTCTGAAAATTTATTGTTAATCTTCTGAATTTCTGATTGCTGTCACTCTATGGATTCTTGCAGCCTATTAAATTTTTCATTACGCTCTTGAATAACCTTCTTAATTTCCTCAATTGCTTTATCTGTGTGCTCCTTGGCTTGTTCTGCTTTTTGCCTGATCTCCTTCCTGATCTCTTGAAGAGTTCTGTATATTAATCTTTTGTATTCTACATCTAGTAATTCCAAGAATATCTCTTTACCTGGAAGATTCTTTGATTCTTTGTTTTGGGAGCTTGTTGAAGTGATCATGGTCCGCTTCTTTATGTGATTTGATATTGACTGTTGTCTCTGAGCCATCTATAAGTTATTGTATTAATTTATTTTATGTTTGCTTACTGTGTCCTAGTTTCTTGCTTTGTTTTGTTTTGATATACCCAAATAGGCTGCTTGAGTGAACTAGCTTGATTATTGGCACCTTAGAAGTTCTAACGTCCTGTCACCAGATGGCTAGAGCTGTTACCAGGTATATGAGTCTAGGAGTCCATTCACTTTTCTTGTATGGATTGAGCTCAGGTGTCTAGGTAGTTGGTCACCAAGTACACGGTGCAGGCTCTCACCTATGGTCTTAGAGGAGCAGGGGTGACTGGTATAGGCACAGGTATCTGCTTGCAGCAGGGGGTCACATGCTGAGCAAGGGAGGGGGCTGAAAACCATCCCCCGAGTGTCTGTGAGGAAAGCGCATGCCTGTTCCCTAGAGTGCACAGGTGGGTGGGCTCTGCAGCCAGACCACGGGCACCCAGTGCTTTTAGGCAGAAAAAGCATGTGACAAAAATCCAACACCATTTCACGATAAAAAACATTCAACAAACTAGGGATAAATAATAAATGGGATTTATGAAAAACCTAGACTGAGCATTATACTTAATGGTAAAAGACTAAAAGCTTTCCCTGCAAGATTAGGAACAAGACAAGAAAGTGCTTCTCACCACTTCTACTGAACAATGGACTAGAAGTTCTAGCCAGAGTGTCTTAGTCACCTAGTGCGCTGTAACAGAAATACAAGTGGATGGCTTCAACAAAGAGAAATTTATTCTCTCACAGTCTAGTAGGCTACAAGTCCAAATTCAGGGCACTGGCTGTAGGGCAAGGCTTTCTCTCTCTGTCATCTCTGGAGGAAGGTCCTTGTGATGCATCAGTCTTCCTTTGGTCTGGGAGTATCTCAGCGCAGGAACCTCAGGTCCAAAGGACGCGCTCTGCTCCTGACACTGCTTTCTTGGTAGTATGAGGTCTCTCTGCTTGCTCCTCTCATTTATATCTCAAAAGTGATTGGTTTAAGACACTATTTAATCTCGTAGATCTCATCAATATAATTGGCTCTAATCCACCTTATTACATCACAGTGATAGGATTTACAATGCACAGGAAAATCGCATCAGATGATAAAATGGTAGGCAAGCATGCAATACTGGGAATCACGGCCTAACCAAGTTGACGGATATTTTTTGGGGACACAATTCAATCCACGACACAGAGCAATTAGGCAAGAAAAAAAAAATCCACCTAAATTGGGGAAAAAAAAAAAAAGAATTAAATGATCTTTATTCACAGATGATGTTATATATAGAAAATCCTAAAGAATCTACAAATAAACTACTAGAGCTAATAAACAAATTCAGCAAAGTAGCAGGATACAAGATGAAAATACAAAAATCAGTTGTATTTCTACGCATTGTCAATGAACAATTCAGAAATAAAATGAAGAAAACAGTACCATTTACAATAGCATCAAAAACAATAAAATGCTTAGGAATAAATTTTACCAGTAAAGATATTGCTAAAAAAATTCAAAGACCCAAATAAATGGAAAGACATCCTGTGTTCACGGATCGGAAGACTTAATACCATGAAGATGGCAACATACCCGCAACTGATCTACTGATTCAGTGAAATCTCTATCAAAATCTCAATGACCTTTTTCTGCAGAAATGGAAAAGTTAATCCTAAAATTCACATGGAATTGCAAGGGCCAAAGTTTGAAGACTTACAGTTCCTGATTTAAATACTACAAAGCTAGTAATCAAAACGGTGTGGTACTGATATAAGGATGAACATACAGATCCATGGAACAGACTGAGAGTCTAGAAATAAACCCACAAATCTATGTCAACTGATTCTAGAACAGTGCCAAGACCATTTAATGGAAAAAGAATAGTCTGTTCAACAAATGGTGCTAGGACAACTGGATAACTACATGAAAAAGAATGAATTTGGTCCCCTACCTCATACCATGTACAAAAGTTAACTCGAAATGCATCAAAGACCTAAATGTAAGTGCTAAAACTATAAAATTCCTAGAAAAACACAGGGGCAAATCTCCATGACCTTAGATTTGCCATGGCTCCTTAGATATGACGCCAAAAGCACAAGCAACAAAAGAAAAACAGATAAACTGGACTTCAAAATTACAAACTTTTGTGCTCCAAAGGACACCCTCAAGGAAGTGAAGAGATACCCTATAGAGTGGAAGAAAATATTTGTAAATCGTACATTTGGTAACACTCTAGTATCCAGAATATATAAGAAACTCTTACAAACAACAAAAAGACTAACAGCAGAATTTTTAAAATGGGCAAAGGACTTCAAAAGATTATTTCTCCAAAGCAGGTATATTAATGGCCAACAAGTACATGAAAAGATGTTAACATCATCAGTCATTAAGTGCCCCCTCCTCGTTGCCGTGGAGTCCATTCCGACTCATAGCGACTCTATAGGACAGAGCAGAACTGCCCTGTAGGGTTTCCAAGGAACAGTTGGTGGATTCAAACTGCTGACCTTTCAGTTAGCAGCCGAGCTCGTAACCACTGCACCACCAGGGCTCCCATTAAAACCAAACCAAACCCAGTGCTGTCGAGTTGATCCTGACTCATTGCGACACTATAGGACAGAGCAGAACCGCCTAACAGAGTTTCCAAGGAGCGCCTGGTGGATTCGAACTGCCGACCCTTTGGTTAGCAGCCACAGCACTTAACCACTGCGCTACCAGGGTTTCTAGGGCTCCCATTAGTCATTAGTAAAGTGTAAATCTAAACCAGAATGAGATACTGCTTTACCCCCACTAAGATATTCTAATTAAAAAGAAAAGGAAAATAACACGTGTTGGTGAGGATGTAGAGAAATTAGAGCCCTTGAACATGGCTGGTGGGAATGTAGAATGGTGCTGCTGCTGTGGAAAACAGTTTGGGGGTTCCTCAAAAAGAAAACATGGAATTATCATATGACCCAGAAAACCCTCTCCTAGGTATACACCCAAAAGAACTGAACAGATACTCCGACAAATACTTGTACACAAATGTCCACAGAAGCACTATTTGCAATAGCCAAAAGGTGGCGACAGCCCTGACGCCCACCAACTAATGAGGGGATAAACAAAATGCGTGGTACATCCTTAATGGCGTATTACTCAGCCATAAAAAGAAACGAGATGCTGATACGTGCTACGACATGGATGAACACAGAAACATGACGCTAAGCGAACCAGCCCAGACACATAAGGTCACATACTGTATGGTTCCATTTATATGAAGTATCTAAAAACTTAACCACTACGCCACCAGGGTTTCCACGAAGTATTTAGAACCGGCAAATTCAGAGACTGAGAGAGTAGACTAGTGGTTGTCACAGGCTGGGATTGGAGGCCTGGTAGCACAGTGGTTAAGAACTCAGCTGTTAACTAAAAAAAAGGGTCAGCGGTTTGAATCCACCAGCTGCTGCTCCCCGGAAACCCTATGGGGCAGTTCTGCTCTGTCCTATAGGCTAGCTGTGAGTCAGAATCAACCTGATGGCAGTGGTTTTGGTCTTTATAGGCTGGGAAGAAGAGGGAATGGGGAATGACGGTTTAATGGGTATGGTGTTTCCTTTTGGGATGATGAATATGCTTTGTAACTAGACAGAGGTGATGGTTGTACAACACTGTGAATGTACGACATGCTACTGGATTGTCCATTTTAAAATGGTTAATTTTATGTTTATGAATTTTACCTCAATTAAAAAAAACAAAAAAATCAATACAGTAGGATAACAATGAACCAAAGCTACATTTATCAAACAGATTCTTTAAGTACATAAGACACAATACATACTCAATTATGTTATTTCTTCTTAAATCTATTCCTTTCTCCATTTCCACTGCTAGCTCCTCAATTCAGGCCGTTTTCTCCTCTACCAGGCATGTCATCCTTCTTCCCCGTCACCCATTCGCACCATGCCCATCCTTCGAGATCCACCTCAAGCCCTACTTCATTCCGCATCTCTGAAGCCGTAACCCTCGATAATTCCAGAACATCTCTAGCCCTCATCTACAGCACACACAACTTACTTCTGCGTTACACTATTACATAGTTACTCAGAATGTGTGTGGCTTCTCTCCCCAGCAAATCTGTAAATTCTTAAAGAGCAGACCATCTTCACTTGTTATGCATCAGGTGCATATAAGAAATGCTGACTAAAATGATGTAGTGATTACAAGAAGATTCTGTGGTGGAAACTCACTATATAAATTGAAGGAATTATTTTTCACTAACAATATACACTAAAATCAGTGCTTCCAGAACATTTTCATAAGGCCACTTAGTGAACACGGTTCCTGTATTTGCAAAATGGGGGAAAACAAAACATGCAGGCGACATGGGCCCAAACCCGAGTCCCTCTGTCAAACCTCACGGGCCTGACTGTGGTTGCTATATAAGATGTTTTCTTCTCACACAGCTGGAATATGGGATCAACACTGTCTCACTACCTAAAAGACCTGATAATTAAGCCCAGCGGGGTGCTGAGGGGCTGAGGAGAATGGTGTTGGGGGTGGGAGGAGAGGCTGAGGGCAGAGCTGTCCACACAGACTCACCTTGGTGTGGTACTCCATCTTGGTTCTCAGCAGCCTGAGGTAGACGCTGCACAGCTGTCCATACCCCTCACTCAGGTGACCCTTTCAAAAAAAGGAAAGAAAGTATGGTGTCAGCACTAAGAACTTTCAGGCTGAGAGACGTACGGCCAGGATTGGGGTGTATCTCTCATGATTATGAAAATAACAAATGTTCGTTGTTGAAAATCTGGAAAATATAGAAACACACACACACACAAAAGTTTCACTTTTAATCTAGTCACCAGATACAATCATGACTAACATTTTGGTGTAACCTTCCCTGTATTTTTAAATATAAAATGGGATCAACTTTTTTTTTCCCTTAGTGCACGGTAACTTCCTGCGTGTTCTTTAACGTTTTTCTGTATCATTACATTTAGTGAGTGACGAGGATGTGCCATAACCTACGGAACCAATTCCCTACTACGACACGTATCACTTGTTGGAAAATTATTGTATTATAAACTATGTTTCAATGAACACTTTTATAGTATAATCTTGTACACAAATATGACAATTTCTTAGAAAAAATTCTGGACAGGTTTTTTATTTACAAATTTTAAGTCTCCCACCCTTGGCAATCAGAGCCTAGCCATGGCCTGATTCTCTTCCTCCTGCCTCTGTCTCCCCGTCTAAGCACAGGAGAAGAAACACCTCCCCAGATGGACTACAAAGACCATTACACAGGTGATAGCAACCTGAAGTGGACTCAATCCTAGCTGGTGAAAAACACGCCTTCCCATAGGGCTGCCCCAGCAGTCAGGCCCCCTTGTTGGCCTGCCCTGGGTGCCTGGGAAGAAGCTAGAACTAGCAAAGTGATGCTGGCAACTCCCAGTTATCTATAAAAAAAAGGGGAGTAGTAGGGGCACAAAGAACCCTTAAACTGAACAGCTGTGGCCCCCATGCAAGTTTTGATTTTTACATTTTCTTTTAAGTGTATCTACATCCTCTAGGATAGAGTCAGGGAACCCCACTGAAAACATGCCTCAGAGGGAGATGAGTAATCAGAGGAGGTAGAAACACCCATGCCAGAGATGAGAGTATTTTCATAATTAATTAATGTTCTTTGAAAAAATCATATTTTATGTAACACTTGTTCATTACAGAAAAATTGGAAAGTATCAAAAAATAGAAAAAGGAGGGAAAATATTCTCAGCATCAAAGATAATTATAATTAATGTGAAAAGGCACAAAGATCAAAAAATAAAAGATGACTCCTAACTTCCAGAAACTCAGTCATATCAATGAGGCAGAACTACATAGCAAAAGAGACCTAAAGGAATTCCATTTTGGATAACAAGGAAGGCTAGGTACCTTCCCACTGAAAACTACTAAAAATATTGGGTAAAATATTAAAAATTTTCTTTTTGAAGGCATTAAAAAGCTAGCAAGAAAGTAAGGACTCCTCAGGATTGAGTAAACACAGGTAATCAGAGAGGTAAACTGAACACTGGGGTGGGGAGCGGAAGGACAAGACTTGGTCTCAGGGGGTGAACCAGGTACTAAACAGGAGGCAGGATCTGGCCTGTCCAAGTTGAGGAATCAAGCGGAAGAGCCAAAGGTCTGCCTCCTTGGTGCAGGGGAGCTGCTCATGTCGCGCTCCTCCCGAGGACTGCAAAGAAAATCTACAGCCTCAAACCACTGGTGTAAGCGGAGGGAGGGAAAAACTGCTGCTGAGAACTGGACCTGTGAGCTAGTCCTTGTGGAGATTCACCCCGGAACTGACAAAACCTCAAGCTGAGAACTGAGGGTGATTTAGATGAAACCAAACGTTGATTCTCCGGGGGGCCTGCCTTCGTTACAGACTTCAAAGAGTCCCCACAAATACAATTCCAAGGAAAATGAACAGCTCATTGTAAAAAATAACTAAGCAGAAAAGCAAACTACGTAACATGAGTAAAATTCACCAAAAACAACAGATAGCAGAATCAGATCTAAGGACTTTAAATCAAAAAAGCCACTGCCGTTGAGTCGACTCCAACGCACAGCGACTCCATAGGACAGAGCAGAACTGCCCCACGCGGTTTCCAAGGAGCGCCGAGTGGATTCAAACTGCCGACTTCCTGGCCAGCAGCCATGGCTCTTAACCACTATGCTACCAGGGTTTCCTCCAAGGACTTTAGATAAGAGAATTATAAACAGTGACATACAAATGACTACTGTGTTTAATGTCTAAAGAAATAAGAGACTGCTTCAAAATACATGCAAGACACAAAATTATAAAAAATGCCAGGCAGATAGGGAAAAAAAAAAAAAAAAGAACTCCGAGAAATGAAACTGCATTGGCTAAAACTGAACTCTTTACGGAAATGTTTAACAACAGATTAGACTCAGCTAAAGAGGGAACAAGTAAAACAAAATGTAGATGAATTATCTTGTGAATTATCCAGAGTTATAGAGACAAATAGGTGGAAAAATGAAATAGCAGTTTAGAGACATGGGCAATAGAGTGAAATGGCAAGTAAAGTGAGAAAGTCTAACACACCTCTAATCAAAGTCTCAGAAGAAGATGACAAAATGGAGGAAAGGCAGTATTTGAAGACACTGAGGAGTTTTTGGAACTGATGAAAGACACTAACCCACAGATTTAAGAAATCCAAAGAATCAAAAAAAAAAAAAAAAATTCACACCTAGATACATACTAAGATCTTAAAAATGGGCAGGATAAGAACACACATTAGCTTCAAAGGAGCAACAGTGTGTCTGACAGCTGACTTCATTAAAATAATGGAAGCCAGTGGTCAGTGGTACGATATCTTGAATAATATCTTCCATGTGCTGACAGAAAATAACTGTCACTCTAGAATTCTAAACACAGAGAAAATATCCTCCAAGCTTGAGGGTGAAGTAAAGACATTTTCAGACAAGCAAATATAGTGTTTGCTGCTAGCCAACTCTCACTAAAGGAAATAATTCAGGCAGAAAGAAAGTGGTACCAAAGGAAAGGCCTGAGATTTAAGAAAAAATGAAGAGTACATAATAAAACAATTAAAATAATATCTTACAGTGTTTAAAAAGAAAAAAATAACCAAAATTAAAATCCATGACAATAATGCCAAATAAATTGAGAGGGAGTACCAAACCAAAACCAAACCCACTGCTGTCGAGTCAATTTTGACTCATAGCGACACTACAGGACAGAGTAGAACTATCCCATAGGTTTCCAAGGAGTGCCTGGTGGATTTGAACTGCCAACTTTTGGTTAGCAGGTAGCATTTAACCACTTCGCCACCAATGGAGTTAAAACATTCTAAGGTCTCTGTGTCATACAGGAACCAGGTGAAGATATAAAATTTTAGATGTTGGTAAGTTAAACACGGATTTGGAAATATTAGACAACCTACCAAAAAAAGAAAGAAAAATTTCACCTTCCAGTTAGTAATAGGGAAAAAATGGAATGAGAAGAAAAATACCCAATCAATACAAAGAAGGCAAGGAATGAGAGGGAAAGAAACAGGACAGGACAAATGGAAAGCAAAAACTAATATGGGAGATATACATCCATTTATTACAACAAATGTAAATGAACTAAATACCCAGCTAAAAGATGTGATCTGTCAACTATCATCTTGATACATCTAAATGCTATTTACAAGTGATATTTCTAAAACAAAAATATAGAAAAGTTGAGAGTAAAAGGATAAAAAAAAGATATACCAGGACAATTCTAACAAAAAGAAAAAAAAAAAAGTCCTAAATTTTACATGTTATTGAATACATCCCAAAACTATGGCCCCTGGACACTCCGCTAACCCATAACTGAAACCATTCCTGAAGCCCACTTTTCAGACAAAGATTAGATGGACCTGTAAAAGAAAAAATAACACATGTGTGGAATGTGCTTCTTCGTTCAATCAAATATATGAGACCAAATGGTCAACTCCTGTCCAAAGCAGGACGAGAAGGCAGGAAGGGACAGGAATTGGACAAATGGAAACAGGGAACCCAGGGCAGAATGGGGAGTGTGCTGTCAGTTGTGAGAATTGCAACCAAGGCCACAAAACAACATGTGTATAAATTTTTGAATGAGAAATTAAAAAAAAAAAAAATGAGAAAATGGGGGTCAGGGAAACGAGAGTACTGGAAAGGAACTGGACACAATTAAAGAGAATGCTGACACACTGTGATAAATGCAACTAATGTCACTGGAGAATTTGTGTGGAAATTGTCAAATGCGAACCTAACTTGCTGTATAAACTTTCACCAAAAACTCAATAAAACATTATTAAGGGAAAAAAAAAAAAACAACTATTATTATTAAAAAATAAAGATGTTACTAACACAGTTGGGAGATTCAAGGACAACTCTCGGCTCTGTGCAGGTAACTAGCCTTACACCTTTGGGCAAGTATTTCCTCACTTATGAAGGTGGACTAGACTACATAATCACTCACATTTTGTGAGAACAGACAGATACAGGTAATAATTGAGGGAAATGCACTAAAGTAGAAGTTCTCAACTAGTGGGGCAAAATGGGATATCAGAATCAACCAGAGAGATTCCCAAAATGCCAATCACCCCACCCTAGCCTAACTCCCGCCATGCACACACCTCTGGGATATCAAAATCTAAGAGGGATTTTGGTGTGTGTATAAAAACACTTTTTTCAAGTGACTTTGATATTGCACACACCTCTTCCCTCATCCCATTAAGTGCGTAAGAATTGGATGTTAATTCTTAGTGCACTGTGACCTCAATGGGACAGTGGAAGGCAAAGAAGTAGGACCCGAGGCAATGTCACTGCTGAGGGGATCCCAAAACCTGGTGAGCGCTGACATGAGGCTCTACAGATAGGAGATCTCAGGCTCGAGAACCTCTCCTAGCTTCGAGGGGCCCCAGGAAGATTGTGGATATCACAGGACAATATTTGGGTTTCCTTGGCTCTCCTCTGGTTCTCATGGGAGAAATCCTAAAAAAAGTTAAAAGAGATGAAATTGTTCCATTCCACAGTCCTGGTTTTGTGGCCACTGGAGAAGAACAGGAGGAACGGGTGGTTCCCGAAAGCATCTCCAAACTCACCCACATCCTGCTCATGTCACTCAACTCATTTTTGTATCTCAGAGAGTCCTTCAGGACCTGGAGAGGGAAGAGAACAGCCTGTGAGAGAAGAGGAGGAGGGCAAAGGCTGGTAAAGGATGAGGCCAGTGGGGAGCAGACACTGACTGGAGAGAAAGGCATCCAACCCTGATTGGCAACCAAAAGGCCAGGAGAGATGGGCAGTTGCCACCCCTCCATGTGGGTGTGGAGAGCAGCCCTCTGTAGCCCACACATGGCTCCCTGGCCACCCCGCTGTAGTCCAGGAACTCACATTTGGGTGTCCATCTCGGAGGAGTTTGTGGAACACGTGGCAAAACTTCCAGCAGAGCACAGCATTGCTAGAGAGAGGCAGTCGGTTGACAACAGACCAAAAGGTCTGTGCCCCTTTCTCATGGTGGGTGCCCAGTATGCATGGTGAGGGAAGGTCATGGAAAATGAAGGCATGGGCCGTGGCCCGGGCAGTCAGCTCCTGGGTCCAGCCTGCAACAGGCCACTCTGGAGGGTGAAGCAGTAGTGGAGGGCGCAGAGGCGCCACCGTGGAAGAGACATCACTCACAGCTTAGACACTGTAGGTCTGTGTATTTACTCTGGTAATTTTTGGCAGATGGCAATAAAATGTCTCATTTCACTAAACAATTTCCCCACAGATACAAGTGTCCTGCGGGGGGGAGTGTCTTTTTCCTAATTTGCACAAATGTGCTCTGGTCGACAAAGACAGACTCTGCTCTTCCTCTGGGTGTGTTGTGTGCGATAAGATCCTTGGGGGATAATCAGAGCTAACATTTCAATAACACATTACAGTGTTCAAAGCTCTTACGTATTATTTAAAAGCAGGGCATGCTTCAGCTTTTAATCAAGAACCAGGGCTCCTGTTGAGGACCCTTACAGCCTGTCCTGCTGACTCTCCAGGCTCCTTTTCAGGCAGCAGCTTCACTGCCTCTCCATCAAGTCAGCTTTGCCTGCCTCGAAAGCAGCAGTCTTTGTTTAAAACGTCCTTCGCCTAAACATTACTCTACCACCACAGCTCTTCCACAAGCTTTCCTGGACTCGTTCAGGAATGCCTTCATCTCCCAACACCTTGAATTCCCCGTATGTGGGATCCTGGGGCCACTTTCTCCTGAGACCCAATTTAGAACATACCCGCCACCAGGGAACTGCCTGTCACATCTGGCCTTGTGTGAGTTTAAGCTCAGCACTCCAGGTCTCTAATGGGTGGGCCCACTTTACAGGGTGTAGAGGATTTCCACTTCTTTTGTAATTGTTTGCTTCAACAGGCCTCACAGATCCAGGAATTGGGCACGCCAACCGTAAGTACAGCTCTTCAGACTCCTGCGCCAGGGCTCAGGTAAGAAGCACAGTGTCCTTCAGGGCAGAGACTTGTCACAGGCCGGAGACCAAACGGCTCATCCAGAACACAGGTGGCTCTGCCTCTGAGCTGGAGGGCACCTCAAAGCTCCTTCCCCAGACTGAACTCTGTATTTGGATAGGGGTGGGCTTGAGGACAGATTTTGGGTCTGGAAGCTGAAGCCAGCTTTTGGTCTTGGAGTTATTTCCGAAACAATTTACCGTTTCACCTAAAGCGCAGCCCCCGCAGCCTGCAGACAAAGAGGAGAGACAGGCCACTCCTACCCTCTTACACACTGACTTCTTATGGGCCTACTGTAGTTACTTTGTTGTTGTTGCTGCGTGCCAATCGAGTCAATTCCCACTCAGCAACCCTATGTGACAGACAGAACTGCCCCGTAGGGCTTCCTCGGCTGGAATCTTTACAGGAGCAGACCAACAGGTCTTTTCTCCTGTAGAGCCGCCAGTGGGTTTAAACCTCCGACCTTTTGGTTAGCAACTGAGCACTTTAACCACTGCACCACCAGGGCTCCTTCTAGTTACTTTACGAGTGTGCAGTCTCTCTGAACAGTATCTTCATTAATCAGACTGATCACAAATACCTGGAAGGCAGGGGTCAGGTCTGGGTAATTCCCTCTGAGAAAATCAACTGGGCTACTTACGATAAAGGCTTTTTTTGGTTTGTTTTGAATCATGACAAGGGTACCAACCCTGATACAGTAAAGCAAGGGAATTTTGCCTTTCTGGGGGAAAAAAATGGAGCAAAGTCTAGCTAGGCCTTATCCCTGAGAAGTTCTATAGCCTCCACCCTGCAGCAAAGCCCTTTCTAATTCCAACCAAACACCTTCCCATTAAAGGCAAGCTGCTGTCAGCCCAGGAAAGAGCAGTTCACGTGGTCAGCCTTTCAGCAGTATTGCCAAGTGCCTACCATGTCCCAGGTACCGTGCTAGGCAGTGCTGGGCTTCCCTGGCCACCTAACCCTAAGGGTCTCATCCTAGGACTGAGGCTGGATGGCTTCAAGACGAGCTGCTCAGGCCTAACTGGCTGTGCCACGGCAACCATGATGAGCCCAGGGAAGACAGGGCTTTCCATTGCCAGACAGAAGCCCAGGCTCCACTTGCCTGAACTCCACCCTGCTCGGCCCCAGAATACACACACAGAGGCAGCCCCACTGGAAGCCTCCTCCTTCAGTCTTTAGACTCTAGATCTCAAGGACAGGGGCCCAAGGGACCCATCAGCCCAAGCTGCTGCCTGCACTTTTCTACAAAGCCCTTCACGGAAAAAGATGGCTGCCTATGGGCCTCTGCCTATTTGGTGGGATGGCCTTGGTAAACAGCGTTCCAGCCACCAGTTTCCACACTCCACTTGGAGCCTCTTGTTCTCTCCCTGCTCTGGTACTGGGTGAACCTGCTCACACAGGTGGATCTTGCTCCCAAGCTCAGCCACTACGGCTGGCATAGGGCCAGTCACTACTGCTGAGACCTTTCTTTTTCATTCTTAGAAAAGGGGAAGACTGTCATTCTCCAAAGGGGGCGGTCAGTTTGGCCCTATGGGCAAAGTGCAGGGCCTGGAGTGGTTTGATAACACCAGCTGAAAACCTCTTCTGTGCTCCAAGGAAGTATCCCACAGGCAAGTGACACTGCAGAGCTGAAAGCTTATGTCCTAGAGAAGAGGAGCGGGCTCTTCTGTGCGTCCCTTCCCCCGACAGTGTGGCATCCCTGAGACCAGTACACTCTGACAGCCTGTTGCTGCCAAAGGAAGCTGCTGAGAGCCTGCAGGGGCCTGGCCCGTTTGGGGGTTCCCCTTTCTGGAGCTTAGCGAGGAGGCCTCGCCCCGACTTCAGTCCCCACTATGTGACCCCACTTAGGATCAGTCTTCCAAGCAACACCCGAAAGGATATTTCTGGCGTGTTTTTCCTTTACAGCTACTTCCTGCGTATTAATGGCCTTATTGATGCTGACGGTCTGAAAAACAAGAGGGAGGGGGAGGGGAAAGGAGGATGAGATGAATAAGCCTCTGAGAGTGGCTCGTGGCCTTCCCAGATGCCCCACCCCTTTCTCTTCCTCCAATGAATCCTCTCTCGCCCCACCAATCCCCCTGCCCCTGCCCCACTGTGGGCTGGTCCCTGCGTGGGTCCCCATTTGGGGGCAGAGGTGGGCAGCGCTCCCAGCCAGCTGGTCCAGGCCGTCCTGAGGGAGCAAGCTTTGCTGCCTGGCATTGGCTGTACCCAGCTGCTGCATCCGCCTGCCATTCATTCACTCGGCACAACATGGCCATTAAAGCCTGCACAGAGATGTTTTTCATCCTCAGGGAACATTATTTCTCCAGGAGCAGGGGGAAGAGGCTCTGAGATCTAGGAGCGACTGTGGACGGAGACCATCCAGCCATTCCTTCTCACTTCTCAGACCCTTCCACGGAGCCTCCCCTGGCTTGCCCAGGCCTGCAGTCTTCCTACTCTTGGGCATTTTCTAACTCATAACCAAATTCCCAATGGTTTCCTTAATTATATCAAAGGATATTAAAAACACCGCTCCTTTCTAGTTGTTTAAAAAATCATAACTCTCTTTTTAATTTAGCAAAGGACACATACACATGAACATAATTTATACAAAGTCTTAACTGGGATCATATCGTATGGCCTCTTTAAGTACAGGTTTTTTCTTTTTCTGTTTTGCTTGTTTCCCCTTCCATGGACATCATTCTACCCTTAACCCATGTGAACAAACTCTTATGTATCTCTCACACACACACACACACACACACACACACACACACACACACACACACACAAAACCCCAAACCTGCTGCCGTTGAATTGATTCCGACTCACAGCGACCCTACAGGACAGAGCAGAACTGCCCCATAGGGATTCAAACTGCTGACCTTAGCAGCCCAATGCTTAACCACCGTGCCACCAGGGCTCCACGTATCTTACACACGTACATATACCGGAGCCAGTTGCCATCGAGTCGATTCTGACTCACGGCCACACCGTGTGTGTCAGAACAGGCCTGCTCCATAGGGTTTTCAGTGGCTGATTTTTCTTAAGTTGGTCGCCAGGTCTTTCTCCTAAGGTGCCTGTGGGGGGACTCCAACTTCCCACCTGCTGGTTAGCAGCCAAGTTAACTATTTCTACCACCCAGGGACTCCACATACCTACAAATATACCACAAATACTTAAATATAGAAGGAATTAATTTTGTCAATGTTCTATAAAAATGGGGTTGTCATTCTCAGACTTTTCTACATCTTGTTTTTCTCACTCAGAAATATCTCATGGCAAATTCTCCAAGTGGACGGGTAAAACTCTAGTTCATTCTTTTAAAAAGACAACATAAGATTCCATGGTGTGAGTGGATGTGATTTATAAAGCATTCCTGGATTGGTGGGCAATCAAGTTATTTCCGGCTTTTAGCCACTGTGAACCATATTTTAGTGAACACTCTTATACACACACTTTAATTTACGGGTGCATCTATTTCCAAGGGATAGATTCCTCAAAGTGAGATGGCTGAGTCAAAATTTATTTTTAGCTTTCCACTATGGAAAAGACCAAATATATCCAAATACAAAGGGTAGTCCAGTGTGCCCTCATGTATCCAATCCCCAGATCAGACATTATGAACTTGTGAACAAACATGTTTCCTCCACACCAGGTGTTAACAAACATTATTTTGTAAAGAGCAAGTTAGTAAATCTTTTAGGGTTTATAGTCCACATGGTCTTTGTCACAACTACTCAATTCAGAGACTGTCTCAAGAATAGATTTGACACACTGAACACTAATGACCGAAGGCCAGGATAGATATGGAATGCCATCATGGACATCATACGTGAAGAAAGTAAGGGGTCATTAAAAAGACAGGAAAGAAAGAAAAGACCCAAATGGATGTCAGAAGAGACTCTGAAACTTGCTCTTGAACATCGAGTAGCGAAAGCAAAAGGAAGAAATGACAAAGTAAAAGAACTGAACAAAAGATTTCAATGGGCAGCCCTAGAAGATAAAGTATTACAATGAAATGTGCAGAAGCCTGGAGATAGAAAACCGAAAAGGAAGAACACACGCGGCATTTCTCAAGCTGCAAGAACTGAAGAAAAAATTCAAGCCTTGAGTTGCAATAGCGAAGGGTTCTACAGGGAAAATATTAAACGACACAGGAAGCATCAAAAGAAGATGGAAAGAATACACAGAGTCATTATACCAAAAAAAATTGGTTGACATTCAACCATTTCAAGAGGTAGCATATCATCAGGAACTGATGGTACTGAAGGAAGAAATCCAAGCTGTACGAAGGCACTGGGGAAAAACCAGGCTCCAGAACTGACGGAACCCCAGCTGAGATGTTTCAATGAATGGATGCAGCGCTGGAGGTGCTCGCTCACCTATGCCAAGAAACTCAGAAGACAGCTACCTGGCCAACCAACTACAAGAGATCCATTATTTGTGCCCATTCCAAAGAGAGGTGATCCAGGAGCAGGCAGAAATTATGAAGAAATATCATTAATATCACATGCAAGTAAAATTTTCCTGAAGATTCAAAAGCGGTTGCAGTCTTCACCAACACCATAATTCAAAGGCGTCAATTCTTCAGTTTTCCTTATTCACTGTCCAGCCTTCACATGCTTACGAGGTGACTGAAAACATCATGGCTTGAGTCAGGCGCACCTTAGTCCTTAAAGCGACATCTTTGCTTTTTAACGCTTTAAAGAGATCTTTTGCGCAGATTTGCACAATGCAACGTGTCTTTTGATTTCCTGACTGCTGCTTCCATGGGTGTTGATTGTGGGTCTGAGTAAAATGAAATCCTTGACGACTTCCATCTTTTCTGCATTTATCACGATATTGTTTATTGGTCCAGTTGTGGGAATTTTTGTTTTCTTTATGTTGAGGTGCAATCCATACTGAAGGCTGTGGTCTTTCATCTTCACTAGTAAACGCTCCCAGTCCTCTTCGTGACGCAGGTTGTTAATGACTCTCCCTCCAATCCTGGTGCCATGTTTTTTCTTTATATAGTCCAGCTTCTTGGGTTATTTGCTCAGCATACATGAAATGCCCAGTCATGTTCACATTTTACTTACTGTCTCAAAACTTTTTTTTTTTTTGCAGTTTGTTCTAATCAGGATGCAAATAAGGTTGCCACATTTCTTTCTAAAGAGGTTCTTAACAATTCACACTTCCAGTGACAACATACAAAAGCACCCCCACCAAACAAGTGCTATTACTCTTCATTTTTGCCAGCCTGATGTGTAGTGATATTTTATCATTACTCCGTATTTCCCTGACTGCTGGTGAGTTAAGCATTATTACATGCGTTCTGCCTTCCCAAGTGAAGTGTGTCCTTCTTATCTCTTTCAGCTTCTAGTTTCCTTAAGGTTTCTCCTGCCCCTGCATTAGACAGGTAAACTCACGTTTTTTTCTAAGTGTTTTATTGTTTTTTACATTTGAGTCCTATATCTATTTTATTTTTTTAAAATAATTTTTATTGCACTTTAAGCGAAACTTTACAAGTCAAGTCAGTCTGTCACATATAAGCTTATATACACCTTACTCCATACTCCCACTTACTCTCTCCCTAATGAGTCAGCCTGCTCCCTCCTTCCAGTCTCTCCTTTCGTGACCATTTTGCCAGGTTCTAACCCTCTCTACCCTCCCATCTCCCCTCCAGACAGGAGACACCAACACAGTCTCAAGTGTCCACCTGATACAAGTAGCTCACTCTTCATCAGCATCTCTCTCCAATCCATTGTCCAGTCCCTTCCAAGTCTGATGAGTTGTCTTCGCGAATTGTTCCTGTCCTGGGCCAACAGGTTTGGGGACCGTGACCGCCAGGATTCTTCTAGTCTCAGTCAGACCATTAAGTCTGGTCTTTTTATGAGAATTTGGGATCTGCATCCCACTGTTCTCCTGCTCCCTCAGGGGTTCTCTGTTGTGCTCCCTGTCAGGGCAGTCATCGGCTGTGGCCGGGCACCAACTAGTTCTTCTGGTCTCAGGATGATGTAAGTCTCTGGTTCATGTGGCCCTTTCTGTCTCTTGGGCTCTTAGTTATCATGTGACCTTGGTGTTCTTCATTCTCCTTTGATCCAGGTGGGTTGAGACCAATTGATGCATCTTAGATGGCTGCTTGTTAGCATTTAAGACCCCAGACACCACACTTCAAAGTGGGATGCAGAATGTTTTCATAATAGAATTATTTTGCCAATTGACTCAGAAGTCCCCTTAAGCCATAGTCCCCAAACCCCCACCCTTGTTCCGCTGACCTTCGAGGCATTCAGTTTATCCCGGAAACTTCTTTGCTTTTGGTCCAGTCCAGTTGAGCTGACCTTCTGTGTATTGAGTATTGTCCTTCCCTTCATCTAAAGTAGTTCTTATCTACTAACTAATCAGTAAAAAACCCTCTCCCACCCTCCCTCCCTCCCCACCTCATAACCACAAAAGTATGTGTTCTTCTCAGTTTATACTATTTCTCAAGATCTTATAATAGTGGTCTTATACAATATTTGTCCTTTGGCAACTGACTAATTTCACTCAGCATAATGCTTTCCAGGTTCCTCCATGTTATGAAATGTTTCACAGATTCATCACTGTTCTTTTTCGATGCATAGTATCCCATGGTGTGAATATACCATAATTTATTTAACCATTCATCCGTTGATGGACACGTTGGTTGCTTCCAGCTTTTTGCTATTGTAAACAGTGCTGCAGTAAACATGGGTGTGCATATATCTGTTCGTGTGAAGGCTCTTATTTATCTAGGGTATATTCCGAGGAGTGGGATTTCTGGGTTGTATGGTAGTTCTATTTCTAACTTTTTAAGGAAACGCCAGATCAATTTCCAAACTGGCTATACCTTTTTACATTCCCACCAGCAGTGCATAAGAGTTCCAATCTCTCTGCAGCCTCTCCAACATTTATTATTTTGTGTTTTTTGGATTAATGCCAGCCTTGTTGGAGTGAGATGGAATCTCATCATAGTTTTAATTTGCATTTCTCTAATGGCTAATGATCGAGAGCATTTTCTCATGTATCTGTTAGCTGCCTGAATACATTCTTTAGTAAAGTGCGTGTTCATATCCTTTGCCCACTTTTTGATTGGGTTGTTTGTCTTTTTGTGGTTGAGTTTTAACAGAATCATACAGATTTTAGAGATCAGGCGCTGGTCGGAGATGTCATAGCTGAAAATTTTTTCCCAAACTGTAGGTGGTCTTTTTACTCTTTTGGTGAAGTCTTTAGACGAGCATAGGTGTTTGATTTTTAGGAGCTCCCAGTTATCTGGTTTCTCTTCGTCATTTTTGGTAATGTTTTGTATTCTGTTTATGCCTTGTGTTAGGGCTCCTAGGGTTGTCCCTATTTTTTCTTCCATGATCTTTATCGTTTTAGTCTTTATGTTTAGGTCTTTGATCCACTTGGAGTTAGTTTTTGTGCATGGTGTGAGGTATGGGTCCCGTTTCATTTTTTTGCAAATGGATATCCAGTTATGCCAGCACCATTTGTTAAAAAGACTCTTTTCCCCAATTAACTGACACTGGGCCTTTGTCAAGTATCAGCTGCTCATATGTGGATGGATTTGTATCTGGGTTCTCAATTCTGTTCCATTGGTCTATGTGCCTGTTTTTGTACCAGTACCAGGCTGTTTTGACTACTGTGGCTGTATAATACGTTCTAAAATCAGGTACAGTGAGGCCTCCCACTTTCTTCTTCTTTTTCAGTATTGCTTTACTTATCCGGGACTTCTTTCCTTTCCATATGAAGTTGGTGATTTGTTTCTCCATCACATTAAAAAATGTCATTGGAATTTGGATCGGAAGTGCATTGCATGTATAGATGGCTTTTGGTATAATAGACATTTTTACTACGTTAAGTCTTCCTATCCATGAGCAAGGTATGTTTTTCCACTTAAGTAGGTCCTTTTTAGTTTCTTGCACTAGTACTTTGTAGTTTTCTTTGTATAGGTCTTTTACATCTTTGGTAAGATTTATTCCTAAGTATTTCATCTTCTTGGGGGTTACTGTGAATGGTATTGATTTGGTGATTTCCTCTTCTATGTTCTTTTTGTTGATGTAGAGGAATCCAAGTGATTTTTGTATGTTTATTTTATAACCTGAGACTCTGCCAAACTCTTCTATTAGTTTCAGTAGTTTTCTGGAGGATTCCTTAGGGTTTTCTGTGTATAAGATCATGTCATCTGCACATAGAGATAATTTTACTTCCTCCTTGCCAATCCGTATGCCCTTTATTTCTTTGTCTAGCCTAATTGCTCTGGCTAGGACCTCTAGCACGATGTTGAATAAGAGCGGTGATAAAGGGCATCCTTGTCTGGTTCCCGTTCTCAAGGGAAATGCTTTCAGGCTCTCTCCATTTAGAGTGATGTTGGCTGTTGGGTTTGTATAGATGCCCTTTATTATGTTGAGGACTTTTCCTTCAATTCCCATTTTGCTGAGAGTTTTTATCATGAATGGGTGTTGGACTTTGTCAAATGCCTTTTCTGCATCAATTGATAAGATCATGTGGTTTTTGTCTTTTGCTTTATTTATATGGTGGCTTACGTTAATGGTTTTTCTAATATTAAACCAGCCTTTTTTTTTGCATACCTGGTATAAATCCCACTTGGTTGTGGTGGATTATTTTTTTGATATGTTGTTGAGTTAGAATTTTGTTGAGGATTTTTGCATCTATGGTCATGAGGGATATAGGTCTGTAATTTTCTTTTTTTGTGGTGTCTTTACCTGGTTTTGGTATTGGGGATATGGTGGCTTCACAGAATGAGTTAGGTAGTATTCTATCATTTTCTATGCTTTGAAATACCTTCAGTAGTAGTGGTGTTAACTCTTCTCTGAAAGTTTGGTAGAACTCTGCAGTGAAGCCTTCCGGGCCAGGGCTTTTCTTGTTGGGAGTTTTTTGATTACCTTTTCAATCTCTTTTTTTGTTATGGGTCTATTTAGTTGTTCTACTTCTGATTGTGTTAGTTTAGGTAGGTAGTGTTTTTCTAGGAATTCATCCATTTCTTCTAGGTTTGCAAATTTGTTAGAGTACAATTTTTTGTAATAATCTGATATGATTCTTTTAGTTTCAGTTGGGTCTGTTTTGATACGGCCCATGTCGTTTCTTATTCAGGTTATTTGTTTCCTTTCCTGTATTTCCTTCGTCAGTCTGGCCCGTGGTTTATCAATTTTGTTAGTTTTTTCAAAGAACCAGCTTTTGGCTTTGTTAATTCTTTCAATTGTTTTTCTGTCTTCTAATTCATTTAGTTCAGCTCTAATTTTTATCATTTGTTTTTTTCTGGTGCCTGATGGATTCTTTTGTTGCTCGCTTTCTATTTCTTCAAGTTGTAGGGACAGTTCTCTGATTTTGGCTCTTTCTTCTTTATGTATGCGTGCATTTATCAATATAAACTGACCTCTGAGCACTGCTTTTGCTGTGTCCCAGAGGTTTTGATAGGAAGTGTTTTCATTCTCATTGCATTCTATGAATTTCTTTATTCCCTCCTTAATGTCTTCTATAACCCAGTCTTTTTTGAGCAGGGTATTGTTCAGTTTCCAAGTATTTGATTTCTTTTCCCTGATTTTTCTGTTATTGATTTCCACTTTTATGGCCTTATGGTCTGAGAAGATGCTTTGTAATATTTCGATGTTTTAGATTCTGCAAAGGTTTGTTTTATGACCTAATATGTGGTCTATTCTAGAGAATGTTCCATGTGCGCTAGAAAAAAAAGTATACTTTGCAGCTGTTGGGTGAAGTGTTCTGTATACGTCTATGAGGTCAAGTTGGTTGATTGTAGCAATTAGGTCTTCCATGTCTCTATTGAGCTTCTTACTGGAAGTCCTGTCCTTCTCTGAAAGTGGTGTGTTGAAGTCTCCTACTATAATTGTGGAGGTGTCTATCTCACTTTTCAGTTCTGTTAAAGTTTGTTTTATGTATCTTGCAGCCCTATCACTGGGTGCATAAATATTTAATATGGTTATATCTTCCTGGTCAATTGTCCCTTTAATCATTACGTAGTGTCCTTCTTTATCCTTTGTGGTGGATTTAAAGTCTATTTTTTCAGAAATTAATATTGCCACTCCTGCTCTTTTTTGCTTGTTGTTTGCTTGATATATTTTTTTCCATGCTTTGAGTTTTAGTTTGTTTGTGTCTCTAAGTCTAAGGTGTGTCTGTTGCAGGCTGCGTATAGACAGATTGTGTTTCTTTATCCAGTCTGAGACTCTCAGTCTCTTTATTGGTGTATTTAGTCCATTTACATTCAGCATAATTATAGATAAGTATGTGTTTAGTGCTGTCATTTTGATGCCTTTTTGTGTGTGTTGTTGACAATTTCATTTTTCCACTTACTTTTTTGTGCTGAGACGTTTTTCTTTGTAAATTGTGTGTTCCTCATTTTCATAGTAGCTGAATTTATGCTTGCTGAGTCGTTATGTTTTTCTTGGTTTTTATTTTGACTTACGGAATTGTTAGACCTCCTTGTGGTTACCTTAATATTTACCCCTATTTTTCTAAGTAAAAACCTAACTTGTATTGTCCTATATCGCCTTGTTTTCCTCTCGATATGGCAGTTCCATGCCTCCTGTATTTAGTTCCTCTTTTTGATTATTGTGATCTTTTACATATTGACTTCAATGATTCCCTGTTTTGAGCATTTTTTTCTTTTTAAAATTAATCTTAATTTCTTTTTGTGATTTCCCTACTTGAGCTGATATCAGGATGTTCTGTTTTGTGACCTTGTGTTGTGCTGGTTTCTGATATTATTGATTTTCTGACCAAACAATTTCTTTTAGTATTTCTTGTAGCTTTGGTTTGGTATTTGCAAATTTTCTAAGCTTGTGTTTATCTGTAAATGTTTTAATTTCACCTTCATATTTGAGAGAGAGTTTTGCTGGATATATGATCCTTGGCTGACAGTTTTTCTCCTTCAGTGCTCTGTATATGTCATCCCATTGCCTTCTTGACTGCATGGTTTCTGCTGAGTAGTCTGAAATTATTCTTATTGATTCTCCTTTGTAGGAGACCTTTCTTTCCTCCCTGGCTGCTTTTAAAATTTTCTCTTTATCTTTGGTTTTGGCAAGTTTGATGATAATATGTCTTGGTGATTTTCTTTTTGGGTCAATCTTATATGGGGTTCGATGAGCATCTTGGATAGATATCCTTTCGTCTTTCATGATGTCAGGGAAGTTTTCTGCCAACAGATCTTCAACTATTCTCTCTGTATTTTCTGTTTTCCCTCCCTGTTCTGGAACTCCAATCACATGCAAGTTATTCTTCTTGATAGAATCCCACAATTCTTAGGGTTTCTTCATTTTTTAAAATTCTTTTATCTGATTTTTTTCCAGCTATATTGGTGTCAATTCCCTTATCCTCCAGGTCCCCCACTCTGCATTCCAATTGCTTGATTCTGCTCCTCTGACTTCCTACGGAGTTGTCTAATTCTGAAATTTTACTGTTAATCTTTTGGATTTCTGAATGCTGCCTCTCTATGGATTCTTGCAGCTTATTAATTTTTCCACTATGTTCTTGAATAATCTTTTTGAGTTCTTCAACTGCTTTATCTGTGTGTTCCTTGGCTTTTTCTGTAGATTGCCTTATTTCATTTATGAGGTCACCCCTGATGTCTTGAAGCATTCTGTACATTAGTTTTTTATATTCTGCATCTGGCAATTCCAGGATTGTATCTTCATTTGGGAAAGATTTTGATTCTTTAATTTGGGGAGTTGTAGAAGCAATCATGGTCTGCTTCTTTATGTGGTTTGATATCAACTGCTCTTTCCGAGCCATCTATAAGATATTGTAATGATTTATTTTATATTTGCTCACTGAGTCTTATCTTGTTTTGTTTTCTTTCAATATACGTAGGTGGGCTACTAGATTGTGCTCTCTTGATTGTTGTAGCCGTTGAATCACTTATGTCCTATTACTACCTGGTTTGGGCTGTTACCAGATATATAAGCCTAAGAGTCCATTCACTATTCTCGAGTAGAATCTGATTTTGGGTCACCAAGTGTGTGGTGCAGACTGTCACCTATCCACCTAGAGGAGTAGTGGTGATAGTTGTGTGCACCAGATTCTAGTAGCAGCAGGGGGTCACACTCCAGGGGGGGGCAGGATGCTGACAGGCTTCCCCCAAGTGCCAGTGAGGTAGGTGTGTCTCTATTCCTAAAGCATTTTGGTGGGTGGGCTCTGCAGCTGTACCTTAGGCACCCAATGCATGTACCTCTACAGATTGGTAGGTGTCACCATCCTCAGACCCCTAAGGCAGGAGGCTAGGTGGTCTGGGGGGAGCTTCAGCCCTCCATTCCCCGTTGTGGGTGAGTGAAAAAAAAAATTAAGGGCTCTGTTGAATACGCAGAGATATCAGACCTGGGAAACTTGTCTTTCCAGTAATCCGCTAAAACAATCACAGTCAGATCCCTATCAGAATTGCCTTTGCATTATAATAGCCACCTTGTTCCCTGTAGGGATGAAAGCCCAAGACTGTGGATCTCATATGCTTGGCTGGAGCTGGTTCTGTATTTTTAGTCCAATTTTGGGAAGTCAGGGAAGGATTCATGGTCCCTGGGTTTTTTGTAACTGCTTCTCTCTGGCCAGGAGAATGGGTTAGGAAAAGACCAAAGAAAAAAAGAAAACCACACACACAAAAAAAACGCAGAGCACTTCACTCTCTGGCTGAGGAAATTCCAATGTTAATGAAGCCACATGGGAAGGGGAGGCGAGGGATCAGATAGATAGCAGGGAGTCAAAAAAAAAACAAAAACAAATACAAAAAAACCCCGGAATATAGACAAAGTTACTTATCTTGCTTGGAGATGACTGTTTTATCTGAGATTCCCAAGGGGTGTGTAGCCTGTGTGCGTTGGCTGGGTCAAGACTGCCCCCGAGGGTCAGGCCTGCGTCCTGTGCTTATGCTGTCTGAGAAGCCATGGTCAGTTCCTCCGCTCCCAGTCCAAAGCCCAGCGCCAAGGTTCCCCGGCTGGGACGCCGCACTCCTGGCTCCAAAACCAGTCACTGCCTCCCGGTGACTTCGCCTCCTGTCAGCCATGTTGCTATGCTGCCTGCGTGCACTGGCTGGGCTTCCCCCAGGTCACTTCTGGGGGCTAGGGCTGCGTCCCCTGTTTGCACTGTTTCAGGATGCTGTGCTCAGCTCCCCCGTGCCCAGTCCAAAGTCCGGCGCCAAGGTTTTCTGACTGGGGCGCTAGCTCCAGGCTCTGAAAACAGTTGTTGCTTTCCCGTGGTTGCTTGTTCTCAGTCTCTGTCACTCAGGTCAACTCTTTAGATCTGTGTTTGATGGTCAGGGTTCGTAGATTGTCATGTATGTGATCGATTCACTTGTTTTTCTGAGTCTTTGTTGCAAGAAGGATCCAAGGTAGCCTCTACCTAGTCAGCCATCTTGGCCCCGCCTCCATCTATTTTATTTTTATATATGTTATAAAATAGGTTATTTCTAGGTTTTACGATTAAAAAAAAAAACAAAAACCATTACTGTCGAGTTGATTCTGACTCTCAGTGACCCTACAGGACAGAGCAGAACTGCCCCATGGGGTTTCCAAGGAGTGGCTGGTGGATTTGAACTGCCGACATTTTGGTCAGCAGCCGAACTCTTAACCGCCGTGCCACTAGGGCTCTGTTCTCTTATACCTGGTTTATATAATTCTTTGGGTGTGTTCCTAAGGCTACTTTTCATATATGTTTTTATCTTGCTCCCAGACTCAGCTCTTTAACAGCCTGAGGTCTCTTCCTCATCAGACTGGGTCTTCCCCAAGGACAAGAACATGCCAGTGTTCCCTGTCCTTGTCCACTACAGCAGAGCTGGCTGCTGGGCAGGTGAGGGTAAGGTCGGTCATGGGGAAACTCACACAAAAGGTGCTGCAGGAAAGGAGTCAGTGTTTACTGCAGAACAACCTCCCAGTGCAGCAGTCCTTGTCTCTTGTGGAGGCCTGCTGCCCACGGCTTCCTTCAGTAAGTGCTTGTGTCCATTCCCCTTCCTTAAGGTCTTCTCAGGTGAGTACAGTGGTTTACACTGTCTGCCCAGCTCTAGGAGAATGACCTCTGCGCAGATTCAACACATTTACTGAGCCCTTAAAGGTTGCCTATGTTCTGTAAAGAATTACATCAGACATAAAGTGAAATGATGAGAAGAGACCTAAATCTGGGAGGGGTTTGGTAATGATTACCAGTAACACTGGCTGCGAGGAAGAAGTCAGAAGCCACTTAGGTTGGAAATGTTAGAAAGGGCTTCAGGACTTCTAGGGAGGACCACTGCAAAGCGGGGTTTAGATTTATCCCACAAATACTTGTCTATACTGACTGACCAATTGTATAAGCTTGCCGTCATTATGGAAACCCTGGTGGCGTACCGGTTAAGGGCTACCGCTGCTATCCAAGGGGTCGGCAGTTCGAATCCACCAGGCACTCTTTGGAAACTGTATGGGGCATTCTACTCTGTCTTATAGGGTCGCTGTGAGTCACAATCGGCTCGAAGGCAGCAGGTTTGGTTTCTTTTTTGGGGGGGTTTGGTACTCATTATAAGCCTCGCTTACAAAAACAAACAAGCTTAAAAGGCCCTTTAAACAACACAGAATAATATACTAGAGTTTGTAACTGTAGATCCAGTGTGTTTGTGTGTCTGTGAAAATCAGAAAAATTCTGTGCCAGAAATGCTGGAAGGAGGGAGAAATCCCTTTAAACTGAGATGGTGCCCAAGGAAGACTTCTAAGAAGAAGAAAGGAATAACTTGCACCAGGTACCGCCACCTTAAAATTTACCCACTTCTCTCATGTATTCCTCACACAAATTCTGGGGGACCTATGAGACATTTCCGGTTTCTCAGAAAAGGCTAAGCAACTTGCCCGAGGTCACATTACTTGATT
The DNA here is from genome assembly GCF_030014295.1 of Loxodonta africana. Lineage (NCBI taxonomy): Eukaryota > Metazoa > Chordata > Mammalia > Proboscidea > Elephantidae > Loxodonta > Loxodonta africana. The sequence goes on from NC_087353.1 coordinate 106,615,779, forward strand.
CCAATCCCAGTAGGCCTGATGGTAAAGTCTAGCTCCAAGCTCCAGAGACAACTCTGTACTGAGCTGGGGCTTGCAGGTGGCTGGATCCAGATCATAGACATGGAGGACAGGCCTTCCAGGCAGAAGCAGCAGAACAAGGAAAGGCATCAGTGTGGAAAGGCATCGGGCATGCAGGCTGGGGAAGGCTGGGGAAGACGGAACCAGAGAAGGCTGCTGGGTGTGGAAGGCCGTTGGGTTTCTGGGCTGGTGAGGAGGGAAAGAATTAGGAGTAGAGGGCGGTGGAGCCTGGAGATCAGAAGCTGTCATCAGGTGTGCCGAGTCCGCCCCAACTCATGGAGATCCCATGTACAATGAAATGAAACAGTGCCCAGTCCTGCTCCAGCTCTATGATCAGTTGCCAGTCAGACTGTTATGACCCGTAGGGTTTTCACTGGCTGATTTTTGGCAGTAGATGACCAGGCCTTTCTTCCTAGTCCATCTTAGTCTGGAAGCTCTGCTGAAACCTGTTCGGCATCGTAGCAACATGTAAGCCTCCACCGACAGACAGGTAGTGGATGGCGGCTGCACAGGAGGTGCACTGGTTGGGAATGGAACCCACTAACAGAGGGCAACAGAAAGGCGGGGACTACACCCTGTCCAAGGCAGAAAACTTGCAAGACCCGGAAAAACAAGGCAGTCCCGTTGAGCTCCAGCTCTCACAGGTTTCACTGTACTAGTATTAATTATCTCCATTTTACATACGAGCAGGCCAAGGCTTAGAAAGACTGAAGAAGTCGCCCAAGGTCACTTAGCTGGCAAGTGCAGAGCTGGGACTCCGGCTCAGCACGTGGCTCCAGAGCTCAGGTGCTGGGTTGCAACCCTGGGACTAGACATGGCCCTCCACACCCGAAAGACAGAATCAGAATCCAAGGGATCTCCATGGACTTGAAAAATGCTTTAAAACTAACAAGATGAATCAATATGTATAAAGGAAATCTCTGCACTGAAGTAAAAAACTCACTGGCCCAAATAGAAGATGGGAGATATCACTAAAAGCAGCATTTGTGAAAATGATCTGGGCATTTTATTTGGCTGCTAACTTAACATAAGAAACATGTTGATGTGGTTGATCAAAATGCAATTCTGATTTCTCGTTGCATTAAAAGGAGTATAGTGTTTAGAATGAGGGAGGGGACGGTGTCAATTCTCTATGCAGATCAAGCCACACCTAAAACACTATTCGGTTTTAGGCTTTATACTTCATAAGGGAAACGGACATATTAGACTACTCCCCCAAGAAAGGTTGGGATGGACTTGGGTGGCTTAAAATGGAGAAAACCTATAGGAAGTATCAATATTCTGAACTGTGGTTATGTGGAAGGAGGGCTAACTCCAGAGGATCAAACCTAGACCACTGGGGAGAAGTACAGGGAGGCAGTTTCTGGCTAAATTTAGAGCTGTCTCATGAAGGGAGAATTCCTCACTGTTAGAGGCATAAAGGCAGAGGAGAGTCAACCACTTTTCAGGGTTATTCTGAAAGAGACTGGCCAGCTAGGGCTGAATCAGAGGAGTTCTTGTGCCTTCCCATTTTTAGACTCTGTGAAGGCCTTTCAGGTCCCTGGGTGGAGCAAACGGTTTGCACTTGACTATTAACCTAAATGTTGGTGGTTTGAATCCACCTAGTGGCACCATGGAAGAAGGGTCTGGTGATCTGTTTCCGTAAAGATTACAGCCAAGAAAACCCTATAGAGCAGTTCTACTCTGTAACATATGAGGTTGCCATGAGTTGGGATGGACTTGATGGCAACATTTTTTTTTTTTTATTTTAAAGGCCCTTCAGATGATAGAGGGCCCTGGATGTCAAGGCAAGGAATGGGGATCTGATGGACACTGGGAACCACAGAAGGCTCTTGAGCAGGGGAGAGATCTGATATAAATGCCCCTCCATCCTTCTGAATTGGAGAAGAGTTACTTCCCTTAGTGCCCCGACATAAGGAACTTCTTTGTGGGCCCTGGAGTCACAGTCACCCAGTACGAGTCTAGTACAATGACAAAGGGCCTAGCCTAGCACTGGACTACGGAATGAAGTTTCTTCAAAAAGCAACAGCTACAAAACCGTCTGCCAGGTCTCCGTGCCCTTGCCAGGACTACCCCAGAACCCTTTCCTGCAGCTTTGGCAGGCTCACAAGAACCCAAATTACTGCAGCCAGCAGGCCCCAAGTTCTCCAACCAACAGCTTCACTACAGGAGAAGCACCTGTGAGGCAGTGACCATAGTTAGACCCTCTGCCTGGCTTCTGTGGCACGGCTTCTCAGGGAGCAGAGGCATAAAAGGAGGGCTGTGCACCTCCCAAGGCCTTCAGAATAACAGATGCTGGCAAGTTTCCAGGGCAGAAGTTCCCTGAGAGGATAAGTTTCCCTTTGCTTATGTAATACTTTTGCCTGCGGTGCCACCTCTCCATCCCATCCTATCTACGTTTCAAATCCCATCTCATCTTCGGAGCCCAGGCCAAACTTCAATTCTCATAGACTCGCCAAGCTACTCTTGCCAATAATTTATTTTTTCTTTCAATTCCTATTTCTCGTAAAAGAAATCTGACACTTAAAATACTGTATAATCTCCCACCAAGATGAAAGTTCCTGAGGGCAGGGACCCTGCCTTCTCTTTGCCTTGTGGGCCCAGCTGCTAAGGCAGAGCATAGAGTCTTAAGAAATCATTAAATTATTAAGGACTGATTGCTTCCAAGCACACTCCCCTCTAAAGAGTACCAGGTACATGACTCATGGTTCCTTTCCCTTCCTTCCCTAGACTTTCCTGAAGGAAACTACTGGGCTCTGAATTGGTGCTGGCCCAGCTACAGATCAATGCCTGGGCCCCTCCCAGGGTAGAGGGTGGGAAGGCCAGGGCTCATTTTCTCACCTCTGGGGGCCTAGGTTAGAGAACATCCCTGTAGAACAGGCTGTTCTCCAGATTTACCTGGAGTCACACGGGACCAAGGGCCACACATGTCTCCCCTGAAAGAGCAGCATTATCCACCACTTCCTGACCCAGCTGTCCCTTGTGTCCTAAGCTGGCTCCGGAGAGCCAAATATCAGCAGGCACTGCAGGAAGGGTGGCATTCTCTCTGCGTCCCCTCTCCACCACCCCTCCCTACCCTCCACTCCCTTAGGACAGCCTCAGCCAGGAAGTAGCCAATGGGAAACTTTTAGGCCTTGTTTCTGCAGGAAGCAGGGCCTGGGCTGCCCTGCAAGGCCAGCTGGGCGCTGTCCGGTCAGGCACCCAGCTCTTGGCAGGGGCCCAGCACTTGGGTTGCCAAGGCTGGGCTGGCTTGTAAAGGCTCTACGGCGGGGCAGGCAAAGAGGATGAACCCATAGGGTGGTTGGTCCTGAAGCAAGGGACCTGAGATCCCACCACAGAGGACAGTAAAGACTGAGAAAAGGCAGAGCAGAAGAGGAAAGGAGAAGGGAAGACAAAAGGAAGAAATAGACAAAGAAGAGCAAGAGGAGGGAAGGAGGCATTTGCCCAGGTGAAGACACAGGTGACCACCACCAGCGGCCCTGGAGACAGTTGCCTAACCTGGGGCTAAAGCCTGGGAACTGGCAATGCCTGCAGCTTCAGCTCACCTCCTCAGGTCTCGTGAGCTTGAGATAAGTAGACCAGAGAGGTGATCCAGTTAACACTAGAGATCTGGTCTAGATACCACCCTTCTCCTCCTCGCAGCCTGGATTACTGCAATGGCTTCCAGATTCCACAAACCAAACTCAACCAACACAGGGCTATAAAAGAATCTCTTTCCCAAAGTGCCTGATTCTGAGAGGCAGAGTAGCTCTGTCTTGGAAGCAACGACGCTGGCAACGGGGAGAGTTGGGTTGAGATACTGGAAGCAGATGGAATGCAAAAGCCTGTGGTGGCAGGTCAAAATAAAGGTGGAGACACCTTAAGTTCACAGCTGGAAACTCGAGCCTGAGCAAGGATAAGAGAAAGAGTCAGACCAAGTCAAGATCAGATGAGCCTGGGTTGAAGACACAAGTGAGGCTTTTATGGTCTCAACCATGATACTTGGGATTTGGTGTCCAACTTCTAGGTCTTTTAAATTATTCTCCTGATCAGAAATGGTAATAAAGGAATAGTCATTGTTGTCACAAGAGCAGCCTATCACTGAGCCTCTGCCTCCTACCAGGCACTACACTTGGTGATTTGCTTCTAATCCTCCCCGCTTGGTCCTATAAGGCAGGTAATCCCATCCCTATTTTCCCAGTCAACTTGTCCAAAGTTAGACAGACAGCAAGTAGAGCCAGGATTCAAACCCAGGTCCATCTGAGAGTCTGGCCCCTTCCCACCTCATGCTGCCTTTGTAGCCTCCCACAGTCCAGTACTAACCTGTTAATATTTTCCAGCTGTCTGGCTCTGCCTCCAGCCTCATGTGGCTGACTCCCTTAGTTTCTTTGATGGCTCATCCCCAGATCTCTACCTACGTACATTCACTCCTTAGTGATCTCGACTAGTCCCATGGCTTTGAGCTCTTAACTTCTGCCATCTCACCCACCTACCCAACTCATTCCTCTCCTAGTCCCCCTTATCTCAGCCCGTCAGCCACCCAGCTGATCAGGCTAAACACCAAGATGTCATCTCTAATTGTTGCCTTTATCTCAATGCCCCCATCCAATCCATCGGTAGTTCTGTCCGTTCTACCTCCAAAATCTTACTTTTCATCATCTCCTCTGCCTTCGTTCAAGCCCAAACACTATTATCTCCCCAGTAGGCCACTGAAATAGCCTCCCAAACAGATTGCCCCTCCCCACCTAGCAGCCAGAATGATCTTTATAGACCAAAGAAATACCCTCATCAGCTCGTGGTACCTCATCTGCTTCAGTTTTGGCATACCACTTTTCCGGTCTAGGATGCTCCATTCTCTCCTTCCCCAAGTCACATTTCTTTTTCTTTCTCCAATTAAAAACCTTGCTTACATTTAAGTTTCACCTTCCCCAACTAAGGAAACCCTGGTGGCGTAGTGGTTAAGTGCTACAGCTGCTAACCAAAAGGTCGGCAGTTTGAATCCACCAGGCCCTCCTTGGAAACTCTACGGGGCAGTTCTACTCCGTCCTATAGGGTCGCTATGAGTCAGAATCAACTCGATGGCAGTGGGTTTGGTTTCTGGGTCCCCAACTAATGATATCCAGCTGTTTCTCCTCACACTCTTTTTAGTACTTAGCTAAGCTCCATAGCGTTAAATACGTCTTATAAAAGGTTTTTTTTTAAAAGTATTTTGTGTGTCTTGTCACAGGCTGGGGACTACTGAAATCAGGATCACATCACCCCTTTCATCCCACTCTAAAGCCCCCAAACAACCTTTGGCTTCTGGATCTGTGCTGAGTAAATGACCTGTCTGGGTCAGGGAGATTTCAAAAGATTTGGTGAAGAGAAAGGTGATACTCTTCAATCTGATACTCTGGAAGGGAAGATGGATTACGGAAGTTGAGAAAATTCAACAGGCAAATCACTCCCACAATCAACTGGGTGAACCTTTGCTGTGAGGAGGGCAAGCAGGCCTGTGAGCACTTGAAACAGCTGAGGCAATAAAAGCACTCACTGGAAAACAGTGAGGAGTTGTGATTGTTACTGAATACCTATTATACGCAGGGCAGGGCCACCATATAAGGCTGCAGGACTGTACGCTGTACAACTCCACGGAAGGCCTCTCACAAAGATCGTGATGAGCAGCTTGTGCAGCTGTATGCAGCTGCCTGGGTGCAGGTGCTGTGCCAGGTGCTTCTAGAGAGCACACAGGTGAAGGAAAGGCCATCTTGCCCTAAAAGAGTTAGCCCTTTACAGGGAGATAAAGATCATCTTCCTTCTTCCTGTTCCTTCCTTCCCCTCTGACTATGCAATTTCAAAAGTACTTTATGAAGAAGAGAAACCAGTATGGGTGCACAAGTTACTTATGTCTATGAGTCTATGAGTGGCACATGCCGATGAATAGCGTGTAAAACTCCACGTATCACACAGGAGAGATTCCAGAAAGAAAAGGAAGCACTGACCACCAGGAGCTGCCATGTGTTTACTGAAAACAAGCCATGTGAGCCTGACCTCAATTTCTTTATCAGAGTCTAGACCAATGAAGTAGATGCAGTATGTGTCTGGATTTCCATCATCAAAGCATTTGACAAATATCCTTGTACGCAAGAATAAGAAATGAGCAGCTACCAGGGGTAGGCAAACAACTGACTGCTTGCCAAATCAAGCCTGTGCTTGTTTTTGTGTGGCCTGTGAGATAAGACTGGCTTTACATTTTTAAAGGTAAAAAAAAAAAAAAAGCTACTGGAACTAAGAGAAAGATTCAGAAGAGTTGCAAGATACAAGATAAACATACAAAAATCAGTTGGATTCCTATACACCAATAAAGAGAACGATGAAAAAGAAATCAGAAAAACAATACCATTTACAATTGCCCTTAAAAAAGTAAAATACTTAATAAATCCAACCAGGGATGTAAAAGACCTGTGCAAAGAAAACTATAAAACACTACTGCAAGAAACCAAAAGAGATCTACAAAAACGGAAAAACATACCATGCTCATGGACAGGTAGACTCAACAGGGTGAAAATGACAATTCGGCTCAAAGCAATTTACGAATACGATGCAATCCTGATCTAAATACATTCTTTAAACAACGTTCTTTAAAGAGATGGAAAAACTAATCATTAACTTTATATGGAAAGGGAAGAAGCCGCGGGTAAGTAAAGCACTATCCAAGAAGTGGTATAAAGTAGGAGGACTTGCACTACCTGACCTCAGAACCTACTATATAGCTATGGAGTCAAAACAGCCTGGTACTGGTACAACAGATACACTGACCAATGGAACAGAATTGAGAATCCAGATGTAAATCCATCCACCTACAGTCACCTGATCTTCGACAAAGGCCCAAAATCCATCGAATGATGAAAAGACAGTCTTTTTAACAAATGGTGCTGGCAAAACAGGATGTCCATCTGCAAAAAAATGAAACAGGACCCATACGTCACACCATACACAAAAACTAATTCCAAATGTATTAAAGAAAGACGTAAATATAAAGGCAAAAACTATAAAGTTCACAGAAGAAAAAACAGGATCAACACTAGAGTCCCTAAAACACAGCATTAACAGGATACAAACCATAACTAACAACACATAAACTCCAGAAGCCAGGCTAGGTGACTGGGATCTTCCAAAAATTAAACACTTATGCTCATCAAAAGACTTCACCAAAAGAGTAAGAAGAGAATCTACAGACTGGGAAAAAATTTTTGGCTATTACAAATCAAAGTTCTAATCTCTAAAATCTATAGGAAAATCCAACATCTCTATAACAAAGACAAATAATCCAATTAAAAAATGGGCAAAGGAAATGAACAGACACTTCACCAAAGAAGCCATTAAAGCAGCCAAAAGACACATGAAGAAATCCAGCCATCAGAGAAATGCAAATCAAAACCACAGTGATACCATCTCACACCGGCGTTACTAGTACAAATCAAAAGACAGCAAATAACAAATGTCTGAGAGGCTGTGGGGAGACTGCAACACTTATGCACTGCTGGTGAGAATGTGGAATGATACAACCATTTTGGAAATCGATATGGCACTTCTGTACAAAGCTAGAAATAGAAATACCACATGATGCAGCAATCCCACTCCTAGGAATATACCCGAGAGAAATAGAGTCGTCACACGAATAGACACATGCACACCCATGTTCACTGCAGCACCGGTCACAATAGCAAAAAGATGGAAACAACCAAGATGGTCATCAACAGATGAATGGATAAACAAACTATGGCACATACACACAATGAAGTATTACACAATGATAAAGAACAATGATGAATCTGCGAAGCATCTCATAACATGGATGAATCTGGAGGGCACGATGCTGAAGCAAATAAGTCAATCACTAAAGGTCAAATATTGTATGAGTTCACTACTGTAAAAACTCTTGAAAAGGTTTTGAAATAAAAAGAAACAATTTTCGATGGTTAAGAGGGAGGGGAGGGGTAGGGTATGGAAAAATACCACATAGACAATAGATAAGTGGTAACTGTGGTGAAGGGCAAGACAGTACACAATACTGGGGAAGCCAGCACAACTTGTACAAGGCAAGGTCATGGAAGCTCTGTAGACACACCCAAACTTCCTGAGGGACCGAATTGCTGGGCTGAGGGCTGTGGGGACCGTGGTCTCCAGGAACATCTAGCTCAATTGGCATAACACAGTCTATAAAGAAAATGTTCTACATTCTACTTTGGTGAGTAGCAACTGGGGTCTTAAAAGTCTATGTCCACCTAAGATACTCTACTGGTCTCACCCCTTCAGGAGCAAGGAATAATGAAGAAAACTAACGATACATTGGGAAAGATTAGTCCAAAGGACTAGTGGACCACATCCACCATGGCCTCCATCAGATTGAGTCCAATACGAGATGATGCCCAGCTACCACCACTGACTGCTTTGACGGGGATCACAATGGAGGGTCCCAGACAGAGCTGGAGAAAAATGTAGAACAAAATTCTAACTAAAAAAGAAAGACCAGACTTGGTAGCCCGTCAGAGACTAGACAAACCCTGACAGTATGGCCCCCAAACACCCTTTCAGCTCAGTAATGAGGCCACTCCTGAGGTTCCTCCCTCAGCCAAAGATCAGAGGGGCCCATAAAACAAAACAAGACTAAAGGGGCACACCAGCCCTGGGGCAAAGACTAGAAAGAAGGCAGGAGGGGATAGGAAAGCTGGTAATAGGGAACCTGTGGTTGAGAAGGGAGAATGCTGACATGTCGTGGGGTGGTTAACCAATGTCGTAAAACAATACGTATACTGTTTAATGAGAAACTAGTTTGTTCTGTAAACCTTCATCTAAAGTACAATAAAGATAATAAAAAAAAGAAAAGAAAAAGAAAAACTTCATCAAAAGACTAAAAAGACAATTTACAGGCTGGGAAAAAATTTTTGGCTATGACAAATCAGATCAGCGTCTAATCTCTAAAATCTACAAGATACTGTAAAACCTCAACAATAAAAAGACAAATAATCCTATTAAAAAATGGGCAAAGGATATGAACAGGCACTTCACCAAAGAAGATATTCAGGTGGCTACCAGATACATGAGGAAATGCTCATGATCATTAGCCACTAGAGAAATGCAAATCAAAAGTACAGTGAGATACCATCTCACCCAACAAGGCTGGCATTAATCCAAAAAACACAAAATAATAAATACTGGAGAAACTGTTGAGAGACTGGAACACTTATATGCTGCTGGTAGGAATGTAAAATGGTACAACCACTTTGGAAATCAATTTGGTGCTTCCTTAAAGAGCTAGAAATAGAACTACCATACGATCCAGCAATCCCACTCCTTGGAATATACCCTACAGCAATAAGAACCCTCACATGAATAGATACATGTACACCCGTGTTCACCGCAGCACTGTTCGCAATAGCAGAAAGATGGAAACAACCTAGGTGCCCATCAATGGATGAATGGAGGAACAAATTATGGTATAAACACACAATGGAATACTACACAATGATAAAGAACAACGATGAATCTGTGAAACATCTCACAACATGGAGGAATCTGGAAGGCATTGTACTGAGTGAAATTAGTCGCAAAAGAACAAATGTTTTATGAGACTACTATTATAAGAACTCAAGAAAAGGTTTAAACACAGAAGAAAACATTCTTTAATGGTCACAAGGATGGGGAGGGAGGGAGAGAGGTATTCACTAACTACAAAGCAGACAATTGTTTTAGGTGAAGGGAAAGACAACACACAATACAGGGGAAGTCAGCACAACTGGACTAAACCAAAAGCTAAGTAGTTTCCTGAACACAACCAAACATTTCAAGGGACAGAGTAGCAGGGGCGGGGTCTGGGGACCACGGTTTCAGGGGACATACAGGTCAACTGGCATAAAAAAGCTTATTAAGAAAATGTTCTGCATTCCACTTTGGTGAGTGGCGTCTGGGGTCTTAAAAGCTTGCAAGCGGCCATCTAAGATGCATTAATTGCCCCAACCCACCTGGAGCAAAGGAGAATGAAGAACACCAAAGACAGAAGGAAAATATGAGCCTAAGAGACAGAAAGGTCCACATAAACCAGAGGCTCCATCAGCCTGAGACCAGAAGAACTAGATGGTGCCCGGCTACCACCACCGACCGCCCTCACAGGGAACACAACTGAGAGTCCCTGATGGAGCAGGAGAAAAGTAGGGTGCAGAGCTCAAATTCTAGTAAAAAAAAAAGACATAATGGTCTGACTGAGACTGGAGGGACCCCAGAGGACATGGCCCCCAGACTCTGTTAGGCCAAAACTAAAACCATTCTCAAAATCAACTCTTCAGACAAAGATTAGACTGGAGTATAAGACATAAAATGATACTGGTGAGGAGTGTGCTCAAGTAGACATGAGACTAAGCAGGCAGCTCCTGTCCAGAGGGGAGATGAGAAGGTAAAAGGGCAGGAGCTGGTTGAATGGACACGGGAAATACAGGGTGGAGGGAAGGAGTGTGCTGTCACATTATAGGGAGAGCAACCAGGGTCACATAACAATGTGTGTATAAGTTTTTGTATGAGAAACTGACTTGAATTGTAAGCTTTCACTTAAAGCACAATAAAACAAATTGATAATCATCAAACAAACAAACAAAATGTCATGTGCTCTATGATTTCATTTATATGACATTTTGGAGAAGTCAAAGCTATGGAAAAAAAAACAGACCAGTGCTTGCTAGGGCCTGGGGGTGAGTGAAGGAACTGATTATAAAGGAGCATGAGGGAATTCTGGAGGGTAATGTAACCACTCTAAATCTTGGTTGTGAGGCAGTTACTTAGCTATACTTGACTGTCAAAACTCGCAGAACTGTACACTAACAATAGTAATTTCACGGAATGTAAATTATCTCTCAATAAATCTGGCTTAAAAAGAAAAAAACCAGATTTAGTGCAGAGCTGGACAAGAAGACCTTAGAAGGTAGCCACTGATACTTGGCCTGGGCTGGAAGTGTTCAACCATCAGTGAATATTTACACAAAATGGTTTTAAGGCTCCCTTGACCCTATGAGAAGCCCTGGTGGCATAGGGGTTAAGCACGCAGCTGCTAACCAAAAGGTCAGCAGTTCGAATCCACCGGCCACTCCTTGGAAACCCTATGGGGCAGTTCTACTCTGTCCTATAGGTTTGCTATGGGTCATAATTGAGTGGACAGCAATAGGTTTGGTTTTGGTTGACCCTATGAGCCTATGATTCTGGGACCTCACAATTTGCCTATCCTCTCTTAAACTTCATTCATACAACAGATATTCCATGAGGGCCCAGTATGTGCCAGACACGGTTTTACACACTTGGAACACAGCAACGAACAAAACACAAAGCCCTTGTGGGACTTCCATTCTAGAGGACAGAGACAGACATTAAACAAAATAACAAGTGAATACCGCATATCAGATGGTGATGAGTGCTATGGAGAAAATGAAGCAAAGAAAGGCATCTGGGAGTATGGGGACAGGATGGTTGCAATGTTATATGGGATGGCCACGGAAGGCCTCGCCAGCCAGGTCATACCTGAGCAGAGACCTGAAGGAAGTGACGGAAGAAGCCTTGTAGATAAAGGGGAAGAACATTTCAGGTGGAGGAAACAGCAAGTACAAAGCTCTAAGGCAAGGGTGTTCTTGGATACCACTTCACACCCACTATGGTGGCTATAATTAAAAAAAATAACAAGCATTGGCACAGAAGTAGAGAAATTGGAGCCCTCATACATTGCTAGTAAAACCAACCAACAACCAACCCACCAACCAACCGTTGCCGTGGAGTCGATTCTAACTCATAGCGACCCTATAGGACAGAATAGAGCTACCCCATAGGGTTTCCAAGGAGTGGCTGGTGGATTTGAACTGCTGACTTTTTAGTTAGCAGCCGAGCTCTTAACCAGTGTGCCTAGGAATGCAAAACGGAGCGACCACTGTGGTAAACAGTTTAGGAATTCCTCAAAAAAGTTACACAAAAAATTACCATATGACCTAGCAATTCCACTCTGATATATATGCCCAAAATAAATCAAACAGGTGTTCAAATAAATGCCTGTGCACAAATGTTCATTGCAGCACTATTCACAACAGCCAAAAAAGTAGAAACAACCCAAATGTCCACTAATTGATGAATGAATAACCAAACTGTGGTATATATACACAACAGAATATCATCCAGCCATAAAAAGAAATGAAGCACTGATACATGCTTCAATGTGGACGAACCTCAAAAACATTATGTTAAAAGAAACCGGTCACAAATGACCACATACTATGATTCCATTTACATGAAAAATACAAAATAGATAAATCCATAGGAAGAGAAAGCAGACTATAGGTTGCCAGGGGCTGGGGGGAGGGAAGAATGGGGAGTGACAGCTTAACAAGTGTGGGGTTTCCCTTTGGGGTGATGGAAATGTTTTGGAACTAGATAAGGGATGGTGGTTGTACAGCACCGTGAATGTACGGAACGACACTGAACGCTACACTTTAAAATGTTACCTGAATTTCACTTTAAAAGAAAAAATGGAAAAAAAAATAAATAAAAAGAATAAGAGTGCTTGACATGTTTGAGGAAGGGCAAGGAGCCCAGTGGGCAAGAGCAGAGTAAGACGAGGCAGAGAAGCAGCCAGACCATGCAGGCCACTGTTAAGAACTTTTGGTGAGCAGAGGAGTCACATGACCGAACTTGCATTTTTAAGGGACTATTTTTTACTCTGGCTGCAGTATTGAGAACAGACAGTAGGAGGAAGCAGGGGTGATAACTAGGAGATTATTAAAATAATCCACGCTTGACGTGACAATAGCTTGACCAGGGTGGTGGCAGCGGAGGAGTGAGAAATGGAAGGGGTCTGGATATACAGCGACGGTGAGCTGTCAGAGTCTGTGATGGTTTTGATTTGGGATGTGAGAATAAGAGAGCGATTAGGATGCCTCCAAGTTTTTTTGCCTTAGCAACTGAAGGATGAAGCCGCCATTTGTTGAGCAGGGAAAACCGGGGAGGAAGCAGGTTTGTGTGGAGGAAAGGGAGCTTGGTTCTGCATGGGATTAAGTCTGAGGTGCCTGTTGGACATCCTAGTAGACGGGCAGGTAGAAAGGACAGGAGAGATCCAGGCTGGAGAAAAGGGTTTGGGAGTTATCAGTTTAGAGACGGCATTCAAAGCTGCGGGGCTGAATGAGATCAACTGGGAAGTGAGTGTGACTGAAAATGACAAGAGGACCAGCTACAGCCCAAGAACATTCCAGTGAAGTCAGGGAGATGAGGAGGAACCAGGAAATGAGACTGAGAAAATGCATTCAGTAAGGCAGGAACAGGGGAGAGGAGCTGCCTCTCTGAATGAAGAAAGTGTTTCCATGTGCAGGGAGTGAGTAACTGTCAAATATTGCTAGAGGGGCAAGAGGGATGAGGACTAAGAATCAGCCTCTGGATATGGCAACAAGGACCTCACTGGTGACGTCAGCAAGAGCCATTTCAGGTGAGAGACAGAGGCAAAAGCCTAAGCAGAGAGGGCTAAGAGAGAATGGGAGCAGATTTAACACAATCCTTGTCAAAATCCTAATGGCCCTTTTTTTTTCAGAAATGGAGAAGCCAATCTTCAAATTCATATGGAATTGCAGGTGCCTGAACAGCCAAAACAATCTTGAAAAAGAGGAACAAAGTAGGAGGACTCACATCTCCTGATTTCAAAATTTACTACAAAGCGACAGTAATCAAAACAGTGTGATACTAGTATAAGGATAAACATATAGTCCAATGGAATAGAATTGAGAGTCCAGAAATAAGCCATACAACTACAGTCAAATGATGGCACACTTTGACAAGGATGCCAAAACCATTCAATGGGAAAGGAATGGTTTTACCTTCAACAAATGATGCTAGAACTGGATATTCACATGTAAAATACTGAAGTTGGACCCTTACCTCACACCATATACAAAAATTAACTCGAAGTGGATCAAAGACTTAAATATAAGAACTAAAACTGCAAAACACATAACGAAAACATATGCGTAAATCTTTATGGGCCCTTGTATCTGGCAGCGGTTTTTTAGATATGACACCAAAAGCACAAGCAACAAAAGAAAAAACAGGCAAGCTGAACTTCATAAGAATTAAATACTTTTGTGCATCAAAAACTCTCAAAAGTATGAAAAGACAACCTGCAGAATGTAAGAAAATGTTCGCAAATCATTAATTCTGTATTATCTAGACCATATAAAGGACTCCTGTAACTCAAAAACAAAAAGACAACCCAAACACCAGGTCTTAGGAAAAGGAGAAGCCAGCTGTCTTAGTTATCTACTGCTGCTGTAACAGAAACCCTACTAGTGGATGGCTTTAACAAAGAGAAATTTATTTTCTCACAATCTGTTCTTGTTAGGTGGAGTCGGCTCTGACTCAGAGCGACCCCACATACAACAGAACAAAACACTGCCTAGTCCTGTGCCATCTTCAGAATTGTTGTTATGCTTTAGCCCACTGTTGTAGCCACTGTGTCAACACATCTCGTTGAGGGTCTTCCACTTTTTCACTGACCCTCTACTTTACCAAGCATGATGTCCTTCTCCAAGGACTGATCCCTCCAGATAAGATGTCCAAAGTATGTGAGACGTAGTCTCATCATTCTTGCTTCTAAGGAGCATTCTGGCCATACTTCTTCCAAGACACATTTGTTCAGATTTCTCACAATCTAGGAGGCTAGAAGTCCAAACTCAGGGTGCCAGGTCCAGGAGAAGGCCTTCTCTCTCTGCCAGCTCTGAAGGAAGGTCTCTTCTATATCTCCAAAAAGGCCGATTTAAGACACAACCTTTTGCTGAAACTGAAGAAAATCAGAGCAAGTCCACGAGAGCCAAAATATGACCTTGAATATATCCCACCTGAATTTAGAGACCATCTCAAGAATAGATTTGATGCATTGAACACTAGTGACCGAAGACCAGACGAGTTGTGGAATGACATCAAGGACATCATCCATGAGGAAAGCAAGAGGTCACTGAAAAGACAGGAAAGAAAGAAAAGACCAAGGTGGATGTCAGAGAAGAAACTTGCTCTTGAGCGTTGACCAGCTAAAGCAAAAGGAAGAATTGATGAAGTAAAAGAACCAAACAAGATTTCAAAGGGCCTCTCGAGAAGACAAAATAAAGTATTATAATAACATGTGCAAAGAGCTGGAGATGGAAAACCAAAAGGGAAGATCGCGCTCGGCATTTCTCAAGCTGAAAGAGCTGAAGAAAAAATTCAAGCCTCGAGTTGCAATAGTGAAAGATTCCACGGGGAAAATATTAAATGATGCAGGAAGCATCAAAAGAAGATGGAAGGAATACACAGAGTCATTATACCAAAAAGAATTAGTTGATACTCAACCATTTGAAGAGGCGGCATATGAGCAGGAACCGATGGTACTAAAGGAAGAAGTCCAAGCCGCTGTGAAGGCACTGGCGAAAAACAAGGCTCCAGGAATTGGCGGAATATCAAGTGAGATGTTTCAACAAACAGATGCAGCGCTGCAGGTGCTCACTTGTCTATGCCAAGAAATATGGAAGACAGCTTCCTAGCCAACTATTTGGAAGATATCCATATTTATGCCTATTCCCAAGAAAGGTGATCCAACCGAATGTGGAAATTATAGAACAATATCATTAATATCACACGCAAGCAAAATTCTGCTGAAGATCATTCAAAAATGGCTGCAGCACTATATCGACAGGGAACTGCCAGAAATTCAGGCCGGTTTCAGAAGAGGATGTGGAACCAGGGATGTTATTGCTGATGTCAGATGGATCCTGGTTGAAAGCAGAGAATATCAGAAGGATGTTTACCTGTGTTTTATTGACTATGCAAAGGCATTTGACTGTGTGGATCATAACAAACTATGGATAACACTGCGAAGAATGGGAATTCCAGAACACTTAATTGTGCTCATGAGGAACCTTTACATAGATCAAGAGGCAGTTGTTCGGACAGAACAAGGGGATACTGATTGGTTTAAAGTCAGGAAAGGTGTGCGTCAGGGTTGTATTCTTTCACCATTCCTATTTAATCCATATGCTGAACAAATAATCCCAGAAGCTGGACTATATGAAGAAGAATGGGGCATCAGGATTGGAGGAAGACTCATTAACAACCTGCGTTATGCGGATGACACAACCTTGCTTTCTGAAAGTGAAGAGGACTTGAAGCACTTACTAATAAAGATCAAAGATCACAGCCTTCAGTATGGATTACACCTCAACATAAAGAAAACAAAAATCCTCACAACTGGACCAATGAGCAACATCATGATAAACGGAGAAAAGGCTGAAGTTGTCAAGGATTTCATTTTACTTGGATCCACAATCAACAGCCATGGAAGCAGCAGTCAAGAAATCAAAAGACGCATTGCATTGGGCAAATCTGCCGCAAAGGACCTCTTCAAAGTGTTGAAGAGCAAAGATGTCACCCTGAAGACTAAGGTGCTCCTGACCCAAGTCATGATATTTTCAATCGCATCATATGCATGTGAAAGCTGGACAATGAATAAGGAAGACTGAAGAAGAGTTGACACCTTTGAATTGTGGTGTTGGCGAAAAATATTGAATATACCATGGACTGCCAAAAGAATGAACAAATCTGTCTTGGAAGAAGTGTGGCCAGAATGCTCCTTAGAGGCTAGGATGGCGAGATTGCGTCTTACATACTTTGGACATGTTTTCAGGACGGATCAGTCTCTGGAGAAGGACATCATGCTTGGCAGAGTACAGGGTCAGTGGAAAAGAGGAAGACCCTCAATGAGGTGGACTGACACAGTGGCTGCAACAATGAGCTCAAGCATAACAATGATTGTAAGGATGGCTCAGGATTGGGCAGTGTTTCGTTCTGTTGTGCATAGGGTGGCTATGAGTCGGAACTGACTCGACGGCACCTAACAACAACAACAACAACAAGACACAACCTAATCTTGTATATTGAGTGCTGCCGCATTAACATAAATGCTTCTAATCCTGCCTCGTTACCATCATAGAGGTAGGATTTACAACACAGGAAAATCACATCAAATGGCAAAATGATGGACAATCACACGGTACTGGAAAACATGGTCTAGCCAAGCTGACACACGTTTTGGGTTCAATCCATAACACCATCCCATCTACCCTCTCCCCCACTTTCAGAGAGTTGTGGCTTAGGAAAGGCACCCTCCACCTTATAGTTCTGCTTCTCTTGTCATAGAGGAAGCATTGGTTCCTCTTTTCTATCAACCTCAATTGCAGAGTCATGTTCACAGATATTGTGCCAGAAACCTCATCACAGTCGCTATCTGGACAAGTTACCCTGCCTAGAAATTTGGCCTTTGGGCAAGCGCCTTCAGACACATCCTCATCATTCAACATTCACTGAGCTATACTGGAATGACCTTTCACAACACCCTTGCCAGGGCTTCTGGGAAAAGTCTTCCAGATGGGCAGCTGGTCCACAAGAGTTGAAAATTCTGTGCAGTCTTCCCCCAAACCACCAGCACTGCCCAACTTCCTCATCTTCCCCTGTACCACGCCCTCCACCATCCGTTTGCTTCCCCAGATGTTTGCCAGGTTAGTTTTGTCTCTTTTTTACTACAATGTGGCAACTTTTCTCTATCTCAAGACATAGCCTGGGGGGAGGGCTGATGGACCGGTGGTCCCTGAGCACAGGAACCACTCATTACCCAGCTTAGTGTCTCTTACAAAGCCCTATTCATAGGCGGGTCTCCATCTCTCAAATGAATGAGTCAGGAAGCACTGCCTTTTCTAGGTAATGCTATCTTGCTGCTGTTTCCTCCCAAACCACCCTGAGATCCCTCCTTTTTATCCTATTTCCACAGCCAATACTTTCATCTGACACCTGTATCACTATATAACTGGCACCTACCTCTAGTCTTCACCACAAAGACTCCAAATAAAGCAGTAAGAATAAATTTCCTCGCATAAAGTCTCCCAGTTTCGAAACCTAGAGAGGTTCTTGATATTGTGAAATCCAAACTCTATAATGTGGCTTCAGTATTACCCTCTAAAAGTCCCACTCTAGCTTCATTTCTCACTTGAGATCATGGTCTTCGAGCAACCGTGATCCAATTTTCCTGAAATGCAGTTTATAAGTAAACACAATCCCATTTTACACACACGAGGGGGTGGCTATGTGAAAAGATCTTATTCGACTGCAGCAAATCATTGTACAACACTGACTATCTCTGTTTTAGTTTCCCAGTACAAAATACCACAAAGTAGCTGGCTTATAAGAACAGAAATGTATTGTCTCGGGTACATTGCTGAGGGTTCTGAGGGAGGATCTGTTCCATGGCTCTCTCCTAGCTCCTGGTAGGCTCCTGACAATCCTTGGCATTCCTTGGCTTATAGCTGCGTCTCCTACAATCTCTGCCTCTGTTGTCATGACTGCCTTTCCTGTGTGACTGTGTCTCTTCTCTTTTATGAGGACACCATTCATACTAGATTAAGTCCTACCCTACTCCAGTGTGATCTCATGTTAATTTAACTGATAACATCCTCAAAGACCCTATTTCCAAACAAGGTCACTGTAATGGTTGAAGTTGTGTGTCAACCTGGCTGGGCCATGATTCTCATTGGTTTGGCAGTTATGATGTAGACTGGCAGTTATGTAATGATATCATCACCTCCATGATGAGATCTGATTTAATGTAGTCATTTCCATGATGAGATCTGCTATGAGCAGCCAATCAGCTGAAAGGGAGTTTCCTTGCAGGTGTGGCCTGCATCCAACATAAGTGGACTTTCTGGCAAAGATCACTGGCTTTTGCTCTGCCTGGATCTTATATTCAGCTTATCATTATCTGACCTCTCGTTCTTGGGACCTGAGCCAGCAGGCTGCCACCTTACCTGTTGATCTTGTATTCGTCAGCCTCTGCAGCCCGTGAGCCAGCAGCCTGCTGTGTGACTTACCAATCTTGGGTTTGCCAGCCTCTGCAGCTATGTGAGTCAGGAGAACTCTCCAGCCTGATGCCTGACCCATGGACTTGGGACCTTCCAGCCCCTACAACCACATGAGCCATTTCCTTGATATAAATCTCTCTTTCTTGTATACATATACACTTCAGTGGTTTTGCTTCTCCAGAGAACCCAGCCTAAGACAGTCACATTCACAGGTACTGGAGGGCAGGGCTTTAATATATCTTTTTGGTGGCCACAATTCAATCTGTAACAAACCCCAATGTTTGGTATAGAGTTCTCATTTTTGCTCAGACCTTCACAGTCTTCAAAGAGCTTTCCTATGCATCATTTCACTGATGCTGAGAAAACTTTAAGAGGGAAAGCAGGACACATCTTACAGGCAAACAAGTGGGTTCAGAAAGTTCAAGCCACAAAGAGAGGAGCTGGAACTCACCTTTCCCAGGCCAGTGCACATTCTACTACTTAGATGGTTGTAGCCAAACTCTTAGCCAAGTAAAGTTACTTACTAACCCTCTGCTCTAACCTCACTACATTTGTTATTTCAAAGGCAGATTTCTCTCATCTTATGGTATAATCTTTTGGACCAGTGAGGCCAAAAGGAGCAGATTTTTCAGAAGACCTGAGTGGGTACCTGAAGAAGATCAGACCTAAGGCTGAACTACCTCTAAACAGATCAACCTTCTACTCTTTTTTTTTTATGGAAGCAAGTGTTGAGCTTAGTTGCTGGCACACCTTCCACCAATTATCCACAATGCACAGTTGCGCTCTTTGGAGGGATGCTATCCCGCACAGACACATTCCAGCTGGAAAGGAAACAAAGAGATTGGATAGAGGGGCCTGTTAAGTCCAAGTTCATCAGAGGCAGACCCTCTGGAGGACACTTGAACAAACTTCATCAGGCAGTGGCCACGGTACTTTGCTCTCATCTAAGATATTGGTAGAGACCTGGTGGTGCAGTGGTTAAGAGCTTGGTTGCTAACCAAAAGATCACCAGTTCAAATCCACCAGTCCCTCCTTGGAAACCCTTTGGGGCAGTTCTACTCTGTCATAGGGTTGCTATGAGTTGGAACTGACTCCACGGCACCTAATAACAAGAAGATATTGGTGGGGAGGGGGGTGAGCTACTAAGCTACTACTATTCCTGAGCCCCAAACTCCAGTCCCTGTACAAATCAGCCAGTCCTGTAACAGTATATAGCCAAATGCACAGCTACTCTCTTTTGCAAAGATGGACTACTTGTCCAGCTACATCAGTTCTGCAGGGTATAAACTGGTTAGTGCAAAGGGCAAATGGCACACGGTTGTCTCTTTGGTTAGTGGTTCCCGAAGCTGGCTGCGCATGGACATCACCTGAGAACTTAACCCTGGACCCCGAGTACACAGACACACCCCCTAATTGGAGTCAGCTGGTCTAGGAAGGGGCCACTGCTCATTGCATCTTTAATTCTGGTTAAGTTATAGAACATTCTATATTGAAGTCAAAGAAAACAAAACAAAACAAAACTCAGCTAAAGAAAAATGAGGAATGAAGAGGGAAAGGATGAAGGCCAGGCAAGGAGAGAAGGAATAAGGGAGACAGCAGATAAATGGAAAATGAGGAGATTTCCTCAGCTCACATGAGCATACTTTAAGTTAAATATGAGTATTTTTTGGAAAATATGAGTTGACACCAAGAACAAATTAGGAAATTATTATTCATTTTACAAAGAATTTGGAGGCAGATTCCCTTAAATAGCAATCTCCACTAGTACATTTAAATTAGGTTCAGTTTACAGAAGTATGATTTATACAAAACCCTGTTACATAAAGCTCAGAAAAATAGCTCTCCTCCCATGTAGCCTGGCTAACTATAGAACTGGCCCAGTACAGATGGCCACCTATTTTCTTCCAGGAGATATCCATCCAGGGGCAGTCCTGCTCTCTGTCACCTATTTCTATGTTTTAGCCTGATAATGGTTAGCAGATTCTTGTAGATGACCAAATCTCTTCTGGTCTTCCCTAAACTGAAGGAATTTGGTTTCTTTTAATATTTGCTAATTCATTCAACCCAAGTTTATTGAAGGCTTTCCATGCACTACCCACTACTCTAGGTACTAGGAATACAGCAGTGAACCAAGAGACAAAGATCCCTGCCCTCATGGATCTTATATTCTGATGGGGAGAGAGAAATATTAAACCAATAAATAAAAAAAAAAATGCTATGTCAGATGGAAAAAAGTAAGGCCAAAAATGGGGTAGGGGGATACTAGGCTGGTGTTATCATCAGGGGATAGAGGGACACAGATCTGAAAGTTATCATGAAGTGAGCCTTGCAGCCCCCTGGGGAATGAGTTCCAGGTAGAGGGAACAGGATGCGCAAAGGTCCCGGGCAGGAACGCAAGAATAGCAAGGGGATTACGTGTTTTTTTTTTTTTTTTTTTTTACGTGTAGCTGAAGCAACAGATCCTTGGAAACTCTATGGGGGCAGTTCTACTCTGCCCTATAGGGTCACTATGAGTCGGAACAGACTCATCGGCAACAGGTTTGGTTTTTTTGGTTGGAGCAAGGCATCAGAGGTGGGAGGGGCCAGGCCACAAGGGGCCTTATGGGCCGCTTCAAGGAGTGGTCTTTGTTCTGAGCAGTAGTGGAAGCCATTGGAAGGTTTTGAGCAAAAGAGGGACACAAACTGACTTTTTAAAAGGGTGCCTCTGGCTGCTGCACTGAGAATACACTGTAGGAACAAGAGTGGAAGCGGGGACAACTAAGATGCTGTTGCATCACAGAGATGATGGTGGCTCAGGCTAGGATGGCAGCCGTGGAGGCGCAGAGGTGTGTTTGGATTCAGAATACATTTTGGAGGTAAAGCTGACAGGAATTGCTAATGGATTGGATGTGGGATGTAAGGAAGACAGGAGTCAAGGATGGCACCATGATAATTTGCCAGAGCAACTCAGGCAGAGTTGCCATTAACAAGATGGAGAGAACTGTGGGAGAAGCAGGTTTAGGGGAAGAGGAGATAGGAGATTTTTTTGGACATGTTAAATTTGAGATGCCTATCAGATATCCAAATGGAGATAGTATAAGTAAGCGATGGGATATGTATGCCTAGAATTCAGAAGAGGTCTGAGCTCTACTAGATTGACAAATTTGGTATTCATTAGCATATTTAGCACATAGACGGGATTTAAGGTCTTAGGAATGGATAAGTTCACCAAGCAGTGAGTATAGACGAGAAGTCTGTGGACAGACTTAGGGCACCCCAATATCTAAGAAAGGGAGATAGGAGGGAATCAGTAATGGAGACAAAAGAAACAGCACATGAGGTAGGGGGAAAACCAGGAGGCTGTGGTATCTTGAAAGCCACATGAAGGCATTTAATTCTTTTGGGAGTGATCAATTGTGTTGAAGGCTGCTGATGGGTCAAGTAAAATGAGAGCTGAAAGCTGACCACTGGGTTGAACATCACTGTGGCCTCTACAAAAAACGGTTTGGCAGAGCAGGAGTGAGAAAGCCTGGTTGGAGATTCATGAAAAAAGGGAGTCATAGCTTCCTGCTACAAAGGGGAACAGAGAAAGGGCTGCAGCTGGATGCGGGCAAGGTCAAGGTTTTCCTTTTTTAAACGGGAGAAATGATAACATGTTTACATGGTGTTGGGAACAACGCACTGGAGAGCGACAAACTAGTAATGCCGGGGAAAGCAGGGAGAATTGCTGGAACGTGTGCTTGAGGGGACAGGACTTATGCAACACAGGACGGCTGATCAGGGTACAGGCACAGATGGACGTGGACATCCAAGTTTTCTTGGGATTGTGGCTCCTTTTATGATGAAATAGGAAGCAAGGGCATGGGCTAAGAGTGAGGACAGGGGAGGAGAAGGCACGACACAGTTGTTTAGGAAGTGGCAGGCTGAATGGACTATGGAATGCGTAGGAATGCCAGGTGGCAGTGCTCAAGGCCCATCTGAATGCAACCTGAAGAAATTAATCCAGCCGTCTGCCTCCTCTTCTCCAGCCCAAACATCCCCATCCCTTTCACTTGTCCTCAAAACTTCTCTGTCTCATTGTCTTTCTAGCTTTAAAACTGTGTGGAATCCACTGGAATCAATACCCAAACACCTTTGGTCACTTTTGTGTCCTTCTTCTCCAAGGAGATCTTTTAGGAAGAAAGCTGGAATTGACTGGTGCTTCCTTTGGGAAGATACGTACCAGGGACTTGGCAGTAGAGGTGTGTGTGTGTGGGGGGGAGGGGCCTTTGTGTGTGGGCGTGTAGGGGAGGAGTTTATGAGGGAAACAGGAAACATAAGGGCAAAACATCCAGATTCTCTTCTCAGTTCTCGCAAATTCTCTGTCTCTCTCTCCCTTTCTTAATATCTTTATCTAAAACACAGGCTGAAGAGTCCCCACCTTACTGTGGTTCAGGTTCTGATCTAATTAACTTCTGGCCTATAATAGACTCCAGATTCATTCACGCACATTATTTCATTTTACCCTTACAGCAACACTGGAACTATTATGTCAGTTGAACAGATGGGGAAATTGAGACTCCGGATAACTAAGTGACTTGCCCAGTTCGTCATGATGCCCAACTGGTTAGATGACCCTGCTAGTAAATAGCAGAGCCACAATCTGAACCAAGATCTTCTCGTGCCAGGTCCAGGAATCCAGCTGTACCCTTCCAAACCTGGGAAGGAGAATTCCAACTCACTTCTACTGACAAGAACACACAAGTCAAGATAAAGTTCTGGGCTCCAGGAACTGAAGTCCTTATTAACAATAACAGCTTAGACCTCGCAACAATATAGTTCATAAAGTTGTATTCTATATCCTAGTTTAGTAAGCAGTGTCTGGAGTCTTAAAAGCTTGCTAACAGCCATCTAACATACAACTATTGGTCTCTATTCATCTGGAGCAGAACAGAAAGAAGGAATCCAAAGGCTCAAAGAAGAAACTAGTCTACTGGACAATTAGTCTACATGAACCATGGCCTCACCTACCCTGACACCAGAAGAACTGAATGGTGCCCGGCTACTGCTACCAACCGTTCTAATCAGGGCCACAATAGATGGACTCTGATAGAATGGGAGAAAAATGTGGAACAGAACCTCAAATTCCTAAAAACAAACAAACAAAGCAGACCTACTGGACTGGATGACGGGAGGATTCCTGAGACTACTGCCCTGAAATACTCTTCAAACCTTGAACTGGAACTAACCCCTTAGGTCACCTTGTGGCTAAATAACAGACTGGCTCACAAAATAATATCACCTGTAAATAAAATGTGTTCCTTTAAAAAAATTCAGGTATATGAGACCAAAAGGTCAACAATTACTTTAAAACAAAGATAAGAATATAAGGGGGCAGGGAAACTAGATTAATGGAAACTGAACAAGCAGAACGGAAATAATGAGACCGTTCATGCATCATGAAGAACACAACCAATGTCACTGAACAACTTGTGTAGAAATTGTTGAATGGGAACCTAAACTGCTGTGGATTTCATGATCAGTTGTTGGGCTGTGATGCAATTTCCTCAGAAAGCAATCACTAATTCTCACTTCTGTTTCTCAAGGGGTGAAGAAGAACCCTTCCTTGAAGGGAGAGGGGAAGAGCCCAAGGTTCACGAGAAGTGGAGGGTGTGGAGGGGAGTCACCCAAAGTGCTCCGGGCAGGGAAAACCCCCATCACAGCTTCCAGGTCTGACATCCTGCTGGTTTGCTCAGCAGACTTTCCGTTGCCAGCTCCTGGTGGCCATGCCACTGCTCACTGTGGCACACCCTTAAGGACCTAATCTGCAAGGCCTTTGGGATCTGGCTCCTGCAGGCCTTTCCAGTCTCAGCATTTGTTTTTGTCTCTTAGGGACCTTTTTTAAGACATGTTCTGCATCACCTGACCTTCATGCCTTTGCTTCATGCAGCCCTGTAACACAGACTAACCACCCTCCCAACCATCTCTTGGTTAAGTCCTGCCGTTAATTCAGTTAGTCTCGATTTTATTCACCCACTATATTTACATCGAGCACCTATGTATTTAGTATTGTGCTAAGTTAGCTCAGCAATGATTAAGACATAAGTCCTGGCTTCAAGGAGTGCAGTCTACGTGGGGAGAGAGACAGCGACATGGTGTACACGGTGTGTTAGAGAAAAGATGCTGCTGTGCAGGGCACAGACGCTTGGGGATGGGCACCTAAGGGCCACCAAGAGGAGGAACCATCTAACCAGATGAAAAGTTAACCCAGAAAAGAGGAGTGCAAGGGCATTTGGGTAAAGAAGATAGCATAACCAAGGCACAAAAGTGAACAATGGCCCGATGGAGGGACTGACAAGCTGTGCAGTGTTGTTGGCATGTGAAAAGCAAAGAGGGGGCCATAACATGGAAAGCCTTGTTTATAGGGTTACAGAGCAACAGAAACATGTACTCACTGCCCAGCTCAAAATCCACCAACAAAACGGAATTCTTAAAAGCTGAAAACTTAAAGGCTAAATTCTTAAAGCACAAAGAAGTGAACGGATAAACACTCTCAGACGTATGCACAAGGAGGTCACCTACTAACATAAGATGGGTTACAAGGGAACAAAGCATCATTCTACTCATCTGGAAATAACCGTAATCATTGCTAACATTTACTGAGTGCCTGCTATGCGCCAGGCACCATCTAAGCACTTTACACATACGTGAACTCATCTGTCCTCACAACAACCTTATACAGAGGGTCCTATGATTATCCCCATCTCACGAACGGGAAAACCTTGGCATAGGGAGCCTCAGAACCCTCCCAGATGAATATGTGGTGGGCAGTACTGGAACCAGAGAGCCCATGTTCTCGGCACTTTCGGTGTCCTATTTCTAGATCTATGACATGG
Source organism: Loxodonta africana (assembly GCF_030014295.1). Taxonomy (NCBI): domain Eukaryota; kingdom Metazoa; phylum Chordata; class Mammalia; order Proboscidea; family Elephantidae; genus Loxodonta; species Loxodonta africana. Next base: position 106,641,598 of record NC_087353.1, read on the forward strand.
TATAGGCTAAAACAAAAGTTTACAAAACTGTATTACAGTATGACCCCATTTTGTCTAAATACGAGCACATTTGTCTATGTATATATGTTATATTTCGCTAAATCAGATGAACAGTTGGCTGTTTTTGACTTTTAAAAACAGTATTTCCACATAGTTCAACCTAACACATGCATATAAATACATATACACACACACAGAAAGCAGTCTGTAAGGCTATACACCAAAATGTTAGCAGTAGTTTGGATGGTGGGAGTATGCTTGATTCTTACTTTCTTTACACCTTTCCAAATTTTCTGAAAAAAAAAAAAAAAAGCAGAAGTTAAATGTTTTCCGTGGACTGCTCCCAAGGACCACAGATAGGCGATACTGAAGGGCACCCAAAGTACAGGAGCCTTGGCCTGGCTAAATGGAGGCCCATGGACTTACGGCCGTCTCCCTTTGGGAGCTGAGAGACCAAAGTGTTGGGCAAAAAGCTGCCATCGAAAGAGCCAGAATTCAAGGTGAGAAGTCCTGGCTTAAGGCCTAACTGCTTGTGAGCTGTATGACTTGACTTCTCTGAGCCTTAGTTTTTTTTATCTGGAATGTGAGAATCATACTTTCTGAGAATCAGACAAAATGGTATGAACCAAATGCTCCTTCACCCACCTTCATTCTAGCTGATGTTAGTTGGGTAGGGCCGACAGGGCCTCCAAGATTGTCGATGGCGCCAAATCCACACCCAGGACCTTGGCTAGAGAATCCTCACTAAACACTTGGCTCCTTAACAGAGTTTTGTTGGAAATAAGAGATGGTGTCTTCCCTCCAACTTCTATGAAATCTGGGAGAAACTGATGAGTTTTCAATGTTCTCTATAAAGTATGGCTGACTCCTGGTCTGCAAGAGGCTGGCAAATGGAGCTGGGCCCAGGGAATGTGCCTTGAAGCCTAGATTCAGGCAACTTTCTGCAATAAGCCAGGGGCTGAGCCACGGGTTGAAGCTGGGATCCAGACTGTCAGCCAAGAACAGACTATAAATGTGGGTGGAGGGCTCACTGCCAGCCACGGAAAATCAGCTCATCCCTCTTTAACAGTTCTTATCCCAGCATCCTGAGGAAAACTGCAGCTACTTCTATGCTTCCCAACCCCTCTTCCAGGATCACATATTGCCTTCGGACATTCTATACAATTCACTCATTTACATTTGTTGACTACTTCCCACTCCCTCACCACCCACCCCCCAACAGGACGTAAAGCTCCACAAGGCGGGGGTCTTTGTCTAGTTTGTTCAAAGAAGTGTCCCAAGTGCTTAGAACAGCACCAGGCATATAGAGGGCACGCCCATAAATATTTTTCATATAAATGAATAAATGGTCTGGCTGAAATGTCACCTTCCTCAACCTTCTACACCAGTGGGTAGAATTTATTATTCCTACCTCTGAGTTTCTACAAGACTTCGCTTAAATCGTTAATACCGTGCTCACCACACGATATTATATTTTTATCCTCTCTGCCTGGCATCGGGCCTGAGTAGGTCCCCAGTGCTTGCCGACTCAATGAACAATCTTCACATATGCGCAGGGCAAAAGGACCATGGCAAGAACACTGCTCTTTTAACCTCCTTTGCCACAACCACTAGGGTACATCACTGTACAGTACCAACGGTCTTGGAGCTAGTGGGGCTGGAGAGGCTGTGAACTGGTAGACATCTTTCCAAAGAATCCAGCCTGAGAAAAATCCATCAAGAAAAAGCTATTTTAGGCCCCAGAACACGAGTCTGAACTGAGTGCTGCAAAGAGAGGCCCATGAGTCAATAGAAAGTTAATGAAATGCTCATTTCAAAAAAACTTTCCCAACCCACAGTGTGCGGCACCCACGCTTATCTTGTACCAGCAATAGCCATCTTAAGGCGCTGGGACCAGGAGGAGGTGTTAAAACTTTCAGCCAAAATAGTACGCCAGTCTGACACTGCCAAGAGGAGACAGCCTCAGTGCCTGGTTCTCCTGGAGACTTGCTCATTATTTCTAACATGGGCCGTCACTCCCTGCGCCCACCCTCTTCCATCTCTTGCTCTGCTCCTAACAAACCTGCTCGAGATTCATTCACCTGACTTGTTCATTCCTGTCACCAGCCTGCACCCAGTGCAACTGTCTCAGCTGGTATGCCTTCTCCTTTCATCATTTAATCATTCATCCATTTGGCACCTACTATGTCACGCGTTTCCATCAATGACACTGCCGCTCTCCTTCTTCCAGAAGAAGCACACCACCTCTCCCAGGGAGCTCTGAGGTATAAAAGGGCATGCACCCCATGCCTTTGCTAAATGTATGTCCCCAGAACTCTGTCAGTCCCACTGAGATAGGAACGGTTCCTACTCTTCTGGCATAAACTGCAGGTCATTCCTAAACAAACCCGGAGGTTTCATGACCTTGCGCTTCTGCACTTGTTCTCTTTGGTGGGAATGCCCTTACTTTCCTTACCCCCAGGCGGAACCCTCCTCCTCCTCCAGCTGTCTCAGTGAAGCCTCTCCTCAAGTTCCATGCACACACATCCCTCATCTGGCCTTTGTGTTTTAATTACATGTACTGTGATTATTTGATAGGGTGTCTGACTGCCCTAATAGACTGAGCTCACTAAGCAGCTAAAGCTTTAAGATTTTATTGCCTAAAAAAAGTGCAAAAATATTAATAATTATAGCCACCACCCTCCTATGTGATAAGTAAGGAGCCTTGGTGGTACAATGGTTAAGTTCTTGGCTGCAAACTGAAATGTTGGCGGTTCAAACCCACCAGTGTGTCTCTGTGGGAGAAAAGCCTACGAAATGCTATGGGGCAGTTCTAGTCTGTCATTTTGGGTTGCTATGAGTTGGAATTGACTTAAAGACACACAACAACAACAATGATGTGCCAAGTGGAGGCAGTGGTAGCTCATTGATGGGATTCTCACCTTCCACGTGGGAGACCTGGGTTCGATTCTCGACTACTGCACCTCACACGCAGCAGCCAACCATCCGTCAGTGGGGAGTTGGTGAACAGGTTTTAGCAGAGATTTCAGACTAAGACAGGCTACGAAGAAAGGCATGGCTATCTACTTCTGAAAAATCAGCCAATGAAAACCCGTACATCACAATGGTCTGATCCGTAACTGTTGTGTACGGGGTTGCCATGATTGGGGGGTCCACTTGATTGCCTCTAAAACAACATGTGCCAACTGGAGTCCTGGGTGGTGCAAAGAGTTAATGCGCTCAGCTGCTAACCCAAGTGTTGACAGTTTGAGTCCACCCAGAGGCACCTTGGAAAAAAGGCCTGGTGATCTACTTCTGAACAAGCCGCCACTGAAAACCCTATAGAGGAGAGTTCTACAATGACACACATGGAGTTGCCATGAGTCAAGTACTTCAAACAAGCCACTTCAACACCTCCACAAACTGCAGACACTACCCCATCTGGGAGATGAATAAACTGAAGACGAGAGGTCAATTAACTTGCCCACAGTCTTAGGGCCCGCAAATGACGGCCCCACAGTCTCAGGGCTGGCAAATGGTGGCCCCACAGTTTTAGGGCCTGCAAACGGTGGACCCAGGACTTAGTCTCTGGTCTGACTCTATCTAGTGCAGCCTCAGGTGGGCACAGATGACAGGTCTCCAACCTTCCCTGTACAGGGGATAGCGCTGGGTTCCCACAACTCAACCACTCACATTCCAACATGCCTCTTGCCCCCAGGCCCCTTTCATCCACAGAAGTCACCTCTAAATCAAGAACTAGAATTTCAGAGAATCTAAAGGAGACATGAGCTTTTTTTTTTTCCTTTAAATACCTATGGTTTAATTTTGGGGGGGCCTCCTGGGGCAGCCTGAGTTTTGTCTGGCTGCAGCAATACTTTGGCTTGGGGCAGCTGCCAGACCATGTGCCTGTCTGGCTTTGGACGGGGACTGCAAGTAAGAAGACAAAAGTGGAGTGGAAATAGCCCCTGGACACACTTTGCAAGAAAACTACCCAGCTGTGTGTGTGTGTGGGGGGGGGGTGGCGGCGGAGTGTAAAGGAAAGAGAAGGGATTAAGAGAGAGAGAGAAAAAGAGGGAGAGGGTGTGTCAGCAATGGTGTACCGTGGCCCCGGCTGTCATGAAACCCATGCCGCGTTGGGCTGGTCCTCACAGGTGAAGCAGCAACAGAGATTCCTGCCTCCAAGGCTGTTGCGAGGAAGGAAAGAAAGCATCTAGGTGAGTGCTGTCTACTACAAATGCTCTATTAACGTGTCACTGCACTTAACACGCATTCCAGGGAGGCTTCTCATTGCACTCTCCACTCTGTAAGCCTTTCAACAGATGGGGACCTTGCCATACTTGGCTCTGGACCCCTAACATCTTAACTTCCAAACCAAGGGGCCTGTGTATAAAGTGGGTATTCAATACATGTCCACGGAACTGAACTGAGCTTCAATTTAACATGATAAAATCTTAGTGATCAGTGATGATCAAAGATAGCAGATTTATGGTAAATCTAAAGTTCTTTTTCTCCTAAGCATTTCAGAAAGAGGCATTTAACAGATTTCCTTCGCACCAGCATCTGGCTGAGGTGAATACAATCTACGGTCACTGACCTTACTCCAGGGCTGGTGGGGAGGGTGCCTGATCCATGATGGTCTGCTGAGTTTTGGAAAATGAGGAGGGTGATGCAGTGCAGGATACATGGACTGACTCTTAATGAGCTGTCTCTGCAGATGGGGCCACGCTCTCCTTTGTCAGCCCCCCAAACCTCAGCCTGGAACCCACACACTCTCCTGTGTCAGCCCCCCCGACCTCAGCCTGGAACCCAGACACTCTCCTGTGTCAGGCCCCCAGACCTCAGCCTGGAACCCAGACACTCTCCTGTGTCAGGCCCCCAGACCTCAGCCTGGAACCCAGACACTCTCCTGTGTCAGGCCCCCAGACCTCAGCCTGGAACCCAGACACTCTCCTGTGTCAGGCCCCCAGACCTCAGCCTGGAACCCAGACACTCTCCTGTGTCAGGCCCCCAGACCTCAGCCTGGAACCCACACACTCTCCTCTGTCAGCCCCCCAGACCTCAGCCTGGAACCCACACACTCTCCTCTGTCAGCCCCCCAGACCTCAGCCTGGAACCCACACACTCTCCTCTGTCAGCCCCCCAGACCTCAGCCTGGAACCCACACACTCTCCTGTCAGCCCCCCAGACCTCAGCCTGGAACCCAGACACTCTCCTGTGTCAGGCCCCCAGACCTCAGCCTGGAACCCAGACACTCTCCTGTGTCAGGCCCCTAGACCTCAGCCTGGAACCCACACACTCTCCTGTGTCAGGCCCCCAGACCTCAGCCTGGAACCCAGACACTCTCCTGTGTCAGGCCCCCAGACCTCAGCCTGGAACCCACACACTCTCCTCTGTCAGCCCCCCAGACCTCAGCCTGGAACCCACACACTCTCCTGTGTCAGGCCCCTAGACCTCGGCCATGGAACCCACTGGTCTCCGAGGACCACTCCCAAGCCAATCTCTGGGTTGGTGGGGCCTCACAGGCCAATCCTTCTCCAGCAGTCCATGATTCCACATGGGATCGCTCCGCTGTGGGGAAGTCCTACCCAGCCCAAATCTACCCCCTCTTGAAAATGAATCTGATTTTCCAGAGCCACGAGGGGTACATAAACTGCCTCTTCCTCCTGACAGGCCCTCAGCGAGTTGAAGACAATGATCAACTTCAAGCTGAATTACTCGTTTAAGAGGGTGACATCCTCTTGTGCTCTGAGTCTTTTTTGACTATGACCATAGCAGAAAATACATTCTGCACGGCCACCCAGTACTTAGGGTACGCATGTGCACATGCAGCCTAAACCAGTCTTGTAAACTAACACTGACCTTCTTACACAGGGTACACTGGGGTATTTCCCAATCTGTTTTACTTTTTCAAATGCTGGCTGCAGCCACTGAACCGGCTTTGTGACCCAGAGTTGAAGTCACTGCTCTGATTTGACAGAGCTGGCCACCTATTTCCTGTTGCTCAGCTTCAGTGGACCCTGTGGCTCAGACCCTCCATGGGAGGGTGTCCTCCCCTCCACACTGCTGTAAGTGGGTGTGTGCTGAGCAGCCCTTGGTGTCACTGTGCACGGGGGCGGGGGCGTCTCCTCAGCATTTCCTACCACGCCCCTCCTCCAGCCCACCAAATACACATACAGCAGAGACAGCATGGGCCCTGGAGTCTTCTACTCCACCCCACTATCATTTACGCACAACACCTGAAACAACCTTCCCCTCCCCCATCTTCCTGTTCTGTACACTGGAGGCTCCAAGGGGACAGGTATCTCACCTCTGAGGGGGTGGCAGCTCAGATTCATGAAGAAACGCTGAATTTAAGAACAGCTGCAGGTGATTTACAAGGAGCAAATTCTACGTACAGGCTGACAATCTCTATCCCTAAGGTAGGAAGACAAAGGCCACCACTCCCAGCTAGTCTAGTGTCCGTTCTAGAATTTGGTGACTAAATCTTTTTCCTTATCCATGATTTATTTGGGAGCCCAGTTGGCACTAGAAAAGTTGGTGCAGTGGTTAAGAGCTTGGCTGCTAACATAAAGGCTGGCAGTTTGAATCCACCAGCAACTCCTTGGAAACCCTATGGGGCAGTTCTACTGTGTCCCATAGGGTTGCTGTGAGTTGGAATCAAGTTATTTATTTTGTCACAATAGTGTATATTTTAATTGTCAGGAGAACTGAGTACAAAGTCTGGTTCTGCCACTTTTATGGGGTTTTGGGCTTAACTTCAGATTCCAGCTTTCTTATCTGTAAAATGTAGCTAATTATTTCTGCCTTGCCTTCCTCACAGAATTATTGGAAAATGGGTGTGAAAATGCTTTGTAAGCTGTAAACCAAACCAAACCAAACCCAGTGCCGTCGAGTCTGTTCCGACTCACAGCGACCGTATAGGACAGAGTAGAACTGCCCCATAGAGTTTCCAAGGAGCACCTGGTGGATTCAAACTGCCGACCCTTTGGTTAGCAGCCGTAGCTCTTAACCACTACACCACCAGGGTTTCCGTAAACTGTCAAGCCCTATATAAATATGCTGCTATTCCATACTATACATTCTTTTGTAAGAACTGGTAGTGTTGACTCAGCTCCCAAAATTATGTTGTTGGATGCTGTCGAGTCAATTTAAACTCATAGTGGCCCCAAGTGACAGAGAAGAACTGCCCCACAGGATTTTCTTGGCTGTAGTCTTTACAGAAGCAGGTCATTGGGTCTTTTCTCTGCAGTTGTAACACTGTGCGTTCTGTGATGGCACAGGTTCCAGGTTCCATCATCAGCCCGTCAAAGCCAACTGCACTTTATCTGTGTGAGCTGGGTTAAACCAGCTCCCCCCGGACAGAGATATCGGATGTCATAAAAAATTCATTGGTTAGAGCAGCTGGTGAGTCCACTGTCCCCAGCCATTTGTACTGTCATTCACAAACATAACTACACCTGGGAGTACTGGTCCCAACAGCAGCCAACTGAAATATAGCCTATGCCCAGGGCCTCCAGCCAATCAAGAAAATAAAGGGTGTGTGGGGAATCTGAGTCACCTCAGGGCCAGATGGGACTTGGGAGATAGTCATTTTCAGAACAGCCCCCATGTGTAGAGGGCTTCCTATGCCAGGCCTCCAAGGCAGGTGTTATTACTCTCATTTTACAGATGAGGCTAACAGGTTGCCCAAAAGCACAGTTGGGTGAACCACACTTTTTTCTCATTCAGCGATACCCAGAAGCCCCTAAAGCTGATGGGCTCTGTCATGGACGTGGCTGAAATACTGGGTTTGGGGTCAAAGGCCCCCAGAGTGTGGACTTCAAGCCAGAGATGTGGACTTAACGGTCAGAACGGAAAATAAGTCTTCTGCAGGAATAGGGAGCAGGCACCAAGTCCCTGGGGCATGTAAGGTTCTTCTTGCTATACAGGCCATGGTCTGCACTCTCAGCAAAGGGCTGAAGACGACTGCTTCAGGGCTGCTCAACAACTAACGAGAATCTAATGTCACCTTTGTTTGGATCTCAAGCTAAAAGAGGAAAGAGGCAACAAATGTGCCTTCCCTGCACTCCAAGTTCTCCAGAGGTTACCCAGTACCGACAGGTTGGCATTCAAGGCCCTCCTGGTCTAGCCTCAACCAATGATCCTAACATTTCTCGATGTCAAACCTTCGTCCCGGCCAAATGCTCTCAGCCTCACCCAGTGGGCTTTGCCCATTCCTCTGCATGCACCTCTTCCAGCAGCCAACTCATTGCTCTGGGCAGTCAAGTCCATCCAGCCTTCAGGAGCAAATCAGGTCCTAGGCTTCCATCTGCAACTCTGCAGCCCAGTCCATTCACAGACCCCACAGCCCTTGGAGCTGTGGCCCTCCAGTCGGGGCTTACACTGATACCTAACTGTTGAGTTGGCCTGTATCTCCCTGGACCCCTCATCGAGATGCTAAGGTCCCTGAGGAGCTGGGTGGCCTTAAGTTGTTTGTGTCCTTCACACAGCACTTGCTATGGAAATGATAAAGATTAAACAAATGCTGTTGAATTAATGAGGGAATTTGTGGAGGGAGGTGGTAGTGTCAGAGGTGACCCAGGTCTCTGAAGACAGGTCCCTGAACCCTGTAAACTGGCTGACGCAGGTCAGGCTTTGGAAGGAACCAGAACTCAGGGCCAGAAAGAAGCTCAGGGGTGATCTGGTTCAGGCGGCCATCAGTCTAGAGCCTCAAGTCTCTCCTCCCTACACCACGGCCCAAAAAGGTGACTCTTTGGTCTTGCTCAGACACCTCCAGGAAGGGCCCAGTTGCTGCTCAATTTTCCACATCCCCACCCCACAACTGCAAAGAAGAATTTTTTTGAGGCGTTCTTTTAACAGTCACCCAAAAAGAGTGAGCTTTCATGGTATAAAGGCCAAATATGGCATGGTAGTCCGGCCTCTTGGCATTTCCACTGTGGATCGGCTATATCGTCTCCTCATGGTCAGCCATGCGTAGACAGGAGCCAGTGCAGGCCCCTGTCCTCAGCCCACAAGCCAGGGCAGTGCTCAGTCAGTGTGAGACTGGTCTCCTCCACGGGAAGAAAGGAGTCTTACCTAACATCTGCCCCATCCCACTTCCCTACCTGAGAGGGAATGGCAAAGGACTTTACCATAGAGACGGCTGCCTCAAAGGGACATCTACTGAGGAAAACCAGCCTAATTCTGTACAGAAGAAACTGAAATGTCAGTGCCTTCTATCCCTATGGTGTAGGCAGACCCAGAGCCCCCAACACACACACAGGCACGCCCAGACCCAGCTCCTTTGCTCTGAGGCCCAGGGGCCCTATGATGCACAGACCTTGTTGGGGCCCCCCTCCAACCCGACACACAGGTGGCGGGGGCTGGTCTAGAGTCCAGGTCAGGGCGGTAATGATCTCAAGGGCACCCTTAAATCTCCATTCAGACTGAGAAACAACCAGGACCCCTGGGTAAACCTGAAGTTCCCCAGGTCTCTAGGTGCTCCCTGAGGCCCTTTCAGGTCCCCTCCCTTCAGTTCCCCAAATCGCATCCTGCCACCTGCTGAGGGCTGCTCTTTGGACTCAGTCAATGGACAATAATTGCTTCAGCTGCTGCTGTGTTCCTCGGGCTGCCCTGGGGGAGGACACAGGCCTCTTCAGGAAAGCCCATCTCTAAAGGAAAAGGGGAGTCAAATGAAGCTGAGGTTTACACGTGGTAAATCCAGAGCACCCCCTACCTAACCTAAGGATTCCATTCCTGCCCCCTCACTTTATGGGGCGATTAAATGGCTCACTGTCAGCTTATGGTCGCCTCCCTGTCCCCCTCCCCCGCCAGTGGCTCGGCCCTATCAATCTTCCCAGAAATCTCGAGGTGTCTGGGCAGGGGGCTGGGAGGCCTCCTCCCCACCCTCCCTCTACCAGGCTGGCTTCTCATTCGGAGAGGCGAACTCCGACAGCCCTTTCCCTGGAGTCCGAACGGCAGCGCGGCGGGAAACAGGGAGCCCATCCCGGTCCTCCGGAATCCTGGCCCGGCTCCCTCCTCCGGCATGTCTGGAGTTGGGGCCAAGAGGCAGGATCAACAATCCAGAAACTTTCAATGGATCAAGCCTCCTGGGAGGGAGCGGGGGCGGGGGGCCGGGGTTCCAGGGCAGAGCCGCTGCTCTTCACTTACCATCTTGCTCACATCCATGACCGAGGCTGCAGGGCACCCCTCTCCCTTGAGATCCCGCTTCCCTAAATGTTAAATGTTGCGCCCGGTTAATTCCGCCCTGATGGTGCCATGCTGCCGGGGAGGAGCCAGCAGGGCCCCGCGGACCGACCGGGGAAGCGGCGGCGGCGGCGGCAGGACCGAGGCGGCACCCGAGAAAGGCCGGGAGGGAGACAGGGAGGGGTGGGGGCCCACGAGCCGCAGCGCGCACCCAGGGCGGGGGAGGCGCACCCAGGCGGGGGAGACGCGCCCAGGCGGGGGAGACGGAGACGACGCGCCCCAGCCCCCCGCGGGCGAGGAAATCCCGGCCGCGGTTGCAGGGGCGCCCGAGCGCCGGGAAAACTAACACGGATTCCCGGGCGAAGTTTCGCCCCGCGCAGGCCGAGGGTGTGATCTGAATAACAAAAGGTCGCTTCTCCAGGAGCCTGGGCGGCGCTCCCGACCGAGGACCCGGAGGCCGCCGAGCCCGCCAGGAAGTGTGTGCGCGCGGTGGTGGCGGTGGGACCGGGGGGCTCAGGAAGTGCGCGGGGGAGGCGTCTGAAAAGGAGGGAGAGGTGGGGGCGCAGCGAGCTGACATTCCAGTGGGGGCAGGGGGTCGCCCCGGGCCCCTCGGTGCTTGGCTTCACCGGACAAAGGCGGAATTCAGAGCCAGTTGTTTGCCTCTTGTGGCTACTCGGGAGGGGACACCGGAATGAGACTGGGGTCTGCAAATAAATGGGGGAATAGAAGGCAGTGGAACAGGTATCCCCAGAGAGGCCCTGAGGCCCCCAGCAAGTGAGCCAGAGCCAGCCCTTCGTGGAGGGATGGAAGCTGGCTGAGGACTTGAATTCTGTCTGCCATGAGCACACAGCTCCTTCCTCTGGCCAGAACCCCCAATCTCCCATGCTTTCCTCAGTGCCAGGTCTGCTCTCATGAATAATGGGAGGCAAACACTCGTCCCTGCAGGAGACACAAGGTGGTGGCAGAAAAGGGCTCAGAAATACTCTTTTGAGGCAAGATCTCCAGGAAAAACCCAGACACCCAAGCCTATAAACCAAACAACTCGATTCTGACTCATAGCGACCCTATATCAAAAAACAAAAAAAAAAAACCCAAGCCCATTGCCCTCAAGTTGATTCCAACTTATAGTGACCCTAAAGAGTAGAACTGCCCCATAGTGTTTCCAAGGAGCGGTTGGTGGATTCAAACTGCCAAGCTTTTTGGTTAGGGGTCTAGGTCTTAACCACTACACCACCAGGTTTCCAGCAACCCTTATAGGCTGCCTCAAATAGATGGGAAGTAAGGTTTGGGAGCAGCAGTCAGCAGGGGCCTTAGAGTCCACTTGGACCAACCTCCGCTACACAGAAGAGGAAACTGAGACCCGGAGAGGGCAGTACTTTCTCCCAGGTCACGTGGATGGGGGCAGGCAGACAGTACAGCCCATGAGGTCAGCCCGAAGCCAAAGCATAAGAACATAAGGGGCATGGAGGTGGTTACTGTCATTCCTAGGCTCTGTCTCAAGCCCAGTCAAAAGTCTTTTGGCTTCAAGTAAGGGATCTCTGGGCCCAGGTTTCGTCACTGAACCACAAGTCTGGGCTGCAGGGGCCAGTGTCCCATCCTATTCCAGGACTGCCCCCTGGAAAGTCCAGCTCTTCATGGCCCATGCCCCAGCCAGAAGCCCTGGTCCTTTCTGGTGTGCTGGGTTCCCAATCGTCCCCCTACTGACTCAGGCCCGTGAAAGTGAACCCAAACGCAGTGCAGGGTGGGAGAAAACTATGCCACTGCTTCCTGGTTCTACAACATAGCCAAGGGAAACCAGGGCCAGTTGGACCAGCAGTAATCATCCAATGTAAAAATGCAGCTCAATTAAATGTACCACCATATTTTTCCTAAAAGCAAACAAAAAAAATGGATAAATTTTATGTTTAAAAAACGGTACGTGTGTTGAATGGAAAGACTGAGGAAAGTCAAAAATGCAAAGCTATGTGATGTGCTACCATTGGCTACTGAGAAAAGTCTGTTTTCCCTTTATAATAAAGGCATTCTAAAGTAAAACAACGATGTTAGCAACCATTAGGCCAGAGGTCCCCAGTCAACAGATGAAGGTCTCCCCACAGATTTTGGTACCTTAGCTGACAATGCCCATTTTCTCATCTCTAAAATGGGTGTAGTGTCACCCTCTTCCCAGGCTGGTGGTGAGGGTCAAATGAAAGTACTTTCCTAAACCCTGCCTATAGGGGCCTGAGTGATGGCCCCTAAAGATAAAGGTTGTAATCTCTAGAACCTGTAAATATTACCTTACGTAGCCAAGATTGCATATATGATTAAGGATCTTATTGAGATGGAAAGGTGATACTGGATCAGCACTATCTATCGACTGAGTATGCCCTGAATGAAATCACACGTATCGTCATGACGGCAAACTGACATACACAGAAGAGGCAAAGTAATGTACTACAGAGGCAGAGCCTGGAGTGATGTGGCCACAAACCAAGGAACGCCAGCAGCCACCGGAAGCTGGAGGGGGCAAGGAACAGATTCTTCCCTAAAGCCTCTGGATGGAGCATGGCCCTGCTGACACTCTGATTTTAGCCCAGTAATACTGATTTCCTACTTCTGGCGTCCAGAACTGGGAGGGAAAAAATTTCTGTTGTTTAAGCATCAAGTTTGTGGTTATGTTACAGCAGCTACAGGAAACCAATACACTGTCCGAAGATCAGTGTGTGCTAGTGTCATGGCTCCAGACAGGTGCCTGCCTTGGGGCTACCCTCTCTGTAGGACTTCCTCGCCCAGGAGCTGCCAGTGTGACAGGAGAGGTCAGCCAGGACAGGTGCTACCCATGTGACAGCAGAAGGAGAGGCCAGCCAGGACAGAAGCTGGCCTATCTCTTGCTCCATTGAGGGATTCCTGTCAGCAGTTCCTGGCAGATAAGAAAGTACCGACAGGCAAGCCTGTATATGCATGGGTGCACACACACACATACATACAAGCACAGGGAAGGAGTAAAACAGCTTTTTAAAAAAGCCTGGGTTTCCCTAAGGAATCCTCCAGAAAACTCCTGAAACTAATAGAAGAGTTCAGCAGAGTATCGGGATACAAGATAAACATACAAAAATCAGTTGGATTCCTCTACACCAACAAAAAGAACATCGAAGAGGAAATCACCAAATCAATGCCATTTACAGTAGCCCCCAAGAAGATAAAATACTTAGGAATACATCTTACCAGAGATGTAAAACACTTATACAAAGAAAACTACAGTACACTTCTGCAAGAAACCAACAGAGGCTTACATAAGTGGAAGAACATACCTTGCTCGTGGATAGGAAGACTTAACATTATAAAAATGTCTGTTCTACCAAAAGCGAACTATATATTTAATGCAATTCCAATCCAAATCCCAAGGACATTCTTTAATGAGATGGAGAAACAGATCACCAACTTCATATGGAAGGGAAAGAGGCCCCGGATAAATAAGGCATTACTGAAAAAGAAGTACAAAGTGGGAGGCCTTACTTTACCTGATTTTAGAACCTATGATACCGCCACAGTAGTCAAAACAGCCTGGTCTTGGTACAACAACAGATACATGGACCAATGGAACACAATTGAGAATCCATCCACATATGCGCAGTGGATATTTGACAAAGGCCCCAAAACAGTTAAATGGGGAAAAGACAGCTGTTGTTTTTTTTTAACAAATGGTGCTGACATAACTGGATATCCATCTGCAAAAAAATCAAACAAGATCCATACCTCAGTCCATGCATAAAAACCAACTCAAAATGGATCAAAGACCTAAATATAAAATCTAAAACGATAAAGATCATGGAAGAAAAGATAGGGACAACGTTAGGAGCCCTAATACATGGCATAAACAGTATACAAGACATTATAAAGAATGTAGAAGAGAAACTAGATAACTGGGAGCTCCTAAAAATCAAATACCTATGCTCATCCAAAGACTTCACCAAAAGAGTAAAAAGATTACCTACAGACTGGGTGGGAAGAAGCTTTTAGCTATGACATTTCTGATCAGCACCTGATCTCTAAAATCTATATGATACTGCAAAAACTCAACTGCAAAAAGACAAAAAACCCAATTAAAAAATGGGCAAAAGATACAAATAGACACTTCACTAAAGAAGACATTCAGGTAGCTAACAGATATATGAGGAAATGTTCACAATCATTAGCCATTACTGAAATGCAGATCAAAATTAAAATGAGATTTCATCTCACTCCAACAAGGCTGGCATTAACCTAAAAAACACAAAATAAATGTTGGAGAGGCTGTAGAGAGACTGGAACACTTCTACACTGCTGGTAGGAATGTCAAATGGTACAACCACTTTGGAAATCAATTTGGCACTTCCTTAAAAAGCTAGAAATACAACTACCATAAGATCCAGCAATCCCACTCCTTGGAATATATCCTAGAGAAATAAGAGCCTTTACACGAACAGTATATGCACACCCATGTTTATTGCAGCACTGTTTACAATAGCGAAAAGATGGAAGCAACCAAGGTGTCCATCAACAGATGAATGGATAAATAAATTATGGTATATTCACACTATGGAACACTACGCATCGATAAAGAACAGTGAGGAATCTGTGAAACATTTCATAACATGGAGGAACCTGGAAGGCATTATGCTGAGTGAAATGAGTCAGTTGCAAAAGGACAAATATTGTATAAAACCACTGTTATAAGAACTTGAGAAATAGTTTAAACTGAGATGAAAACATTCTTTTGTGGTTACAAGACGGGGGAGGAAGGGAAGGGGGAAGAGGGGCATTCACTAATTAGATAGTAGATAAGAACTACTTTAGGTGAAGGGAAAGACAGCACACAATACAGGGGAGGTCAGCACAACTGGACTAAACCAAAAGCAAAGAAGTTTCCTGAATAAACTGAATGCTTCGAAGGCCAGCATAGCAGGGGCAGGGGTCTGGGGACCATGGTTTCAGGGGACATCTAAGTCAATTGGCATAATAAAATCTATTAAGAAAACATTCTGCATCCCACTTTGAAGAGTGGCATCTGGGGTCTTAAACGCTAGCAAACAGCCATCTAAGATGCATCAATTGGTCTCAACCCACCTGGATCAAAGGAGAATGAAGAACACCAAGGACACAAGGTGATTACGAGCCTAAGAGACAGAAAGGGCCACATGAACCAGAGACTACATCGCCCTGAGACCAGAAGAACTAGATGGTGCCCGGCTACAACTGATGACTGCCCTGACAGGGAACACAACAGAGAACCCCTGAGGGAGCAGGAGAGCAGTAGGATGCAGACCCCAAATTCTCATAAGACCAGACTTAATGGTCTGATACTAGAAGGACCCCAATGGTCATGGACCCCAGACCTTCTGTTGCCCCAGGACAGGAACCATTCCTGAAGCCAACTCTTCAGACATGGATTGGACTGGACAATGGAATGGAGAGGGATGCTGGTGAGGAGTGAGCTTCTTGGATCGGGTGGACACTTGAGACTACGTTGGCATCTCCTGCCTGGAGGGGAGATGAGAGGGTGGGGGGGTTAGAAGCCGGCGAAATGGACACGAAAAGAGAGAGTGGAGGGAGACAGCGGGCTGTCTCATTAGGGGGAGAGTAATTGGGAGTGTGTAGCAAGGCGTATATGAGTTTTTGTGTGAGAGACTAACTTGATTTGTAAACTTTCACTTAATGCACAATAAAAATTATAAAGAAAAAAAAAAAGCCTGCGTTTCTCTGCCTTGGCTAACCTATCACCCTGCTAGAACCATCCAGCACATAAGCATTCTTGGGTGCCTGCCTGTCCTACCACTCTCCTTGGGCAGACAGGTTTGGATTTGAGAAGAGGTGACAAGGTGAGTGGTTGTGCCCTGATGCACCCAGGCCTCTCAGGTTGTTAAGACATTTCTAGCCACGCTGCTGTGGTGACAGCCACCTGATACAAGCACAACCACCATGAGGCTTTGTGCTACTAGCCCAGGCAGGGAAGCTGCTTTCAAATAAACTGGCCAGCAAGATGAACAATGAGTCCCGGACCACGAATGCTGTGGCCCTCAGGCTGTGACTCTGCTGTTTCTCCTTCTGCTCCTGGATGCTACATCCAACCCCTGGCTGGTTATCTTCCCCTGTGGAGGTCCCAGCCTCATAGGCCCGTCACAGTGAACAAGTCCAAAGATAAACCTTTCTTCCCCGTTTTCACGATCTTCTCTTTCTCTTATGTCTTCTGTCTCAGTTAATGGTTTCTACCTCCATTTAGTTGCTCGAGGTAGAAACTTCAAAACCAAACCAAACCCGCTGCCGTAGAGTTGATTCAGATTCACAGTGACCCTACAGGACAGCGTAGAACTGCTCCATAGGGTTCCCAAATCTCTAATCTTCATGGAGAGGCTGGTAGGTTTCAACCACTGACCTTTTGGTTAGCAGCCAAGCGCTTAACCACTGTGCCACTAGGGCTCCACTTCAAAGTCGGCCTTAATTCCTCCATTGACATTCCCTCCACTCCACCCCATCTAATTAAGTCTCATGTTCATAAATTCTTCCTTGTAAATAGCTTACAATCCATGTCTTCCTTCTCCATACCAACTGTTTCTGTGCTAAGACTTTCAACAACAGCCTCTTAACTGGCCTCCCTGCTTCCAGTCTCTTCCCGTCCAATTCATCTACCACACTTCCAAGTGAGACCCCTGCCCCTGCCTTACCCACCCCAAAAGAAAAAAAACCCTTCCATAGTTCACTTGGCACTCAAGGTCCTTACTAATCTGGCCTCATCTCGCTCTGTTCTAGTTTACTTTCTCCAGTCCTCCTGCCCCTCCCACCCCAACAACGAGGTCCTGATCCACCAATGCCCTTCCCACTATCCAGCTTGGAAGATTCTTTCTTACCCTTCAGGACCCATCTCAGATGTCACCTCCTCTGTGAAACCCTCTCTGACCCATCCAGACATAGCCAGCTACTCAGGAGTCCCTTCCCACAATGAGCGGCTCTTGTGAACCCCCTGCATCACCCTGGGATGGGATAGTCTGTGCCCTGGGCTCTCTCTCCACTGGCCTGGGAGCTCCCCCAGGCAGGGGCTTTGTCTCACAGGCCACTGCATCCTTAGTGCCCTGCCCTTATCTGTCCCACCCAGGGCTCTCTTCAGCCTCCTTTCCACATGCACATCACTGCTTCACGTTTAACCTCAACTGAAAAGTAGGGAATGGATCCAGGAAGCTTCCAGTTACAAATCCCTACAGAAGGTTCAACGCAGGCGGCCTGGTCGAGGCTGACACCTACCGGTGAAGAGTGGTTCTACACCTTGTTATTAGGTGTCCTCAAGTGTGTTTTGACTCTTAAGGACCTTACGCATAACAGACTGAAGCTCTGCTTGGTCCTGTGCCATCCTCACAATCGTTGCTGTTAGAGTCCGTTGTTGCAGCCACTGTGTCAGTCCATCTCGTCGAGGGTCTTCCTCTTTTTCGATGACCCTCTTACCTTACCAAGCATGATGTCCTTCCCTAGGGACTGATCCCTCCTGATAACATACAGAGTATGTGAGATGAAGTCTGGCTGCCCTCACTTCTAAGGAGCACTCTGGCTGTACGTCTTCCAAGACAGACTCGTTTGTTCTTCTGACACTCCACAGTATATTTAATATTCCTTGCTAACACTATAATTCCGATGCGTTGATTCTTCTTCAGGCTTCCTTGTTCACTGTCCAGCTTTCCCATGCATATGAGGCGACTGAAAATATTATGGCTTTGGTCACATGCACCTTAGTTCTCAAACTGACATCTTTGGTTTTCAACACATTAAAGAGGTCTTTTGCAGCAGATATGCCCAGTGCCATACGTCATTTGACTTCTTGACTGCTGCTTGCATGGGCGCTGGTTGTGGACCCAATAAAGGGAAATCCTTGACAACTACAATATTTTCTCAGTTTATCATGATGTCACTTATTGGTCCAGTTGTGAGGGTTTTTGTTTTTCTCATGTTGGGGTGTAATCTGAAGCTTAGCTTACCTCACGTTGGGGTATAACCTGAACCTTAGCTATCTTCATGTTGGGGTGTAATCTGAATCTTAGCTTTCCTCATGTTGGGGTGTAATCTGAAGCTTAGTTTTCCTCTTGTTGGGGTGTAATCTGAAGCTTAGCTCTCCTCATGTTGGGGTGTAATCTGAAGCTTAGTTTTCCTCATGTTGGGGTGTAATCTGAAGCTTAGCTCTCCTCATGTTGGGGTATAATCTGAATTTTAGCTTTCCTCAGGTTGGGGTGTAATCTGAAGCTTAGCTTTCCTCCTGTTGGGGTGTAATCTGAAGCTTAGTTTTCCTCACGTTGGGGCGTAATCTGAAGCTCAGTTTTCCTCATGTTGGGGTGTAATCTGAAGCTTAGCTTTCCTCATGTTGGGGTATAATCTGAAGCTTAGTTTTCCTCATGTTGGGGTGTAATCTGAAGCTTAGTTTTCATCATGTTGGGGTGTAATCTGAGGTTTAGCTTTCCTCATGTTGGGGTGTAATCTGAAGTTTAGCTTTCCTCATGTTGGGGTATAATCTGAAGCTTAGTTTTCCTCATATTGGGGTGTGATCTGAAGCTTAGCTTTCCTCATGTTGGGGTATAATCTGAAGCTTAGTTTTCCTCATGTTGGGGTGTAATCTGAGGTTTAGCTTTCCTCATGTTGGGGTGTAATCTGAAGTTTAGCTTTCCTCACGTTGGGGTGTAATCTGAAGCTTAGTTTTCCTCATGTTGGGATTCAATCTGAAGTTTAGCTCTACCAATAGGTGCAGATGAGCCTCAAGGACAGGCTGAAGGCAGGGCCTCATACAGCCTTTCAACAAAACACACCGAGCCCATTGTCGTGAAGTTGATTCCAACTTACAGAGACCCTAAAGGACAGAGCGGAACTGCCTCACAGGGTTTCCAAAGGACAGCTGGTGGATTCGAACTGCCAACCTTTTGATTAGCAGCCAAACTCTTAACTACTGTACCATCAGGGCTCCATAGGGCACTTTAGAGACGTGAAATTCCATGAACTCCCAGTAATGAAGTTTAAGGTAAAAAACATTTCCTACAAAAGGGCCTATGTTATTACGCTACTACTAACAAGCATAGCCCTGGTAGCATAGTGGTTAAGAGCTCAGGCTGCTAACCAAAAGGTTGGCAGTTTGAATCCACCGGCTGGTCCTTGGAAATCCTAGGGGCAGTTCTACTCTGTCCCATAGGATTTCTGTGACTAGATCTCACACAACAACAACAACAAGAAGCATATGCAGAGGGGTATAAAGTTTACGAAATGCTTTTTTGTCCATTATCTCATTCGACCCTTAAAAAAACAGGCAAGGTGACAGAAGCCTATTATTACCCTTACATCTGTTTTGCAGGTGAGATGTGTGGATGAAAGAGTGTAAAACTGAAACCTGGGGAAGGCAATGGAATATGGAGGGGTAGTTGAAAGGTTGTTTAGCTTTGCCTATAGTGTTTTAATTTTCTATAAGGAAAATATATATGATGATATATTATTACTTGCATAACAATAATAGGTATTAAAAAAAAAGTATAAGCTCTTGAATTCAGACAGACCTCAAGGTGAATTATGGCTCTACTAGTTTCCAGATATGGGCAAGTTCCTTAACCTCTCTGAATTTCAGTTCCTTACCTGCAAAGTGGGGATAATAAACATTATAGCTGCAGGGCTGATGTGAGAATTAAGCAAAGCAATGCATGTAGAGCACCCAGCAGAGTAGGAGGCCGGCCCAGGGTTCAGTTCGATATACCTATCTCTAGATTCATTTGGTGACTAGTTTCTAGATTTTAAAAAAAAAAAAAAAACTCTTCTCTGAAAGTTTGGTAGAATTCTCCAGTGAAGCCGTCAGGGCCAGGGCTCTTTTTTGTTGGGAGTTTTTAAATTACCTTTTCAATCTCTTTTGTTATGGGTTTATTTAGTTGTTCTGTCTCTGTGTTGGTTTAGGTAGGTAGTGTGTTTCTAGATATTTGTTCATTTCCTCTAGGTTTTCAAATTGTTAGAGACAATTTTTCATAATATTCTGGTATGATTCTTTTAATTTCAGTTGGGTCTGTTGTGATATTGCCCATCTCATTTTTTATTCGAGTTATTTGCTTCATCTCCTGTTTTTCTTTTGTCACTCTGACCAATGGTTTATCTATTCTGTTAATCTTTTCAAAGAACCAGCTTTTGGTCTTGCTAATTCTTTCAATTGTTTTTTTGTTCTCTATTTCATTTAATTCTGCTCTATTTTATTATTTGCTTTCTTCTGGTGCCTGAGGATTTCTTTTGTTGCTTTCTATTTGTTCAAGTTGTAGGGATAATTCTTTGATTTGGGCCCTTTCTTCTTTTTGGATGTGTGCATTTATTGCTATAAACTGATCTCTGAGCACTGCTTTAGCTGTGTCCCAAAGGTTCTGATAGGAAGTATTTTCATTTTCATTGGGTTCTATTAATTCATTTCATCCTTAATTTTTCTACAATACAATCATTTTTGAGCAAAGTGTTGTTCAGTTTCCATGTGTTTGATTTCTTTTCCCTGTTTTTTCTATTATTGACTTCTAGTTTTATGGGTTTATGGTCAGAGAAGATGCTTTGTAATATTTTGATGTTTTGGATTCTGTTAAGGCTTGCTTTAGGGCCTAATTAATGTGGTCTACTCTAGAGAATGTTCTATGTGGGTTGGAAAAGAAAGTATACTCGGATGCTGTTGGGTGGAGTGTTCTGTATATGTCTATGCGGTCAAGTTGGTTGATTGTGGCATTCAGATCTTCCATGTCTTTACTGAGCTTCTTTCTGGATGTTCTGTCCTTCACAGAAAGTGGTGTGTTAAAGTCTCCTACTGTTATTGTGGAGCTGTCTATCTTGCTTTTCAATGCTGTGAGGGTTTGTTTTATGTATCTTGAAGCCCTCCGTTGGGTGCATAAATATTTAATATGGTAACATCCTCCTAGTATATTGTCCCTTTAATCATTATAAAGTATCCTTCCTTATCCTTTCTGGTAGATTTAACTTTGAAGTTCGTTTTGTCAGAAATTAGTATTGCCACTCCTGCTCTTTTTTGATTGTTGTTTGCTTGATATATTTTTTTCCACCCTTTGGTTTGTGTCTTTAAGTCTAAGGTGTGTCACCTGTAGGTAGCATATAGGCAGATCGTGTTTTTTAATCCATTCTGCAGCTCTCTGTCTCTTTATTGGTGCATTTAGTCCATTTACATTCAGTGTGATTATAGATAGGCATGAGTTCAGTGCTGTCATTTTGATGTCTTTTTTTGTGTGCTGTTGACAGTTTCTTTTTTCCACTTATTTTTTTGTGCTGAGTAGTTTTTCTTTGTAAACTGTGTTCCTCTTTTTCATTGTTGTTGATTTTGTTTTTTCTGAGTCTTTATTTTTTTTTCGTATTTCATTTTGATGTGTAGGATTGTTAGTCTCCTTTGTGGTTACCTTATTATTTACCCCTATTCTTCTAAGTTTAAACCTAACATGTATCTCCCTATATCGCTTTGATTTCCTCTCCATATGAAAGATCTATGATTATTTAGTCCCTCTTTAATGATTTAATGTTGTCATCTTTTACATGACACCGCTGACACCCTGTTTTGATCGTTTTTTTTTTTTTTAATCTTGTTTTATTTTTGTGATTTTCCTATCTGCGTTGATATCTGGTTGCTCTGTCCTGCATTCTAGTGTTGGGTTGACTTCTGATATTATTGATTTGCTAACCAGAGAATTCTCTTTAGTATTTCTTGTAGTTTTGGTTTGGTTTTTGCAAATTCCCTAAACTTCTGTTTACCTGGAAATATCCTAATTTCGCCTTCATATTTGAGAGACAGTTTTGCTGCATATATGATTCCTGGCTGGTGATTTTTCTCCTTCAATGCTTTATATATGTCATTCCATTGCCTTCTTGCCTGCATGGTTTCCACCAAGTAGTCCGAGCTTATTCTTATTGACTCTCCTTTGTAGGTGACTTTTTGTTTATCCCTGCCTGCTCTTAAATTTTTCTTTTGTTTTGGTAAGTTTGATGATAACATGTCTTGGTGACTTTCTTTTGCGATCTGCCTTGTATGGGGTTCAATGAGCATCTTGGATAGATATCTTCTCATGTTTCATGATGTCAGGGAAGTTTTCTGCCAACAAAGCTTCAACAATTCTCTCTGTATTTTCTGTTATCCCTCCCTGTTCTGGTACTCCAATCACTCGTAGCTTATTTCTCTTGATAGAATTCCAGATGATTCTTAGGGTTTCTTCATTTTTTAAATTCTTTTATCTGATTTTTCTTCAGATATATTGTTGCCAAGTGTCTATCTTCAATATTGCTAATTCTGATTTCCATTGCCTCAATTCTGCTCTGCTGACTTCCTACTAAGTCATCTAATTCTGAAATTTTACTGTTATTATTCTGAATTTCTGATTGCTGTCTCTCTATGGATTCTTGCAGGCAGCCTATCAAATTTTTCACTATATTCTCAAATAATCTTAATTTCCTCAACTGGTTCATCTGTGTGCTCCTTGGCTTGTTCTGCATTTTGCCTGATCTCCTTCCTGATCTCTTGAAGAGTTCTGTATATTAACCTTTTATATTCTACATCTGGTAATTCCAGGAATACATTTTCATCCAGAAGATTCCTTTTTGTTTTGGGAGTTTGTTGAAGCAATCATGGTCTGCTTCTTTATGCGATTTGATATTGACTGTTGTCTCTGACCCATCTATAAGGTATTGTATTAATTTATGTTTGCTGTTTTTTTTTTTTTTTTTAGTGTCCTAGCTTCTTGCTTTGTTTTGTTTTGATATACCCGAATAGGTTAGTAGAGTGAGCTAACTTGATTACTGGAGCCTTTGAAGCACTAATGTCCTGTCACTAGTTGGCTAGAGCTGTTACCAGGTCTATGAGCCCAGGAGTCTATTCACTATTCTTTTATAGATTCAGTTCAGGTGTCCAGGTAGTCGGTCACCCTAGTGTGTGGTGTAGGCTCTCACCTACGACCTTAGAGGAGCAGTGGTGATTGACATATGCACAGGTTTCTGGTTGCAGCAGGGGGTCATACCCTTAGGAAGGAAGGGGGCTGCCAACGTTTCCCTGAGTGTCTGTGAGGAAGGTGTGTTCCTTTTCTCTAGAGCGCTCTGGTGGGCGGGCTCTGCAGCTGTACCATAAGCACCCACTGCTTTTAATGGTAAGGACTGGGAGGTACCACTTATCCTTGGACCCCTGTTGTGGGTGGCTAGGTGGCATGAGTGGAGCCACTAGTCCTCAGGCTCCTGCTGTGGGTAGATGAGGGCCCTGTTTAATAGGCAGAGTGGTATGAAACATCAAAAACCTGCCTCCCCACCGCACAGCTGAAACAGTTACAGTCAGATCTCAAACAGATTTCACCTTTGCAATATAATGCCCGATCCTATCTGCTGTAATGGGGCCGCCTGGAACCACGCAGCGGTGAAAGACAAAGTCTTTGGACTGGTTGTGCCCGGACAGGAGCCACTTCTGCTCTGAGTTTCCAGATTAGGGAAGTCAGCAGAGTATTTTTCCCATGTTTGTTAATTTGTTCCTTCTCAAAGGCTGGGAGAATGGCTCAGGAAGCGCAGCAGGACCTATTTCAGGCCCAGGGAAATCAACTGTCACTGAAGCCAGCTGGGGCAGAGAGAGGAAGGATCAGATAGATGAGAGAGAGTTCTTTCAAAAGGAGGAGATATTAGATCCATGCAGTAAATTAGATAAAATCACTTATCTTGTGCTCAGAGCACTGTTTTATCTCAGATTCCAGAGGTGTACGTAGATTTTGTGCGCTGGCTTGGCCCTGCTATGGTTGTGCCAGGGGACTGGGACTGTGCCACCTCTCTTGCCTTCTTTTGCTGAAGCAGCCACATCCTGAACACCACCACCAGCTCTGCCACTGTCGTGCCAGAAGATCAGGGGTGCGCCACTTTGCTTGCCTTCTTTCACTGAAGCAGCTGCAACTCTGAACACTACCACCAGCCCCTCTGTGGCTGCACCAGGGAATCAGGGGTGAGGCGCTCCCACTGACTTGGCAACTTCTTACTGCTTCTGCACCATCTCTCCCTCCCCATCACTCAGTCTGGTTTCTTAACTTTGCCTTTGATATATATAATCTTGTCATATATATAATCTATTCACTTGTTTTTTAGGGTCTTTGTTGTAAGACAGACCACTGGAATTATCTGACTACCCCAATGTCTTTGCCTCTCCTCAGATTGGAACTCTTATGCACTGTTGGTAGAAATGCAAAATGGTACAACCACTTTGGAAAACGATATGGCGCTTCCTTAAAAAGCTAGAAATAGAAGTGCCGTATGATCCAGCAATCCCATTCCTAGGAGTATATCCTAGAGAAGTAAGATCCATCACATGAATAGACATATACACACCCATGTTCCCTGCAGCACTATTCACAATAGCAAAAAAATGAAAACAGCCTAAATGTCCATCAACAGATGAATGGATAAACAAATTATGGTACACACACACAATGGAATACCATGCAATGATAAAGAACAATGATGAATCTGCAAAATATCTCATAACATGGATGAACCTGGAGGGCATTATGCTGACTAAAATAAGTCAGTCACAAAAGGGCAAATATTGTGTGAGACCACTATTATAAGAGCTAAAGAAGGCGGGGCCAAGATGGCGGACTAGGTGGACGCTACCGCGGATCCCTCTTGCAACAAAGACTCGGAAAAACAAGTGAATCGATCACATACATAACAATCTACGAACCCTGAACAACAAACACAGATTTAGAGACGGAGAACGAACAAATACGGAGAGGCAGCGATTGTTTTCAGAGCCTGGAGCCAGCGTACCAGTCAGCGGATTTTCTGGAAAAACTAGTTTCCCAGTGATGGCTCGGAGACAGCAGTCCATATCAAACCAAATAAAGAAGCAGACCATGACAGCTTCTCCAACCCCCCAAACAAAAGAATCAAAATCTTTCCCACATGAAGATACAATCCTGGAATTATCAGATACAGAATATAAAAAACTAATTTACAGAATGCTTCAAGACATCACAAACGAAATAAGGCAAACTGCAGTAAAAGCCAAGGAACACACTGATAAAACAGTTGAAGAACTCAAAAAGATTATTCAAGAACATAGTGGAAAAATTAATAAGTTGCAAGAATCCATAGAGAGACAGCATGTAGAAATCCAAAAGATTAACAATAAAATTACAGAATTAGACAATGCAATAGGAAGTCAGAGGAGCAGACTCGAGCAATTAGAATGCAAACTGGGACATCTGGAGGACCAGGGAATCAACACCAACATAGCTGAAAAAAAATCAGATAAAAGAATTTAAAAAAATGAAGAAACCCTAAGAATCATGTGGGACTCTATCAAGAAGGATAACTTGCGGGTGATTGGAGTCCCAGAACAGGGAGGGGGGACAGAAAACACAGAGAAAATAGTTGAAGAACTCCTGACACAAAACTTCCCTGACATCATGAAAGACGAAAGGATATCTATCCAAGATGCTCATCGAACCCCATTTAAGACTGATCCAAAAAGAAAAACACCGAGACATATTATCATTAAACTCGCCAAAACCAAAGATAAACAGAAAATTTTAAAAGCAGCCAGGGAGAAAAGAAAAGTTTCCTTCAAGGGAGAATCAATAAGTTCAGACTACTCAGCAGAAACCATGCAGGCAAGATGGGAATGGGACAACATATACAGAGCACTGAAGGAGAAAAACTGCCAGCCAAGGATCATATATCCAGCAAAACTCTCTCTGAAATATCACGGCGAAATTAAGACATTTACAGATAAACACAAGTTTAGAGAATTTGCAAAAACCAAACCAAAGCTACAAGAAATACTAAAGGATATTGTTTGGTCAGAAAACCAATAATATCAGATACCAGCACAATACAAGGTCACAAAACAGAATGTCCTGATATCAACTCAAATAGGGAAATCACAAAAACAAACAAATTAAGATTAATTAAAAAAAATAAATAACAATACACATAACAGGGAATCATGGAAGTCAATAGGTAAAAGATCACAATAATCAAAAAGAGGGACTAAATACAGGAGGCATTGAACTACCAGATAGAGAGTGATACAAGGCGATATAGAACGATACAAGTTAGGTTTTTACTTAGAAAAATAGGGGTAAATAATAAGGTAACCACAAAAAGGTATAACAACTCCATAACTCAAGAAAAACGTAACAACTCAACTAACATAAAGTCAAACACTATGAAAATGAGGATCTCACAATTTACTAAGAAAAACGTCTTAGCACAAAAAAGTATGTGGAAAAATGAAATTCCCAACAACACACATGAAAAGGCATCAAAATGACAACACTAAAAACTTATTTATCTATAATTACACTGAATGTAAATGGACTAAATGCACCAATAAAGAGACAGAGAGTCTCAGACTGGATAAAGAAACACGAGCCATCTATATGCTGCCTACAAGAGACACACCTTAGACTTAGAGACACAAACAAACTAAAACTCAAAGGATGGAAAAAAATATATCAAGCAAACAATAAGCAAAAAAGAAGAGGAGTAGCAATATTAATTTCTGACAAAATAGACTTTAGACTTAAATCCACCACAAAGGATAAAGAAGGACACTACATAATGATAAAAGGGAAAATTGATCAGGAAGACATAACCATATTAAATATTTATGCACCCAATGACAGGGCTGCAAAATACATAAATCAAATTTTAACAGAATTGAAAAGTGAGATAGACACCTCCACAATCATAGTAGGAGACTTCAACACACCACTTTCGGAGAAGGACAGGACATCCAGTAAGAAGCTCAATAGAGACACGGAAGACCTACTTACAACAATCAACCAACTTGAACTCATTGACTTATACAGAACTCTCCACCCAACTGCTGCAAAGTATACTTTTTTTCTAGCGCACATGGAACATTCTCTAGAACAGACCACATATTAGGTCATAAAACAAACCTTTGCAGAGTCCAAAACATCGAAATATTACAAAGCATCTTCTCAGACCACAAGGCAATAAAACTAGAAATCAATAATAGAAAAACTAGGGAAAAGAAATCAAATACTTGGAAAATGAACAATACCCTCCTGAAAAAAGACTGGGTTATAGAAGACATTAAGGAGGGAATAAGGAAATTCATAGAATGCAACGAGAATGAAAATACTTCCTATCAAAACCTCTGGGACACAGCAAAAGGAGTGCTCAGAAGCCAATTTATTTCGATAAATGCACACATACAAAAAGAAGAAAGAGCCAAAAGCAGAGAACTGTCCCTACAACTTGAACAAATAGAAAGTGAGCAACAAAAGAATCCATCAGGCACCAGAAGAAAACAAATAATAAAAATTAGAGCTGAACTAAATGAATTAGAGAACAGAAAAACAATTGAAAGAATTAACAAAGCCAAAAGCTGGTTCTTCGAAAAAATTAACAAAATTGATAAACCATTGGCTAGACTGACTAAAGAAATACAGGAAAGGAAACAAATAACCTGAATAAGAAACGAGAAGGACCACATCACAACAGAACCAAATGAAATTAAAAGAATCATTTCAGATTACTACGAAAAACTGTACTCTAACAAATTTGAAAACCTAGAAGAAATGGATGAATTCTTGGAAAAACACTACCTACCTAAACTAACACATTCAGAAGTAGAACAACTAAATAGACCCATAACAAAAAAAGAGATTGAAACGGTAATCAAAAAACTGCCAACAAAAAAAGCCCTGGCCCGGACGGCTTCACTGCAGAGTTCTACCAAACCTTCAGAGAAGAGTTAACACCACTACTACTGAAGGTATTTCAAAGCATAGAAAATGACGGAATACTACCCAACTCATTCTATGAAGCCACCATCTCCCTGATACCAAAACCAGGTAAAGACATTACAAAAAAAGAAAATTACAGACCTATATCCCTCATGAACATAGATGCAAAAATCCTCAACAAAATTCTAGCCAATAGAATCCAACAACACATCAAAAAAATAATTCACCCTGATCAAGTGGGATTTATACCAGGTATGCAAGGCTGGTTTAATATCAGAAAAACCATTAATGTAATCCATCACATAAATAAAACAAAAGATAAAAACCACATGATCTTATCAATTGATGCAGAAAAGGCATTTGACAAAGTCCAACACCCATTTATGATAAAAACTCTTACCAAAATAGCAATTGAAGGAAAATTCCTCAACATAATAAAGGGCATCTATGCAAAGCCAACAGCCAATATCACTCTAAATGGAGAGAACCTGAAAGCATTTCCCTTGAGAACGGGAACCAGACAGGGATGCCCTTTATCACCGCTCTTATTCAACATCGTACTTGAAGTCCTAGCCAGGGCAATTAGGCTAGACAAAGAAATAAAGGGTATCCGGATTGGCAAGGAGGAAGTAAAGTTATCACTATTTGCAGATGACATGATCTTATACACAGAAAACCCTAAGGAATCCTCCAGAAAACTACTGAAACTAATAGAAGAGTTTGGAAGAGTCTCAGGTTATAAAATAAACATACAAAAATCACTTGGATTCCTCTACATCAACAAAAAGAACACCGAAGAGGAAATCACCAAATCAATACCATTCACAGTAGCCCCCAAGAAGATAAAATACTTAGGAATAAATCTTACCAAGGATGTAAAAGACCTATACAAAGAAAACTACAAAGCTCTACTACAAGAAATTCAAAATGACATACTTAAGTGGAAAAACATACCTTGCTCATGGATAGGAAGACTTAACATAGTAAAAATGTCTATTCTACCAAAAGCCATCTATACACATAACGCACTTCCGATCCAAATTCCAATGCCATATTTTAAGGGGATAGAGAAACAAATCACTAATTTCATATGGAAGGGAAAGAAGCCCCGGATAAGCAAAGCATTACTGAAAAAGAAGAAGAAAGTGGGAGGCCTCACTCTACCTGATTTTAGAACCTATTATACAGCCACAGTAGTCAAAACAGCCTGGTACTGGTACAACAACAGGCACATAGACCAGTGGAACAGAACTGAGAACCCAGATATAAATCCATCCACATATGAGCAGCTGATATTTGACAAAGGACCAGTGTCAGTAAATTGGGGAAAAGACAGTCTTTTTAACAAATGGTGCTGGCATAACTGGATATCCATTTGCAAAAAAATGAAACAGGACCCATACCTCACACCACGCACAAAAACTAACTCCATGTGGATCAAAGACCTAAACATAAAGACTAAAACGATAAAGATCATGGAAGAAAAAATAGGGACAACCCTAGGAGCCCTAATACAAGGCATAAACAGAATACAAAACATTACCAAAAATGATGAAGAGAAACCCGATAACTGGGAGCTCCTAAAAATGAAACATCTTTGCTCATCTAAAGACTTCACCAAAAGAGTAAAAAGACCACCTACAGACTGGGAAAGAATATTCAGCTATGACATCTCAGACCAGCGCCTGATCTCTAAAATCTACATGATTCTGTCAAAGCTCAACCACAAAAAGACAAACAACCCAATCAAGAAGTGGGCAAAGGATATGAACACACATTTCACTAAAGAAGATATTCAGGCAGCCAACAGATACATGAGAAAATGCTCCCGATCATTAGCCATTAGAGAAATGCAAATTAAAACTACGATGAGATTCCATCTCACTCCAACAAGGCTGGCATTAATCCAAAAAACACAAAATAATAAATGTTGGAGAGGCTGCGGAGAGATTGGAACTCTTATACACTGCTGGTGGGAATGTAAAATGGTACAACCACTTTGGAAATCTATCTGGCGTTATCTTAAACAGTTAGAAATAGAACTAGAACTAGCATACAACCCAGAAATCCCACTCCTCGGAATATACCCTAGAGATACAAGAGCCTTCACACAAACAGATATATGCACACCTATGTTTATTGCAGCTCTGTTTACAATAGCAAAAAGCTGGAAGCAACCAAGGTGTCCATCAACGGATGAATGGGTAAATAAATTGTGGTATATTCACACAATGGAATACTATGCATCGATAAAGAACAGTGACGAATCTGTGAAACATTTCATAACATGGAGGAACCAGGAAGGCATTATGCTGAGCGAAATTAGTCAGAGGCAAAAGGAAAAATATTGTATAAGACCACTATTATAAGATCTTGAGAAATAGTAAAAACTGAGAAGAACACATACTTTTGTGGTTACCAAGGGGGGAGGGAGGGAGGGAGGGAGAGGGCTTTTTATTGTTTAATCAGTAGATAAGAACTGCTTTGGGTGAAGGGAAAGACAACACTCAATACATGGAAGGCCAGCTCAATTGGACTGGACCAAAAGGAAAGAAGTTTCCGGGATAAAATGAACACTTCAAAGGTCAGCGGAGCAGGTGCGGGGGTCTGGGGAAAATGGTTTGAGGGGACTTCTATGTCAATTGGCAAAATAATTCTATTATGAAAACATTCTGCATCCCACTTTGAAATGTGGCGTCTGGGGTCTTAAAGGCTAACAAGCGGCCATCTAAGATGCATCAATTGGTCTCAACCCACCTGGAGCAAAGGAAAATGAAGAACACCAAGGTCACACGACAACTAGGAGCCCAAGAGACAGAAAGGGCCACATGAACCAGAGACCTACATCACCCTGAGACCAGAAGAACTAGTTGGTGCCCGGCCACAATCAATGACTGCCCTGACAGGGAGCACAACAGAGAACTCCTGAGGGAACAGGAGATCAGTAGGATGCAGATCCCAAATTCTCATAAAAAGACCATACTTAATGGTCTGACTGAGACTGGAGGAATCCCGGCGGCCATGCTCCCCAGACCTTCTGTCGGCACAGGACAGGAACCATTCCCGAAGACAACTCATCAGACATGAAAGGGACTGGTCAGCGGGTGGGAGAGAGATGCTGATGAAGAGTGAGCTAATTATATCAGGTGGACACTTGAGAGTGGGTTGGCAGCTCTTGTCTGGAGGGGGGATGGGAGGATAGAGAGAGAGGGAAGCTGGCAAAATTGTCACGAAAGGAGAGACTGAAAGGGCTGACTCAATAGGAGAAGAGCAGGTGGGAGTACGGAGTAAGATGTATGTAAACTTATATGTGACAGACCGATTGGATTTGTAAACGTTCACTTGAAGCTTAATAAAAGTTAAAAAAAAACTTAAAAAAAAAAAAAGAGCTAAAGAAAAGGTTTATACACAGGAAAAAGCATTCTTTGATGGTTATGCTGGGGAAGGGGAGGGACAATCACCAACCAGATAGTAGACAAGTGTCAGCTTCGGTGAAGGGAAGAACAACACAAAATATAGGGGAAGTGAGCACAACTGGACTAAAGCAAACGCATGTTAAGTTTCCTAGACACATCCAAACACTCTGATGGACCGGGTAGCTAGGGCTGGGGTCTGGGGACCATAGTCTTAGGGAACATCTAGTCTAACGAGCATAACAATGTTGACAAAGAAAATGTTTTACATCCCACTTTGGTGAATAGCATCTGGGGTCTTCAAAGCCTGCAAGAAGCCATCTAAGATACATCTGTTGGTTCCATCCCCCCGGACAATGAAGAAAACCAAATTTTTATAAACAGGTAAAAAGAAAATGAGTGCAGCTTAGGCTGCAAGCTGTAAGCAATAAATGAGATGCTAGGGCATGACCAAAAAAATCCTAAAGCCAAAGGGGGATGAGGTGAAGTCAAAGATAGGTAGAAAATGCAGATCCGAGACCCCACAGTTAAGGAAGTGCTAGAAAGGAGAGTAACCTCCAAGGTGAGGAATAAAATTCCCACCTCTTACAGTCATTCTATAGTTACACATGGGTTCAGCTTCAATGTCTTCTTAGCTAAAACCTTTTAGGTTGAACTGCTGGAAAACCTTTCTCTTGACCTCTTGGAGAACGTCTCAAATTTTATAAGGAATCTTAGTTACTTGCTTTCATTATGCAAATTTCATTTTACAGGAACCTCTCAGCAATATCCAGGTGCTAGTGACATGGTAAGAAAATATGAAGCTGAGCAGCTCTCTCAGGGAAGCCTCAGGTCACAAAGGCAGCTGGTGGATGGAGGTGCTCTCTCTGGATGTGTCTGCTGAGCCCTGGATCTCTGTGGACACATGCCATGAAGCACAAGAGCCTTGGGGGTTGCCACAGCTACCTTCAGAAGCCTCACCCTCTGGGTTGTCAGCAGCTTAATTCACCTGATCTGATGCCACAGCTACAGGTGCTGGGCCTGCAGGAACTCTGGGTTCCCCTGTTGACAGGTCACGATTTCTCCTCTTCACCTGGGCCAATCACACATGGGCTGATACTCACAGGAGGAACTAGAGGGTAATCTCCATAAATTTCCATTTGTCGATATCTAGCCTACATTCCGAGAGCAGGCAGCAGGTTAGGTCCGACACTTGGCCTGTTTCTCCCAGCACTGAACACCAAACAAACCAAACCAGTTGCCCTGAAGTTGGTTCCAACTCACGGTGATATTGTGTGTGTCAGAGTAGAACTATGCTCCATAAGGTTCTCCATAGATAGGACTTTTTGGAAGTAGATAGCCAGGACTTTCTTCCATGGTGTCTCTGGATGGACTCAAACCACCAACCTTTTGGTTAGTAGCAGAGCACTTAACCATGTGCACCACCCAGGCAACTACAGTGCTCACCATAAAAAAAAAAAAATAGAGCCATCCAAATCTCCTCAAGGGCTCTGGCCTGGCCTCCAAGCAGTTGCTCAGTAAAGACCTAGTCCCTTAAGTCCTAATACAATGGCTACATTGTTGAGCCTGCATTAAACCTACTAACGCCTTCCAGATCACAGGGGTCAAAGGAGCAAGGAACTCACCGGCATCGTGCCAGGCATCCGGCCAGATGCTCTGCCTAGGTTGTTCTATCTAACCTTCCCAGCGATGCTGGGATCTCAGGGCTCATGGTGTTCATTCTACAACATGGACACTGAGCTGCAAAGATGTTAGTGACTAATTCATGGCCTACCTTTCCCAAAGATAAACCCATGCACAGCAAGAGCTAGGATCAATTTCAAATGACTGTCAGCCCTTTAGGAGTGAAACCACTGGGAGTCTCTACGTCAGCTGGGATGCGTCTGCCCACGACACCCTCTGGACACCAGCTGGGGATGTCAGAGCTGACCTTTGGTTAACCCAGGAGCTGCAGCATAAATGAGTAATGCAATAATGTCTGGAGTGCCATTTAACTGGGAAAGGCTGAATGTTCTGCAATCAACAGGATCCCTCCAGGACCATGATGTGCCCAGAGGGTGTCCCTGGAAGCCCAGGAGTGCAGCTGGACAGTACCTGGAAATGAACTCTCCTGGTGAGGAAAAAAAGTTCCTGCATGGCACAAATGGTTTGCACTTCACTACTAACCTAAGGTTCGTAGTTCAAACCCACCCAGTGATCTGCTTCTGTAAAGAGTACAACCAAGAAAACCCTGTGGAACAGTTCGTGGGGTCATCATGAGTTAGAATCGACTTGATGGCAACAGGTTTGGTCAGGAAGAGGCCTGGGGTCTCCTAGAAAGAAGCGGCAAGAGATCTGGAGTGTTCCTCTGGCTCTGGCATTGACTGTGAGTGTGCACGAACCCACATGACTTAACCTCAGTCTTATATGTGGACCTCAAAATCTAGGATTCTGCTTCTAGTCCAATCTACCAGTGGCTGACTTTGGGACTTCAGCTCCTGCAGTTTCTGGACTGTCCCAGAAACGTGCTTCCTTTCAGAGGAAGGATCCATGTAAAGGGGGACTGAGTAGGCAGAAAACAGTTTCAAATCAAGAGAAAGAGAAGTCCACAAGGACCAAACAGGCCACTCGTACAGGAGCTGCTACCAGGCCATGTTGGCCTTGGTTGTGGACAGCTGGCTCATCTGCACAGGGACAGACGGCCTGGCTCACACTGACGAGGGGCACAGGCACCTGCACATGGCCACCTCGATCCTGTGATGTCCCAGGACAGCAGTGTGTGAATGGAGCAGCGTGTGAAGGGGAGGCAGGTGGCTGGAGAAGATCAGGCGCACGGTGTGTAGGCATGAGACTGAACGGCAAGGTGAATACAGTGTGAGACAGAGTGTGATGAGTGGAAGGAGCCAGGTGTAGTCTCTGTAGGAGCAGAGTCATCTCACTGAGCAGATACAGCAGGAGGGAGTTTATTGGTATCCTAGGGCTGCAGCAACAAAATACCACAAAGCAGGTGGCTTATAAGAACGGAAATTTATTGTCTCAAAGTTCTGAAGGCTGGAAGTCCAAGACCAGGGCGTCGACCACATTGATCCTTTCTGAGGTTCTGAGGGAGAATTTATTCCATGCCTCTCTCCTAACTTCTGGTAGCTCCAGGTGTTCCTTGGTATTCTTTGGAATGAACGTGCATCTTCACATTGCTGTCTCTGCTCCTCTTATTTATTTTTAAAATAATATTTTATGTGTTTTTGGTGAAAGTTTACACAGCAAGTTAGGTTCCTAATTGACAATTTCCATACAAATTGTTCAGTGACATTAGTTACATTTTTTACAATGTATCAACATTCTCTTTAATTGTGCTCTGGTTGCTCTATTTCCAGTAGTCTTCTTTCTTTGACCCTTATCTTCTCATCTTTGCTTTAGAGCAAATGTTGACCTTTAGTCTCATAAGACGGTTTTTTAGTAGAGCATTAATCTTACAGGTAATATCCTTTATTTTATGTGCCACTCTGCCATTTTGCTAAAAGGTGATCTCAGGAGATAGTTTCGGGTCAAGGTTTAAAGAATGTCTCTGGGTGATAGTCTCAGGAGTCCTCTGGTCTCACCTGGTCCAGTTAGTCTGGCCTTTTTTAAGAATTTGAGTTTTGTTCCACATTCTTCTCCCATTCTATCCAGGACCATAAATTACGACCCTGCTCAGAACAGTAAGTGGTGGTAACTGGGCACCATCTAGTTCTTCTGGTCTCAGGGTAGATGAGGTCATGGCTGGTGTAGGCTATAAGCCTTGTAGACGTGTTTCTTCTCTAAGATTCTGGTTAACTTCTTACTCTTGCTCCATGAAACATACTATAACACAGATGGACCTGAAGGGCATAATGCTAAGTGAAAAAAGTTGAGCACGTAAGGACAAATATTGTATGATCCCTCTTTTATAAGAAGACAAGAATAGATGTATATAAAGAGACTGGTGTTCACTGGCAGTTATAAGGGAGGGGGGTAGAGGGAAGCATGCTTTAGATCATAGATACTTGTTGTTTTTGGCAATGGGAAAAGTGGCACCAAATGTAGGTATAGTGGGCACACCACGACCAAAGTAAATAATGTCACTGAGAAGCACTCAAGAGAAAAGGATGCCTGTACTAAAGAATTTGACATATATAAGATGACTGCAACTCCAACAAAGACCAGAAAATGAGTGTACGATCACATACGGATGGTTATAGGCATATAGGTCTACGGGTCGGTACAGGTGTATACATATGTGACAGCAGATAGGTTACACAAATAACATGCACTTTCTACATCTGTTTGCCAACCATGCCCTCTCCCTGTGAGGTACTTTCATAAGCATGCTATGCCAATTTTTTACAGCAACGTGTAAACAAACTGACCTAGTGGCACTTACTAAAGTACCTCATGGGGAGGAGGGTGTGGTTGGCAAACAAACATAGAAGGCACGTGTTATCTGCATTAAAATACAGTATATGTATGTGTAAATACAAATACGTGTGTGCAGGCACATATATTCATTGAAGGTACAATTACCGATTCTCTTTAGATGTAAACACCATCTGAGATTGGTTTTCTAAGCTTGAAGGTTTAGGACCATAGTCTCATGGGATGACTCAGTCAATTGGCACAATACAGTTCACAAAGTCCAAGTTCTGCATCAAAAGCAGATGAAAGGAATACACGGAATCACTATACCAAAAAAGAATTGGTCAATGTTCAACCATTTCAGGAGGTAGCGTATGATCAAGAACTGATGGTACTGAAGGAAGAGGTCCAAGCTGCACTGACGGCATTAGTGAAAACAAGGCTCCAGGAATTGAAAGAATACCAATTGAGATGTTTCAACAAATGGATGCAGCGTTGGAGCTGCTCACTCATGCATGCCAAAAAATTTGGAATACAGCTACCTGTCCAATCGACTGGAAGAAATCCATATTTGTGCCCATTCCAAAGAATGGTGATTCAACAAAATGCAGAAATTATCAAATAATATCATTAATATCACATGCAAGGAAAATTTTGCTGAAGATCATGCAAAAGTGGTTGCAGCAGTACATCAACAGGGAGCTGCCAGACATTCAAGCCAGATTCAGAAGAGGGCGTGGAACAAAGGAAACCATTGCTGATGTCAGATGGATCTTGGTTGAAAGCAGACAATACCAGAAAGATGTTTACCTGTGTTTTATTGACTATGCAGAGGCATTTGACTGTGTGGATCATAACAAATTATGGATAACATTACAAAAAATGGAAATTTGATGACACTGAATTGTGCTGATAAAGAACCTGTGCACAGACAAAGAGGCAGTCATTCTAACACAGCAAGAGAATATTTCATGGTTTAAAATCAAGAATGTGTCAAGGTTTCATCCTTTCATCATACTTATTCAATCTGTATGCTGAGCAAATAATCAGAGAAGCTGGACTATATGAAGAAGAATAAGGCCTCGGGATTGGTGGAAGACTCATTAACATCCTGTGTTATGCAGATGACACAACCTCCTTGCTGAAAGTGAAGAGGACTTGAAGCACTTACTGATGAAGATCAAAGACTACAGCCTTCAGTATGGATTACACTTCAACATAAAGAAAACAAAAATCCTCACAAGTGGACCAATAAGCAACACCGTGATAAAGGGAGAAAAGATTGACGTTGTTAAGGATTTCATTTTACTTGGATCCACAATCAAGGCCCATGGAAGCAGCAGTCAGGAAACCAACGGATGTACTGCACTGACAAATCTGCTGCAAAAGACCTCTTTAAAGTGTTAAAAAACAAAGGCATCACTTTGAGGTTTAAGGCTCACCTGACTCGAGCCATGATATTTTCAGTTGCATCATATGATTGTGAAAGCTGGACAATGAATGAAGACCAAAGAATTGATGCATTTGAATTATGGTGTTTGCAAAGAATACTGAATATATCATGGTGTGCCAGAACAATGAACAAGTCTGTCTTGGAAGAAATACAGCCAGAACACTCCTTCGAAGCGAGGATGATGGTACTTCATCTCATGTACTTTGGAAACGTTATCAGAAGAAACCAGTCCCTGGAGAAGGACATCATGCTTGGTAAAGTAGAGGGTCAACAAAAAAGAGGAAGAACCTCATGAGATGGATTGACACAGTGGCTGCAACAGTGGGCTCAAACCTAACAATGACTGTGAGGATGGTACAGGATTGGGCAGTGTTTCAACCTGTTGTACATACAGTCCCTATGAGTCAGAACTGACTCGATGGTACCTAACGACAAGAACAGAAATTTGTTGAAAAGTTTTACATCTATGTTTATGAGGGAAACGAAGCCCTGGTGGCGTAGTGGTTAAGAGCTACGGCTGCTAACCAAAAGGTTGGCAGTTTGAATTCACCAGGAAATCCTTGGAAACCCAATGGGGCAGTTCTACTCTGTTTATGAGGGATATGGCTATAGTTTTCTTTTTCTGTGATGTCTTTGTCTGGTTTAGGTATAAGGGTTATGCTAGCTTCACAGAAAGTGTTAGGGAGTGTCCCTTCCTCTTCTGTTTTTTAAGAGTTTGAGCAGAATTGGTGTCAATTTTTCTCTAAATGTTTGGTAGAATTCCCCAGGGTTGCCCTCTGGTCCTGGGCTGTTTTTTTTTTTGGCAGTTTTTTTGATGACATCTTTAATATCTTCTTTTGTAATTTTTTTTTTTTGTAATGTGTCATTTCAATTTTCTAATCTCTGTGTTAGTTTAGGTAGGTGGTGTGTTTATAAGAATTCACCCATTTCATCTAGGCTTTCAAATTCATTGGAGCAGTTTTCCGTAATAATCTGTTATGATTCTCTTTATCTAAATGGTACCTGTTTTAATGTTTCCAGTTTCATTTCTTAAATGTTATTTGCCTCTTTTCATTTTTTTCTTTTGTCAGTCTAGCCAGTGGTTTGTCTATTTTATTGATCCTTTTAAAGAATCAACTCTTAGTTTTGCTGATTCTATGTTTTTCTATTTTCTATTTCATTTTTTCTGCCCTGATTTTTATTATTTCCTTTTTTTTCTGGTAGCTTTAAGTGTCTTTTGCACTTCTTTTTTTATTTGTTCAGGTTGGTCGGTTTAAGTTAGTGATTTCGAATCTTTCTTTTTTTAATGTAAGTATTCGTTGCCAAGAATTTCCCTCTGAATACTGCTTTTGCTGTGTCCAAATGGTTTTGGTATGTTGTGTTTACATTTTTGTTTGATTCTAACAATTTTTTGTTGTTGTTGTCAGAAGGGATCAGTCCCTGGAGAAGGTCATCACGCTTGGCAGAGTACAGGGTCAGCAGAAAAGAGGAAGACCCTCAACGAGGTGGACTGACACAGTGGCTGCAACAATGAGCTCAAACAAAAGGATGATTGTAAGGATGGCGCAGGACTGGGCAGTGTTTCGTTCTGTTGTGCATAGGGTCGCTACGAGTCGGAACCGACTCGATGGCACCCAACAACAACAAGAATTTTTTAAATTTCATTTTTGATTTTTCCGTAGCCCAATAGTTTTTTAGTGGTGTATTATTTTGTTTCCACGCGCATTTTTTTTCCTTATTTTTCCTGTTGTTGATTTCTAGCTTCATACCATTATGGTGAGAGAAATGCTTCGTATGATTTGTCTTTTTAAATTTGTTGAGGTTTGTTTTGTGTCTTAGCATAGGGTCTATACTAGTAAATGGTCCATGTGTGCTGAAGAAAAACATGTATTTTTCTGATGATGGTTTGAGTGTTCTATATATGCCATTAGGTCAAACTTACTTAGGGTTTTATTTAAGTTTTCAATGTCCTCAGTGATCTTTTTAGATATTCTGTCTAGAATTCAAAGTGGTGTGTTGAAGCCCGCAACTATTATTGTAGAATCGTCCATTTCTCCTTTCATGTTAGTTAGTATTTGTTTCATTTATTTTGGAGCACTGCTGTTAGGGACATACATAATTGTTACGGCTTCTTCCTGGATTGACCCTTTTATTATTATGTATTTTCCTTCTTTACCTCCGGTAACATATTCTGATTTACAGTCTATTTTATCTGATATCAGTATGGCCAACCCTCTTCTTTTTTGTTTACTAGTTGCAGGGAATACTTTTTTCCATCCTTTCATTTTCAGTCAGTTTGTGACCTTATGTCTAAGGTGTGTTTCTTACAGACAGCAAAAGGATGGATCATGTTTCTTTATCCATTCTGCCACTAACTACCTTTTGCACGGGGAGTTTAGACCATTTACACTTAAGGTTATTACTGAAAATGAAATGTCTACCTCATTCATTTTGCTATTTGTTTTTTTGAGTGTTTCATACCTTCTTTGTGTTTTTATTCTCATTTTCCTGTTATTTTTTGTGTTTGGCTGTGTTCTTGTAAGGAGCCTTTTTGATTTCTTCTTCTGTGTATTTTTTCTCAGAGACTTCTTAGTGGTTACCATACATATTTGGGAGAAAGATGTGGCAGTCTGCTTCCATAAAGACTTACAGCCTTGGAAACCTCGTGGGGCAGCTCTACTCTGTCCTATAGGGTTGCTAGGAGTTGGAATCAACTCGATGGCAATGGGTTTTGGTTTGAGTTGGATTACACGTATTACATTCCACAACTTGCAATTATGACATTTAATGTATGGACAACAGATAACATACGACATTAACATATTAAATCTAATGCTGATTTGCTCCTCCCTTGCCTGTTTCTGTTGGTGAGTCTTCATTAATATTGCTGTGCATTCTATATCTGATAGGTTTACTTTGTACTAATTTCTTGGGAACTCGATGCTGTATTGCTTGCAGAATTAAATTACTGAGTTTATTCCCTGAAAATATATACTTGGTCCTTACAACTGTCCATGTTATTGT
This sequence comes from Loxodonta africana, assembly GCF_030014295.1. Taxonomy (NCBI): domain Eukaryota; kingdom Metazoa; phylum Chordata; class Mammalia; order Proboscidea; family Elephantidae; genus Loxodonta; species Loxodonta africana. The sequence goes on from NC_087353.1 coordinate 106,681,716, forward strand.
GTTGTTTGGAGATCTCTCTCTCGTACTTTTTCCCCCATGTATGGATTTGAGTATTTGTTTAAAGTTCTTGCCTTTCCATTTAGAGAACTTCCTTGAGTAATACTTGCAGAGCTGAGTTTGTAGTGGCAAATTTGGGAATGTTTTAATTTCCCTCATTTTTGAATGACAACTTTTCTTGTTAAAGAATTCTTGTTTGGCAATTATTTTCATTCAGTATTTTATATACAGTCACTCCATTGCCTTCTGGCTTCTAGGATTTGTAGGGAGAAATCTGCACTGCTTCTTATGAAGGGCATATTGTATTGTGTTTTTCTCTTGCTGCTTTCAGAATTCTCTCCTTGTCTTGGTTTTCAGAAATTTTACTAGATTGTGGCACGTGATTGATCTTTTTGTGTTTCTTCTAATTGGTGTTTGTGCTTGGATCTCTGTGCAGGTCTGGGAAATTCTCTATGATTACTTCTTGGAAAATTCTTTCTATGCCTTTATTATTGTCATGGTGCTCTGGAATTTCAATAATTATAATGTTAGATTTTTTAATTGAAAAGAACCACTAGAGCACAGTCTTGTACTTAGGTTTTTTTCCCAGTGCTGAGTCAGTTCTGTGAGGTTTTATCTGGGTACTTAAGTCTTTGGGTACCTATTCTGGCTGGCTCTCCATGAGGTGGCTGACTCTGCTGATGTGCTGGCTCCCTCTGTCCTCTGAGATTTTAGCTGTGGCCCTGAGCGTACCACTGGGGTTGACTTCCTTTACGCCCTTATGTAGAGTTTGGGATGGCTTAGCCTCTGCAGGTCAATGCACACGTGCTGGGGTTTTTTGCTGGCCATGGACGTGGACAAAGAGGTCTGGTTTGGCTTTCCTGAGATGAAGGTGGGGACCATTTTATGTCTTTCCTTCATGAGTGCCCCTGTCCAGGCTCTCTCACGGTATCCTGCTGTGGGCATGGAGTCAGTTGTTTTTCTCTGTGTCGTCTATCTGAAGTATTTTTCTCACTCTGGATGACGGCTGGGACATGCGATTTTTTTAGTTTCTTTAGGTCCTAGAGTCTGCCTTGGGTCTCAGTGAGGTTCAACGGGACTTACTTGCAGCACCTTCATCTCCCCCTGCCCCCTTCCAAGTGTGCAGCCCAAGAACCCTCATAGCAAATCTGTACTGCCTTAAAAATCAGGCTACAGCGTCCTCAGTTTAGCTCCCATCCTATGTTCTTTGTTCAGGGTGTTCAGGGTGTTGCCCATCCCCGTCCCAAAATGGCCACGACGAGCTGAGTCTTCCAGGTGCCAGTGGCTAGCATCTTCAGCTTCTGTGCCACCCCATTCTTCCTTTCCCCCGTTTCTGGACTCAACTTGACTCTCCAACACTTGAGCTATCATTTGGAGTTCTGAGATCTCAGTCTGTGTTTGGTTTTATTTGTTGTTCAGTGGGTTAGTTGCTGGGGGATAAATGGGGACTAGTACTTAATCCGCCACCTTGCCCCCATTTCCTCTCTTCCTCTTTTTATAAGGACATCAGTTATATAGGATTAGGGCCCACTCTACTCCTGTATAACCTTGTATTAACTTAACTGATAATATCTTCGAAGACCCTATTTTCGAAATAAGGCCAGGTTCACAGGTACCTCTAACCAGGGGGTTAGAATGTCAACATACCTTTTAGGGGAAACAATTCAATGCATAACAGAGAGGTATAGCAAAGAAAGGAATTCCATGCTAGAACACACAGGCACTCCCCTGCAGGCAAAATGAAGCCATCCAGGGCTACTATGTAAGAAGAGATATGAAGAAGAGCCGGCCAGATATGGATTCGTGGTCTCAAGAGATAACAAGGAACTAAGCATCTCCTTACCTGTGAGCTCAGGCTGAGGCTGGTAGAGCACCTGGTGAGAATGCTGTTGTGGGACTCAAGCATCAGAGGGTGTGCTGAGTGCATGGCTCCCAAGGTCCCTCCAGCCTGCTGGTTTCCTCCTGCCCAACAGTGTTCTAGGCCAGTGCTGGCAGTGGGGCCTGGGAGGTGCAGAGAGGAACAGGCTAGAAGCAGTGGAAAGTCACCAGCTGAAATCCTGGGTCAAGAAGACAGGAGCCTGAACTGGGGTCACGGCTTCAAGGAGAGGAGAAGGGGAGGGAAGAGACCCACTGTAGAGATGAAGAACAGGTGGAGTAAGGTTGACCAAAAGTCTGACCCTGGGAGACTGGGAGGAAGAGGTGCCATTAAGAGGATTCAGGAGGAATCAGGGCAAGGGTCCTGTTTTCCAGAGCAGTAGGAGGGAAAACATGGTCTCAATTACACTAAGTCTGCACTGCTCGTTCACCAGCCACTGAGAGGTGGATGCAGTGGAGGCCGCAGCTCAGGCAGGTTGAGCCCAGAGACACGGATTTGCGAGCCATCTGTCTCAGGGAGCCAAGAGGCCATGTGTGAGGGTCATTTGGTCACAAAGATGAGAACCCAACTCAGGCCAGGCCAGGGGAAGGCAGGAGAGCTCTCAGAAGACAGGCCATTCATTTTTCTGGCTGTGGGCTAAAGACAGCTTTTATTTTTAACCCCTACTGGATCTTAGGAGTCCCTGGGTGGTGCAGGTTGGAGGTTTGAATCCACCCAGAGGTGCATCGGAAAAAAGGCCTGGAGATCTACTTCTGAAGAATCAGCCAGTGAAAACCCTATGAAGCACAGTTCTACTCTGACACACATGGGGTCGCTGTGACTCAGAATAGACTTGATGGAAACTGGTTTGGGTTTTTTTGGTACTGGATCTTGGGTACAACTTTCAAGCTGATCTTTTCCCTTAAGTGTTTATAAGGGGCACTTTTTTTTTTTTTTATTGTACTTCAGATGCAGGCATACAGAACAAACTAGTTTCTCATTGAACAATTAGTACACATACTGTTTTACGACATTGGTTAACCACCCCATGACATGTCAACATTCTCCCTGCTCAACCTGAGGTTCCCTATTACCAGCTTTCCTGTCCTCTCCTGCCTTCTAGTCCTTGCCCCTGGGCTGATATGCCCCTTTAGTCTCACTTTATGGGCCTGTCCAATCTTTGGTGAAGGGTGAACCTCAGGAGTTCACCCGTCAGCTGATAGAGCGTCCGTATAAGGGACACTTTTGGAGCTGATAAGGTGTCCGTATAAGGGACAGTTTTTAATGAAATCATAGAAGAGCCGTTTGCAAATGCTTCCAGCCCTGGGAGAGTATCCTATGTAGGACACCTACGTAGATGTCCTATTGCCGGGCATGGCAATACGTATCTCTGAATTTGAGGTATCAGAAGTTAAGGTGCAAGAGAGTAGAAGAGAAATGAGGGTAGAGGAGAACTGAGGCTGGTACTGCTGGCAGTGTTCTCCACCCCAGCTACACACTGCAGTCACCTGGGAGCCGGGGCTGTACCCAGGGATTCTGATGTACCTCGTCTGGGGACAGCTTGGGCATCAGAATTTTAAGGCTCCCCAGGAAACTGTGATGTGCAGCCAAGACCGGGAACAATCAATCAACTAAACAACTGCAGCTAAGGCTCAGGAAACCCAGCCCCCAACCCATCCCTATCCTCTACCCCTGCCCCCAGTTGCCCGAGTCTTGGCTGAAGCCTAGGGATGTGGGAAACAAGGAAGTGGAGCACTTCCATTACCACTTCTCCTATGCTGGGATTTCCTAGCTTCCACATGGAATTTTCCATCTCTTGGCCATAGTCTTCTCCTAGTGGCAAACTTCTTTTCCCTCTTTGCATTGTCATTCCCCATGTATTAAACAGGAATGTCCTTTGGCCCTTCCCACACATTTGTACTCATAGGGGAAAGACAGGCTCCAAGCCTGGATGAGCTAATCAGAAATGCCTAGCACCCCCGCCCCCCAAGAACCTATATCCATTCTGTAAGATACACCCTGCTAAGGAGGAAAGCTGGTCTAGTCTTAGGGTGATGCTTTTAGCTGGTGGGTTCTGGGTAGGAAAGATCTGCTGGATTTCTTAAGCTACTCCCAGCAGGCTGAGGCAGCTGTCAGGGGTGGGCTTTGGGGCCTGTTCCAGGCACTGAGACAGATGGGAGCCACTCAGCCAAGCCCAAGTCAGCAGACAGCCTGGAAACCTCAACTCAGGGGGCCCAGGCTGACAGAGCTCTCTGCCCCTGCCCGCCCAGCTCCTCTCCGTAGGCAGGAATTTTGGACACTTTCAAATGGCCTGGCCCAGAAGCTGCCAGCCTCTAACTCAGAGGGGTTTTTCCACTGCTCCTCCCTAGGAGGACAAGTCCAGGAATTTGTCTCTGCCCAGTCATTTACGAGGCTACCCCATCCTGGGAGTGTGGAGCAGGCTGAGGGCAGTGACCAACCACAGGCTCCTCTGGGCTAGCGGGGGCAGCAGCCAGGCTAATTCCATGTTATTACAACCTTACAGGAAGGCAGACTGACCCAGCTGTCAGCTGGCAGCAATTGGCGAGTCTTGGGGGCAGAGGGTAGAGAGAAGGGAAGAGAAAGGAAAACACAGCCCCCACCACAAAAAACTGATCTTGGATTATTTTTAAGTGCTTGTTCATCCCACATATTACTTTTTAAGGGTCACAACATGGCTTTGTTCAAAATCATTTCCCAGGAGGCAGCTACTCTCACATAGGCTAATACGGGGGCACCTGTGAGCACTTGGCCCACAAGAGAAGGTGGGAGGTTGAGAGGGTCCTCAAAGACCCTCCTCACAATAAAAATATCCCAGGATTCTGAAGGCAGAGGATGGAGGCTGAATGAAGAAGGGCTTTTAAGTCAGAATCCCCAAGTTCAAGTCTTCCCTCCAGCTCTTGCCTGCTGTATGGCCTCAGGAAGGTCGTTATGAAAATCAGATGGGACTCTGGGCTGGAACCCTGGCTCCAGTGTTCACTCTACTCAAGTTCTTGGGCAAGTCACTCAATGCCTTGGTGCCTCAGTTTCCCCCTCTACAAAACAAGGCTAATACCAGTAGCTACCTCTTAGGGTTGTTTTCAGGACTCAATAAGTTAGCATATGTAAGACTGCCTGGTACACCTAGTGCTATACAAAAGTTAGCTACCATTTTTATTAAATCACCATGCGTATGTTAAGTATTACTGTCAGTAATAACAGTCATTTAAACAGCACACTGGAATAGGAGAGCCTATGAAGATAAACATCATAGAGGCCTCAGGCGGCAGGGAGGTCGTCACAGAAAGTGGTATTCAAAACCCAACACTTTTTAGAAGACACTTTGCTTCTGTTTAGATGTGAATGCTGGGTCGTAGTTCTCCTCCTGTAATACCCACTCTTGGGCAGATTAAAGAAGCTAATGCAAATGAGGGCACAAAGCATAGGCTCCCAGGAGGTGCTCAGTGATGTCAGCTGGCTCTGAAGTCACCCGTCCTGGTGATCAGTCCTAGTTTCCATTGAATATGATCCAACCCCCCCTAGAATCTGGCCTCTCTGCCAACTGTCATCCTTCTCTGCATTTGCCACCCTCCACCTGCCCCTTCACCCACACCTGCCTGACTGCTCATACACCCTCCATGCTCCTTTATATTAACCCAGCCCTTACCGGCCTCTCCCTTCTAGCTCAGTCCAGTAAACTTTTATTGAGTGTCTACTGTATGCATGGAGACATTGGTTTGGTAATGGAATTCTCACTTTCCATGCAGGAGACCTGGGTTCAATTCCCAGCCAAAACACCTCACGTGCAGCTACCACTCATCCATCATCAGAGGCCTGGGTGTTGCTATGATGCTCAGCAGAGCTTCCAGACTAAGAAGAACTAGGAAGAAAGGCTTTGCAGACTACTTCTGAAATCAGCCAATGAAAACCCTACTGTACAAACTGCGAATGATCATGGGGATGGGGCGGGAACAAGCAGCATTTTGTTCTGTTGTGCATGGGGTCACCATGAGTCAGGGACCAATTCAATGGCAGCTGATAACAACAAAAACAATGTATGCATGGCACCGGGGTGAGTGCTCTGAAAACTGAGACAAATAAAGCCAGGGGTCCAGCCCTCAGATCACGCCAGATCACAGGGGGATAACCTGCACAAGATGGTGCAGGTGCCAAGGGAACACCAAGGAGGGTCTGGGTTGAGTGAGCAAAGGGACATCTTCCTGGAGGCAGTGACACTTTCCAGGAAGCAAGACAGAAGTGTTCCAACAGAGGTGTGAACAAGTACAGGGAGGGGAGATTCGGCAGGGTCCCTGCAGGGAAGTTTGGGATTGTGAGGTGAGGCATGAGGCAGGAGAGGTGGCAGTACTGAGAAGTGCACGAACTCCCACAGCCCTCACTGCTTGCCTCAAACAGCTGGCCTTCGGTCAAAGAGGCCTGGAGCCCTGCTCATCTCCCTCAGGGCTGTGGACTTCTGAGGGCAGGGGCTGTTGCTGCTCCCTCTGTAAGCCTCCCAGAGCTGAGTGGCCACCAGGCCTCAGCAGAGACTTTAGGGTGTGCTCTGTTTTGGTCACAGTGCATTTCAGTCATGGTATCTTGGTCTTCTGTGCTGAGATGCTGGGGACAGTGATCACCTCATTTCTAGACTCCCTACATGCCAGTACAGTGATCGTTGGGAAACACAGGCTTGAGCAGGTCATCCCCTCAAACACCTTGTGATGGTTAATTTTACATGCCAACTTGGGTAGGCTATAGTGCCCAGTTATTTGATCAGACACTAGTCTAGATGTTGCTATGAAGGTATTAAGAGGAGCCTCCTAGGTCATAAGGCACTCAAAATACACAGTGGCTACCATAATGGACTCAAGCATACTAATGATTGTGAAGATGGCACAGGACTAGGCAACGTTTTGTTCTGTTGTCTATGAGGACACCATGAGTCAGAGTCGACAACAACATTTAAATCTAGATGATCTTAAGTAAAGCAGAATTACATTCCACAATGTAGGTGGGCCTCATCTAATAGTTGAAGGCCTTAAGAGCAAAAACTGAGATTTCCTGGAGAGAAGGAATTCTGCTTCAAGACTGTAACATAGATATCCTGCTGGATTTTCTAGCCTGTCACCTGATCTACAGACTTTGGGCTTGTCAGCCCTCAGAAACGCATGAGCCAATTCCTTAAAATAAATCAATTCTCCCTCCTCTGATGTGTCTGCCAGTTTGTCGTACTGTGGGGGCTTGTATGTTGCTGTGATGCTGGAAGCTATGCCACCAGTATTCTGATACCAGCGGGGTTGCCCATGGTGGACACATTTCAGCTGAGCTTCCAGACTAGGACAGACCCCACAGTCTCCTTCTGAAATGAATTAGCCAGTGAAAACCTTATGAATAGCAGAGGAACCTTGTCTGATATAGTGCCAGAAGATAAGCCCCCCAGGTTGCAAGGCACTCAAAACATGACTGGAGAAGAGCTGCCTACTCAAAGTAGAGTCAATCTTAATGACATGGAGTCAAGCTTTTGGGACCTTCATTTGCTGATGTGGCATGACTCAAAATGAGAAGAAACAGCTGCAAACATCCACTAATAACTGGAACATGGAATATACAAAGTACAAATCTAGAAAAATTGGAAGCCATAAAAAATGAAATGGAACGCATAAACATCGATATCCTAGGCATTAGTGAGCTGAAATGGACTGGTATTGGCCATTCTGAATCAGGCAATCATATGGTCTACCATGCTGGGAATGGCAACTTGAAGAGGAATGGTGCTGCATTCATCTTCAAAATGAACATTTCAAGACCTATCCTGAAGTACAATGCTGTCAGTGATAGGATAATAGCCATACGCCTACAAGGAAGACCAGTTAATACAACTATTATTCAAATTCATGCACCAACCACTAAGGCCAAAGATGAAGAAATTGAAGATTTTTACCAGCTTCTACAGTCTGAAATTGATTGAACATGCACTCAGGATGCACTGATAATTACTGGAGATTGGAATGTGAAAGTTGGAAACAAAGGAAGAGGATCAGTAGTTGGAAAACATGGCCTTGGTGATAGAAACAATGCTGAAGATCACACGATACAATTTTGCAAGACCGATGACTTCTTCACTGCAAATACCCTTTTTCACCAACATAAATAGCAACTACACACATAGACCTCACCAGATGGAATACACAGGAATCAAATCGACTACATCTGTGGAGAGACGATCGAAAAGCTCAATATCATCGGTCAGAACAAGGCTGGGGCCAACCGTAGAAGAGACCATTGATTGCTCATACGCAAGTTCAAGCTGAAACTGAAGAAAATCAGAATATGTCCACAAGGGCTAAACTACCTCCTTGCATATATCCCACCTGAATTTAGAGACCATCTCAAGAACAGATTTGATGGTTGAGCACTAATGACCGAAGACCAGACAAGTTGTAGAATGACATCAAGGACATCATACATGAAGAAAGCAAAAGCTCGTTAAAAAGACAAGAAAGAAAGAAAAGATCAAAATGGATGTCAGAAGAGGCTCTGAAACTTGCTCTAGAACATCAAGCAGCTAAAGCAAAGGGAAGAAATGATGAAGTAAAAGAACTGAAGATTTCAAAGGGTGGCTTGAGAAGACAAAGTATTATAATAACATGTGCAAAGAGCTGGATAGAAAACCAAAAGGGAAGAAAATGCTCGGCATTTCTCAAGCCGAAAGAACTGAAGAAAAAATTCAAGCCTCGAGTTGCTATAGTGAAGGATTCTACCGGGAAAATACTAAACAACACAGGAAGCATCAAAAGAAAATGGAAGAATACACACAGTCACTATACCAAAAAGAATTGGTCGACATTCAACCATTTCAGGAGGAAGAAGTCTAAGCTGCACTGAAGGCACTGGTGAAAAACCAGGCTCCGGGAACTGTCGGAACACCAACTGAGATGTTTCAACAAACAAATGCAGTGCTGGAAGTGCTCACTCATATATGGCAAGAAATTTGGAAGACAGATACCTGGCCAACGGACCAGAAGAGATTCATAGTTATGCCTATTACCAAGAAAGGTGATCCAACCAGATGTGGAAATTATCAAACAATATCATTAATGCCACACGCAAGGAGGCAGGGCCAAGATGGCAAACTAGCCAGAAGCTTCCACCGACCCCTCTTACAACAAAGACCTGAAAAAGCAGTGAATCAATCGCATGTATGACAAGCTAGAAACCCTGAACATCAAGGCAAAATTAAGGAGTTGGTCTGAGCGACAGGGGAGGGAGAGACGGTGCAGAAGCAGTAACGAGTTGCCGAGCACACGCAGTGCCTCAGCTCCGATTCCTCGGCGCCGTTCTTTGGCGTGACTATGGCGGGGCTGATGGTAGTTCCCTGAGACGTGGTAGCTTCAGCGGAAGAAGGCAAGCAGAGTTACGCACCCCTGACCCTGTGGCGTGTCTACAACAGGGTTGGCTGTGGCATTTAGGAAACAGCTGCTTCAGCAAAAGAAGGTAACTGACGTTCTGGCACCCTGACCCCCGCGTGTAACGACCGCGGGACTGGCTGTCGAGTTTAGGGAACAGCTGCTTCAGTGAAAGAAGGCAGATGTGGGACAAAGCCCTAACTGCCTGGGGCAATCTTGGCAGGGACCCAGCCAGTGCACACAGGTTACACACACCTCTGGAATCTGAGATAAAACAGAGCTCTCAGCAAAAGATAAGCGATTTTGTCTAATTTACCATGGGCAGATCTAATGGCTCCTTCTTTTGAAAGAACTCTCTCCTATCTATCTGATCTCTCCCCCTTCTGCCCCAGCTGGCTTCAGTGACAGTTGATTTCCCTGGGCTTAAGACAGACCCTGCTGTGCTCCCTAAGCCATTCTCCTGGCCTGGGAGAAGGAACAAATTAACAAAATGGGGAAAATACTCTGTAGACTCCCTTAATCTGGAAGCTCAGAGAAGAAGTGGCTCCAGTCCACCCCTATACGGATTCAGGTGGCTATTATATTGCAAGGGCAAATCTGTTTGAGGTCTGACTGTAACTGTTTCAGCTGTGCAGTGGAGAGGCAGGTTTTGGAGGTCTGATGCCGCTCTGCCTATTAAACAGGGCCTTCACCTACCCACAGCAGGAGCCTGAGGACTGGAGGCTCCATCCACGCCACCCAGCCACCCACGAAAGGATACTGGTGTCTACCAGTCCTTACAGGTATAAGCATTGGGTGCCTATGGTACAGCTGCAGAGCCTACCCACCAGAGTGGTCTAAAGAACAGAGACGCTCCTTCCTCACTGACACTTGGGGGAAGGCTGTCAGCCCCCTGCCTTCCTCAGAGTGTGACCTCCTGCAGCTACCAGAAACCAGTGCATACACCCATCACCACTGCTCCTCTAAGATAGTAGGTGAGAGCCTACACCAAACACTAGGCTATCGACTATCAGGACACCTGAGCTGAATCTATACAAGAACAGTGAATGGACTCCCAGGCTCATATACCTGGTAACAGCTCTACCCACCTGGTAACAGGACATTAGTGCTTGAAAGAAACCAATAACCAAGTTAGCTCATTTTAGTAGCCTATTTGGCTATACTGAAACAAAACAAAGCAAGAAACTAAAACACAGTGAGCAAAACTAAAATAAATACAATAACTTTTGATGGCTTGGAGACAACAGTTGATACCAAATCGCATGAAGAAGCAGACCATGATTGCTTCAACAAACTCCCAAAACAGAGAATCAAGGACTCTCCTGGGTGAAGATATATTCCTGGAATTACCAGATGTAGAATACAAAAGATTAATATATAGAACTCTTGAAGACATCAGGAATGACATCAGGAACAAAATCAGGCAACAACAGAAAAAGCCAAGGAACACACAGATAAAGCAGCTGAAGAAATTAAAAAGATTATTCAAGAACATAATGAAAAATTTAACAAACTGCAAGAATCCATAGAGAGACAGCATTCAGAAATTCAGATTAGCAATAAAATTACAGAATTAGACAACGCAATAGAAAGTCAGAGGAGCAGAACTGAGGAACCAGAATGCAGAATTTGTAAGACTGAAGATAAATCACTTGGCACTAATATATATTTGAAGAAAAATCAGTTAAAAGAATTTAAAAAAATTAAGAAACCCTAAGATTCATGAGGGACTCTATCAAGAATAACAACTTGCGAGTGATTGGAACACCAGAAAAGGGAGGGATAATAGAAAATACAGAGAGGATTGTTGAAGATTTGTTGGCAGAAAACTTCCCTGATATTGTGAAAGATGAAAGGGTATCTATTTAAGATGCTCATCGAACCCCATACAAGGTAGATCCCAAAAGAAAGTCGCCAAGACACATTATCGTCAAACTTGCCAAAACCAAAGATAAAGAGAAAATTTTAAGGGCAGCCAGGGATAAGCAAAAAGTCACCTAAAAAGGAGAATCGATAAGAATAAGCTTGGACTACTTGGCAGAAAGAAGGCAATGGGATGACATATATAAAGCAGTGAAGGAGAAAAATTGCCAGCTAAGAATCATATATCCAGCAAAACTGTCTCTCAAATATGAAGGTGAAATTAAGAACATTTACAGATAAACAGAAGCTTAGGGAATTTGCAAAAACCAAACCAAAACTACAAGAAATACTAAAGGGAATTCTCTGGATAGAAAATCAGTAATATCAGATATCAACCCAACATAGAACAGAGCAAACGGATATCAACTCAGATAAGGGAAATCATAAAAAATAAATCATGATTTAAAAAAAAAAGGCTCAAAACAGGCAATCAGTGATGTCACTATGTAAAAGACGACATTAAATCAATAAAGAGGGACTAAATAAAGTAGACATAGTACTTCCATATGCAGAGGAAATCAAGGCGATACAGGGAAATACAAGTTAGGTTTAAACTTAGAAAAATAGGGGTAAATATCAATGTAACCACAAAGAAGACTAATAATCCTACATTTCCAAATAAAAAACAAGATAAACATAAAGACTCAGCAAAAACAAATTCAACCACAATGAAAAAGGGGAACACACAATTTACAAAGAAAAACTTCTCGGCACAAAAAAGTAAGTAGAAAAATGAAACTGTTAACAACACACACAAAAAAAGTATCAAAATGACGGCACTAAACTCATATCTATCTATAATCACACTAAATGTAAATGGACTAAATGCCCCAATAAAGAGACAGAGTGTTCCAGAATGGATAAAAATGCACGATCTGGCTATATGCTGCCTTCAAGAGACGCACCTTAAACTTAAAGACACAAATTAAAATTCAAAGGATGGAAAAAATATATCAAGCAAACAACAATCAAAAAAGAGGAGTGGCTATACTAATTTCTGACAAAACAGATTTCAAACTTAAATCTACCACAAGAGATAAGGACACTATATAATGATTAAAGGGACAGTATACCAGGAGGATATCACCATATTAGATATTTATGCACCCAACGACAAGGCTTCAAGATACATAAACAAACTCTAACAGCACTGAAGAGCAAGATAGACAGCACCACAATAATAGCAGGAGACTTCAATACACTACTTTCAGTGAAGGACAGAACATCCAGAAAGAAGCTCAAAAAAGACAGGGAAGATCTAAATGCCACAATTAACCAACTTGACCTCACAGACATACACAGGACACTCCACCCAACAGCATCCAAGTATACTTGCTTTTCCAGTGCACATGGAACATTCTCTAGAGTATACCACAGATTACACTATAAAGCAAGCCGTAACAGAATAAAAAACATTGAAATATTACAAAGCAGCTTCTCTAACCATAAGGCCATAGAAGTAGAAGTCAATAACAGAAAAGGCAGGGAAAAGAAATCAAACACCTGGAAACTGAACAATACCCTGCTCAAAAATGACTGGGCTATAGAAGACATTAAGAATGGAATAAAGAAATTCATAGAATCCAATGAGAATGAAAATACTTCCTATCAGAACCTTTGGGACTCAGCAAAAGCAGTGCTCAGAGGTCAATTTATATCAATAAATGCACACATACATAAAGAAGAAAGGGCCAAAATCAAAGAAGTATCCCTTCAACTCGAACATATAGAAAGAGAGCAACAAATGAAAACTTCAGGCACCAAAAGTAATCAAATATTAAAAATTAGAGCAGAATTAAATGAAATAGAAAACAGAAAAACAACTGAAAGAGTTAACAAGACCAAAAGCTGGTTCTTTGAAAAGACTAACAAAATCGATAAACCATTGGCCAGAATGACAAAAGGAAAACAGGAGACAAAGCAAATAACCCAAATAAGAAATGAGATGGGTGATATCACAACAGGCCCAACTGAAAGTAAAAGAATCATATCAGATTTCTATGAAAAGTTGTACTCTAACAAATTTGAAAACCTACAGGAAATGGAAAAATTTCTAGAAACACACTAGCTACCCTAACCAACACAAACAGAGACAGAATAACTAAATAAACCTATAACAAAAGAAGAGACTGAAAAAATAATCAAAGGACTCCCAATGAAGAAAAGCCCTGGCCCTGACGGATTCACTGGAGAATTCTACCAAACTTTCAGAGAAGAGTTAACACCACTACTACTAAAGGAATTTCAGAGCATATAAAAGGATGGAATACTCCCAAACTCACTCTATGAAGCCAGAATAACCCTGATACCAAAACCAGATAAAAACTCCCATAAAAAAAGAAAATTACAGGCCAATATCCCTCATGAACTTAGGTTCAAAAATCCTCAACAAAATTCTAACCAACAGAATTCAATAACATATCAAAAAAATAATTCATCACGACCAAATGGGATTCATACCAGGTATGCAGGGATGGTTCAACATTAGAAAAACAATCAATGTAATCCATCACATAAATAACAAAAAAGACAAGAACCACATGATCTTATCAATTGATGCAGAAAAGGCATTTGACAAAGCCCAACACCCATTCATGATAAAAACTCTCAGCAAAATAGGAATAGAAGGAAGATTCCTAAACATTACAAAGGGCATTTATACAAAGTCAACAGCCAACATCATCCTAAACGGACAGAGATTGAAACCATTCCCAGTGAGAACAGGAACCAGACAAGGATGCCCTTTATCATCACTCTTATTCAACATTGTGCAGAAGGTCCTAGCCAGAGCTATATGGCTAAATAAAGAAATAAAGGCAAATTGGCAAAGAAGAAATACAAGTATCTCTGTTTGCAGATGACATGATCTTATACACAGAAAAACCTAAAGAATCCTTAAGAAAACTACTGAAACTAATAGAAGAGTTCAGCAGAGTTTCAGGATACAAGATAAACATACATAAATTGTTCGGATTCCTCTACATCAACAAAGAGAGCAAAGAAGAGGAAATCACCACATCAATACTATTTACAATAGCCCTAAGAAGATAAAGGAAAAAAAAAAAAAAGATAAAGTACTTAGGAATAAATCAAACCAGAGATGTAAAAGACCTATACAAAGAAAACTACAGGACACGACCGCAAGAAACCAAGAGAGACCTTCCTAAGTGGAAAAACATACCTTGCTTATGGACAGGAAGACTTAACCTTGTAAAAATGTCTATTCTGCCCAAAGCGATCTATAGGTACAAGGCAATCCCGATCCAAACACCAGTGACATTTTTTAATGAGACGGAGAAACAAATCACCAACTTAATATGGAAGGGAAAGAGGCCCCGATAGGTAAAGCATTACTGAAAAAGAACAAAGTGGGAGGCCTCACACTACCTGAATTCAGAACATATTATACTGCCACGGTAGTCAAAACAGCCTGCTACTGGTACAACAACAGATACATAGACCAATGAAACAGAATTGAGAATCCAGACATAAGCCCATGACATATGAGCAGCTGATATTTGACAAAGGCCCGAAGTCAGTTAAATGGGGAAAAGACAGTCTCTTTAACAAATGGTGCTGGTATAATTGGATATCCATCTGCAAAAAAATGAAACAAGACCCATACCTCACATCATGCACAAAAACCAACTCGAAATGGATCGAAGACCTAAATATAAAATCTAAAACAATAATGTTCATGGAAGAAAAAATAGGAACAACACTAGGAACCCTAATACGTGGCATAAACAGTACACGAAACATTACTAGAACCGCAAAAACAGCAATAGAGGAATTAGATAACTGGGAGCTCCTAAAAGTCAAACATCTATGCTCATTCAAAGACTTCACCAGAAGAGTAAAAAGATTACCTACAGACTGGGAAAAAAGTTTTTAGCTGTGACATCTCTGATCAGCGGCTGATCTCTAAAATGTACATGTTGCTGCAAAAACTCAACAACAAAAAGACAAATAACCCAATTAAAAAATGGGAAAAAGATATGAACAGGTACTTCACTAAAGAAGACATTCAGGTAGCTAACAGACACATGAGGAAATCTATCATCAGCCATTAGAGAAATGCAGATCAAAACTACAATGAGATACCATCTCACTCCAACAAGGCTGTCATTAATCCAAAAAACACAAAATAATAAATGTTGGAGAGGTTGTGGAGAGACTGGGACACTTACACTGCTGGTGGGGATGTAAAATGGTACAATCACTTTGGAAATTGATTTGGTGCTTCCTTAAAAAGCTAGAAATAGAACTACCATACGATCCATCAATCCCACTCCTTGGAATATATCCTAGAGAAGTAAGTGCCTTTACACGAACAGATATATGTACACCCATGTTCACCGCAGCACCGTTTACAATAGGAAAAAGATGGAAGTAACCAAGGTGCCCATCAACGGATGAATCGATAAATTATGGTATAGTCATACAATGGAATACTGTGCATCGATAAAGAAGAGTGATGAATCTATGCAACATTTCATAACATGGAGGAACCTGTAAGGCATTATGCTAAGTGAAATTAGTCACCAGCAAAAGGACAAATATTGTGAGACCACTATTCTAAGAACTCAGGAAATAGTTTAAACAGAGAAGAAAATATTCTTTGATGGTTATGAGGGAGGGAGGGAGAAAGGGAGGGACAGGGAGATTCACTAATTAGGTAGTAGACAAGATCTAATTTAGGTGAACGGATGGAAAACACACAATACAGGAGAGGTCAGCACAACTAGACTATACCAAAAGCAAAGAAGTTTCCTGAATAAACGGAATGTTTCGAAGGCCAGAGTAGCAGGGGCTTGGGGACCATGGTTTCAGGGGTCATCCAGGCCAACTGGCATAATAAAACTATTAAGAAAACATTCTGCATTCCATTTTGGAGAATGGTGTCTGGGGTCTTAAATGCTAGCAAGCAGCCATTTAAGATGCAACAATTGGTCTCAACCCACCTGCAGCAAAGGAGAATGAAGAATACCAAAGACACAAGGTATGAGCCCAAGAGTCAGAATGGGCCACATAAATCAAAGACTACATCAGCCTGAGACCAGAAGAACTGGACAGTGCCCAGCTACAACTGATGACTGCTATGACATGGAGCACAGCAGAGAATCCCTGAAGGAGCAGGAGAGCAGTGGGATGCAGACCCCAAATTCTAGTAAAAAGACCAGACTTAATGGTCTGTCTGAGACCAGAGGGATCCCAGAGGCCATGGTCCCCAGATCTTCTGTTAGACCAAGACAGGAACCATTCTCGAAGCCAGCTTTTCAGACAGGGATTGGACTGGACTACAAGATAGAAAATGATACTGGTGAGGAGTGGGCTTCTTGGATCAAGTAGACACATGAGACTATCTGGGCAGCTCCTGTCTGGAGGGGAGATGTGAAGGCCCTGGGGTGGGGTGGGGGGGACAGAAGCTGGCTGAATAGACACAGAAGCACAGGGTGGAGAGAAGGAATATGCTGTCTCATCAGGGGGAGAGCAACTAGGAATGTATAGCAAGGTGTATATAAGGTTTTGTATGACAGACTGACTTGATTCGTAAACTTTCACTTAAAGCACAATAAAAAATTTTTTTTTAATTACAAAAAAAAAAAATACCACATGCAAGCAAAATGTTGCTGAAGATCATTCAAAAGTGGCTGCAGCAGTGTATCAACTGGGAACTGCCAGACATTCAGGTCGGATTCAGAAACGGACATGGAACCAGGGATATCATTGCTAATGTTAGATAGATCCTGGCTGAGAGCAGAGAATACCAGAAGGATGTTTATCTGTGTTTTATCGACTAGGAAAAGGCATTTGACTGTGTGGATCATAACAAATTACGGATAACATTGTGTAGAAAGGGAATTCCAGAACACTCAATTGCGCTCATGAGGAAACTGTACATAGATCAAGAGGCAGCTGTTCGGACAGAAAAAGGGGATACTGTACGGTTTGAAGTCAGGGAAGGTGTGTGTCTGGGTTGTATCCTTTCATCACACCTATTCAATCTGTATGCTGAGCAAATAATAGGAGAAGCTGGACTATAGGAAGAAGAATGGGGCACTGGAGGAAGACTCATTAACAACCTGCATTATGTAGATGACACAACCTTGTGTGCTGAAAGTGAAGAGGACTTGAAGCACTTATGGTGAAGATGAAAGACCACAGCCTTCAGTATGGATTACACCTCAACATAAAGAAAACAAAAATCCTCACAACTGGACCAATAAGCAACATCATAAATGGAGAAAAGATTGAAGTTGTCAAGGATTTCATTATACTTGGATCTACAATCAGCACCCATGGAAGCAGCAGTCAAGAAATCCAAGGCGGCATTGCATTGGGCAAATCTGCTGCAAAGGACCTCTTTAAAGTGTTGAAAAGCAAAGGTGTCACCCTGAAGACTAAGGTGCACCTGACCCAAGCCATGGTATTTTCAGTCACCTTACATATGCATGTGAAAGCTGGACCATGAATAATGAAGACTGAAGAACTGACCCCTTTGAATTCTGGTGCTGGTGAAGAATACTGAATATATCATGGACTGCCAAAAGAACGAACAAATCTGTCTTTGAAGAAATACAACCAGAACGCTCCTTAGAAGCAAGGATGGCAAAGACTACGTCTTACATACTTTGGACATATTGTCAGGAGGGATCAGTCCCTGCAGAAGGACATCATATTTGGTAGAGTACCAGGTCAGCAGAAAAGAGGAAGACCCTCAACAAGATGGATTGACACAGTGGCTCCAACAATGGGCTTAAGCATAACGATTGTGAGCATGGCACAGGACCAGGCAGTGCTTCATTCTCTGGTACACAGGGTTGCTATGAGTTGGAACCAACCCGACAGCACCTGACAACACCACCACCACCACCACCATATATTTACACACACACACATATACACACACACAAATATAAACCCCTGACCAATACAAACTACCAAGAGCTCCCCATGGCTTTTAAGGGTGAATCCCAGCGGCCTTCCTCCGGATTGAACCCCTTCCAGCCTTGTTTCCATCACTCCTCCCCAAATGGCCGACCTTTCAGCTGTCCCATGGTGAGCACGCCAGGCTTGGGGTCTTTGCACAAGTCGGCCCCTCTCCCTACAAGGATTCCCACTGTTCCTTTCTCTGTGTTTCTCTCCCTGGCAGAGAAACATGCACACACACACTTACCACCTCTTCCCGGGAGTCTCCCCAGCTCCCAGGTGCGTGGGCAGGGTCAGCCTCCTCAGCGCACTTTACCTAGAGCTCTCCCTCTAGTGGGATGATTTGGTTAGGCTGACTCTTTGAGGGCAGCAACCCAGCCCAGGCCAGGGCAAGTAACTCTTTCCAAACTTCAAGTGAGACCTTTAAAGCACATGCAGAGGAAAAATGCCACCCTTACAAAATATACTGACATCACTTGAGGTAACAATCTTCATAATGAACGGTGAGAGTACAGAGACAAAGCTTAAATCATGTTCTAATGAAAAGACTTGTAAAAAACACACGTGTCAGTTATTTTCACTAGAACACTTGACTGGGGTAATAAAAGTTGGGGGAAAAACCACCTGTGACCTCATTAAGCTGAAGCATTCCTGTTGCTCCCCTGGGCTGGGAGTCACCTCTGCCCTTGGTAGGGCTGTTAAGGGCATCTATCAGACCGCTCCCCACACTAACCTCCCCTCCCCTGCCACACGCACAAGTTGTATAATCTGAGTCATAGTTTTTTTAATTCATAACATAAAAAACCCAAAAACCTCCCTCCCAGAGGTTGTTGTAAAGACCAAATGAAAAATTACACGTATGAAAGTACTTAGGAAACTGTTAATGCCCATAAAATTTTCTGAGCTCCAAACAGGTCCCTTTATTGCTAAGTTCTATTAATAAATAATAAAATCTGCCCTTTTGGGTGTAACTCAGGTTTTATTAAATACATAGAGTCTCTTGCCAGATCTTGCCCCATCAACCTCACTGCTCTTCTGCCTCACCTGGCTCCTAGGATCTGGCTCAACGAGTGTCTTGGTAAGAACAAAGATTCTGCCTCTGTCATGCATAGCTGCATGACCTAGATCAAAGTTCTTACCCTCCCTGAGCCTCAGTTCACCAGAGATGATCGAGAGTTGTGGATTACACAGCTGGTGAATAACCTGTAATCAGCCCAGGCACCAGCACAGGCTGTAAGCTCCGTGGCTATAGCTGCTCCGTGTGGGGCCAAAGTGGGGACAAGGTGTCACCTGGCACCATTCCTAGCTGCAGCTGGTGTGTGAAGAGGACCAGGTGACCGTCTTCCGCCCCTGGGCCCCAGCAGGACGAGGCCTGAAGGCTGCAGCCCTGTCATCTGCAGGGGTGGCAGTGCGAGTAATATCTGAAATCTTCTGTCTCTCTTCTCCTTACATAGAAATCCAAAAAAAGCTTTCCTCAAGGATTTTAAACTGCTTGACCTGCAAAGAACCTGGCCTATTCTTTGTTCATTTTAAAATCTTTTTTTCCTTAAAGCTGGGGATGCCTGCTTACGATGCAAGCTCTCCACCAGCATATCTTGCTGGGTTTAAAAAAGTCATGATGACAGCATAGTCTAGAGTTAGTGCCAAAAGAGTGGGATGGGAGTTAGGACTCTTGGGGCTTGTTCTTGGACCACTGAGTGGTCGGCGAGCGCAGGGCCTCTGCCCTGTTTACGGCTGAACCGCTAGCCTCTGGCACAGTGCAGGACACAAAGCAGGCACTCAAGTAATGCTGGTTGCATGGATGAAAGAGTGCACGCAAGAAGTCATCGACAGATGTGCCAGGCCCATCCCGGGCACTGCGGCTCCCCGGGACCCTGCAACCCCTAACACTGGCAGGGTGCTGTTCTCGGCTTCAGCAAAGGGCCTTCATGCCTAGGCCACGTGTGGCCCTCCCAGCGCCCTGTGAAGCAGGACTGCACTATGACTTTACAGATGAGCGAAATGAGACACAGAAGCTAAGGGCTCGTCTAAGAAACAAAACTCTTATCTCTTGTCTGTTCTTTCAACAAATGCTATGGCTGTAGGCTCTTTCCATAGCCCCACATTGCTTCTTGGTGTCCTGTTATGCATTAGGAAAATACCAGTCTTCCGGGGGCCTGGAGTTCAACCATCTACCCACCCACCCAACCAGGCTAACCAGTAGTTGGTACCACCAGGAGCCAGGTTCTGTGCTCGGCTCCAGGGGTGGGGGCTGGAGTCAGGTGAGATGGGGCAGGGGGGAATGGATGCAAAGCTGGAGTACACTGCTCTTTGAACTAAAAATGAAGGAGATAAAACATTCTCTGCACCCTGGGTCACTCCAAATGGATTTATTAGCTGGCTTGCCAGCCTCTTCCTCATTTCAAAAGGATTTTCGTGGGTGAAGAACAAATCTGCCCAGCTCCAGGACTAGTTGGTGTGATGCCATTTGAAGAGATGCCAGAATTGAGATATGGGCTTGGAGTGTCTTACTCAGTAGCTAAACTTTGAGGGAGGGAAAGTAAAGAAGGGGGCAGCTGAGTTTGGGGCATCATGTGTGTGCATATAGAGAGGGTGAAGGGAGGGAAGAAGACAAAAAAAAAAAAAAGTAAGACCAGCAGGAAAGCAATCTAAAGAAAGACTGTGAAAGTCAAAAAGGCCATACCAAGTGCAGTCAGTCCAGTTCCAACAACTGGCCATTTATGGGATGGAGACACATCAAGCTGTATCAGTATGTTCTCAGATGCTGGGTCATTCTGCCTCCTTCCACTTCCAGCCAGCCCCAGGTTGAAAGTGTAGATTGCTCAGGGAGGATCTTACGTTATGGAAAATTAGGGCAGCCTCGCAAATGATTTTCCCCCAGATCCCAAAGCATGCAAAAATTCTGGTCTTTGGTCTCACTGTGTAGCTTAGTGTCCCCCAGGCTGTTTCCCACCACACTCCACTCCTTTCTGCTCCTTCCCATCTCATCAAGGGGACTGGCATCTCCTGAGCATCCATTGTCTCATTTAATCCTCCCAATAGTTTGTGGCAATTATTGTAATATGAAAGTTAATTACTGTGTTCAAGGTCACACAACCAGTAGGAATTAAGGCCAGGATCAGGACTGAACAGGGGTCTGTTTACACCTAAAACTCATGTCCTTCCCATTAGTTAATGCTGCTGAGGAAGCATTTATTTAATATCCACTATACAAAAAAATGCAAGGAGGAGCGGTGGTAGTGCAGTGGTTAAGAGCTCAGCTGCTAACCAAAAGGTCAGCAGTTCGAATATCCCAGTCGCTCCTTGGAAACCCTATGGGGCAGCTCTATGCTGTCCTACAGGGTCGCTATGAGTCAGAATCGATGACGACGGGTTTATATGCAAGGATCTTTGCTGTGTGCTCCAGGGGATTCACTTATAAGTCAAGTCCTGAACTCAAAACAGCCTAAGTCTAGTAGTGAAGTATTTAAGATATAATATGCAGTAAAATGACCAACATGTAATATTTGATTAAAGCATTGCCAGGAAGCTATGGAAGTTAAGAGTGGGGAGAGAATACATCTAGTAGAGATGATAAGCAAAGGACCATGAGGACAAGAAATGTTTGGGGCATGTCAGAAAAGAGTAACGGCATATGGTTTGTTTGTGTTCTTCCAATCCCCTCCTTTGTGCCCTAAGGAATTCCTCATGCCATTACAAAACACAAACAAAAACCAACAACAGCAACAATGAAAAACCAACGACAATGCCAAACCAACACGAAGAACTTCCTTCAACCTCAAAGTCTTCTCAGCACCCTCTACCAATCTCTTTGTTTATTATTACAGGCAATGGGGAAAGTGTGAAGAAGGAAAAAAGATCAAGGATGGAGCATTGGAGACAGCCTACATCTAAGATGGTAAGAGCATCTACTGCAGGCACCCAAGCGAGAGCAAGAAGACAGCAAGGGAGGTAGGGAGAACTGCCCTGGACCCCAAGGGAGGAGAATGTTCGAAGAAGGAGGCCAGATTCTACATAGAGATCCTGAGGATAAGAACTGAAGGGAGTGAGAGAAAGAAGCATTAAATGCATCAGTTAGGTATCTGATGCCATTTGGGAGAGCGGTTGCAATATGGGCCTATGTTAGACTCTATGACACTGAGCAATTGGTAAGAAATGGGGAGATGGAAAAGGCTGTGGTGAAGGGCAAGGAATCATAGGAAGTTCCTGAGGGGACAGAAAAATGCAGAGAAGGCAGTAGCAGTTTTAAAGATTTGCACATGCTAGGAGGAAGAAGGAATGGAATGGGTAGGAACTACAACAGAAGAGAGACAGACGATTGAACAAGGTCTCTGATGAGTGGATGGGATCAAGGCAATAAGCAGTTGGAGGGAAGAGGGAGGAAGGAGAAGAGGTGATGTGTTCAAAGGCATCATAGTGGGTGAAATCAAGTGGAGAGGAGGCTCACATTGAAGGGTCTTCATCTTTTCAACAAGGCTAAGTTGTCTGCTGAGTAGAATGAGTGGAAGGAAGGAGAAGGGAGAAAGAAAGAAGAGAAAGTTGTGTCCTAGCAACAACAGGTCCATAAAACAAAATGGGACTAAATGGGCACACTAGCCCTGGGACAAGGATGAGAAGGCAGGAGGGGAGAGGCAAGCTGGTAACGGGGAACCCAAGGTCAAGAGAGGGAGAATGTTGACATGTCATGAGATTGGCAAACAATTTCACAAAACAATGTGTGTATTAATTGTTTAATGAGAAACTAATTTGCTTTGTAAACCTTCATCTAAAGTACAATAAAAAATTCATGAACACCATAAAAAAAAAAAAAAGAAGAAGAAGAGTCAATACCGCCTCCATCTGATCACCATCCACTCTTTACTAATCCAAAAATCCTTTTTCCAGCTTCTAATCTTTGGCTGAAGGGTGAACCTCAGGAGTGACTTCAGTACTGAGCGAAAAAGTGGTCCAGGGGCCATATTCTCAGCGTTTCTCCAGTCTCTGTCAGACCAGTAGGTCTGGTCTTTTTTTGTGAGTTTGAATTTTGTTCTACACTTTTCTCCAGCTCTGTCCAGAGCCCTTTGTTGTGACCCTGTCAGAGCAGTCAGTGGGGGTAGCCAGGCATCATCCAGTTGTGCTGAATGCAGTCTGGTGGAAGCTGTGGTAGTTGTAGTCCCTTAGTCCTTTGGATTAATCTTTCCATTATGTCTTTGGTTTTCTTCATTTTCCCTTGCTTCAGACGGGGTGGGACCAGTGGAGTATCTTAGATGGCTGCTCACAAACTTTTGAGTCCCTATATGCTAGTCACCAAAGTAGGATACAAAACATTTTCTTTATAAACTTTGTTATTTCAATTGAGCTAGATGTCCCCCGAGGCCATAGTCCCCAGCCCTCAGCCCAGTAATTTGGTCCCTCAGGGAGTTTGGATGTGTCCGTGGAGCTTCCATGATCTTGCCTTGTCAAGCCATGCTGACTTCTCCACTATTGTGTACTGTCTTACCCTTTCGACACTTCTTTCAAGAATGTGAAAGGATAGGATAGAGGGAGGTCCCTTGAGGAAGAAGCAGGGTAGGAAAAAGGTTTTTAAAGGTTAAGGGAAACATGGGCAGGTTTATAGGCTAGTAGGCTGGGTGGGAAAGGGAAAATTACTGAAGACACAAGAGAAGAGGGACATTGACAGAGCAGGTCTCAGGACACCACTGCAGCAGGCTAAACCCCCAGCAGTGTCCTGCAGCCTCCCACTCTAGTGACCCACGTTGAGCCTTCCTCAATGAAAATCCCCAGCTCTTTTCACATACATGGCTATTGTCCACCCAATATCTGCCTGGCTGTTATTTTTGGGTATAACTATAGGACTTTACACTCATCCTAATTACATTTCATTAACTGTCTTTATGATAACCTGTTCCAGGACAATGACCAAGAAAACATTAAACTAGTCTGTGGCATGCCAAGTTTCTTTTTGGTTCACCTGTGTACCAGGTATGTACCAGGCCCTGGGAAGGAAGGTTCTGCAGGTACAAAGATGAACAAGACGTAGTCCTTGTTCTTAAGATATTTACAGTGTACTAGGGAGGCAAACACCAAAGCAGATCATTTAAATTTAGTTTTAATATCACAGCAAGTGCTAGGAAGGAGGTAAGTGGGACCTTCCTAATTCCCCCAGAATTGGGGCTGGGACCCAGTGCTGGTGAACAGGGGTGAGATGTGGTCCATATTCTAAAGAGAGTCCAAGCCAGCCAGCTTGGATAGTGCCCAACTAGCTTCTTAGGAGGCACCAGACAGTTCGACAAACCACTCAGGCACATGCAGGATGCAAGGAGAGCCCAGAGGAGGGAGTATAACTTACCCAGCCTAGGGCTGAGATTTGGGAGATGCGCAATAGCACCCTGGTGAAATGGGGCAGTGCCAGTAGGCATGTTCCTGGAAGAAGTGGGGTAGGTACGTGGCAGGTTGGCATCACAGAACAAGGCAAGAGGTGCTGGCAAGTGATTCTGGAAAGTCAGACAATTGAGGGTCACGGAAGAGAGAGCCTAAACTAACAAGACTTTATCCTGAAGGGCTGTGGCTCAAATGGGGTACGAGAAGCTTTTCCAAATTACAGGTAGTCACTCACCAACCAGGAGGTTCATTACACATTGCTTCTACTCCACTACAAGCAGATAAGAGGAACTGATGTAGGAGGCAGATGGTCAGTTAAGGGTGTTTGGCAGGGGACATGAGCAGATCCGAGTTTTAGATAACATCACTGGCAGCTGCTGGGATGGCAAGGTGTAAAGCAGAGGCCAGGGAGGAGGCTTCTGCAATGGTCCAGGCATGAAATGATGAGGCCAGAGCCTGACCAGTGAAAGCAGGAAAGAGAGGAGAGAACAGAGTCAGGAAATATCAGGAGGACACAGTAACGGAGGGGATGGCACGGAACAGTTGGTGGGGCAAGATGACTTCTAGCTTTTTGACTCCAATAAAGCAATAGAGCAACGGTTCTACTAAGGAAAGATGGGACAGGATCAGAGCACAAAGTTAGTGTTAGCTTTAGACAGAGGGAGAGAGAACTTCCATTTTAACAGGAGGGAGGTGGAATAGATGGTACAGGCTCAAATATATTTAAAGGTCTGGTGGTGGGAAGCTGAGAGCATTTCCAGCTGATGACTAGTTTTCTGTGTGAAGAAGACAAGCAAGCAAGCAGGGATGAAGGTGGAGCTCTGAGCAACAGAAGGTTTGAAATAGTCACTGTTAAGAAAGGGGAGGGGGAAAGGATCCCGAAACAGTGCTGAAGGCCCACTTGAACGTGGAGGCCATTTGTCTTTTGCTTTGTGTATGTTATCTTTTGTTGTACATACTAAAGCTCTTAATTTTTCTATAGCTAAACGTTTCTTTTATGACTTCTAGGTTTCATTGCATGCTTTAAACTTCGTTAGTTACAAACAAACATAAACGAGGGAGAATCATATGTACTGATACAAATAACATTCAAGATCAATATTGCTAAGGTGAAATGGCACTACAAGTCCACACAGATGGCATGGTACATATAATGTGTAGTTTTTGTGTCTGGCTTCCTTCATTAGCATGAACACAGAGAGACAGTAAAAGGGGCTGTCTCTTGGGAGGGTGACTGGGGGTAGGGGACGTGGGCTGGAGGAAGATTTACTCTTCTCTAGTTACCTCCTTGTTCTAAAGGAAAAAAATTAAGGCATTTTCATACATTACTATTTAAAAAATAAGTAAAATCCAACAAGGAAAAAATTACAAAGAAAGAAAAAAGGACAAAGATTGACAGGCTCAACAGAGGCACTAATATTCTCTGAGGTGTGATCCCCAGTGGTGCTCAGGAACTCGGGCATGTGTGGGTGTTATGGAAGTCACAGGGCAAGGGATCCGAGGAGAGGGTCAAGAAGGTTGAAGGGGAAAGCCTGCTGGCCAACGGAAGAAAGAATGGGTATACTGCTGTCAGGGAAAAGATCCTGATCCCAGAGAACAGACAGCACCTGAGATCAGAGGAAGGAAACTAAGGTATAAAAAGGTTAGGCAGCATTCACAAGGGCACACGGCTACTAGTATGAGCACAACTTCATAAGAAAAATTGTAAAAATATATATGTGTATTTATAGGCAGACACTGGAAAGAAATACACTATAATGTTAACAGTAGTTATCTGAGTGCTGATTTAAAAAAACTTGTCCTAGATTTTCTATAATTACCATTCTTAACAGAAAAAAGTATTATTTAAAATAATCATTGTAATGGGCAAGTATCAAAGACAATCTATAAAAATACACTTTCTACCTTGACAACATACTCTGAAGATTTGAATATGCAAAAAAAAAAATTCTGCTTGATTCACGGAGTAATAGTGGAAAGAACATAAGATTTAGAAGACTTGGATTCAGGCCACTTAGAAAAGTGTTAAATCCCTGAAGCATTTTCTTAAAAAAAAAAAAAAAATCGGTGTAAAAATAATAAAGCTTGCTTCACATGGTTCTCATACAGGACAAGTAAGACATTGCAGATTTACAAATTCTGTAAATCAATTAAACTGTGTTAGTTATTGCCAGTTCCACCTTTTATTCCTTCATTAATGAATTGGCATATACCCAATTCAAAATTAAACTGACTGACTGTTAGATACAATGTCAGTTCTTGACTAATCGGTCACTATGATTTCACGAAACAGGCATTCTATTAAAGTCAGGCTACCAATTGTGTTACTGAACCATGATATTTAGGATGAAGTTGAGACCTCAAATCTCCCGCATCGTCGAACTAAAAAAAATCAATTCAAGAGGACGATTGCCCCGGCAAGCAACCCTGCACACCTAGTGCCAGGGCCCCAAGATCTTGGTGGAAACCAGCCAGGTTCTGGCTTGCCTGCGGCTTTTGATACTTCCAGGAATCCTCTGCCTAAGTTGGAACTCTGTCAGTACCAACCCAAATGACACAGCCACGTTTTAAAACGCCCACATCTGCACTCACTTTCCCTCCTCCCTTGCCTCGATTTTGGAGGTACCCCTCTTCCTGTTAAGGCCAGCCTTTCCTCAGGACTCCAGATCCTGGCCTTCTAATGTTTTTTCTTTTTCTTCTAAATTTTATTCATTTATTTTGTTGTTGCTGATAATATACATAGCAAAACATACACCAATTCAACAGTTTGTACATGTACAGTTTAGTAACACTGACTAGACTCTTTGAGTTGTACAACCACTCTCATTCTCCTTTTCTAAGTTGTTCCTCCCTCATTTACGTAAACTCACTGCCCCTTAATTTTTCTAACTAATCTTTTGAGTTGCTGTTGTCAGTTTGATCCCATATAGACAGTTTTTAAAAGAGCATAACACTCAAGGCAGACCTTTTTTACTACTTCAACTATCCTGTCTTTCAGTTTTAAGATGATTTCAGGGGATATTTTTGGTTTAAGGTTTAAAGTTTATCTCATAGCAATAGTTTCAAGGGTTCGTCCACCCTCCATAGCTACAGAAAGTCTAGAGTCCATGAAAATCTTAAATTCTGTTGTATATTTTCCCCCTTTTGATCAGGATTCTTCTATAGAATCTTTGGTAAAAATGCTCACTAATGCTAGTCGGGCACGATCCAGCTCTTCTCGTCTCATGGCAAAGGAAGGCAGTTATTAATGGAGGTAATTAGCCAAACATTCCATATTCTCCTCCTATTCCTGCCTCTCCTTTCTCTGTTGCTCTGGAATACAGACAAATACAAACCAATTGTTGTGCCTTGGATTGTTGTACCACGTGCAAGCATTAAACACCCCAGACACTACGCAACAAACTAGAAGGTAGAACAGAAACACTAAACATGTTATTAGGCCAATTAACTGGGATGTCCCATGAAACCACGACCCTAAACCTCCAGATCAAGGAACCAAAACTGATGAAGTATTTGGTTGTACATAATCAGCCTCAGGAGCTACTTTTCTTTTTTTTTGGTGTTGCAAATATATCTATCACACAACTTTCACCTGTGTATCTTCTTACCTTTTTAAACCATTATCCCTGTGGATCAGTCTCCAACACAGTTAGAGCACCAAACACACTACTTTGGCTGTACGTAGGAAAAGATCACAGAAGGCCAAGTGTGGAAACTGGACAAACTGTAAAAAATCACCTGTCTCGCCTGCCAGTTTCCACTCTTGGCTTCTGATGGTCTATCCTTACATGCAGCCAAAATAAGCTTTTTTTTTTTTTTTTAATTGAGATATAACTCTCACATAACATGATAGTTTCCATTCTGGTTTTCAGTTTACAACAAGGTTGTAAACCATCACCAGTATCTAATTCCAGAACATTTTGTCAATCCAAAAAGAAACTCCACACCCATTAGTAGTCAGTTCCTATTCCCCCCTGTCACGAACCCACATCAACCACTAATCTCCTTTCTGTCTCTATGGATTTGACTACTCTGAGCACTCCATATAAACTGAATCATATAGTATGTGGGTTTACTGTCTGGCTTCTTTCATTAGGATATTTTCAAGGTTCACCCATGTTGTAGCATGTATTGGACCTTCATTCCTTTTTATTGCCCAATAATATTCCACTGTATAGATAAATTACATTTTGTTTAACCATTTATCAGTTCACACACATTTGGGTTGTTTTCACTTTTTGGTTATTATGACTAATCCTATTAAATGTTCATGTATATTCTTTTATATGAATTTTTGTTTTCAATTCTCTTCGGTATTGTATTTTTTATGCAAATAACCCATGTCTTCTACGTTTGTTTGCCAACCTCTCCCTCTCCCCAAAGAGGTATTTTCATAAGTGCACTACGCTAATTTTTGTATAGCAACAGGTAAAATAAATTAGCATAGCAGCACTTACAAAAATACCTTCTGGGGGAAGAGAGTGGTTGGCAAACAAACTTGGAAGACGCATGCTATTTGCATAAATATACAGTATATACCTAGAAGTGGAATTGTTGTGTCATATTTTTTATGGTAACTATCCCAACAGCTTGCATGTTGCTGTAATACTGGAAACTATGCCACTGGTATTCAGATATCAACAGGGTCACCCGTGGTGGACAGGTTTCAGCTGAGATTCCAGACTAAGACAGACTAGGAAAAGGGACCCCACAGTCTCCTTCTGAAAAGAATTAGCCAGTGAAAACCTTATGTGAAGCATTGTCTGATACAGTGTTGGAAGATGAGCCCCCCCAGGTTGGAAGGCACTCAAAAGATGACCGGAGAAGAGTTGCTTCCTCAAAGTAGAGTCAACCTTAATGATGTGCATGGAGTCAAGCTTTCGGGACTTTCATTTGCTGATGTCACACGACTGAAAATGAGAAGAAACAGCTGAAAACATCCATTAATAATTGGAACACGGAATGTATGAAGTATGAATCTAGGAAAATTAGAAATCGTCAAAAATGAAGTGGAACGCATAAACATCGATATCCTACGCATTAGTGAGTGAAATGGACTGGTATTGACCGTTCTGAATTGGACAATCATATGGTCTACTATTCCGGGAATGACAACCTAAGGAGAAATGGCGTTGCATTCGTTGTCAAAAGGAACATTTCAAGATCTATCCTAAGGTACAACACTGTCAGTGATAGGATGATATCCATATGCCTACAAGGAAGACCAGGTAATTTGACTATTATTCAAATTTACACACCAACCACTAAGGCTAAAGATGAAGAAACTGAAGATTTTTACCAACTTCTGCAGTATGAAATTGATCAAACATGCAATCAGGGTGTATTGATAATTACTGGCGATTGGAATGTGAAAGTTGGAAACAAAGAAGAAGGCTCACTGGAAAATATAGCTGTAGTGATAGAAACGATGCTGGAGATTGCATGATAGAATTTTGCAAGACCAATGACTTCTTCATTACAAATGCCTTTTTTCACCAACTTAAACGGCAACTATACACATGGACTTCACCAGGTGGAATACACAGGAATCAAATCGGCTACATTTGTGGAAAGAGATGATGGAAAAGCTCAATTATCATCAGTCCGAGCAAGGCCAGGGGCTGACTGCGGAACAGACCATCAACTGCTCATATGCAAGTTCGAGTTGAAACTGAAGAAAATTAGAACAAGTTCAAGAGAGCCAAAGTATGACCTTAAGTGTATACCAGCTGAATCTAGAGACCATCTCAAGAACAGATTTGATGCGTTGAACACTAACAACCAAAGGCCAGAGGAGTTGTGGAATGACGTCAAGGACATCATCCATGAAGAAAGCAAACCCCATTGTCGTCGAGTTGATTCCAACTCATAGCGACCCTAAAGGATAGAGGAGAACTGCCCCATAGGGTTTCCAAGGAGCACCTGGTGGATTTGAACTGATGACCTTTTGGTTAGCAGCCATAGCTCTTAACCACTACATCAACAGCATTTCCTGAAGAAAGCAAGAGGTCATTAAAAAGACAGGAAAGAAAGAAAAGACCCAAATGGATATCAGAAGAGACTCTGAAACTTGCTCTTGAATACTGAGTAGTAGCTAAAGCAAAAGGAAGAAATGACGAAGTAAAAGAGCTAAACAGAAGATTTCAAAGGGCAGCTCGACAAGACAAAGTATTACAGTGAAATGTGAAAAGAGCTGGAGATAGAAAACCAAAAGGGAAGAACACATTCGGCATTTCTCAAATGGAAAGGACTCAAGAAAAAATTCAAACCTCAAGTTGCAAAAGTGAAGGATTCTACTGGGAAAATATTAAACGATGCAGAAAGCATCAAAAGAAGATGGAAGGAATACACACAGTCACTATACCAAAAAGAACTGGTCAACATTCAACTATTTCAGGAGGTAACATATGCTCAGGAACCGATGGTAATGAAGGAAGAAGTTCAAGCTACACTGAAGGCACTGGCGAAAAACAAGGCTCCAGGAATTGACAGAGTATCAGTTGAGATGTTTCAACAAATGAATGCAGTGCTGGAAGTGCTCACTAATTTATGCCAAGAAATTTGGAAGGAACCTGGTCAACTGGCTGAAAGAGATCCATACTTATGGCTATTCCCAAGAAAGGTGATCCAACTGAATGTGGATATTATTAAACAATATCATTAATATTACATGCAAGTAAAATTTCGCTGAAGAATCATTCAAAATTGGCCATAGCAGTATATCAACAGGGAACTGCCAGAAATTCAAGCCAGGTTCAGAAGAGGGCATGGAACCAGGGATATCACTGGTCATGTCAGATGGACGTGGTTGAAAGTCAAAAACACCGGAGAGATGTTTACCTGTGTTTTATTGACTATGCAAAGGCATTCAACTCTGTGGATCATAACAAATTATGGATAACGTTATGAAGAAGGGGAATTCCAGAATACTTAATTATGTTCATGAGGAACCTGTACATATATCAAGAGGCAGTCTATTCAAGGAACAAGGGGATACTGCATGGTTTAAAGTCAGAAAAGGCGTGCATCAGGGTAGTGTCCTTTCACCATACCTATTCAATCTGTATACTGAGCAAATAATCCAAGAAGCTGGGCTCTCTGAAGAACTGGGCATCCAGATTGGAGGAAGCTGCATTAACAACCGGTGTTATGCAGATGACACAACTTTGCTTGTTTAAAGTGAAGAGAACTTAAAGCACTTACTGATGAAGATCAAAGACTACAGCCTTCAGTAGGGGTTACACCTCAGCATTAACAAAAATCCTCACAAATGATGCAATAAGCAAAAAAAAAAAAAAAAAAATTTTTTTTTTTTTAAGCAACATCATGATGAACGGAGAAAAGACTGAATTTGTCAAGGATTTCAGTTCACTTGGATCCACAATCAACACCCACGGAAGCAGCAGTCAAGAAATTCAAAGATGCATTGCATTGAGCAAATCTGCTGCAGAAGACCTCTTTAGAGTGTTAAAAAGCAAAGATGTCACCTTGAAGACTAAGGTGCATGTGACCCAAGCCACGGTGTTTTCAGTCACCTCACATGCATGCGAAAGCTGGATAATGAATAACAAAGACTGAAGAAGAACTGACGCTTTTGAATTGTGGTGTTGTTGAAAATAGCGAATATACCATGGACTGCCAAAAGAATGAAGAAATCTGTCTTAGAAGAAATACAATGAGAATGTTCCTTAGAAGCAAGGATAGTGAGACTAAGTCTCACGTACTTTGGACATATTATCAGGAGGGATCACTCTCTGGAGAAGGACATCATCCTCGGTAAAGTAGAGGATCAGCAACAAGAGGAAGACCCTCAAGGAGATCGATTGACAGAATGGCTGCAACAATGGGGTCAGCCATTACAGCCATTGTGAGGATGGCACAGGACCTGGCAGTGTTTTGTTCTGTTGTACATAGGGTCGATATGAGTCGGAACTGGCTCGATGGCACCTAATAGCAACAATGATGTTGAACATCTTTTCATGCGCTAACTGGCAATTTGAATATCTTCTTTGGAGAAATGTTTGTTCAAATCCTTTACCCATATCTAATTGGGTTATCTTACTATTTTTGAGTTTAAGAGTTCTTTATAAATTCTGGATACTAGACCCTTTATCACTAATTTCACATGCAAGTAAAATTTTGCTGAAGACCATTCAAAAATGGTTGTAGCATTATGATAGAAAACTACTAGAAATTCAAGCCAGATTCAGAAAAGGACATGGAACGAGGAATATCACTGCTGATGCCAGATGGATCCTGCCTGGAAGTAGACAATAACAGAAAGAAGTTTATCTGTGTTTTACAGACTATGAAAAGGCATTCGGCTGTGTGGATCATAAATTATGGATAACATTTTGAAGCATGGGAATTTCTGAACACTTAATCGTGCTCATGTGCAACCTGTATATAGACCAAGAGGCAGTGGTTCGAACAGAACATGGGGATACTAAGTGGTTTAAAATCAGAAAACGTGTGTGTCAGGGTTGTATCATTTCACCATACTTATTCAATCTGTGTGCTGAGCAAATAATCCAAGAAGCTGAACTATCAGAAAAAGAATGTGGCATCAGGACTGGAGGAAGACCATTAAAAATCTGCATTATGGAGATGACACAACCTTGCTTGCTGAAAATGAAGAGGACTTGAAATACTTACTGATGAAGCTCAAAGACCACAGCCTTCAGTATGGACTATACCTCAAGAAAACAAAAATCCTCACAACTGGACCAATAAGAAACAGCATGATAAATGGAGAAAAGATTGACATTGTCAAGGATTTCCTTTTACTTTGATCTAAAATTAACACCCATGGAAGCAGCAATCAAGAAATCAAATGCATTGAGAAAATCTGCTGCAAAAGACCTCTTTAAAGTGTTAAAAAGAAAAGACGTCCCTTTGAGGACTCAGGTGTGCCTGACCCAAACCACGGTATTTTCAATCAACTCAAATGTATGTGAAAGCTGGACAACGAATAAGGAAGACCAAGAAGAACTAATGCATTTGAATTATGGTTTTGGCAAAGAACACTGAATATAACATGAACTGCCAGAAGAACGAACAAATCTGTCTCGGAAGAAACACAGTGAGAATGCTCCTTAGAACCAATAATGGCCAAGACTTCATGTCACTTCCCTTGGCCATGTTATCAGGTAGAACAAATCCCTGGCCAAGGACATCATGCTTGGTAAAGTAGAGGATCAGCAAAAAAGAGGAAGACCCTCAACAAGATGGATTGACACAGTGGCCTCAAGAATGGGCTCAAACATAGCAATGACTGGGAGGATGGCGCAGGACCAGATAGTTTTTGCTCTGTTGTACACAGGATCACTATGAATGGAAACTGACATGATGGTACCCGCAGACCCTTATCGGACATACGATGTGCAAATATTTTCTGCAATTCTGTGGGCTGTCTTTTTGAACTCCTCATTGTGTTTCTGATACACAAAAGTTTTTAATTTTTTTTTTATTGTGCTTTACATCAAAGTTTACAGAGCAAATTAGTTTCTCATTCAACAGTTAATACACAAACTGTTTTGTGGTGTTGGTTGTAAACCCCGTGAGGTGTCAATACACTCCCCTTCTGCACCGTCGGTTCCCTGTTTCCATTTGCCCCTTCACCTGCCCCTTCATGCCTTCTCATCTCTGCTTTTGGCAAGTGTGCCCATTTAGTCTTGTATACACGGTTGACTAGGAACCACATTCCTCACATGTGTTAACTGTTCTATAGACCTGTCTAGTCTTTGACTGAAGGGTGAACTTCAGGAGTGATTTCAGTTCTGAGTTAAAAGGGTGTCTGGGGTTCATATTCTTGGGGTTCCTCCAGTCTCTGTCAGGCCAGTAAGCTTGGTCATTTTTTGTGATTTTGAATTTTGTTCTACATTTTTCTCCCACTCTGTCCAGAACCCTCTATTGTGTTCCCTCTCAGAGTAGTCAGTGGGGGTAGCCAGGCACCATCTAGATGTTCTGGGCACTGGCTGATGGAAGCTGTGGTACTTGTGACCCATTAGTCCTCTGGACCAATATTTCCCTTGTGTCTTTCATTTCCCTCATTCTCCTTTGCTCCAAATGGGATGGTACCAGTAGATGTATCTTAGATGGCCAACTGCTGGCTTTTAAAACCCTAGACCGTACTCATCAAAGTTAGATGAAGAACATTTTCTTTATAAACTATGTTATGCCAAATGACCTACATGTCCCCTGAGACTAAGGTCCCCAGCCCTCAGCCTAGTTAACTCTGTGCCTCAGGGAGTCTAAATTTGTCTATGTAGCTTCTATGACTTTGCCCTGGTCAAGTAATGCTGACTTCCCCAGTATTGTGTACTATCTTTCCCTTCATCAAGGTTATCACTTATCTACTATCTAGTCAGGGATTTTCCCTCCTATTTCCTCCCCTCCCTCATAACCATCAGATTGTTTCTTTTTGTGTGTAAACCTTTTCATGAGTTTTTACAACTGTGGTCTCATACAATATTTGTCCTTTTGTGACTGACTTATTTCACTTAGCATAGTGCCTTCCAGATTCATTTATGTTATATTTTGCAGATTCATCATTGTACCTTATCATTGTGTAGTATTCCATCGTGTGCATATACCCTAATTTGATTACCCATTCATCTGCTGATGGGCATTTAGGTTGTTTCCATCTTTTTGCTATTGTGAGTAATGATACAATGAACATGGGTGTGTGTATGTCTATTCATGTGATGGCTCTTATTTCTCTAAGATATATTCCTAGGAGTGGGACTGCCGGATCATATGGTATTTCTAGTTTTTTAAAGAAGTGCCATATCGTTTTCCAAAGTGGTTGTGCCATTTTACATTCCCACTAGCAATGCATAAGAGTTCCAATCACCTCGAAGCCTCTCCAACATTTGTCATTTTCTGATTAGTGCCAATAATGTCATGGTGAAATGGTGTATCACTGCAGTTTTGATTTGCATTTCTCTAATAGATATGCAGATGACACAACCCTGCTTGCTGAAAGTGAAGAGGACTTGAAGCACTTATTGATGAAGATCAAAGACTACAACCTTCAGTATGGATTACATTTTAACATAAAGAAAACAAAAATCCTCACCACTGGACCAATAAGCAACATCATGACAAATGGAGAAAAGATTGAAGTGTCAAGCATTTCATTTTACTTGGCTCCACAATCAACTCCCACGAAAGCAGCAGACAAGAAATCAAACAATGCACTGCACTGGGCAAATCTGCTGCAAAAAAAGTATTTAAAGTGTTCAAAAGCAAGGATGTCACTTTGAGGACTAAAGTGCACCTGACCCAAGCCGTGGTGTTTTCACATGCATGCAAAAGGTGGACAATGAATAAAGAAGATCAAAGAAGAATTCATGCCTTTGAATTATGGTGTTTGCGAAGAATACTGAATATACCCTGGACTGCCAGAAGAACGAACAAATGTGTCTTGGAAGAAGTAGAGCCAGAATGCTCCTTAGAAGCATGGATGGCAAGAGTTCATCTCACATACACTGGAGATGTTATTAGGAGGGATGAGTCCCTGGAGAAGGACATCATGCTTGGTAAAGCAGAGGGTCAGCAAAAGAGGAAGACCCTCAATGAGATAGATCGACACAGTGGCTGCAACAAAGGGCTCAAGCATAAAAACAATATGGGGATGGCACAAGACTGGGCAGTGTTTTGTTCTGCTGTGTATGGGGTCACTATGAGTTGGAACTGACTCAACAGCACCTAACAACAACAACAGCTAATGATCGCATTTCCTCATGTGTCTGTTAGCCACCTGAATGTCTTCTTTTGTGAAGTGTCTGTTCATAGCCTTTGCCCATTTTTAATTAGATTATTCATCTTTTTGTTGTTGAGGTGTTGGACTATCTTATAGATTTCAGAGCTTAGACCTTTGTTAGATACGTCATAGCCAAAATTTTTTTCCACTACGCAGTTTCTCTTTTCACTCCTTTGGCGAAGTCTTCTGATGAACATAAGTGCTTAATTTTTAGAAGATCCCAGTTATCTAGTTTATCTTCTGGTGAATATCTGTTGTTAGTTATGGTTTGTATCCATTTTATGCCATGTATTAGGGCCTCAAGTGTTGACCCTAATTTTAGTTTTTGTGTATGGTGTGAGGTATGATTCCTGCTTCATTTTTTTTTTTACAGAAGGACATTCAGTTTTTCCAGGACCGTTTGTTAAAACGACTGTCTTTTCCTAAAAGGTTTAAACACAGAAGAACACACTCTTTGACGATTATGAGGATGGGAAGGGAGGGAGAGGGGTATTCACTAACTAGATAGTAGACAAGAATTATCTTAGGTGAAGGGAAGGACAACACACGATACAGGGGAAGTCAGCACCACTGGACTAAACCAAAAGCTAAGAAGTTTTCTGAACACAACCACTTCAAGGGACAGTGTAGCAGGGGCAGGGGTCTGGGGACCATGGTTTCAGGGGACATCTAGGTCAATTGGCATAATAAAGTTTATTAAGAAAATGTTCTGCATCCCACTTTGGTAAGTGGTGTCTGGCGTCTTAAAAGCTAGCGAGCAGCCACCTAAGATGCATCAATTGGTTCTAACTGACCTGGAGCAAAGAAGAACGAAAAACACCAAAGACACAAGGAAAATATTAGCCCAAAAGACAGACAGGGCCACATAAATCAGAGACTCCATCAGCCTGAGGCCAGAAGAACTAGATGGTGCCCAGCTACCACCAATGACTGCCCTGACAGGGAACACAACAGAAAGTCCCTGACGGAGCAGGAGAAAAGTGGGTCGCAGAACTCAAATTCAAGTTAAAAGACCAGACTTAATGGTCTGACTAAGACTGGAGGGACCCCAGAAGACATGGCCCCCAGACTCTCTGTTAACCTAGAACCAAAACCATTTCTGAAGCCCACTCTTCAGACAAAGAATAGCCTGGACTATAAGACATAAAATGATACTCGTGAAGAGTGTGCTTCTTAGTTCAAATACATACACGAGACTATACGGGCAGCTCCTGTGGGAGGCAAGATGAGAAGGCAGAAACGGATAGGAGCTGGTTGAACGGACATGGGAAATCTGGGGTGGAAAGGGGGAATGTACAGTCACGTTAAAGGAAGAACTAGGGTCACATAACAATGTGTGTATAAATTTTTGTGTGAGAAACTAACTTGAGCTGTAAACTTTCACCTAAAGTAAAAAAAAAAAAAAGGAGAAAATGGCAAAAAAGGAAAAAAGATTGCCTTTTCCCCATTTAATGCACTTTGGGTCTTTGCTGAACATCAGGTGATTGTAGGTGGATGAATTTACATCTGGGTTCTTGATTCTGTTCCACTGGTCAACGTGTCTGTCACTGTACCAGTACCAGGCTGTTTTGACTATGGAGCTGTATAGTAGGTTCTGAGGTCAGGTAGCGTGAGGCCTCCTACTTTATGCTTCTTCTTCAATGGTGCTTTACTTATCCAGGGCCTCTTTCCTTTCCATATAAGGCTAATGATTAGTTTTTCCATCTTGTTAAAGAATGCTGTTGGTATTTGGATTTCATTATATTTGTAGATTGCTTTTGGTAGATTCAACATTTTCACAATGTTGAGTCTACCTATCCATAAGCATGGTATGTTTTTCCATTTAGGTAGGTCTCTTTTGGTTTCTTGCAGTAGTGTTTTGTAGTTTTCTTTCTATAGGTCTTTTACAATCCTGGTTAGGTTTATTTCTACGTATTTTATTTTTTTAGGGACTATTATAAACAGTATTCTGTTTGCTGGTGTATAGGAATCCAACTGATTTTAGGAGTTGATCTTGTATCTTGTTGTGCTGTTGAATCTATTAGTTCTGCAGTTTTCTTGTGGAATCGTCAGGATTCTCTATGTACAGAAATCACATCATTTATGAATAGGGATAGTTTTACTTCCTCCTTACCAGTTTGGATGACCTTTATTTCTTTTTCTTGCCTTATTGCTCCAGCTAGGATTCTTGCAAAATGTGAAATAGGTGTGGTGACAAAGGACATCCTTGTTTTGTTCTCATTCTCAGGGGAATGCTTTCAGCCTCTCTCCATTGAGAATGATGTTAGCTGTTGGTTTTGTATAGATGCCCTTCATTATGTTAAAACATTTCCCTTCCACTTCTATCTTACTGAGAGTTTTTACGAGGAATGGGTGTTGGACTTTATCAATGCTTTTTCGGCATTGATTGAGTTAATAATGTGATCCTCTTTTTTCTTCTATTTACGTGGTGGATTACATTGATTGATTTGGTAATGTTGAACCATCCTTGCACAGCTGGTATGAATCCCACTTGGTCGTGGTGTATTTTTTTTTTTTTAATATGTTGATGAATTCTGTTGGCTAGTATTTTGTTGAGAATTTTTGCACATATATTCATGAGACATACTAGTCTGTAGTTTTCTTTTTTTTGTGGTGGCTTCACATGGTTTTGGTATCAGGGTTATGCTGGCTTCATAGAATGACTCTGGGGCATGTCCCTTCCTTTTCTATGTTTTGAAATAGTTTGAGTGGTACTGATATGAAGTCTTCTTTGAATGTTTGGTAGAATTCTCCAGTGAAGCCATCCGGACCAGGAATTTTTTGGTGTTGTTTGAAGTTTTTTTGTTTGTTTGTTTTACCTTTTCAATCTCTTCCCTTGTTATAGGTCTCTTCAGATTTTGTATCTCAGCTTGTGTTAGTTTAGGTAGGTAGTGTGTTTCTAGAAATTTGTCCCTTTCCTCTAGGTTTTCAAATTTGTTGGAGTACAGTTTTTCACAGTACTCTGTTATGATCCTTTTCATTTCAATTTGATGTGTTGTAATGTCCCCCATCTCATTTCGTATTTGGGTTATTTGCTTCATTTCCTGCTTTTCTTTTGTAAATTTGGCCATTGGTTTGTCAATTTTGTTGATCTTTTCAAAGAACTAACATACGATCTTGTTGATTCTTTCTATTGTTTTTCTATTCTGTATTTCATTTATTTCTGCCCTGGTCTTTATTATTTCCTTTCTTTTGGTGGCTGTGGGCTTCTTTTGCCGTTCTCTATTTGTAGTATTAACTTTTTGACTTTGGCCCTTCTTTTTTTGATGTGTACATTTACTGCCATAAATTAACCTTTGAGCACTACCTTTGCTGTGTCCCAAAGGTTTTGTTTTGATGTGTTTTCATTCTCATCTGATTCTAGGACTTTTTTAATTCCATCTTTGATTTCTTGTATTATTGTTTTTAATTTTTTTCCTTGCCCTTCCTGTTACTGATTTCTGCTTTTATGGTGTTGTGATCAGAGAAGATGATTTGCATTATCTCAACATTTTGGATTTTATGAGGGTTGCTTTGTGGCCTAAAATGAGGTTTATTCTGGAGAATGTTCTATGTGTGTTGGAAAAGAATGTATACTTTGCTGCTTTAGGGTGGTATGAGGCCATGATGGTTGTTGAGTTTCTTTCTAGATGTACTGTTTTTTACTGAAAGTGGTCTGTTGAAGTCTCTTACTATTACTGTGGAACTATTTCTGTCTTTGGTGCAGTTACAGTTTTTATGTATTTTATTGCCCTGATATTGGGTGCGTAGACATTTATTATGTCTTCTTAGTGGACTGTCCCTTTAATCATTATATATTGTCCTTCCTTGTCTTTTATGGTGGATTTTGCCTTGAAGTTTGTTCTATTTGAGATCAGTATTTCCACTCTTGCTCTTTTTTTGGTTGTATTTTCTCCATCTTTTTTATTTTTAATATATTTATATCTTTGCATCTAAGGTGTATCTCTTATAGACAGCTTGTTGATGGGTCATGTTTTTTTTAATCCATTCTGTTACTGTCTCTTTATTGGTACATCTAGGCCATTTACATTCAGTGTGATTATCAACAGCTTTGAGTTTACTGCTGTCATTTTGTTGTGTTTTTGTATGTGTGTGTGGTGATGACATTTTCTATATTCCTGTTACTTTTCTGTGCTGGGTTTCTTTTGTTTATGGAATTTCTTTCCATTTCTTTCATTATTAAAGTTATTATGTTTATTAAGTCTTCATGTTTTTCTTTTTTATTTTGATGAGTAGGTTTGTTAACTTTCTTTGTGGTTACCTTGAAATTTATCCATATCTCCCTAAGTTTGAACCATTCTTTTATTACTTGATATTGCCTTGACTTCCTCTGTATTTGAAAGTTCTATACCTACACCATTTATTACCCCTTTTACTATCTTGCCATTGTTGTCATTTACAGATTGACATCTTTGGTTTCTTGTTTTGAATCTTAGTTTTATCATTGAGAGTTCATTACCTAGGTTGGTATCTGGCTAATGAT
Source organism: Loxodonta africana (assembly GCF_030014295.1). Taxonomy (NCBI): domain Eukaryota; kingdom Metazoa; phylum Chordata; class Mammalia; order Proboscidea; family Elephantidae; genus Loxodonta; species Loxodonta africana. The sequence goes on from NC_087353.1 coordinate 106,722,431, forward strand.
GTCCTGTATCCTGGATTCAGGTTGATGCTGGTTCTCTAACTGAAGGACTCTCTTTAATATTTCTTGTAAGTCTGGTTTGATTTTTACAAATTCCCTTAATTTCTGTCCATCTAGAAATGACCTAATTTCACCCCTGAATTTCGGAGAGAGCTTTGCAGGATATATTATTCTTGGTTGGCAGCTTTTTTTTTTTTTTTTTTTCTTTCAGAGTTTTATATGTCATCCCATTGCCTTCTTGCCTGCATGGTTTCTGCTGAGTAATAAGAGTTTAGTCTTATTGTTCTGCCTTTTGGACTTTTTGTTTTTCTTGAGCTGCTCTCAGGATTCTTTCTTTGTCTTTGGTTTTGGCAAATGTGATTATGATACGTCTTGGTGACTTTCTTTTGGGGTCTATCCTTTCTGGGGTTGGTGGAGCTTCTTGGGTGGGCAGCTTTTTGTCTTTCATGATATTTGGGAAGTTCTCCCAGCAAATCTTCAACAATCCTCTCTGCCTTTTTTCCATTTTCCCTACCTGTTCTGGAACTCCACAATCATGTGCTAATTTTTGTTTTTGATTGTGTCCCACACAATTCTTAAGTTTTCTTCATATTTCTTCATTCTTTTCTCTGACTTTTCCTCAAACTGTCATCAATGGGTTCATCTTCAATTTCACTGATTTTGTCTTCCATTGTTTCAAATTTGCTCCTAAAACTTACTGAGTTGTTCACATCTGAAATTTTGTTGTTTATCTATTGGATGTCTAACTGTTGTTTTTGTATGGTTCTTAATATTTCTTTATTTTGATGTTTTCTTCTTGTATTACTTTCCTGAATTCTCTTACTGCTTTCTTTGTGTTTTCCTTGATTTTGGTTATACTCTGGTTGGTTTTGTCTGTTTTCCACTATTTCATCTATTTTTTTCTTAGTTTTTCTGTGTTTTCCTTGATGTCTTTCCTGATCTTTTGGAGAGCCTTGAATATTAGACTTTTGAATTTCATATCAGGTAGTTCCAGCACTTTTTCTTCTACTGGAAGGTCATCTGGTGTTTTATTTTGGTCAATTGCAAGACCTATCTTGTCTTGATTTTTTATATGTTTTGATACTGTCTGCTGTCTGCAAGACATTCAGGTATTTTTTAACTTACTGATTCTAAGTTTGTTTCATCCAGCTTTTTTGTTTTACTTTGATAGGTCTGGGCAGGCAGGCTGGGCATACTTTGTTGCTCACTCATCTGTGGGCATGATAGTTCTCACCACTTTGTCCAGATGGGCAGGGCTGGTTGCTCAGCTATGGCACAGCGCGGTGGGCCTGGAGGGGTACATGGAGGTGGGTGGCATGGGGCTGGCTCTGCTTGGGGCAATAGTGCAGTAGGATGGAACCAGCAGGGAGGGAAGTGGTGCAGGGCTGGTTCCTCCTGAGGCCACGGCACAGCAGGGCAGAGGAGAGAGGCAGAAGTGGGGACAAACGGAGGGGCGGATGGGGCTAGATGGGGGAGGGGAGTAAGGGAGCATTGTACTGTGGTACACGGCAGTCAGGGCTGCCAGGATGAGGTGGTTTGTGCTGCTATTCACCAGAAGGGTGGGGGTTTTAGGAGCTTGCTTCTCTCGTTACTGTATAGGAGTATCTGGGGGCTTCCTTGAGCTGCAGCCAGCAAACGAGGCCTTATTTTGCTCTGGGTGTCTGTGTCATTCCTCTGTCTCCTATTGGAAATTCCATGAAGGTGCCTTTCTGCACTTTTTGTTTGGGGTTGTTGGCTTTGTCCCAAGATGATCATGCTGTGTTGTGTCAGTAGGCAGGAAACCTCCACTCTGTATCTCTACTCGTTTGTGGTTTTCAATCAGTTTCTTCTCAGTGGCTTCTGGTCTAATACTTTATCCCTTCATTTAAGGTTCAAGGTTCCAGTAATGATGTCTGTACCTGTTCTACTTGGTTTTTCAGGTCTTTGTTGCAGAGGGAAGGCTTAGTGTGTCTGACCAGTCCTCCATCTTGGCTCTGCCTCCTCAAAGTTTTTAATTTTGATAAATACTGCATATTTATTTTTCTTTGGTTGCTTGTTCTTTCGTGTCAAAACTAAGAAACCATTACCTAATCCAGGGTTACAAATATTTATGCCTATGATTTCTTCTAGGAGTTTGGTAGATTTCACTCTTACATTTATGTCTTTGATCTATATTGTGTTCATTTTTCTTTGTGGTGTGAGGTAGGGGGTCCAACTTCATTCTTTTGCATAAGAATATCCAGTTGTACTATCACCAGTTATTAAAGATGCTCTTTTTTCCCCATTGAATGGTCTTGGCACTCTTGTTGAAAATAAACTGACCACAAACGTATGAATTTATTTCTGGACACGTGACTCTATTCCACCGGCCCAGTACCACACTGTCTTAATTACTTTAACTTTATAGTAGCTTTTGAAATAAGGAAGTGTAAGTCCTCTAACTTTGTTCTTCTTTTATCAATATATTTTTTTGCTATTTGCAGTCCTTTATATTTTCATAGGGAGCTCTGGTGGCACAGTGGTTAATCAACTGCTAATCGAAAGGTTGGCAGTTCAAAACTACCAGCAGCTCCGTGGAAGCAAGATGTGGTAGTCTGCTTCTGTAAAGATTTGCAGCCCTGGAAACCTGTGAGATCACTATGAGTCGGAACTGACTTGACGACAGTGGACTTGGTTTTTTTTTTTTTTTTTTAATTTCATATGAATCTCAGGATTAGCTTGTCTATTTCTGTAAAAAAAAAAAAAAAAACCCTGGAATTTTGATAGGGATTGCATTGAATCTGTATATCAATTAGAGTACTGCTGTGTTAACAATATTAAGTCTTCTGATCATGAACATGGATGTCCTTCTATTTATTTCAGTCTTTTATTTCTTTCAACAATGTTTTGTAGTTTCCATTGTGCAAGTCTCACACATCTTTGGTTATATTTACTCATAAATACTTTATTCTCTTTGATGTTACTTAAAAAGAACTGTTTTCTTAATTTCATTTTTGGATTTATCATAACTAGCGTATATATAAATACAACTTTTTTAATATGCATCTTTATTTTACTTTCTTAAATAAGATAGGGTATTTATTTCCAGATATTATTTACACATGTATAATACACATTTCTGGCTGTGTAATACTACAACATTTTATAATATACAGTAAGTACTATTTATTTACTTTTTTATCATGGGCATTTTTCCATTACTAAGTATCACTGAAAATTGGATTCTATTACCCTACCCTTTGCCGTCGAGTCAATTCAGACTCACAGCAACCCTATAGGACAGAGTAGAATTGCCCCATCTGGCTTCCAAGGAGCACCTGGTGGATTCAAACTGCCAACCTTTTGGTTACCAGCCATAGCTCTTAACCACTACACCACCAGGATTTCCTGGATTTTAATAGTTTCATCATATGCCTAGAACTTACTTGATCATTCCTTTATTAAGTATATGAATTGACTTCATTGTTATAAATAATGGTGAAGTGAAATTTCTTTTAGGAAAGTCTATTTTGCAATTTCCTATTTCCTTGGGATAGATTCTAGGAGAAGAATCCCTACATTATTATTTTATTTTCCAAAAGAGTTGTTCACACCAAGTTTTTGTTGTTATTACTGTTTTAATAATAGACTTTCTTTTTATCACTGAATAATATATTCCAGAGCCTTGGTGGCACAGCGGTTAAAAGCTTGGCTGCTAACCAAAAGGTCGGCAGTTTGAATCCACCAGCTGCTCCTTGGAAACCCTATGGGACAGTTTTACTCTGTTCCATAGGGTCGTTATGGGTCAGAATTGACTTGACAGCAACAGGTTTTTGAATGATATTCCACTGCAATTCCAAAACGACATCCCAAAGATGATGTTGAACATATTTTCATGTGCTTATTTGCTATTTGTATACATTCTTTAATGAGGTATCTGTTCACATCTTTTGTCTGTTTTTTTAATTGGGCTGTTTTCTTATTGTTGAGTTTTAAGGGTTCTTTGTATATTTTCAATACCAGTCCTTTATTAGATACGTGTTTTGCAAATGTATTCTCCCAGTCTGTGGCTTGTCTTTTCATTTTCTCAACAGTGTCTTCTGCAGAGCAGCAGTTTTTAATTTTAATAAAGTCCAACTTTATTAAAATTTTTCTTTTATGGATCATGCTTTTGGTGTTGTACCAAAAAACTCATCAGCAAACTCAAAGTCACCTAGATTTTCTCCTATTTTCTCTTCTAGAAGTTTTATAGTTTTGCATTTTACATTTAGGTCTATGATCCCATTTTGAGGTAATTCACATAAAAGGTGTAACGGTTGTTCTAGATTTTTTTATTTTTTGGCATGTGAGTGTCCAGTTATTATACTGATCTTTTATCCTGCAATCTTACTGGACTCATTTATTAGCTCTAGTAGTTTATCTGTACTCTTTAGAGATGTACATATTTTCATGTCATCATCAAGTAGTAACAGTTTCACTTCTTCCTTTCCAATCTGGATGCCTTTTATTTCTTTTTCTTGCCTAATTACTCTCATTAGAATCCCCAGTACAATCCTGAATAGAAATGATGAAAGCAGACATCCTTTTCTTGTTCCTGATCTTAGGGGAAAAGCTTTCAATCTTTCACCATTAAGTATGATGTTACTATGAGATTTTTGTAGATGCTCTGTATCAGGTTGAGGAATGTCTTAACTTTTCCTTCATTTTTCAAGGATGGTTTTAACAAATACAGAATTTTTTTGTTGACAGGTTGGTTTTTCTTTCATCACTTTGAATATGTCACCCCATTGCCTTCTGGCTTCATGGTTTCTGAGGAGGAATCAGCTGTTAATCTTGCTGAGCCTCTTCTCTCTTGCTGCTTTTAAGAGTCTCTCTTTGTCTTAAGCTTTCAGCAGTTTGATTATTCTGCATCTAGTGTGGCTGTCTTTGGATTTATCCTACTTGGAGATTGTTGAGCTTCTTGGCTGTACAGATTAATGATTTTCATCAATATTTCTGGCCATTATTTCTTCAAATATTCTTCTTATCCCTTTCTTGCCTCTCCTGGAACTCCCATTACGCATATACTGGTATGTGTCTTTGTCATCTAGTGCTGCCATTAACAGAAACACAGTAAGTGGATGGCTTTAACAAAGAGAAATTTATTTCCTCACAGTAAAGTAGGCTAAAAGTCCAAATTCAAGGCATCAGCTGCAGAGGAAGGCTTTCTCTCTCTGTTGGCTCTGGAACAAGGTCCTTGTCTTCAATCTTCCCATGGTCAAGGAGCTTCTCAGGTGCAGGACCCTGGGTCCAAAAGACATGCTCTGCTCCTACTGCTGCTTTCTTGGTGGTATGAGGTCCCCAACTCTCTGCTTGCTTCCCTTTCTTTTTATCTCTTCAAAGATAAAAGGTGGTGCAGGCCACACCCTAGGGAAACTCCCTTTAGATCAGGCAGAGATTATGATTTATCACATACAGGAAAATCACAAAATGGAGGACAAGTACACATGGTCTAACCAAATTGACACATTTTGGGGGGACACAGTTCAATCTATTACAGTGTGCATGACGGTGTCCTAAAGTCTGTAAGGCTTTGTTCGTGTTTCTTCATTTCTTCCTGTTTCTCAGATTAAATAATCCCAACTGACAAACCTTCATGTTCACTGAGTCTTTTCTTCTGCCTGCTAAAATTTGCCGTTGAGCCTCTCCAGTGAATTTTTCATTTGTTTGTGCTTTTCAACTATATATTTTTCTATTTGGTTCTTTTTTATAATTTCTGTTTCTTTAATAGTTTGTAATATTGTGGTGTCTTGCATGTTGCTATGATGCTGGAAGCTATGCTACCAGGATTTCAAATACCAGCAGAGTCACCCATGTGGACAGCTTTCAGCAGAGTTTCCAGACTAAAATGGACTGGGAAAAAGGCCTGACAATCTACTCAGAAAAAAAAAATTAGCCAACGAAAATCTGATGGATAAAAACATAACACCGTCATATATACTGCTCGAAGACGAGCCCCTCAGGTTGGAAAGCACTCAAAATACAACTGTGGAAGAAGTGCCTCCTAAAAGTAGAGCTGACCTTAACGACAAGGATGGAGTAAAGCTTCTGTGACCTTCCTTTGTTGATAATGGGAAAACTTAAAATGGGAAGTAATAGCTGCACACATCCATTAGTAATTGGAATATGGAATGTATGAAGTATGAATTAAGTAAAACCGTTAGTTATCAAAAATGAAATGGAATGCTTGAAGATAGATATCCTAGATATCAGTGAGCTGAAATGACTGGCACTGACCATTTTGAATTAGACAATGATATGGTCTACCATGCCAGGAATAACAAATTGAAGAGGAATGGTGTTGCATTCATATGTAAAAGGAACATTTCAAGATCTATGCTGAAGTACAATGCTGTCAGTGATAGGGTAATACCCATATAGCTAAAAAGAAAACCAGTTAATACAATTATTAAAATTTATGCCAAAGGTGAAGAAATTGAATAATTTTATGACCTGCTACAGTCTGAAATTGATCAAACATGCAATCAAGATGCACTGACAATTACTCATGATTGGAATGTGAAAGTTGGAAACAAGGAATGACGGGTAGCAGATGGAAAATTTGGCCTTGGTGATAGAAACAACACTGGACATCATGTGACAGAATTTTTTAAGACTAATGGCTTATTCATTGGAAACACTTTTTTCAACAATACAAATGACAACAATCCACACTATTCATGTGGATCTCGCCAGATGGAATACACAGGAATCAAGTAGACTACATCTGTGAAAAGAGACAATGGAGACGCTTACTATCATCAGTCAGAACAAGGCCAGGGGCTGACTGTGGAAGAGATCATCAATTGCTCATAAGCAAGTTCAAACTGAAGCTGAAGAAAATTAAAACAAGTCCATGAGAGCCAAAGTATGACTTTGAGTATATCCCACCTGAATCTGGAGACCATGTAAAAAGAATAAACCTGATGCATTGAACACTAATGACTGAAGACCAGACAAGTTGTGGGATAACATCAAGGACATCACACATAAAGAAAGCAAAAAGTCATTAAAAAGACTGGAAATAAAAAAAATTATCAAAATGACATCAGGAGAGACTCTAAAACTTACTCTTGAGCACAGACTACCTAAATTGAATGGAAAAAATGATGACGTGAAAGAGCCGAACAGAAGATTTCAAAGGGTGGCTTGAGAAGACAAGACACATTTATTATAATGAAATGTACTAAGACTTAGAGTTAGAAAACCAAAAGGGAAGTATATACTCAGAATTTCTCAAGCTGAAAGAACTGAAGAAAAAATTCAAGTCTCGAGTTACAATACTGAAAAATTATATGAACAAAAAACTGAATGACGCACGAAGCATCAAAATGAGATGTAACAAATATACAAAGTCAATGTACCAAAAAGAATTGGTCGATGTTCAACCATTTCAGGAGACAGTATATGATCAAGAACCAATGGTACTGAAAGAAGAAGCTCAAGCCGCGCTGAAGGCACTGGCAAAAAACAAGGCTCCAGGAACTGACAAAATATCAATTAAGATGTTTCAACAAATGGAGGCAACACTGGAAGCCCTCACTTGTCTATGCCAAGAAATCTGACAAACCGACTGAAAAAGATCCATATCTGTGCCCGTTCCAAAGAAAGATGATCCAACAGAATGCAGAAATTTTTGAACAATATCATTAGTATCACATGCAACAAAATTTTGCTGAAGATAATTTAAAAACAGCTGCAGCCAGACATCAACAGGGAAATGTCAGAGATTCAAGCTGAATTCAGAAGAGGATGTGGAGTGGGGATATCATTGCTGATGTCAGAGCTTCAGTGAAAGCAAAGAATACCATAAAGATGTTTACCTGTGTTTTACTGACTATGCAAAGGCATTTGACTGCGTGAATCATAACAAATTATGGATAACATTGCAAAGACGGCAATTCCAGAGCACTTTAATTGTTCCAATGCAGAACCTGTACATGGATCAAGAAGCAGTTTTTCAAGCACAACAAGGAGATATGCATGGTTTAAAATCAGAAAAGTTATGCATCAGGGTTGTATCTTTTCAACATACTTATTCAATCTGTACTCTGAGAAAATAATCCTAAATGCTGGACTATATGAAGAATATGGCATCAGGATTGGAGGAAGACTCATTAACAACCTCTGTTATGCAGATGACACAATCTTGCTTGCTGAAAGTGAAGAGGACTTAAAGCACTTACAGATGAAGATCAAAGACGACAGCCTTCAGCATGGGTTACACCTCAACATAAAACAAAAATCCTCACAACTAGACCAATAAGCAACATCACAATAAATGAAGAAAAGATTGAAGCTGTCTAGGATTTCATTTTACTTAGATCCACAATCAACACTCACGGAAGCAGGAGTCAAGAAATTAAATGACGTTTGCATTGGGCAAATCTGCTACAAAAAACTTTAAAGTGTTCCAAAGCAAAGATGTCACTTTAAGGACTAAGGTGTGCTTAACCCAAGCCGTCATATTTTCTATCATGTCATATGCATGTGAAAACTGAACAGTGAATAAGTAAGGCCAAAGAAGAACTGATGCATTTAATTATGGCATTGGTGAAGAATACTGAATATACCATGGACAGCCAGAAGAATGAACAAACCTGTCTTGGAAGAAGTATAGCTAAAGTGCTCCTTAGAAGCAAGGATGGTGAATCCAGGACACTCCACTGGTCTAACCCCTTCAGGAGCAAGAAAGAATGAAGGAAACTAAAGATACAAAGGAAAGATTAGTCCAAAGGACTGATGGACCACATCTAATATGGCCTCCACCAGACTGAGTCCAGTACGACTAGATGGTGCCTGGCTACCATCACTGGCTGCTCTGACGAGGATCAAAATAGAGGGTCCCAGACAGAGCCGTGGAAAAATGTAGAACAAAATTCTAATTCAAAAAGAAAGACCACACTTGCTGGCCTGACAGAGACTGGAGAAACTGTGAGAGTATGGCCCCCAGACACCCTTTCAGCTCAGTAATGAAGTCACTTCTGAGGTTCCCCCCCTCAGCCAAGGATTGGACAGGCTCATAAAACAAAATAAGACTAAAGGGGCACACCAGCCCTGGGGCAAGGACTAGAAGGCAGGAGGGGACAGGAAAGCTGGTAATAGGGAACCTAAGGTTGAAAAGGGAGAGTGTTAACATGTCTTGGGGTGGTTAACCAATGTCGTAAAACAATATGTGTACTAACTATCTAATGAGAAACTAGTTTGTTCTGTAAACCTTCATCTAAAGTACAAAAAAAATTAAAAAAAAAAAAAAGAAGCAAGGATGGTGAAACTTTGTCTCACCTACTTTGGACACGTTATCAGGAGGGACAAGTCTCTGGAGAAGGACATCATGCTTGGTAGAAGGTCACCAAAAAAGAGGAAGACCCTCAATGAGATGGACTGACCCACTGACTGCAACAACGGACTCAAACATAGCAATGATTATGAGGATGGCACAGGACTGGGCAGTGTTTCATTCTGTTATAAATAAGGTCATTATGAATTGGACCTGACTCAACAGCACCTAACAACAAGGTTTCTTTATTGATATTCGCTATTTAGTGAAATGTCATTTTCAGACTTTCCGTTAGACATGGTTTCCATTAGTTCTTTGAACATATTTAAAATAGTTGATTTAAAACTTCTGTCTGGATTCTTTAATCCAATCCAACATCTGAACTTCTTCAGGGAGAGTTTCTATTGATTGATTTTTTTCCCTTTGTATAGGAAAGACTTCTTGATTTCTTTGCATGTCTCATAATTTTTGTTGAAAACTGGACATTTAAAATGATATGTGATAACTCTAGAAATCATATTCTCTCCCCCCCTGCAGAATTTATTTTTGTTGCTGGTTGTTATAGTAGTTTTTTGTCTGTTTAGTGATTTTTCTGGGCTAATTCTGTAAAATCTACATTCTTTGTCATGTATGACCATTGGAATTTCTACTTGGCTAGTTTAGTGGTCAGCTAATGACTAGACAGAGATTTCCTTAACAGCCTAGAACCAATAAATCTCCCAATCTTTGCTGAGTAGCTCTGTATGTGTATTGGGGCATGCCATAAAACTTACTGTTCTAGAATTGAGAATCCAGACATAAATCCATCCATGTATGAGCAGCTGATATTTGACAAAGGCCCGAAGTCAGTGAAATGGGGAAAAGACAGTCTTTTTAACAAATGGTGCTGGCATAACTGGATATCCATCTGCAAAAAAATCAAACAAGACCCATACCTCACACCATGCACAAAAACAAACTCAAAATGGGCCAAAGACCTAAATATAAAATCTAAAACGATAAAGATCATGGAAGAAAAAATAGGGACAATGCTAGGAGCCCTAATACATGGCATAAACAGTATACAAAACATTACTAACAATGCAGAAGAGAAACCAGGTAACTGCGAGCTCCTAAAAATTAAACACCTATGTTCATCCAAAGACTTCACCAGAAGAGTAAAAAGACTACCTACAGACTGGGAAAAAGTTTTTAGCTGTGACATTTCCAATCAGCATCTGATCTCTAAAATCCACGTGGTACTGCAAAAACTCAACTACAAAAAGAGAAATAACCCAATCATAAAATGGGCAAAGGATATGAACAGACACTTCACTAAAAAAGACATTCAGGTAGCTAACAGATACATGAAGAAATGCTCACAATCATTAGCCATTGGAGAAATGCAAATTAAAACTACAATGAGGTTCCATCTCACTCCAACAAGGCTGGCATTAATCCAAAAAACACAAAATAATAAATGTTGGAGAGGTTGTGGAGAGACTGGGACACTTATACACTGCTGGTGGGAATGTAAAATGGTACAACCACTTTGGAAATGGATTTGGAGCTTCCTCAAAAAACTAGAAATAGAACTATCATACGATCCAGCAATCCTGCTCCTTGGAATATAGCCTAGAGAAATAAGAGCCTTTACATGAACAGATATATGCATACCCATGTTCACTGCAGCACTGTTTACAACAGCAAAAAGATGGAAGCAACCGAGGTGCCCATCGATGGATGAATGGATAAATAATGGTATATTCACACAATGGAATATTAGGCATCAATAAAGAACAATGATGAATCCACGAAACATTTCATAACATGGAGGAAGCTGGAAGGCATTATGCCGAGTGAAATTTGTCAGCTGCAGAAGGACAAATATTCCATAAGGCCACTATTGTAAGAGCTTGAGAAATAGTTTAAACAGAGCAGAGAATATTCTTTGATGGCTACGAGAGTGGGGAGGGAGGGAGGGAGAGGGGTTTTCACTAATTAGAGAGTAGATAAGAACTACTTTAGGTGAAGGGAAAAACAACACACAATACAGGAGAGGTCAGCACAACTGAACTCTACCAAAAGCAGTTTCCTGAATAAACTGAACGCTTCGAAGGCCTGCGTAGCAGAGGTGAGGGTTTGAGGACCATGGTTTCAGGGGACATCTAAGTCAATTGGCATAATAAAATCTATTAAGAAAACATTCTGCATCCCACTTTGAAGAGTGGGGTCTGGGGTCTTAAACTCTAGCAAGCAGCCATCTAAGATCCATCAATTGGTCTCAACCCACCTGGACCAAAGGAGAATGAAGAACACCAAAGATACAAGGTAATTATGAGCCCAAGAGGCAGAAAGGGCCACATGAACCAGAGACTACATCATCCTGAGACCAGAAGAACGAGATGGTGCCCGGCTATAACTGATGACTGTCCTGACAGGGAACACAACAGAGAACCCCTGAGGGAGCAGGAGAGCAGTGGGATACAGACCCCAAATTCTCGTAAAAAGACCAGACTTAATGGTCTGACTGAGACTAGAATGACTCAGAGGTCACGGTCTCTCTCCTCCCTTTGAACATGGCTTCTCCAAGATGTTTCCACTATCTTCTGTTCCAAACTCTGCATCTACTCGCTGCCCCCTCTACCCACTGAAGTTGCTCGCATTTTTGCCATAACTCACTGCCAAGTCCAGGGACCTCTTCTCAGGAGCGGGCCCTCCCTGAAGCTCTCTTTTTCCACATCCTACTGTCTCAGTTTTCTGTCCTCCAGCCTCTTCAGGGGCCCCCTTCATCTACCCGCTGCTCAAATGTGGGTGCTTCCCAAGGACCTGCTCTTGGTCCTACCTGGGGGTGACTCAAGTCCTTGCCCCCAGTGTCACCTCTCCTCTTTGCTCTTTTCCTTTAATTTCAAGCATACAGAAGAGTAGAGAAAAACGCAATGCTGCCAGTGTATGAATCACCCAGCATTGGCCAATCTTCACATTCTGCACCCTCCGCACTTCCATCTCATTCAGTTGCTCCTCTCGTCCAACCGCTATCCTGAACTTGGTGTTTACTATTCTTCCACATGTTTTTATAATGTTCATTCATAACGTGTGTACCCAAATCAATATGCAGTGTGGTTTTTCACGTTTTTAAACTATATATAAATGATACACAAACAGCAATACCACTTCTGCTACTTGCCGTTTTTTAACATCCTAAGCAGATGCAGAGCTCCCACTTGCTTTTTTGTGGCCAACATCTATATTTTTCAGAGCTATCCGTGTTGACAGAATATAGACTGCTGATTAATATTCTACTGTACCAGTGTGTTTGGCCACTCTCAAGTGGATGGACACTTAGGTCGTTTCCAACTTTTCATAATTACAAACCGATTATTCAGGGCATCACTGAAAAATCCTGTTCCCATGTCCTTGTGCAGATGTGCTAGACAGGAAACCACGGGGACTTGGGACATGCACATTTTAAGCTTCATCTGCAATCGTGGCGGCGACAATGTACACCCCTAGTGCCAGGAAATTCATCAACAGATGAGTCATTCCACCTATTAGCCGGCATTCAGTATGTCAGACTTTAAAATTTTTGCCAATCTACTGGGTGTGAAATGGTATTTAATGTGTTTATTGGTAGTCTGTTTCCTCTCCTATGAAATGCCTACTCATGTCCTTGCCCACTTTTCCACTGGGTCGTCTGTCTCCTTATACATTTGTACTAGTTCTTTATAGATTTCACCTATTCTTTGTCAGTTTTCTGCATCGTGAATATCTTTTTCAGTCTGAGGCCTCTCTTCATTCTAATGGCATTTTTTGTTGACAAAGTTTATAATTTAAATAAAATCAAATTTATCAATAATTTTCTTTATTTTAGCTTTCAGTGTCTTATTTAAGAATGTTTCCCCTATGTTCTGATATTCTCTCAGATTTTCTTCTAAAAGTTTTAAAGTTTTGGTTTTCACAGTTAGGTTTTTAATCCACCTGGAATTTATTTTCAGTTAAGGTATAAAGCAAGATTCTAATTTTATTTTTCCATATGAGTAACTGATTGCTTCAGCATCAATTGAAGAACCTATCTTCAGAAACAGACCTGGAGACAAGGGTTGAGGGGCAAGTAGTGGGAAGTGCCCCAGGAAATCCTGGAGTGGGAGTAGGAAGGTGAGGCCTGAATGTCTCTTACCATCTAATGAGCACTGCTATGTACCTAAAAGCGTATCTGTTCTCGTTACCTAACATTTCTAAATGTTTGGGGCAATAGGGCTTTCAGGTTGTCTGGTCCACTATGTGACTGCATCTGGAAGTCTCCGGACCTGTATTTCCAGTGACTCCAGATGTTTCCACCAGGTGCCCAGCCAGCACAGCACCAAAACAGACAGCAATCCTTGCTGTTGCTGTTGTATGCCGTCAAGTCAGTTCTGACTCGTCGCAACCCTATAGGATATACTAGAGCTGCCCCACAGGGTTTCTTAGGCTGCAGATCTTTTTTTTTTTTTTTTTTACTTATTGTGCTTTAAGTGAAAGTTTACAAATCAAGTCAGTCTCTTATGCAAAAACTTATTATACACACCTTGCTATGTACTCCTAGCTGCTCTCCCCCTAATGAGACAGCACACTCCACCTCTCCACCCTGTATTCCCCAAGTCCATTCAACCAGCTCCCGTTCCCCTCTTCCTTCTCATCTTGCCTCCAGACAGGAGCTGCCCACATAGTCTCATGTGTCTCCTTGAGCCAAGAAGCTCACTCCTCACCAGTATCATCTTCTGTCTTACAGTCCAGTCCAACCCCTGTCTGAAGAGTTGGCTTCAGGAATGGTTCTAGTCTTGAGCTAACACAGGGTCAGCGGACCATGACTTCCGGGGTCCCTCTAGTCTTAGTCAGACCATTAAGTCTGGTCTTTTTACGAGAATTTGAGTTCTGCATCCCACTGTTCTCCTGCCCCATCAGGGACTTTCTGTTGTGTTCCCTGTCAGGGCAGTCATTGGTGGTAGCGCGGCACCATCTAGTTCTTCTGGTCTCAGGCTGATGTAGTTCCTGGTTTATGTGGCCCTTTCTGTCTCTTGGGCTTACCTTTACCTTACATCTTTGGTGTTCTTCATTCTCTTTTGCTCCAGGTGGGTTGAGGCCAATTGATGCATCTTAGATCGCCACTTGCTAGTGAAGACCTCAGACGCCACTAATCAAAATGGGATGCAGAATGCTTTCGTAATACATTTTGTTATTAGGCTGCAAATCTTTATGCCAGCAGATTGCCAGGTATTTTTCTCCTGCAGCACAGTTCTACTCTGACACACCCCATGTGTATCAGAGTATAACTGTGCTCCATGGGGTTTTCACTGCCTGATTTTTAGAAAGTAGTAAGCCAGGCCTTTCTTCCAATGCACTTCTGGGTGGAATCACACCTCCAACCCTTCAGTCAGCAGCTGAGCATGTTAACCGTTTGTACCACCCAGAGACTTCTTATTATCCTAGACTTTAACAATAATTTTCAAATTGATCTCTTTGCCCCATCACTCTTGCTCTAGCCTCCTCTTTTCTCTGCTGTGAAAATACATTTTTCTAAAACACAAATTGGATCTTGCCAATCCCTCCCAGTGACACATTTAAAATCTCTGATGACAAACATACATCATTTGGCCCCGCCCCACCCTGCCTTCCCATCTTCACTTCCCCTGCGCCTCGTTCCCTTCCCAACCCGTATCCTATGGCCCAATATCATCAAAGACCTCGCTGTTTCCAGAGCCCAGCTCTTTCATGCCTCTGGACCTTTCTACATGATGTTTTCTTCACTGAATTTTTTCTCTTGTACCCTCCACTGAGGAGCCCTGGTGACGCAGTAGTCAAAGCCCTCGACTGCTAACTGAAAGGTAAGAGGCTCAAATCCATCATCTGCTCCACAGCAGAAAGATGTGGCAGTCTGCTCTCGTAAAGATTACAGCCTTGGAAACCCCATAGGGTTACTCTGTCTTATAGGGTCACTAAGTTGGAACCAACTCCACAGCAGTGTGTTTTTTTTTTTTTTTTGGTACCCTCAACTGTAAAACCTCTTCACAAAGGTTATCTCTTTGTGAGCCCATCCCCCTCCCCAGACCCTAGAAAGAGCCCTTCACTTTCTTCTACGTGCTCCTGTGGCATTCTGTACACAAAACCAAAACCAAACCAGCTGCTGTCAAGTCAATGCCAACTCTTGGTGGCCCCACACGTGGCAGAGTAGAACTGCGCTCCACAGAGTTTTCAACGTCTGTGACCCTTTGGAAGCGTATTACCAGGCCTTTCTTCTGAGACACCCCTGGGTGGATTCAAACCACCAACCCTTCAGTTAGTAGATGAACCCTTGCCTGTTTACCCCACCCAGGGACTCCATTCCATTCAATACCTCGCTATTACACTCATTCTAGTTTATGAGGCTATCTCCTTCACTAAACTGTGGACAAAAGTTGGGTCTTTCCTGCATCCTGACACCCAGCTTGGTGTCTGACCACAACAGTGGGGTACCACTGTGTGTGCCACAGTCCTGGTGGTGGGACTGCATCTACAGACTCACAAGGGTTTCTTTATCCTTTGCCTCAAGGTAGAAGCTCGGAAAGTAACAGTGAGTCTTTTCAGAGACCCCCACCACATCACAGGAAGCCCTCACCCCTACAATGATCCGGCCAAGGCTGGGGTGACCCAGGATTGTGGAGTTTGGGTTCCAAAGGGGAGCCCACTGCACTGCGTCTGCAGGGCTGGGGGCTGAAGGGGCTCTCAGCAGAGAGCCACAGGACTTAGTGGCTGGAAGGCACCCAAGGGGGAACCCACTGCACTGTGTCTGCAGGGCTGGGGGCCGAGGGCGCTCTCAGCAGAGGGCCACAGAACTTAGTGGCTGGAAGGTGGCCAAGTGCAGCCGGATAAGAGGAAGCCGGGATAATGAGACAGCTGTGTGGCTGCCCCCTAGATGAGGACACCAAGACACAAAGCCCCACCTGTCAGGCCCTTGGCACAAATCCTCCACTCCGTTCTCCCGGGCCTGGCCCTGTGCCTGCCGCCAGCAGCTGCCTCCCTCCCTCGGTGGCATTTGGTCCTCTCCCCAGACAGCTGCACCAAACCAGCAGGTGGAAATCAGTTCATCCTGCTCCTCCACCTCCCCCCGCCCCCAAAAGGCTTACACAGGCCTCCCAGCTCTGGCTCGCCATAGCAATCTTCAAATCACTTAAGCCTCCCCAGGAGCCAGCAGAAGAGAGTGGCCCCACAGCACCTGGGTATCCCTGGCTTGGATGACAAGCAAAGGACCAGTGCTTCCCAGTGACAAACTGACCAGGGGGCTCTTCGAGGCCCCCTTCTTCCTCTCCAAGGTCCCCTGGCTCAGCTCCACGTGGTGGTCACATCTGTAGGCAACCGGGTGAGCAAGACATTAAAGCAAACAAGCAGAGTGAATACTTACAGAAACACACGAAACAAACTTGTATTTCTGACTTATTATAAAGGCAATATCAACTCACTGTAAAAAATACATACATAGAGGCATATATAAATAATAAGTAAATAAAATACACACGTATACACAGAAATTTCCTTAGCTGTGTCTTAGCTCTGGGGCAGCCAGTCTCCTAAGGGTACTATCGTGATTGTGTCTGTGTCCAAGAGCAACATGTACCACAAACCACGAGAAGAAACAGGGGGTGCAGGCTGCTGACAAAAGGTGCGCTCAGCTGTCCAGGACTGGCGGTCAGGAGACCTATGTCGGCTGACGGGGTTGTGGAGGAAGCACTAGGGGTGCTGTCAGGGAACTGGGAAACGGTGTCATCCTTTGCTCTCCATGCCTGGAGGACAGTCTCAGTCCTGATGGATCTTATTCGATTTCGTGGGAATTCTCTGTGCCCTTGGTTCCTGGTATAAAACGGGTGCTAATATGCGCCTGAGAACAAATTTTATAAATCCTGCATTTCCCCGCATGCTAAGCAAAGAGAGTCAGATGCTCCCAGTCTCAGTAAAGGGAGAGCCTTTACTTCAATAATCCTATGGAGAAAGGAGGGTCCAAGCTATAGGGTTGCTATGAGTCGCAGTGGACTCCACTGCACCTAACATCAACAGCAGAACCTGCAGCACCCACACGCTAATGGTCCTTCCCACCCCCCCAGGAAGTCCTGGAAAACTGTCCTGCCCAAGGCAGGTAGATAACTGCAGCAGCAAAGGAGGTAGTTCCGTTTTTTTTTTTTTAATTTAATATTCCACCACCCAGAGGTAATGCATTACATTTTGGGTTTTTTCCTTATCCTTTCTTTTTACCTTTATCTATTTATTTTCTTTAAGTGGTAAAACCATACTCCAGATAAACTTTTTAATCCTCATTTTTTTCCCCTAAAGTTTAAGAATTTCACATTATTAAAACACTTCATGAGGGTTTCCGAGAATGTGCCATGGATTCATCGGCCATGACCCTTCAGCCTTGGTGGGGAGGTGGTGACACTGAGATGGCAGCTGAAACTGATCACACACTCCTTGTGGGCAACCTTGAAACTAACGTGAAAGAGGAGCGCCTTCTCCAGCTTTTCCACCAGCCTGGGCCAATATTAAAAATAAAGATCCCAAAAGATAAGGATGGTAAACGTAAGCGATTTGCATTTATGAATTGCAAACATGAACAATCTGTTCCTTATACAATGAATCTGCTTAATGGAATCAAACTTTTGGAAGGCCTGTCAAAACTCAGTTTAGATCAGGAAGTAGCCATGACTCGCAGGATGCCAGTAGGTCATATTCCCAGCATCACCTGGGAATTCAAGCCCTACTCTTACTCCCACATCTCTCAGCAGCAGGTCTGAAAGGGCCATGGATAACATGACTCCATCAGCACAGGCAATTCAGAGATCGTTTTCTTCAGAAAATTTTCAGAGACAAGCAGTGATGAACAATGTTTTCAGACACATACCATACGGTGGGAAATTTGGTTCTCTACAGTTGGACCAACCAGGATGTTCCCAACAGTGCAGCCACATAATCATTCTCATAACCAGTCTTCAAGCTCCCAGTGGTGCCAAGGTACCTCATTATCACAGTGCAGTTAGACAGAATTCTCATCCCTGTGCAGCAGACAGACATTATAGCTGTGAACCATGTTATACTGATGATTTCTTTTACAAAGACAGGAATCACGATGGCCGAAGCCATGACTATGGTAACAGAAGAGACAATAGTAGAGATGGAAAATGGCACTCATCTCGACACTAACAAGTATTAAAAGGACATCGTCTTTCTTTTCTAGGGTCATTTTAGGCCCTTTTGGCTAATTTAGTCTGGAAAAGTTTTGTTGAAAAACAGTACAGGGCAGCTTTACAAGATGCCACATCTCTTTATTTAATTTTTGTTTATTTATTTATATTGTGCCTTAAGTGAAAGTTTACAATTCAAGTCAGTTTCTCATACAAAAACTTATACGCATCAAAATGTGACCCTAGTTGCTCTCCCTGTAATGTGACAGAACACTCCTCCTCTCCACCCTGTATTTTCCATGTCCATTCAACCAGCTCCTGTCTCCCTCTGCCTTCTCATCTTGCCTTCAGACAGGAGCTGCCCATGTAGTCTCATGTGTCTACTTGAGCTAAGAAGCACACTCCTCACCAGTATCATTTTATGTCTTATAGTCTAGTCTAATCTTTCTGTCTGAAGACTTGGCTTTGAGGATGGTCTTAGTTTTGGGCTAATAGAGTCAGGATGCCATGAGTTTCAGGTCCCTCCAGTCTCAGTCAGACCATTAAGTCTGGTCTTTTTACTAGAATTTGAATTCTGCATTCCACTTTTCTCCTGCTCCATCAGGGATTCTCCGTTGTGTTCCCTGTCGGGGCAGTCATTGGTGATAGCCGGGCACCATCTAGTTCTTCTGCTCTCAGGCTGCTGGAGTCTCTGGTTTATGTGGACCTTTCTTTCTCTTGGGCTCATATTTTCCTTGTGTCTTTGGTATTCTTCATTCTCATTTGCTCCAGGTGGGTTGGGACCAATTGATGCACCTTAGATGGCTGCTCGCTAGCTTTTAAGACCGCAGATGCCACTCACCAAATTGGGATGCAGAACATTTTCTTAATAAACTTTGTTATGCCAATTGACCTAGATGTCCCCTGAAACCACGGTCCCCTGACCCTCGCCCCTGCTACTCTGTCCCTCGAAGTGTTTGGTTATATTCAGGAAACTTCTTAGCTTTTGGTTTAGTCCAGTTTTGCCGACTTCCCCTGTGTTGTGTGTTGTCCTTCCCTTCACCTAAGATAGTTCTTGTCTACTATCTAATTAGTGAATATCCCTCTGTCTCCCACCCCACCCTCGTAACCATCAACGAATGTTTTCTTCTGTGTTTAAACCTTTTCTTTAGTTCTTATAATAGTGGTCTCATATGATATTTGTCCTTTTGCAACTGACTAATTTCACTTAGCATAATGCCTTCCAGATTCCTCCATGTTATGAGATGTTTCACAGATTCATCGTTGTGCTTTATCGTTGCACAATATTCCATTGTGTGAAGATACCATAATTTGTTTATCCATTCATCTGTTGATGGGCACTTTGATTGTTTCCATTTTTTTCCTATTGTAAACAGTGCTGCAGTGAACATGGGAATGCATTATCTATTCGTGTAACGGCTCTTACTTCTCCAGGATATATTCCAAGTAGTGGGATTGCTGGATCATATGGTAGTTCTAATTCTAGCTTTTTAAGGAAGCAACAAATCGATTTCCAAAGTGGCTGTACCATTTTACACTCCCACAAGCAGTTTGTAAGTGTTCTGTCTCTCCGCAACCTTTCCAACATTTATAATTTTCTGTTTTTTGGATTATTGCCAACCTCGTTGGGGTGAGATGGTATCTCATTGTAGTTTTGATTTGCATTTGCCACATCTCTTTTAAAAGATTTTTTTAAACCCATAGCTGCAATTTCATACAGAAATGAGAAGAATTGTGATTCCAGTTTACATTAATAACCTTTCACCTCAGGGTTTTATGAAGAGGAAAAGATTTTATTCAGAAGAAAGTGCCACAATTCCTAATCATTTTAGACAGTTTAGGAAAGGTTGAACTGTATAGTTTGGTTATATTATAAGACAAATATTTTAATTATTTGTAATCCTTTTTTTAAAAATTTTTATAGCACTTTAAGTGAAAGTTTACAAATCAAGTCAGTCTCTCATACAAAAATTTATATACACCTTTCCATGTACTCCTAGTTGCTCTGCCCCTAATGAGACAGCACACTCCTTCCCTCCACTCTCTATTTTAGTGACCATTCAGCCAGCTTCTGTCCCCCTCTGCCCTCTCACCTCCTCTCCAGACAGGAGCTACTGACATAGTCTCATGTGTCTACTTGATCCAAGAAGCTCACTCCTCACCAGTATCATTTTCTATCCTAGAGTCCAGTCCAATTCCTGTCTGAAGAGTTGGCTTTGGGAACGGTTCCTGTCTTGGACTAATAGAAGGTCTGGGGACTATGACCTCCAGGGTACTTCTAGTCTCAGTCAGACCATTAAATCTGGTCTTTTTAAGAGAATTTGAAGTCTGAATCCCACTGCTCCCCTGCTCCCTCAGGGGTTCTCTGTTGTGTTCCCTGTCAGGGCAGTCGTTGGTTGTAGCCGGGCACCTTCTAGTTCTTCTGGTCTCAGGATGATGCAGTCTCTGGTTTACGTGGCCCTGTCTGTCTCGTGGGCTCATAATTACCTTGTGTCTTTGGTGTTCTCTTCATTCTCCTTTCGTCCAGGTGGGTTCAGACCAATTGATGCATCTTAGATGGCCTGTAATCCTTTTGTATTATAAAAAATTTCTTGCTAATAAATCAGATTTGGTTGTGTATAACAGAAAATATCTGTGTTGACAGTCTGAAATGGCTACCAGTATTTTGTTAATAAATTAGAAAATGAAACTTTTCAGTGATTTGTTTTACTAGCATTATATTTGAGAAGGCTTATTGGTAAAGTTTGGGGATCAATCATATTGATTTAAGAATCTATGACAATTTAACAATCTATGACATGTTCTTTCGAGCTTTACCCTAACTGAAAATACAAGTGTAAATTTACACAGAATACTGTTTCACTCTAAAATATTAGGATTTGTTTATTAAATCATGTTTGATATATGACTAAAGTCACTCAAGAAGTTAAATGTCTCTAGATGTATATTTACATCAAAAAAACAGTATTAGTTTAAATTCCCTTTTTCAAGAAGAAAAAACTTGTCAATGCATAGTCAGATAAAACGGCAAACTGTTTTACTGCAAATATGCTTTTTGGGGGGAAAAGATTCATGAAGCCTTTAAGAACATTGCTTCTGCCACTCAAATGCTAAAAATTTTCATACTTTCAAAATGCCCAGGGCGTGTGTATAGGACACATTCTATGGTGAAGACTGAACCAGGTGCTTTTCTGTTGAAAAAATGTAGTCTTAAACACTTCCTGATTTTTAAATTTTAAAATCTTGTTTAACATAACTTTTATGTATCAAGATGATATTGTTTACCTTTCATTATGGAATATAAACTTGTTTATAAAAATTTATTCACTGAAAACTTTGGGTACTTTTTAATACTGACCACGACATTTGTATTATGTTGCTTTTTAATACATTTAAAATTAAACATCCAAAGGAGGGCTGTATCTCGTCTTTAAAATCACTAACTTCAGGGACATTTTATACAAATGGCAATATATTTTTTAAAAAAAATTATTGTACTTTAGATGAAGATTTACAGAGCAAACTAGTTTCTCATTAAACAATTAATACACACACACACACAAAAACACTTCGTGAATACAATTTTAATGGTTGCATAGTATTTCATCCTATGAATGTATTCATTCACATAAACTATTTGTCTCTATTACGTGTTAAACATGTTTCAAGGCATTGGGTGTATCAGAAATTACTCATCTACTTTCTGTTGAATGCTTAGGTTGTTTATAATTTTTACTATTAAACTAACACTGTGATAAACATCTTTGTGTATCCAGGGATTTTGTATATTTCAGCTTATTTTCTTGGGGTGGATTCTCAGAAGCTGAGTTACTGAGTCAAAGAGTATCAATATTTTTAAGATTCTTGACTTACTGGGCCAAACTGCTTTCCAAAAACTCCCACCAATCTGTACTTCCATTATTAGAAGAGTGTCTACTCTTTACATCCTGATAGTATTTGCTTTTGTCATTACAAAAAAGTAAAAATATCTTATGACATTAATTTGTATTTTATTTACTAATTTTTCTTGTGTTTATGGATATTTTTCTTTCTTTATAAGTCATCTATTCTATTCATGTCTAGTTATCAACTGGAATTTATGTCTTTCTTAATGCTTTGGATAAGTTCTTTGTATACTAAGGATATTTATTCTTTGGTATCTTTTTTTTTTTTTTAACCTATTGGAACCCTGGTGGCTCAGTGGTTAAGAGCTCAGCTGCTAACCAAAAGGTCTACAGTTTGAATCCACCAGCCACTCCTTGGAAACACTATGGGGCAGTTCTACTCTCTCCTACAGGGTCGCTGTAAGTTGGAATCGGCTGGATGGCAAGGGGTTTGGTTTTCTGTTTTTTTTTTTTTCCTTCCTTTTTGTTCTTGCTTTTTTTTTTACAGCTATGGTTTTTATTCTTTTGTCAATTTTTTTTTCATCAAAATCATATAGAACACAGTTTAAAAATCAAGCAGTAAGGACAGCTTTTAATAAGCAACCAACAGTCATGTCTCCCTTTCTACTTCCCCTCAATTCCAATTTTCAGTCTCACTTTTTACCTCTTAGTACGTAGTAATAAACTCTATCTTTCCAATGAATATATTTATTTACTAATTTTAAACACTGTCTAGTAATGTTCTATTGTAACAGATATAGTTCTTTTAGATATCCTACCACCCCCTTCCCTATCTTCTCAACAGTTACACAAATATTTTAGTTATATAATCACTGTATAAATTATGACTATATAAATGCCATTCAGCATAGACCCAAATTGGTAAAACTATGATTACATTTCTATTCTTGTTCAACTTCTTGTTCTTCTTGGAGTTAATAATTCCTTTGTTATTTTACTTGCATAATTTTCTACACATGTATTCTTCACTTTTTCCAAATACTCTATTATAATAAGAGATTCTGTGGGGTCCCTTGTTTCCGAGAGGCGCCCCCTCGGCGGCCTTTGCTGCTCACTTGTACTAGATCCACTTTTCCTGGTTCTCATGCTCTCTTCTTTTGCTCTTGCTGAAGTACATCCTCCAGTAAAAACGATTCATGGGGAGAAAATGTTCACATCCTGTATTATCTGAAAGTATCTCTGTTCTGCCCCCTCACTTTATCAGTACTTTGGCTGGGTGATCCAGATCACTTTTCCCCAGAATGCTGAAGGCATGTGACGCCTAGCATTCAGGGTTGCTCTTGAAAAGTTCAGTGTTGTCCTAATTCTCATTCCTTTACCTGAAGCCTGTTCTTCCTCTCTGGAAGCCTGTAGAATCCACTCTCTTTAACCCTGGCATTCTAAAGTTTCACAATGCTGTGCCTTGGTGTGTCTTTCATCATTTATTGTGCTGGGCACTTTTCATCTGCAGATGTGTTTTCTGGAAAATTTTCTTGTCCTACTTCTTCCATCTCCTTTCCTCTGTTGCCTCCTTTATCTTTCTGGAAGTCCAAGTATCCCGATGTTGAACCTTCTGGAATGGTTCTCTGTGTCTCTCATCTGCTCTCCATATTTTCCTTCCCAACTTCCTGCCCTTTTTTCCTACTTGCTGAGAGGCTTCCTTGACTTTATCTTCTAATAAAATTTTGGGTTTTTTCCACAGGTTCATATTTTTGTTTTATGATATACTGTCCTCTTGAACTCTGTGAGAATACTGTCTAAAAGTTTTTAAAATTTTATTCTAAACTTGCACTGTATTTGTTTCTTGCTGATTGCTTTTTCCTGATTGTTTGTTTTAGTTCTTTTGTTCATGGTAGAGGCTTGACTTTCCTTATACACCAACTGATCCTTGGTTAGCTGTTTACATTACCAGTGAGGCTCTAAAAAGTTAACTGGAAATTCTGTGTGCATGGTGTTCATCAGCCGGCAAATTTTATTTTAAGGGAGAGTGGGCAAGGAGCCTTGAGTTTCTGCAGAGAAACGCCTTCTGATCACCTGCCTCAGAGGCAGACACTCTGTGGCTTGTACCTGGCTCTTCTCGATGGGTTGAAGGTTCCATACTTTCAGTTAATCCTTCTGTTTTCAGCACCTGCCACATTCCACCCTCTGCCACATGGAGTGTCTGAGTTAGGAGCTCCTCTGGGTCGGCTTCTCCAGCCAGATCCACAGCTGCAGGATAAATGTCTGCTGGAAATTCAGCTAGGGATGGGTGTGTTTCCCCCACCCCAACGTGCTGCCTCCAAACTCAAGCCTCTCTGAGCCCTGCCGAGCCCATCAGCTCTCCCCTGTCTGCGTCCCTTCTCTTCCTTCCAAAATGTGTTGAAATGTCTTATTTGAAAACAATTCCTCTCTCATTCTCTTTGTCCTTGTAAAAAAAAAAAATTTTTTTTTGATAATTTTTATTTCCTTACTTTATCTGAAACCTTTATTTCTGCTACTTTATCTAAAACTTTTTGTTGTTTTCTGACATATTTCTTGATCACATAAATCAATGTTTTTTTCCACTGTGATAAAATTATGACTACTTTAAAACTCAGAGGTCCTCCCTAGCCCAAAATCCTTCCTTCTACCTTACTCAATGTTTTGGTTTTTATTAATGGTTCAATTTTCTTCTTGCCTCAAATTTAACTCTTTGATCTATCTGGAATTTATTAGGCATGCAACGCAAAATGATGATCTAAAATATCCTCTTTTCCCCACAAACACCTAACCAAACTGACCTCATCCAATTTATTAAACGATCTTTCTATTCCTCATTGACTTGTGAGGTCACCTTTACCATATAACAAATTTAGATATGTATAGGGATATGTTTCTGATCTATTTATTCTGTTCCACTGGTTTGTTTATACTTAAGTCATTAACTGAGTCACTGTTTTAATAATTAAAATCTGTTTTGATATCTAGTTGGGCAAGTTTGTCCTCACTACGATCTTTTTTCAAAGCTTTAAAATTGTTCTCATTCTTCCAGATAAACTTCAGAACAATTTAACAAGTTTCAAAAAAAAAAAAAAGCTATTGGAGTTTTGATTACAAATGGGATAAGTATAAATTATAATAGGAAAACACGACATCATTACAAATTCCATAGTTTACGTCCAGAAACAGGGTATGTCTCTCCATTAATTCATCTGCTTTTATCTCAGTAAAGTTCTAGTATTTTTATCAGGGTCAGTCTATCTAAAACACCCCCCAAGTGACTCTTTCGCCTTCACCCTACTTTGCATTTATAGTATTCATCATTATAATAAGAATTTTAAAGCAGCTAACATTTAGAGGGCTCACTGAATGCCAGGCACTGTCCTAAGCACTTTGTCAACATTATCTCACTAAATTCTTGCAACAGTATGAGTAGGTACCTATTATCCACCACCCGCCTGTGAGTCTGTCATACTGTGTGTTGCTTTGATGCTAGAAGCTATGCCACCAGTATTTAAAATACCAGCAGGGTCACCCCATGGTGGACAGGTTTCGCTGAGCTTCTAGACTAAGACAGACTAGGAAGAAAGGCCTGGTGATCTATTTTTAAAAATTAGCCAACGAAACCCCTATGGATTACAACACAATATTGTCTCATACAGCTGGAAAATGAGCCCCCTAGGTTGGAAGACCTTCAAAAAACATAGTGGCTCCAACAATGGAGTCGAGCATACCAACGATTGTGAAGATGGTGCAGAACTGGGCAACATTTCGTTCCATTGTGCATGTGGTCGTCATGAGTCACAGCCAACTGGACAGTAACTAACAGCAACGGCAACAACACCACCTATTCATCCATTTTACACATGAAGAAACTGAGCCACAGAGAGATCAGGTCAACAGTCCAAGGTAGTAAGCGGTAGAAACAGGTTTCAAACCCAGACGATTTGCTCCAGAACCCAAGTGCTTATCTAAAATCTGTATTTTTACTATTCAGCTATAAAAAGGAATGAGGAAGCCTTTTACTCACCAATATGAAAACACTGCCAAGATATTTTGTTAAGTGAAAAAACAAGATTCTGAACTATCATTCGTATTAAAAAAGGGGGGAGGGGCAATAGTCCAATATGTTCGTATTTGCTTGCATATGAAAAGGAAATATTTGAATGGACACAATAAGCAATAGGAGTTCTCTCTTGGACTTGAATAGGAACTAGGTGGTTGAGGGACAGAGGTGGGAGGGAGCCTTTTCCCTTTATGTTTTTAAATTTTTTGAACCAAGTAAATGTGTTATCTATTTTTTAAAAATTAAGTAGATTTGAAAAATTTAAAATAAAATATATAGCAAACACTCAGTAAATATATTTTGGAAGCGACTGGAGATTTCACAGATTATTATAAAGGTCCTTTATGGAGGTGCTGCTTTAGTTGGCAAGATCTTTTTCTACTATGCTTTCAAGCTGGTCACTGATATATGGGAAAATACATTATCTAATTTTACGTATTTGCCTCACTCCCAGTACTTTTATTTCTTATACTGAACTTGCTTATTAATTCTAATACTTTTCCAATGGGCTCTCCCGGGTTTTCAGTGGATACAGCAGGGGTCTAGGCTGGTTATAGGTACAGGAAAAGAAAAATGGGAACAGTGAGGACTGTGGTGTAGGAAAGAATGTGTTCTCCATATAAAGACATTAAGTTCCAATTTTTTAAAAACACAGCGTGGGCCAAACAAAACAAGTCCACAGAAAAATGCAGCCCTTGGGATGCCAGCCTGTGACCTCTGCTGGAGAGTATGTACCCTTTGTGCGTGCTTTTCTCCCTCTGCCCCTGCTGGTCCCCTGTGGCCTTCCTCCAGGCTCACCTGCTGCTAGAAGCCTTTCTGCTCCTCCAGGCTGCCCTGTGCTCCTCTTCCCCACGGCTGTCAGGTTTAAAATCACTGCCAGCCACAGGGTAACACTGAGTTCTTAAATAAGCAACTGGAGACAGCAACCCTGCCTTCCTAGGCTCTTACCGCTCATCTGGCATCCTCTTTAGCACAGTAGATTGCAATGCCTGTTCAGTCCATCCGCTCCTCCTGTGGTTCAGGGGCAACATGAAGGCAGCAATCAAGTCTGATTCACCCCTGGGCTGGCGCCTGGGATTTCAGGAGCTTGGGAAACTTCATCTGCTGTATGATGAACACTGTTGAGGGCAGGTTTCCTCTTTGATGGGGCATTTGACTAACCCACTTTATTCAGGACCCTGACAGACCTTTGTGGGGCAAGCCAAAGGACATGACAGGATCCCTGCCCTCGAGGGACCAGAATGAACATCCATGAAAGTAGTAGGATTTGTTCTTTATACTTAGTTCTTAGCACAGTGTCTGGCACACAGCAAGCCTTCAAAAACACATTTGTTGGTTGACCGACACAAAACTTATCATCCAAAGAATCACCCAAAAAACAGCCACAGCAGAGACAAAAGGCAACACATGAGGAAAACCAACAAGAAGGGGCTTCGGGTAAGGGCTCTCGTGGGGTATGGTGACAGCAGAAGTGTCCTCATAGGCCCTTACTGAGAGGAAATTTTTAACACTTTCACCCCAAACTAAGAATGATTGTTGTAACTGCTCCTGAGCCTCCGAGAACATCCACATTTCATTCTCAGAAAAACTCCACCATATAGGGTTGTCCTCATTTTTGAGATGAGGAAATGGAAACTCATGGAGAAGTTAAACAACTTGCCCAAGATCGCATAGGGGACGTGCCCTGCTGCCAGAGCACCGATCTTTGGACTCTTCTATCCAGTGTTCCTACCTGAGAGATTCTAGGTAGAAACGGGAAGAGAGGTGGCAGGAATTTGAATTATCTAGCCTACAGAGGAGAAGCCTGGGTGTTAGTTCCTGTCCCACTGTACTGTGATGGAGCCTGAGGAGACAACAGTTAAGAAAGCTGATTTCTCCTATGCTCGTGGAGCCCCCATTCTGATTTGGGGGAGGAGGAGAAGTCAGGTGATGAACAGATAAACAAGATAATCCTACCCAGTGAGAAGGTTAAAAAGAAAATACAATGAACTGATGAGCTACAGAGTGAGGGAATGGCTTCTTTGAGGAGTTGGAGGAAGCACCTTTAAAGAGGTGGCAATATGGTGAGAGCACAGGACAAGGAGCCAGCCACGTAGGGATCTGGGAGAAAAGTGCTGCAGGTAGAGGGACCAGCCAGACACAAAGGTTCTAGGATGAGGGTGAGACGCAAAGGTTCTAGGATGGGAGCAAGAGTGGCAGAAGGGCCAGAGAGGCCGAAGCACAGTGAGCAAGATGAGGCTGGCAAGGGTAGCAGGGGCAGCTGATAGAGGAGGGTTTTTCATTTACTTAAGGAAGGCAGATTTTATTCTAAGCAATTATGAGACCACTAGAAGGTTTCAAGCAATGGTGAAATAATCTGACTTACGTTTGTTAAAAATCTCTCTGGCTGCTATGTAGAACATTACTAGTAGGGAGTTAAGCCTTCTGATAAAGACAGCAGACTGAGCTAACATACAGAAGACCTCTCTCCCCCAAGTATGTGGACATGAGTTTGAAAGCATCTCCAGGTACTAGAAAGTCACTGCAGCAAATGGGAGTCAAAGCCACATGCCAGTGCGTAACAAACCAGGTATCTGCTGTGAGAGCCTGGAGTTGAGACCAACCATGTGCATCAGTGATTTGGAACTCAGCTCCTGCCAAAGGTGCCAGCCCCGGGCCTTTGGTGAAGAGAGTAGAGAGAAGCCAGAGCCTCTGACCATGGCAGGTAGTGCACTTCCCCTTACTGGAAAAGACACAACTGGGAAAGACATGATGTACCCCTAAATAAGAATGATTTTTGTAACCTCTACCAAGGCTCTGAAAATATTCGTATTTCTTTCTCACAAAAACTAAAAAAAAAAAAAGGACAAGTGTGCCAAGTTCCCCTACTGCCCATGTAGTATGGAAGCCCTGTCCTGGAAAACCAACTGACAATTGACCCAAACACTTTGAGTGACAGAGTAGCAGGGGCGGGGTCTGGGGAACCATGGTTTCAGGAGATATCTATGTCAACTGGCATAACAAAGTGTATTAAGAAAACGTTCTGCATCCCACTTTGGTGAGTGGCGTCTGGGGTCTTAAAAGCTAGCAAGCGGCCATCTAAGATCCATCAATTGGTCCCAACCCACCTGGACCAAAGGAGAATGAAGAACACCAAAGACACAAGAAAAATATGAGCCCAAGAGACAGAAATGGCCACATAAACCAGAGACTCCACCAACCTGAGAACAGAAGAACTAGATGGTACCCAGCTACCACCAATGACTGCCCTGACAGGGACCACAACAGAGAGCTCAACAGAGCAAAAGAAAAGTGGGGTGCAGAACTCAAATTCTAGTAAAAAGACCAGACTTATGGTCTGAGTCTGGAAAGACCCTAGTAGACAGGTCCCTGGACTCTCTGTTAGCCCAAAACTAAAACCATTCGTGAAGCCAACTCTTCAGACAAAGAACAGACTGGGTTATAAGACATAAAATACTTGTGGAGAGTGCGCTTCTTAGCTCAAGTAGATACATGAGACTAAATGGGCAGCTCCTGTCCAGAGGTGAGATGAGAAGGCAGAAAGGGACAGGAGCTGGTTGAATGGACACAGGAAATACAGGGTGGAAAGGAGGAGTGTGCTGTCACATTATAGGTAGAGCAACTAGGGTCACATAATAATGTGTGTATAAATCTTGTATGAGAAACTAAGTTGAACTGTAAACTTTCACTTAAATAACAATTAAAAAAAAATTGACTCAAATGCAGTGAACCTGTAGGGCCCAGCAGAGGCAGCTATCAAACCGTCCCAATGCACACCTTCTTAACACAGGCCACATGCAGTATTCCACAGATTATAATTCCCACCAAAGATGATCTCACAGACAAAAATTACAAATGATACAGGAAAAACCAAATGCTATATAAGCAGCAGATTTAAAAAAGAGAGTGAAAGCATACCCCAGGAACTATAAATAACAGTCCTTTTATATGCAAAGATTTTAAAGTAAAAATGTTTAACATGTTCAAAGAGATGAAGAAAGTAGGAACCATAAAGCAAAAACAAAACATTGTGGAAAACAAAAAAGTGGGCTTTAAAAAGAGAAGTAGAAATTCTAGAAACCAAAGAACAGATTTAGAAACAGCTAAAGAGAGAATTATGAATAGGAAGATGAGTCTGAGGAAATCATCCAGCATACAGCACAGAAGGAAAAACAGACAGGAAATTTGAAAGAGGAATTAAACAGAGAGCAGAATGAGAAGTTCCACAATGCATTTAATAGAAATCACAGAAGGAAGAATAAAGAAAAAAACCAGAGGCAATATCAGTGGTAATGGCTGAGAAATTTCTAGAATTAGAATAAAAGCTAAAACAAGTCACAAAAAGGATAAGGTAAAATATCCAGGGCACATAGCATATCACTACAGTAAAAGAAAACTCTTGAAAGCTGCAAGACAGAAGAGGATTATCCAAAAACTATTAGACTAGCGAAGTACCAGAAGACATTGGAATAATAGCTCTAAAGTGCTGAAGAAAAGGAACTAAGAGTGCAGTGAGAAGGCAGCAGGATCCTAACCCTGTTCCATTCGCTACTGTCTCCATCTTGTATCCCAGCAGCTCACGCAACATGAGGGGGAGTGTCCAGGCTGCCAACTTTGGGAAAACTTTTATAATGGTACCCACAGGCACCTGGTACTATTCTCCCAGCTGTGCCCACAGTCACTGCTTACATCCAAGACGACAAGGAGGACAGTCAGTTCTGATGAATAGACATTTAAGGAGAAACCCCTAAAAGGTCAGCAAATAGTCGCTTATATGATCTTTCATCTCCCTATCAGAACTGCACACTATCTGTGCCAATATCCTCGCATTAGTTTCCTACAGCTGCTGTAATGAAGTACCACAAACTAGGGGTTGTAAAACAACAGAACTTTATTCTCCCACAGTTCTAGAGGCTAAAAGTTCAAAATCAAGGTGTTGGAAAGGTTGGTTTCTAGTGGAGGTTCTGAGGACAATCTGTTCCATGCCTCTCCCCTAGCTTTTGGTGGCTATGGGCAATCCTTGACTTTTCTTGGCTTGTAAACATATCGTTCCAATCTCTGCCTCCATCATCACATGGCATTCTCCCTGTGTGTCTCTAAATCTTTTTCTCCTTATAATTGCACCAGTCATTGGATTACTGAAAGGTTGGCAATTCGAACCCACCAGCAGCTCTGTGGAAGAAAGACCTGGTGATTTGTTCCTATAAAGACTCCAGCCTAGAAAACCCTATGGGACAGTTCTACTCTGTCACATGGGGTTGCTATAAGTCGGAAATCGACTCAACAGCACCCAAGTGCAAAAACTGATCCAGTGTGACCTCATCTTAAATTGATAACAACAGCAAAGACTCTATTTCCAAATACGGTCACATTCATAGTCACTAGGGGTTAGGAATTCAACATATCTTTTTGGGGGATACAATTTAATCTAGTACAATCCTGCTAGGGAAGGTCTGGAATTTCCCAATAACTATTAATGTGCTGTGGGTATAATGCATGAGATACCAAATCCTGTGTTATCAGGACATCCCTCACAAAAGACGTAGGAGTTACAATAGTTTAAGATTCTGGGCTCTGATGTCCTCTACGTGTGAATGAACTGTCTCCAAACTTAAGCTAGAACATCAGTTGAGTAACTTTTTAGTAAAGTATTACGACCACCTTGCTTTTGGCTTTTTAACACTAACATCAATAAATCATGAAGTCTGTGAACTGATCTCAAAAAAAGTATCAATAAAATTTGGTTATAACAGAGAAGAAAAAAAGATGGTGAAATGTAGATATCTTTAGACATAAAAAGACTAAGAGAATTTACTGCGCGGAGCTTCTTAGAGAAAGAGCTACTTGTTTCTTTCCCAAAGAGATACAAGTCCAGCCCCAAAGGAAGTTCAGAACTCCTAGAGTTGTCCTATTTATATTCTAGAAGGGACATTTGCGGAAAAAAATAATACCCTGTTTCCTCCTGTCTTGACATTATCCTGACCAGTCCATCAACCCAATATGGAGGCCAGGGGAGAGTACAGAAGGCAAGCTGCCCACCCCCACAGAAGGCCCTGGGATGCCACTGGGACCACAGTGATCGCAATTTCAGTCAGAACCTCTCTCTGACAAATGAACCCTTTCTCGGCCTCTGTATCTGCAACTCTCTTTTCATCAGTCAAGATGCCAGGGCCCATCCTACTCTGGCTTCTTCCACCTTTGTCATCTACTGCTCATCAACTAGCACTTGTGATGCTACGAGAAAGTGAGGGGAAAGCAAGCCTCTCTCAGGGTGGGTTCCCCAATTCAGCCCCCTGCCGGCCCTGGGGGTGGGAGGCAGATGGGGTGGGTGAATTCCTGAATCCTGTCCCAGGCCAGTCTGCCAGAGTGGCTCTCACGGACACGGCCTCCCCCCCACCCCACCCAGCACAGCCCTCCTGGGCTTGGCAAGCAGGGCATACTTGTCAGAGGACACTCTCCAGGGCAGGAGGTATTTTTAAATAGTGATGAATAGGAATTATCAAGAAATGAATGCCTGGTAATGGAAACCTAAACCCTAAGCCCCAAGCTGATGACAGTCCCAGGAGGTCTACCTGGTAACTCCAAAATTAAGTCACGGACACCAGACCATTGCTCTGCTCTCTGCAGCCCTGCGGAAATCCTGGTGTAACTTTGTTCTTCTTTCCAGAAAAAAAAAAAAAAGTTATTTTCCCCTCCTTCCCTGTTCAGACATAACATCATCAACATAGCTCTTTAAATATCTTTGCTGAGAGACTATATTTAGCTACTGGGCCCTCAAAATGAGCCTGATTTCCTGTGGCAAAAAGTTCTCAGCAGCAAGGAGAGAGGCCAGGAGAATTCCGAGGCACTAAAGCTTGATAAGTTCAAACAGTTCAAGAAAAGAAGCTGATTGCTTTTTCTGGATAGGCGACTGGCATCCAAAATAAAACAGAACAAAGCAAAAAAATCAAACTCATTGATTTTGGGTTGATTCCGACCCAATGAGGCAGAGTAGAGCGGTCCCATAGGGTTTCCAATGCTGTGAATCTTTACGGAAGCAGATTGCCACATCTTTCTCCTGTGGAGCAACTACTGGGTTCGAACTGCTGACCTTTCGGTTAATGACTAAGCATTTAACCACTGTGCCACAAGGGCTCCTTGGCACCCAAGATAGAGGGGAGTAAATCATAACAAAAGGTGTGTTTGGCTTGAACTCTTCCAAAGTCATCCTGTCATACCAAAGCGTGGTACATATGTGATACACAGCCCTCTTCAGAGAGGCAAGAAAGGCATCTGTTTATTCATTTATTCACTCACTCACTCATTCATTCACTCAGTCATCCACTCATTTGTCTACTTATTTACTCACTTATCTATCTACTCACTCATCTATTCATTCATTGATTCAACATATTTTTTTCAGGGGCCCTATGTGTAAAGTCCTGTGGTCTACACACCAGGCACACAATCATGTAATAAGAAGCCCATCCCTAGAAAGGGCTCTTGGAAAGACACAAAGTGAGAGCCATGGGGAATCTGGAGGGTAGGGGATACTTCGACTGAGAGCATTAGGAAAGGCTTCAAGGGGAGAGGAACCAACAACCAGCATTCACTGGACCCTCTCATTCAGCCCACTCAGTGAGCCAGGACGTCAGTATATTATCCCATATTACAGATGAATAATTTCCCCAAGGTCCCCCCAAGATAATAAGTAACAAAAGTCGAGCTGGAATTAAGACCACCTGACTGCAAAGTCTCTCCACTACCCCTGCTACGTCTACTGCAACAGGTAGAGTCTGACAGAAATGTCCCTGCTACACAGCATCAAAGGTTCCACTGCATTTCTGCCACCAAGACTTGGGCGCGTGGCAGCTTCCTACAACAACTACTAAAGGAGCTTGACATTGTAATACTTCTCCAATCCTGCTAGGAAGCTGGCCAAGTCAGTTTTAAAAAGCCAAGCACTCCCTCTTCGGAGGAGATACCAGACCCTCTCCCTCCACTGACACAGCTCAGATGATTCACTTTCCTACCTCACAAACTACCATGTCCTTCCTGTCCCTGTGGCTTTTGTGAGTCTTTAGTTTCTGCAGGGATAAGAGGCCTCACGGGGAAAGGGAACACACATTCACAGAACTCTGACTAAGGGTTTGCCGAGAAATGTGCCATTCTTTTTTTAATCGTTTTCTTTTGAGGTAATTTTAGACTTACGGAAGAGTTGCAAAAATAGTACAGAATTCCTGTACACTCTTCACTCAACTTCCTATTATATTAACATACAACCATAGAAAAATTCATCAAAACTAAGAAATTAACCTCGGTACAATACTATTAACTATTATACTACTTTCAAAAAATCAGCCACTGAAAACCTTAGGAACCACAGTTCTTGACTGACATATGTGGGGTTGCCATGAGTCACGACTGACTCAATGGATGGATGGATATTACAAAATTAATTTGAATTTTCCACTATTGTCCTTTGCAGGATCCCACCCTGCATTTAGTTGTCATGCCTCCTTAGTCTCTCCAATCTGTAATACTTCCTTAGTTTTTCCTGATCTTTCACGACCTGGATGCTTTTGTAGCTTTCTGGGTTTGTCTGTCTGACGTTTTCCATAATTAGACCAAGGTTATGTACTTTTGGCAAGAAAACTGCAGAGGTGATTGGCCCATCTTAGGGCATCACATCTGGGGCCATTCATTTTAAAACACTGTCTTCTTGAGTTTCCCTGTATCCTCAGGGCAACCCTGTGAGACAGGTATTACAATCCTCACTGTA
Organism: Loxodonta africana; assembly: GCF_030014295.1. Taxonomy (NCBI): domain Eukaryota; kingdom Metazoa; phylum Chordata; class Mammalia; order Proboscidea; family Elephantidae; genus Loxodonta; species Loxodonta africana. The sequence goes on from NC_087353.1 coordinate 106,757,535, forward strand.
CAGATCAGGAAACTGAGGCCAAAGAGGTTTAGGCATTTGTCCAAGATCACAGAGGTGGTAAGCGGCAGAAATGGGATTTGAACCCAGTTCTGTCCTTTGCATCTTTCTATTACACACCAAGCTGCTACTTCAAAATTCTTTCTGGTTTTAAATAATTCATCATGACCATTACTGAACAGGAAGCTGGGCTTAGACGGTTAATCTCTATCGTCATTCCTAGTCCAACAAATAGTGAATAATATGGATAACAGCTAACATTTATCAAGCACCTACTATTTGCCTGGCATGGTTCTTCATCTTTTATATACATAATGTCTCATCAAATCCTGCCAGCAATGCAAATGGAGTAGATACTACAGGGGCCCAATCCCTTATTCCAAACTCCCAGAGCCAGGTGTGTTTTTGGAATTTAGAATTTTGGGGTCGGGGCAACGCACTCTCATCAAACACAGTAATATTTCTGCAGCATAACTAGTCATACTAAAGTGGACACATAAAGACTGTAAATAACCTCAAGACAAGTGGAAGTCAGGTACCAAACTGTGAAAAGAACTTTCGGTTTTCAGAGTCTAGGGGATTTCAAAATTGTGAATAAGGAACTGTGTGATTATGTAGTCGTCGCTGGGTGGTGCAGATGGGTAATGCATTAGGCTGCTAGCCAAGGTTCAAGTCCACCCAGAGGTGCCTTGGAAGAAAGGCCTGGTGATCTACTTCTGAAAAACCAGCCATTGAAAACTCTATGGAGCACAGTTCTACCCCAACACCCATGGGATTGCCAAGAGTTGGAAATGATTTAGTGGCAACTGGTTTTATGATTATGTAACGTAATTTTCAAATGAGGAAACTGAGGCTCAGAGAGGCCTCACACCAGTCATCAGTCAGGCCTGCACCAAAGTTTAAGGCAGAAAAGTGGCTGGGAATCTACTGCTGGCATTTGAGACTTTCCTGTCACTTGGCTTATATTTTCCATTTCCTATGACAGATAAGCCAAAGTACGACCTTGAATATATCCCACCTGAATTTAGAGACCATCTCAAGAAGAGATTTGACACATTGCACGCTAATGACCAAAGACCAGAAAAGTTGTGGAATGACATCAAGGACATCATACATGAAGAAAGCAAGAGCTCATTAAAAATATAAGAAAGAAAGAAATGCGAAAATGGATGTCAGAAGAGACTCTGAAACTTGCTCTTGAACACAGAGTAGCTAAAGCGAAACGAAAAAATGATGAAGTAAAAGAGCTAAACAGAAGATTTCAAAGGGCAGCTCGAGAAGACAAAGTAAAGTATTATGATGACATGTGCAAAGACCTGGAGATAGAAAACCAAAAAGGAAGAACACACCCAGTATTTCTCGAGCTGAAAGAACTGAAGAAAAATTTCAAGCCTCAAGTTGTAATACTGAAGGATTCTACAGGGAAAATATTAATTGACACAGGAAGCACCAAAAGAAGATGGAAGGAATACACAGAGTCATTATACCAAAACAATTGGTCGACGTTCAACCATTTCAGCAGGTAACATATGATCAGGAACCAACGGTACTGAAGAAAGAAGTCCAAGCTGCACTGAAGGCACTGGCGAAAAACAAGGCTCCAGGAGTTGACGGAATATCAATCGAGATATTTCAACAAATGGATGCAGCTCCAGAAATACTCACGTACCTATGCCAGAAATTTGGAAGACAGCAACCTGGCCAACTGACTGGAAGAGATCCATATTTATGCCTATTCCCAAGAAAGGTGATTCAACCGAATGCAGAAATTATTGAACAGTATCATTAATAACACATGCAAGCAAAATTTTGCTGAAGATTATTCAAAAACGGCTGCAGCAGTATACTGACAGGAACTGCCAAAAATTCAAGCTGGATTTAGAAGAGGACACGGAACCAGGGATATCACTGCTGATGTCAGATGGATCCTAGCTGAAGCAGAGAATACCAGAAAGATGTTTACCTGTGTTTTATTGAGTATTCTAAGGCATTCAACTGTGTGGATCATAACAAATTATGGATAACATTGTGGAGAATTGGAATTCCGAAACAATTGTGCTCATGAGGAATCTATACATGGATCAAGAGTCAGTCATTTGAACAGAACAAGGAGATACTGATTGGCTTAAAGTCAGGAAAGGTGTGTGTCGGAGTTGTGTCCTTTCATCACACCTACTCAATGTGTATGCTGAGCAAATAATCCAAGAAGCTGGACTGTATGAAGAAGAATGCAGCATCAGGATTCGAGGAAGACTCATTAACAACCTGCGTTATGCAGGTGACACAACCTCGCTTGCTGAGAAGGAAGGGGACTTGAAGCACTTATGATGAAGATCAAAGACCATAGCCTTCAGTGTGGATTACAATTCAACATAAAGAAAGAAAAATCCTTGCAACTGAAGCACTAAACAACATCATGAGAAAAGATTGAGGTTGTCAAGGATTTCATTTTACTTAGATCCACAATCAGCACCCATAAAGTAGCAGTCAAGATATCAAAAGACACATTGCACTGGGCAAATCAGCTGCAAAAAAACCTCTTTAGGGAAAGTGTTAAAAAGCAAAGATGTCACCTTGAGGACTAAGGTGTGCCTGACTCAAGCCATGGTGTTTTTAATCACCTCATATGCATGTGAAAGCTGGACGATGAATAAGGAAGACTGAGGAAGAGTTGACACCTTTGAATTGTGGTGCTGGCAAAGAATACTGAATACAGCATGGACTGCCAAAAGAACAAACAAATCTGTCTTTGAAGAAGTACAACCAGAATGCTCCTTAGAAGCAAGGATGGTGAAACTTCGCCTCACGTACTTTGGACATGTTATCAGGAGGGATCGTCCCTGGAAAAGGACATTATGCTTGGTAAAGGGTCAGTGAAAAAGAGGAAGACCCTCAACGAGATGGACTGATGCTGGCTGCAACAATGGGCCCAAGCATAGCAACAAATGGAAGATGGTGCAGGATCAGGCAGTGTTTTCTTATGTTGTGGATGGGGCCACCATGAGTTGGAACCAACTTGACGGCACGTAACAACAACATGACAGATGACGTTCTAAAAATGTTCAACTGGCACTCAGAATAAATGAAAACAAATACTTTTCAAATTTCCCAGGCTCCAAGGTGCCCCTAAGCCAGGGCACAGCGAGATAAGCTAGACCTCCACCACCATCATTATGATAGTTATTTTGGCTCCAGGCATTAGAGGGAAGTTTTTTCTCCTCCCACAGAAACATCGTTAATGCAGACAGATTGGTTCAGTCCTTTCAGCCCCAAGTTCTGCCTCTAACTAAGCCCCCAAAAGGGGTCTGTCTGTGAGAGGTCCAGGTCACTCTATGACATACAGACACCTTTAACAACTCAGATTTTTCTTCATTATGTGTCACAGCTAAATATTCTATAAATTGACCCAAACTCTTTATAGCCCTATAAACATGCTTAGCCTATTCTATTTCTTGGGTTAGAAGTGCCTTATAATTACTTTCCAGTTGAGAGATTTGGGAAGAAAAGTTCCAAACAGCAACAGTCATCACCAATCTACATTGTTTTCATGATGCCTTTCTGCCTACAAAGCCCTTTCCCATTCAACTTGACCAAGGACCTAGTGTGGAAAGTGATGGAATACCTATTATTAAGTGGTGATTTACACATCGGAGGGATAGTTGAGGATAAATTAATGATAAATACACAGAAACCCAAGAAAACAATCACTCCAGGAATAACAAAAATGTACGCAGGAAAGTAAAATATATCAAAGTACACTAGAGCAGCTCAGCTGCCTCTAGCATTTACATGGTCGTAATAAAGTTAACACTAAACATAAAGTTAGGACTCTGAAAGGATGGAGAGGGGACGTGCACATTTGTCATGGGGATGGGGGCCTGCATGAAATGAGAGCTAGACCCTTCTCTTCCACAGAGGGAGGTTAATGATAATGGCTAAAACCGAAGCAGTGAAGGGAATTGCAACTGGTTGCTTCTGGGAAGCGGGAAACGGTTAGGGAGAAGGGAAAGAGCTGGGTTGGGAGGCTGCTGCTTTTGGGTAACTATACAACTCCTATAACTATGTACATGTGTAAGTTTAATGAAAATAAAATCCAAAACAAAATACCAAGATCACACAACTGGTAACAGGCAGTGCTACGACTCAAACCCCAGTGACCTTGGAGCCAGTGTTTTTCCCAGTCCATCTGCACCTGGCTTCAGCCTTTGTCTCTCCAGACTGGACAGCTCTCTCCACACACCCCACTATCATTTTCGCTGTCATCTCTGATCCAGCCCTGTGCCACAATGTCTCTCCCGAGACCTCAGAACCAGAAGTGCACAGATTCTTCCAACACACAGTCCACCCAAGGCCCTGCACAAAGGTGGATCAATGTGCTCAGATCATGGTCCATTTAAACACCTCCTGAGATGTCCCGGATTCTGCATACCACCATCCGAAACAGCAAACCCAGTGCATGTCCTCTCCCAGATGACACTCAAGCCAGGCCTTAAAAACAGGGAGCAAATGAACCAGGAAGGCTCATTCATTTACTTCAACAACATCTACGCATCTCCTCCATGCCAAATAGTACACTAGCTCCCAAAACTTCACGTTACTAAGTACTAGCACAAGAATAAATAAGAGCTGAGACTTCTGAGCGCTCGCTATATATAAGGTAGTGTGCTAAGCACTTTTCATTTACTGTATCACTGAATCCTTTCAATAACCCTATGAGGTAGATATGGAGCCCTGGTGGAGCAATGGTTAAGCTTTCAGCCACTAACCTAAAAGTTGGTGGTTCAAACCCACCAGTGGCTCCACAAAATACCTGGCAATCTGATCCCATAAAGATGACTGCCTAGGGAAACCCTGTGGGGAAGTTCTACTCTGTCCTGTAGAGTCACCATGAGTTGGAATCAACTCGACAGCATACAATAACACGAGGTAGATATTTTTATTACTGTAAACGCTCTTTCAACAGATCTCTAATTAACTGACTCAGATTCACTGGTGCTGACCAGCATCTCTGGATGGATCACCTTTGGAGCAGACAGGTAAACTGTCTGGCTTCCAAGTCCGTGCTTTTAACTTCTATAAGGTCTTGGGTCACAACACTGATCCAGATGCAAGTCTGGGTCTGCCTCTATCTGGGCACTGACTTGATGTTTGAGCCCTGGACGAGTTATTTATCTTTTTTAATCATTAATTTCCTTTCAGGAACTGGAATCCTGTCTGTTAACCTCAGATAACTCCAATAGCCAGAGAAGCAAGGTCACTGAATGGACCAGGCTAGTGGAAGACAATAGGCAATGGTGGGGACTCTGGTGAACCAAAGTGTTCATGCCCTGGCTAATTCAGGCTTATTTAAAAAATGTAAATGCTACTGGTCCAAAAGAAATATACTGCAATCACTTACCAGAGAGTCTATGACACCAAGCACATGAAAAGAGGCTCATCTCATTAGCCACAGAGAGATGCAAATCAAAACCACAATGAAATACCATTTCACTCCCACTGGCAGTTCTACTCCGTCCTATAGGGTCGATATGAGTCGGAATCAACTCAAGCGCACTGGGTTAGTATGGCTAAGATAAAAAAAAATAATAATAATAACAAATGTTGGCGACGATGTGGGAAAAGTAGAACTCTCACCTATTGCTGGTGGAAATACCAAATGATATAGTCATTATGAAAAACAGTGCGGCAGTTACTCAAAAAATTAAAAATAGAACTGCCATATGGCCCAGCAATTCCACTCCTAGGTATATACCCAAAAGACTTAAAAGCAGAGACTCAGAGACTTGTACCCTAATGTTCATTGCGGCACTATTCACAATAGCCAAAAGGTGGAAACAATCTAAATCCCCATCAACAGATGAGGGGATAAACAAAATGTGGTACATGCATACAGTTCAATACTACTCAGCCAGTAGAAGAAACAAAGTCTTGATACATACTACAGTATGGATGGGGCTTGAAGACATTATGCTGAGTGAAATAAGTCAACCACAAAAGGACAAATACTGTATGACCTCACTTATATAAAAAGACAAGGAAAGGCAATGTATAGAGACCAAAGTTTATTAGTGGTTACCACGGGCAGGAGGGAGGGGAAAAGGATGGCAGGGGAAGGGTTTAACAGTAATGGAAAAATCACATTGATTAAGGGTAGGGTTGCATAGCCAATTGTCATAATTGCTGTCAATAAGTTGTACACCTATGAAAAGTTGTGTGATAGATATATTTATAACAACAATAAAAAAAAAAAAAAAAGAGTAGCTGCTGAGGCTGCTTATATATAACCAAACACCTCATGGGATTTCTTGGGTTAGGGTCATGGTTTCATGGGACATCCCAGTTAATTGGCCTAATAACATGTTTAGTGCTTCTAGTCTACCTCCTAGTTCATTGCGTAGTGCCTGGAGTCTTAAAAGCTTGCAAGTGGCCATCCGAGGCACAATTGGTCTCTATTCACCTGGATCAACAGAGGGAGGAGTGTCAGCAATAGGAGGATATAGAATATGTGGCTAATTACCTCCATAAACAACTGCCTCCTTTGCCATGAGACCAGAAGAACTGAACGGTGCCTGGCTAGCATTACTGAACACTTTGACCAAAGATTCTATAGCAGAATCCTGATCAAAAGGGGGAAAATGCAGCACAGAATTTCAAATTTGCATTGACTCTAGACTTTCTAGAGCCATGGGGGCTGGATGAAACCCTGCAACTATTGCCCTGAGATAATTTTTAAACCTTAAACCAAAACTATCCCCTGAAGTCTTCTTAAAACCAAACTATAGTTTCGCTTAACTAATTAAAAATGTCTGCCTTGGGCATTATGCTCTTTAAGAACTACCTATATGGGATCAAAGTGGCAACAACAACTCGGAAGATTAGACAGGGACCTTAGGGGGCAGTGAGTTTATGTTAATAGGAGATGAACAACTCAGAAAAAGAGGTGAGAATGGTTGCACAACTCAAAGAACATAATCAATGTGACTGAATTACACATGTAGAAACTGTTGAATTGGTCTATGTTTTGCTGTGTATATTCTCAACAACAACAACAAAAAGAATCTTTGATATCCAATCCAGCTCTAACATTCTCTAAATCAAGTACATTTAATAGATTTGGCCACATGTTTACTGTGATGTCATCTTATTCTGATACTCCATGTGGTCTCTGATTTAATGTCAGTTGCAAAAGGACAAATATTGTATAAGACCACTATTATAAGATCTTGAGAAATAGAAAAAACGGAGAAGAACACATACTTTTGTGGTTACAAAGGGGGGAGGGAGGGAAGGAGGGAGGGAGAGGGCTTTTTATTGATCAATCTATAGATAAGAACTGCTCTGGGTGAAGGGAAAGACAACACTCAATATAAGGAAGGTCAGCCTAATTGGACTGGACTAAAAGCAAAGAGGTTTCCGGGATAAACGAAAGCTTCAAAGGTCAGCGGAGCAGGGGCTGGGGTCTGGGGAACTTGGTTTGAGGGGACTTCTAAGTCAATGGGCAAAATAATTCTATTATGAAAACATTCTGCATCCCACTTTGAATTGTGGCGCCTGGGGTCCTAAATGCCAACAAGCGGCCATCTAAGATACATCAATTGGTCTCAACCCACCTGGAGCAAAGGCAAAGGAAGAACACCAAGGTCACACGACAACTAAGAATCCAAGAGACAGAAAGGGCCACATGAACCAGAGACCTACATTATCCTGAGACCAGAAGAACTAGTTGGTGCCCGGCCACAATCGATGTCTGCCCTGTCAGGGAGCACAACAGACAACTCCTCAGGGAGCAGGAGAACAATGGGATACAGACCCCAAATTCTCATGAAAAGACCATACCTAATGGTATGATTGCGACTAGAGGAATCCCAGAGACAATGCTCCCCAGAACTTCTGATGGCACAGGACAGGAACCATCCCCGAAGACAAATCATCAGGCATGAAAAGGACTGGTGAGTGGAGGGGAGAGAGATGTTGATGAAGAGTGAGCTAATTAAATCAGGTGGACACTGGAGAGTGTGTTGGCAACTCTTGACTGGAGCGGGGATGGGAAGATAGAGAGAGAGGGAAGATGGCAAAATCGGCACGAAACGAGAGACTGAAAGGGCTGACTCAATAGGGGGAGAGCAAGTGGTAGAAGGGAGTAAGATGTATGTAAACCTACATGTGACAGACTGATTGGAATGGTAAATGTTCACTTGAAGCTTAATAAAAATTAATTAAAAAAAAAAAAGGTTTGTCTGGAATAATATTTTTGTTATACGGTACAACCTAGACCTAATGGGCTAACACCGGGCTGGCCAGGATCAGAAGACACCCCCAAAGTTTTAGAGTACCCAACCTGAGCAGCTGTACTTGCCAGACATAAGAAGATGGCAGGAGATAGTGTCAGGGCAGCAATGACCAATTGTAAAGGCTACTCACTGGGAAAATTCTCTGAGTGAGTGGCCTTGGGAGGCCAGTTCTTTGGGGGACATGTGGCCAATACAGAAGTTATCCATAGAAACTAATACAACCAAGGTTACTCAGAAGGAAGGGTCTTATAGAGAGGGGGAAGCCAAACAATTCAGTGTCCAAAGCTAATAGGAGAGCAAAGATGAATTAACAAGGGCCAGGTGTTGACAGCGGGCAGTTGATTCTGACAGCGCTGCTACCTCAGGAACCGCATTTTCACGTAATCACCAATTCTATCAGCCTTTGGGGCTAGTGTGTCCCAGCCTCCCTCAGTTCACAGACAGAGCGGTGGGGAACATGGCAAAGCAGAGAGAACTACGGCTGGGAGAAGCAAAGCTTCCTGATTCTCACTCCAGTGCTCCAGGGGCTCCTGGCTGCCCTGCAGCTCAGCCCAGGATCCCGGGACATTCCCGATCACCACCACAAGTCTGAGTAAGTATTAAGACATGGCCCCTCACCCTGGGGGAAGCCACTCATTTATTCCCACCTCTGCTTCCAGCAGACACTGTCATGATTTTATGCTAACGCTGCATTTCCCACCCACCTGTTTTAAAAGACAGCATAGCACTGGATCAAAAAAGAAAAAAATTTTTCAAGGTTAAGTAAATTATATCTGCTATCCTTAAGCTTGGAATTGTCCCAAAGAACTCTGTGGCCCAGCAGGAAAGTATGATTTGAACAGGCTGCTGAATTATTTCTCCAGGAGAAAGCTCCTGTGAATGAGTGCCAAATGTGGAAATCCAATGTTTCATCTATGGCCACAAGCAGCACAAATGAAATAATATATATCTCTCCAGGTCTGAAAGGATGGCCTGTCTGTTCAGTGAGGCATGGGGTACGTTAGTTCCCTTGCTCTGGACCATGAATTACCTGTTATCATCCTGTATTAGTTCTCTATTGCCGCCATAAAAAATAACTAGCTTAAAACACACCCATTTATCATCTCACCGTTCTGTAGGTTAGAAGGCCAACAGAGGTCTCACTGGGCTAGAATCAAGGTGTCGGAGGCTGGGCCAAGATGGTGGAGCCACACACTTCCGATGGTCCCTCTTACAACAAAGACCCAAGAAAACAAGTGAATCGGTTATATATTACAATCTAGGAGCACTGAACATCAAAGGCAAAATTGAGGAATCCAACTGAGCGGCAGGGGGAGGGAGAGACGGTTCTGTAGCAGCAAGGAGTTGCCGGACCTGACCTGGCGGGAACTGGCACCCTGCAGGCTGGATCCAGTGATGCAGTACAAGTGCAGGGAGACAAGCAGTGGTGTCCAGGATGCATTTTCTACATCGGGAGAGATCAAGCAGCGGAGAGTTCACTCACACCTCCGGGGTCAGTGAAGACTGGGGCTCTTGGCATAAGATAAGTGCTTGCATCTAATCTACTGTGTGGACAAAAAAAACCCCTTTGGAAAAAACTCTCTCCCATTTAACTGATCCCTCCCCAATCTGTACCAGTCCCAAGCCAGCTTTAGTGATAGTCACTTTCCCTGGGCTGGAAGTAAGATGTGTTGTGTGCCCTGAGCCATCCTCTCAGCCTTGGAGAAGGAAAAAATAATCTGCCGGCCCCCTTAAAATGGGAACTCAGGGCAGAAATAGCTCCTTTGCCTAGGCACAGGCATAAGCAATCCATGGACTCTGAATGCCCTTCACCCTTGCAAAGACCTGTGTGGGCCCATTTCAACAGTGGAGACCTTCATTAGCACAGTACAACAGGGTATATACCTGAAGCCTAACTTCAACTGTTTCAGCTATGTGGTGTAGAGGTAGGTTCATAATGTTTGACACCAATCAGCCTATAAAGCAGGGTCCTCACTTACCCACATTAGGGGCCTGAGGCTTCACCCATGCCACCTAGCCACCCTCAACAGGGGTCCAAGGATAAGTGGTACCTCCCAGTCCTTACAGCCAACAGCATTGGGTGCCCATAGTCCAGCTGCAAAACCTACCCACCTACACACTCTAAAGAACAGGGCACACTTTCCTCCCAGGAACTCAGGAGCAGCCATCAGCCCCCTGACTTCATCAGTGCATGACCTCCTACTGCAGCAAGATACCTGTGCCTACACCAATTACCCTTGGTTGTCTAGGACTGCAGGTGGAAGCCTGCACCACACACTTGGTGACTGGCTACCTGGACACCTGAGCTGAATCCATATAAGAAAAGTAAACAGACTCCTGGGCTCATATACCTAGTGACAGTTCTAACCACCTGGTGACACAACAGTGGACTTTCAAAGGTGCCAATAATCAAACTAGCATACTCAAGCAGCCTATTTGGGCACATCAAACCAAAACAAAACAAGAAGCTAGGATATAGTAAACAAACATAAAATAAATACAATAACTTATGGATGGCTTGGAGGCAACAGTCAATATAAAATCACATAAAGACCATGATGGCTTCAGCAAGCTCCCAAAACAAAGAATCAAGAAATGTTCCAGATGAAGATAACTTCCTGGAACTACCAGAGGTAGATTACAAAAGATGAATATACAGAACTCTTTAAGAGATCAAGGAGGAAATCAGGCAAAACCCAGAACCCAAGAAACACACAGACATAGCATTAGAGGAACTTAAGAAGATTAGAGAAGAGTAAATGACAAATTTAATAGGCTTCAAGGATCCATAGAGAGACAGCAAACAGATATTCAGAAGATTAACAATAAAATTTCAGAATTAGACAACACAATAGAAAGTCATAGGAGCAGAATCGAGGCAATGGAAGTCAGAATTAGTGAGATTGAAGATAAAGCACTTGACACCAACATATTTGAGGAAAAATCAGATAAAACAATTGAAAAAAAATGAAGAAACCCAAAGAATTATGTGAGATTCTACCAAGAGAAACAACCTACAAGTTGACTGGGGTACCAGAACAGGCGGGGATAAGAGAAAATACAGAGAGAACTGATGAAGATCTGTTGGCAGAAAACTTCCCTGATATCATGAAAGATGAAGAGGTATCTATCCAAGATGCTCACTGAATCCCACACAAAGTAGATTACAAAAGAAAGTCACAAAGACATATTATAATCAAACTTGCCAAAAACAAAGAAAAAGAGAATTTTAAGAGTGGGTCTGGGTTACGTATAAATAAAAAGTCACCTACAATGGAGAGTCAGTAAGACTAAGCGACGACTACTCAGCAGAAACCATGTAGGCAAGAAGGCAATGGAATGACATATATAAAGCCTTGAAGGAGAAAGATTACCAACCAACAATTATACATTCAGCAAAACTGTCTCTCAAATATGAAGGCGAATTTAGGACATTTCCAGGAAAAAAGAAGTTTAGGGAATTTGCAAAAACCAAACCAAAATTACAAGAAATACTGAAGGGAGTCCTCCAGTTAGAAAATCAAAAACATCAGATAACAACCCAAGACTAGAAACAGGACAGAGCAACCAAGATATCAACCCAGAGAGAGAAATCACAAAAATAAATCAAAGCTAACACACTCAAAACAGGGAAACAGAGATTTCATTGTGTTAAAGATGACAACATTATATCATAAAAGAGGGAGTAAAAAATATCGTCATAGATCTTTCATATGGAGAGGAAGTCAAGGCAATATAAAGAAATAAAAGTTTGGTTTAAACTTAGAAAAATAGGGATGAATATTAAGGTAACCACAAAGAAGACTAACAATCCTACACATTAAAATAAAAAACAAGAAAAACATAAAGGCTCAGCAAATACAAAAGCAACAACAATGAAAAAGAGGAAATGACAATATATAAAGAAAAGCTACTCAGCAAAGAAAATTAAGTGGAAAAAAGAAACTGTCAACAACATACACACAAAAAAAGACATCAAAATGACAGCACTAAACTCATACCAATCAATAATTACGCTGAATATAAATGGACTAAATGCACCATTAAAGAAACAGAGTGGCAGAATGGATAAAAAAAAATTCGATCCGTCTATATGTTTTTTTATATGTTGTGTACAAAAGACACACCTTAGACTTAAAGACACAAACTAAATCTGAAAGGATGGAAAAACATGTATCAAGCAAACAAAAATTAAAAAACAGCAGGAGTGGCAATGTTAATTTCTGACAAAACAGACTTTAAATAAAATTCACCAAGAAGGAAAAGGAAGGACACTATATAATGATTAAAGGGTCAAACACCAGGAGAATATAACCATAATATTTACACACCCAATGACACAGCTCCAAATTACAGAAAACAAACTCTAACATCATTGAAAAGAGAGATAGACAGCTTCACAATGTTAGTAGGAGACTTCAACATGCCACTTTTGGAGGACAGAACATCCAGAAAGCAGCTCAATAAAGACACCAAAACCAAAAACCCACTGCCGTCAAGTTGATGCCGACTCATAGCGACCCTATAAAGACACAGAATATCTAAATGCCACAGTCAACTTGACTTCATACACATGTATGGAACACTCCACTCAACAGCAGCCAAGTATACTTTCTTTTCTAGCGCACTTGGAACGTTCTCTAGAATAGACCACATACTAGGTCATAAAGCAAGCATTAAAAGATTCCAAAATACTGAAATATCACAAAAAATCTTTTCTGACCATAAAGCCATAAAAGTAGAAATCAGTAACAGAAAAAGCAGGGGAAAAAAAAAAATCAAACACACAGAGACTGAACAACATCTTCCTCAAAAACTACTGGGTTACAGAAGAAATTAAAGACAGAATAAAGAAAATCATAGGATAAAATGAGAACAAAAACACCTTCTACCAGAACCTTTGGGAAAGAGCAAAAGGAGTGCTCAGAGGTCAATTTATAGCAATAAATGCACACATCCAAAAATAAGAAAAGGGCCAAAATCAAAGAATTATCCCTACAACTTGAACAAATACAGAGCAGCAAAAGAAGCCCTTGGACACCAGAAGAAAGCAAATTATAAAAATTAGAGCAGAATTAAATGAAATAGAAAACAGAAAAACAACTGAAAGAGTTAATAAGACCAAAGGCTGGTTCTTTGAAAAGATCAACAAAATCAATAAACCAGTGGCCAAACAGAAAAAAGAAAAAAACGAGAGGAAGCAAATAACCCGAATAAGACGTGAGATGGGCAATATCACAATAGACCCAACTGAAATGAAAAGAATCATAACAGAATACTATGAAAAACTGTACTCTAACAAATTTGAAAACCTAGAGGAAATGGACAAATTTCTAGAAACATATTACCTACCTGAACTAACACAAACAGAGGTAGAACTACCAAATAAACCCATAACAAAAGAAGAGACTGAAAAGGTAATTTAAAAACTCCTAACACAAAAAAGCCCTGGCCCTGACAGTTTCACTGGAGAATTCCACCAAACTTTCAGAGAAGAGTTAACACCACTACCACTAAAGGTATTTCAGAGCATTAGAAAAGGATGGAACACTCCTGAACTCATTCTATGAAGCCAGCATAACCCTGGTACCAAAAACCAGGTGAAAAAAAAAAAGGCACCACAAAAAAAGAAAATTACAGACCAATATCCCTGATGAAGTTGGACACAAAAATCCTCAACAAAATTCTAGCCAATAGAATTCAAAGATGTACCAAAAAAATAATTCACTATGACCAAATGGGATTTATACCAGATATGCAGGGATGGTTTAACATTAGAAAAACAGTCAGTGCAGGGCCAAGACTGCAGAATAGCCAGACACTTCCTGCGATTCCCTCTTACAACAAAGGCCCAAAACAACAAATGAAACAATTATATTTATGACAACCTAGGAGGCCTGAACATCAAATGCAAAGTTAGAAAACAGGCTGATCAGCAGGGGGAGGGAGAGACAGTTCTTAAGTGGAGAGGAGTTGCTGGACCTGAATCACTGGGATCCCTCAGGTACCATTCTCTGGAGTGGCTGCGGCAGGCTGGGAGTAGTGTTTGGCTGTAGTTTCTGCAGGGAGAAGCAGCCAGCCGCACAGCCTACTCATACCTCCAGAACCAGAGAAGAACGGCACTCTCAGTAAAAGCTAAGTACTTGCATATATTTTACCGTGCCTCCTGCCCCCAAGCCAGCTTCAGTGGCTGTTGATTTCCCTGGGCCTGAGATAGTCCCTGTTGAGCACCTGGAGCCATCCTCCCGGCCTTGGAGAAGGAATAAATTCTCAATTTGAGGAAAAGATAATTTGCCAGCTCCACTAACCTGGAGAGCTCAGGACAGAAGCGGCTCCTGTCCAGGCATAAACAGTCCGTGGACTTTGAGTACCTTTCGCCCCTGCATGGACCTGTGTGGGCCTATTTTAGGAGAGTAGGCCCTTGTTGGCAGACTACAACTGTTTAACCTGTGCGGTGGAGATGTGGGTGTTTGAGGTTTGACACCACTTTGCCTATTAAACTAGGTCCTCACCTACCCACATCAGGGGCCTAAGGACTGGCGGCTCCATTCAGGTCACCCAGCCACCCACAACAGGGGTTCAAGGATAACTGGTGCCTCCCAGTCCTCACAACCAAAAACAATGTGTGCCCATGGTCCACCTGCAGAACCCACTCACCTGTATGCTCTAGGGAAGAGGGACACACTTTCCTCAGAGACACTTGGGGGACAATTCTGAGCCCCCTGTCTTGTTCAGAGCTTGACTCCCTGCTGCAACCAGATACCAGTACCTACACCAATCACCCCTGCTCCTCTAAGACTGTAGGACAAAGCCTGTACCACACGCTTGATGATCAGCTACCTGGACACCTGAGCTGAATTCATATAAGAAAAGTGAATGGACTTCTAGACTGATATACCTGATAACAGCTCTAGCCATCTGGTGACAGGATGTCAGAGTTCCAAAGGCAAAAATAATCAAGCTAGCTCACTCAAGCAACCCATTTGGGCATATCAAAACAAAACAAAGCAAGACGCTAGGATACAGTAAGCAATCAAAAACTAATACAATAACTTATAGATGGCTCAGAGACAACAGTCAATACCAAGTCACATAAAGAAACAGACCATGATCGCCTCCACAAGCTCTCAAAACAAAGAATCAATGAATCTTCTGGATGAAGGTGCCTTCCTGGAATTACCAGATGCAGAATTCAAAAGATTAACATACAGAACTCTTTAAGATATCAGGAATGAAATTAGGAAGGAGATCAAGCAATATGCAGAACAAGCCTAGGAATACACAAATAAAGTAGTTGAAGAAATTAAAAAGGTTATTCAAGAACATAATGAAAAATTTAATAAGCTGCAAGAATCCACAGAGAGGCAGCAATCAGAAATTTAGAATATTAACAATAACATTACAGAATTAGACAACTCAATAGAAAGTCAGAGGAGCAGAACTGAGCAACTGGAAGGTAAAACTGGTGAGCTTGGAGATAAAGCACTTGGCACCAATATATTTGAAGAAAAATTAGATAAAAGAATTTGAAAAAAGGAAGAAACCTTAAGAATCATGTGGGACTCTATCAAGAGAAATAAACTATGAGTGATTGGAGTACCAGAAAAGGGAGGGATAACAGAAAACACAGAGAGAATTGTTGAAGATTTGTTGGCAGAAAACTTCCCTGATATCGTGAAAGATGAGAAGATATCTACCCAAGATGCTCATCGAACTCCACATAAGGTAGATTTTAAAAGAAAGTCACCAAGACATATTATAATCGAACTTGCCAAAACCAAAGATAAAGAGAGAATTTTAAGAGCAGCTAGGGATAAACGAAAAGTCACCTACAAAGGAGAGTAAATAAGAATAAGCTCAGACTACTCGGCAGAAACCATGCAGGCAAGAAGGTAATGGGATGACTTATATAAAAAATTGAAGGAAAAAAATTGCCAGCCAAGAATCATATATCCAGCAAAACTGTCTCTCAAATATGAAGGTGAACTTAGGACATTTCCAGATAACAGAAGTTTAGGGAATTCTTAAAACCAAACCAAAACTACAAGAAATACTAGAGGGAGTTCTTTGGTTAAAAAATCAATAATATCAGGTATCAACCCAAGACTAGAACACTGGACAGAGCAATCAGATGTCAACCCAGACAGGGAAATCACGAAAATAAGTCAAGATAAAAAAATGTTCGAAACAGGGAAACAGCGATGTTATTATGTAAAAGAAGACAACATTAAAACAATAAAGAGGGACTAAGAAATGTAGTCACACATCTTTCATATGGAGAGGAAGACAAGGTGATACAAAGAAATAAAAGTTGGGCTTAAATTTAGAAAAATAGGGGTAAATATTAAGGTAACCACAAAGGAGACAAACTATCCTATACATCAAAATAAAATACAAGAAAAAAATAGAGACTCAGCAGAAACAAAATCAACAACGAATACGAGGAAAAGACAATATATAAAGATAAACTACTCAGCACAAAAAATTAAGTGGGAAAAAGAAACTGTCAACAACATATAAAAAAAGACATCAAAATGACAGCACTAAATTCATACCTATCCATAATTACACTGAATGCAAATGGACTATATGCATCAATAAAGAGACAGAGAGTGGGAGAATGGATAAAAAACACAATCCGTCTATATGCTGCCTACAAGAGACACACCTTAGACTTGGAGACACAAACTAAAACTCAAAGGATGGAAAATAATATATCAAGCAAACAACAATCAAAAAAGAGCAGAAGTGGCAATATTAATTTCTGACAAAATAGACTTTAAAGTTAAATCCACCACAAAGGATAAGGAAGGACACTATGTAATGATTAAAGGGACAACATACCAGGAGGATATAACCATATTAAATATTTATATACCCAATGACAGGGCTGCAAGATACATAAAACAAACTCTAACAGTATTGAAAAGTGAGATAGACAGCTCCACAACTATAGTAGGAGACTTCAACACACCACTTTTCGGTGAAGGACAGGACATCCAGAAAGAAGCTCAATAAAGACATGGAAGAGCTAAATGCCACAATTAACCAACTTGACCTCATAGACATACACAGAACACTCCACCCAACAGCATCCAAGTATACTTGCTTTTTCAGTGCACATGGAACATTCTCTAGAATAGACCACATATTATGCTATAAGCAAGCCTTAACAGAATAAAAAACATTGAAATATTAAAAAGCATCTTCTCTGACCATAAACCCAGAACCAAACCTAGTGCCGTCGAGTTGATTCCGACTCATAGCAACCCTATAGGACAGAGTAGAACTGCCCCGTAGAGTTTCCAAGGAGCGCCTGGAGGATTTGAACTGCTGACCCTTGGGCTAGCAGCTGTAGCACTTAACCACTAGAAATCAGTAACAGAAAAAGCAGGGAAAAGAAATCAAACACTTGGAAACTGAACAATACTCTGCCCAAAAAAGCCTGGGTTACAGAAGACATTAAGGATGGAATAAATTAATAGAATCCAATGAGAATGAAAACACTTCCTATCAGAACCTTTGGGACACAGCGAAAGCAGTGCTCAGAGGCCAATTTATATCAATAAATGCACACATCCAAAAAGAAGAAAAGGCCAAAATCAAAGAATTATCCCTCAACTTGAACAAATAGAAAGACAGCAACAAAAGAAACCCTCAGGCACCAGGAGAAAGCAAATAATAAAAATTAGAAAAACAATCAGTGTAATCCATCACATAAATAAAACAAAAGAACCACACGATCTTAATAACTGATGCAGAAAAGGCATTGACAAAGTCTAACACATATTCATGACAAAAACTCTCAGCAAAACAGGAATAGAAGGGAAATTCCTCAACATAATAAAGGGCATTTATACAAAGCCAACGGCCAACATCATCCTAAATGGAAACGGTCTGAGAGCATTCCCCTTGAGATCGGGAACCAGACAAGGATGCCCTTTATCACCACTCTTATTCAGTGTTGCACTGAAGTCTGAGCCAGAGCACTTGGGCTAGAAAAAGAAATAAGGGGCATCCAAATTGGTAAGGAAGAAGTAAAAAGTATCTCTATTCGCAGGTGATATGATCTTGTACACAGAAAACCCTAAAAAATTCACAATAAAAGTACTGGAACTAATAAAAGATTTCAGCAAACAAGATAAGCATACGAAAATCTGTTGGATTCCTCAACACCAACAAAGAGAACATGGAAGAGGAAATCACCAAATCAACACCATTTACAATAGCCCCCAAGAGAATAAAATACTCAGGAATAAATCTAACCAGAGACGTAAAAGACCCATACAAAGAAAACTACGAGACACTACTGCAAGAAACCAAAAGAGACCTACATAAGTGGAAAAACATACCTTGCTTGTGGATAGGAAGACTCAACATTGTAAAAACTTCAATTCTACCCAAAGCAATCTACAGATACAATGCAATCGTGATCCAAATTCCAATGGCATTTTTCATGAGATGGAGAAACAAATCACCAACTTCATATGGAAAGAGAAGAGGCCCCAGATAAGTAATGCATTACTGAAAAAGAAGAACAAAGTGGGAGGCCTCACGCTACCTGATTTTAGAACCTATTATACCACCATGGTAGTCAAAACAGCCTGGTACTGGCAACAACAGATACACAGACCAATGGAGCAGAATTGAGAATCCAGACCTAAATTTATCCCCCGATGAGCAGCGGATGAGCAGCTGATATTTGACAAAGGCCCAAAGTCCAATAAATGGGGAAAAGACAGTCTCTCTAACAGATGGTGCTGGTATAACTGGATATCCATCTGATAAAAAAAAAAAAAAGAAACAAGACCCATACCTCACACCATGCACAAAAACTAACTCACAATGGATCAAAGATCTAAATATAAAATCTAAAACAATAGAATTAAGGTGTCCGCAAGGTTTCATTCCTTACTGGAGGCTCTGGGATGAATTTGCTTCTATGCTCATTCAGGTTGCTGGCAGTTGTAGGACTGAGGTCCCCACTTCCTTGCTGGCTGTCAGCTGGACGCCACTCTTAGCACCCAGAGACCTTTCTCCAGCCCTGGCATGGGGGCCCCGACATCTGAGGCAGCAACAGCCCACAGAATCATCATCTCACATTTAGAATCTGCCTTCACCCACTCTGCCGCAGCTCCCTTCTGCTTGCAGCCAGAGAAGATTCTCTGCTTTTAAGGGCCTCTGTAACTATATCGGACCTACCTGGATAATCCAGGCTAATTTCCCTATTTTAAGGTCCTTCCTTTGGTAGCACAGTTTGCACTCAACTACTAACCTAGAGGTTGATTGATGGTTAGAATCCACCCAGTGGCACCACAGAAGAAAGGCCTGGCAATCTGCTTCCAAAGAGATTACAGTCACGAAAACCCTATGGAGCAGTTCCACTCTGTAAGACATGGGGTCACCATAAGTCGAAAGTGACTTGACAGCAACAAGTCCCTTTTGCCATGTAACATAATATATTCACGGGTTCCAGGGATTAGGGTGTAAATTTTTTTTGTGGGGGGGTCCCCACTACATGCCAAGTATCCCATTTTTGGGGGGTGGGGAGAGGAGGCCTACAAGAAGGCTAACTATGGTAAAGCTCACAGCCCAGTACGGGACAGAGACCTAGGTAAATACGTTAATACGATATGACAAAATCTACCACACACAGAAATACAATTAAATAACTGCCTAGAAGAGTAGGGAAAACTTCCCAGAAGAGGGGCATCTGAGAGGGGACTTAAAAGATGAAGAAGAGTTTGGCAGGTGGGCAAAGTGGGAGAGGAATTCTAGGCGGAAAACATGGCGCCACCTGGAGAAACCCAGAGTCATGAAGCAGCGGGCTGTGTCGGACAAGTGCTGGGGGTTTGGTGGAGGGGAATGGCAAGACGTTATGCCTGACAAGGTCAGGCTCTGTGCCATGCTAGAGGGTTTGGGTTTCAGCTCAGAGTAATGCAGAACAAACAGAGGTTTTTAAAGCATGGAGTGCTACAAGCAGTTGTGTCTTTTAAAAGAGCATTCTGGCAGCCAGGCAGAGGGTGGATCTCATGGAGGTCAAGAGTGAAGGGCAGGGAGGCCAGTTGGTCCATGCAATAAATAGTTTAGGCTAGAGATGAACGTCTGAAGTCAGACAGAGGCAGTGGCGTAGAGAGTTGGGAGTGATATGGAGAGCAACTGAAACAACCAGGCTTGGTGACTAGCTGCAGGATGTAGGAAAGTGGTGTCAAAGATGACTGGAAGAATTTCACCCTGAATAGCCTGGTGCATTGTTTACAAAGCCCTAAAACCGAGAACAAGACTGAGAATGAGCAAGCCTGGGACAGGACATAGAGTTCAGGTTTAGTCACGCTGAGTTTTTCTTGGCAGCAAATGGGTCTTAACTATACAGGGAGGTCCCATTCTGGAATAAGGATCCCAAGGGAAACAGATCTCCAAGTCACTTCCCAGCATGAGTCAGGGAGTTGACACTCAATACGAAGTCCCTGAGAACCACTCATGTTAGAGAGCTGGTCTCTTCAGAGGTTCCTGGTGGCTCTAACTGTGCTCATTCACTTACTTCCAGATTCAGGATTAGCTCACTGTTGTTCACAGTTAGGAACTGGGACCAACAATGGCTGATGTTCACTCAGTTCTTTATTCAAATTTTTTTTCCTTCATTCCACAACTGAGCATCACTCGGGACCAAACACTGTGTCAGAAAACTGAGGTTGCAAAGATGAATAAGGTATTCAACGTGTATTTTCTAAATACCTACCATGTGCCAAGCGCAGAGAGCTGGAGCCCTGGGTTGACCTACTAATTCAAGGAAAATTACCCTGGGTCTTGCTCAGAGGAGTAACCACATATAACTTATTCCTCTTTCTGAAGGATTCTGGAAAATGGGAAGGAATAATTAAAGGATCAGCAAAGACAAACTAAAGGAAAACCAAGTAGATAAGCTATCTGCATTCAGTCCAATGAGGGACAGAGGACGCACAACAGACGAGCAAGACAGAAAAATTCACATACAGCAACCTCTAAACCTAAGAACTGTCACTGTGGGCTGGTCCCAGGCACCATGCAGCCAAAAATCTGTCCCTGACAAATCTCGAAGATCCACTCTTGGAAGGTCGAGGTTCCTGCCATGCTAAGCCAGTTGTTGTCGAGTCAATTCTGACTCATGGCAACCCCATGTGTGTCAGAGCAGAACTGTGCTCCACAGGGTTTCTTTTTTCATATACACTTTACTTCTGTCATTGTTGAGAATGTACACAGCAGAACATACACCAATTTCCATAGGGCTTTCAATGGCTGACTTTTCAGAAGTAGATTGCCAGGCTTTTCTTCCTAAGTACCTCCAGGTGGACTTGAACATCGAACCTTTTGGTTAGGAGCTAAGCATGTTAACTGTTTCTACCACCCAGAGACCTGTCATGTTATATTCCCCAAGCTCCCAGATTCTCATAGTGGCTCATCATGACTCCATCACTCATGACTTAAGCTAAATATTTGGAAAATGAGCCAAGCTTGAGGTTACGTGTTCCAGAGGTCTACCATCCACGTCTTAGGTTTCATTTAAACATGCTCTTTTTGAGCCTGGAGACACACTTTCTTCTCTCACCCTCCCCTTTGAGAACTTTTCACCACTGATTTATTTTGTATTTAACAGATACCCTGAGCCTTAGCTAGGAGCTGGGCAACACAATAAATGATAAGCAAAACCCAGCCCCTGTTCTCTGGGGACCTCACGGCCTGTCTGTGACTAAGAGAGGCACACACAAGACACAAATGAATAAAAGTTGGAGCAGCGTGCTAAGTGTGGGCTAACGACAGGTCTCAGCTTCACAGCTACAAGTTACAGCAGTGCTGGTAATACCCTGCTTGCACAGGCATGGTCCAAGGCTTCCAGGCGGCGTCAGAAGTGCTTTCATGAGGGAGGCTGTTTCAGACGGACCTCAGAGGATGTAAGGGGCAGCAGCTCCCAGCAGTTCTTAGTACGTCTTCCTCCCTCCCTCCCTCCCCTAACCCCCAACCAAGAAACTGTTTCCTCCTCCCTGGGAGGAGGGTTTTTTTAACTTTGCCTTTGAAATATAATTAGGTACAAAAAGTCGCAAAAACAAAAATGTACAGCTTAAAGAATTACCAAAAACATAGCCCAGGCCAAAACCAAGATAGGCAGGACCTCACAAGCTCCCCTTGCGTACCCTCTCAATCACCACCCCTCCCCTGGGCAGCTTCATCTTGACTTTTAGATAATCACTTCCTTTTTGCGTTAGTTTTACCATCTAATCAAGCACCCTAAATATTGGTTTTGTTCTGCCTGTTTCTTGAACCTAATATAAATTAAATCACACAGAAGATGTCCTTTGTGTTCGGCTTTTTACCATTCACCATTATTTAAGACTAATCCATGTTGTTGAATGTAACTATAAAAAAAAAAAAAAAGTTTATTCATTTTCATGGAAAAAAAATTCTTTTTTTAAGATATTCCAGTGAATGACTATATCACAGTTTATCTGTTCGTCCCTTTTTGATGGACATTTTGGGTTGTTTCCAGTTTGCAGCTATTCCAAAATGTGCTGACGACCATTCTTTTGGTGTTCCTGTATGCATTTCTGTTGGGTAGATATCTAGTAGTCAAACTTCTGTGTATAGGGATATCACGGCTGATGTCAGACAGATCTTGGCTGAAAGCATTTTAACTTGGATCCATAATCAACGCCCATGGAGGCAGCAGTCAGGAAATTAAATGACATGTTACACTGGGCAAATCTGCTGCAAAAGACCTTTAAAAGCGTTAAAAAGCAAAGATGTCACATTGAGGACTAAGGTGTGCCTGACCGAAGCCATAGTATTTTCAATCACCTCATATGCATGCGAAAGCTGGACAATGAATAAGAAAGACTGGGGAAAAACTGATGTCCTTGAATTATGGTATTAGTCAACAACACTGAACATACCAGGAACTGTCAGAAGAAGGAACAAATCCGTCTTGGAAGAAGTACACGTTATCAGGAGGGACCAGTCCCTGGAGAAGGACATCATGCTTGGTGAAGTAGAGGGTGAGTGAAAAAGAGGAAGACCCTCAACGAGATGCACTGACACAGTGGCTTCAACAATGGGCTCAAACACAGCAATGATCGAAAGGATGGTGCAGGGCCAGGCAGTGTTTCATTCCGTTGTACACAGGTTTGCTATGGGTTGGAACCGACTTGACAGCATCTAACAACAACAAGGGTGTCTTAGTTTGCTAGTGCTGCCATGACAGAAATACCACAGGTGTGTGGCTCTAAGGAATAGAAATTTATTTTCTCCCAGTTTTGGAGACTAGGAGTCCTTCCTTGTCTCTTTCTGCATTCTAGCCTCCAGCAGTCCTTGGCACTCCTGGACTCTTGGATTCATCCGCCTCTGTCTTTACGTGGCATCTCCCCCTGTGTGTACGTCTCTGTGTCTACTATGCTCTTCTTGTAAGACAGTGTTTAGAACTGATTAGGTTTGGGATTCACCCTTACTCTGGTATGAACTCATTAAAATAACAAAAGAAAACCCGTATTTCCAAAAAGGGTCACATTTATTGGTACAGCCTCAGGGGTACATATTTTGGGGGGGGGATACAATTCAATCTATAACAGGATACACATATCTTCAATATTAAGTAAACCAGACTGTTTTCTAAGGTGGTTGCACCAGCTTACAGCCCCATTACCAGTGACTGCATGTTCTCATTGCTCTGCATCCTTGTCAACACTTGATACTGGCAGTATGCTTCATTTTTATTTCAGGCATTCTGATGGGCATGTAGTGGTATCTCACTGTAATTTTAACTAATTTAATTTCTCTGACAACTAAGAGGCTGTGTACCTTTTCATGTGTCCATTGGTCACTTGTTTATCCTCTTTTGTGACCTTCCTCCTGCCTATTTTTATTTTTTTATTAAGCCCTCTGATGGTTATGTGTGTTGCAGGAAAAACTTCTGGAAAGAATTTTAAACCTCCAAATAAATCAACTACAAAAGACAGGAAAAAGAAAAATCTCTGCACCTTTTCTAAGTTACCAGCTCAAGCCTCAGCTCTGACATTTCCTGACTCCTCTTAAGCACGACACTTAGCCACACTTAGCCTCAGGGTCCACATCTGGAAAATAAGGCAATCACTGATTTTATGGTTGTTCTGTATAAAAGTGCTCTATAAACTACAAACAGTGTTGTCAGCTGCTGTCAAATTTGCTCCCGACTCCTGGCAACCCCGTGCACAACAGAACAAAACGCTGCCAGTCCTGCACCATCCCCGGGATTGGTTATACACTGGACTGCTGTGATCCACAGGGTTTTACTGGCTGATTTTTGGAAGCAGATCGCCAGGCTTTTCTTCCTGGTCCGTTTTAGTCTGGAAGCTCTGCTGAAGCCTGTTCAGCGTCATAGCAGCACACACTCCTCCACTGGCAGACGGGTGGTGGCTACTCCTGAGGTGCACTGGCTAGGAGTCGAACCCGGGTCTCCCACATGGAAGGTGAGGATTCTACCATAAACTGCCACTGCTCCACCACTGACAGTGTTAGCTGTTGTGAAATCAGAAGCAAATGGCCACACTGGGCTCCTGAACAGCCTGGCACAGACCAGCTTCCTGAGCTGTCTCACAGCACTAACAGCAGAGACAATAGCCGCAGCCTTTCATATCCAAAATGCACCACCTTCTCTTCCACTGTCTGAGCCACAGGAGCACTTAAATCCTGCCCCTCTTCTCTCACAAATGTCAGACTACACTGACCACAAGCTGGGAATGGGGCTCCTCCCTGCCTGCCTGGGCAGGAAAACAGGAAGCAGCCTCCACCCACTGGGGAGGTGAGGCTGGCAGCTTCCCTTCCCTAGGTGGGCATCTCTCCAGGCCATCAACCCTCCCTGATGGAGGACAGGAACTGGCCGTCGGTCCGCCACACCCAGGTCTGCTCCACACTGTGTCCTGAGGAGGGGAGATGAGGGGCTAAGAGGAGGAAGAACATGAAACAATCCTCACCAGCGCCTGGTGGACCTGCCACTCAAGGACCCCTTCCAGTGGGCAGACAGGCTGGGAATCTGTTTTCCTGGCCTCAAGGACCTTCCCCATCCCTATCTAAGGTGGAGTACTAGCCTTTCGTTAGCCCCACGTCACTGGTACCTAGTCCCTGCACCACATATAAAGGCATTTGAAAACTCTGATAGCACAGACGAAATCTATGTCCTTATTAAACAGTGTGAAAGCCTGCTTACAGGAGGTGTATAAGCTAAAATATTTTGAGAGCTGAAAGGACCCTCAGAATTCTTTTCCAGCCTCGTTTTATAAAGAGCAATTCAGTAGCAGAGCCAGATTTTCTCACCGTCTGGGGGGTGTTCTGGTATTACTGTACTCATGCTAGCATCCTTTACCCTCCACTGTAAACCCCAGTGCCTGCACAGGGTGCTGCCAACCAGCTCCATCCAGGTCCCAGGACACTAGGCCAGTCACTCTCCCTCCCTGTAATAGCTCCCAGCTCAGAAGGGGACCCACCTGAACAAGGAAGAAGCCCTGGAAAGGCTAAGACCATGTTTTAGAAATGCTTGCCAAGTGTTCTTAACATCACAGGAACTCAAGAGCCTAACTCTGCTTCTGGGCTCTGGAGGCTCTCTTCTAAGTGGGTTTTCTAGCCTTGCTCTCAGGGAGGTAGGCTGCGGCTCCCATGGGAAAAGGACCAGGCAATGGACCTGCCAGCACAGGCCTGGCACACAGAGCAGGCACTTAGTAAGAATCAGCTACTGAAGAAATAAAAGGAAACAGAATCTTCAAAAGGTACAAAGGAAAAAGGCCCTGCAAGTGGGGGCCTGCC
This sequence comes from Loxodonta africana, assembly GCF_030014295.1. Taxonomy (NCBI): domain Eukaryota; kingdom Metazoa; phylum Chordata; class Mammalia; order Proboscidea; family Elephantidae; genus Loxodonta; species Loxodonta africana. The sequence continues at coordinate 106,783,625 of NC_087353.1, forward strand.
TGCAGCACCCAGGCAGCCTGCAGACCCTTGAACTGTTTTACATTCAAACATCTGGCAAACAGGCATCAGTGCTGTGGAATGCAAGGGCCTGTAACTGGCAATGAAAGCCAGATCCTGCCCTCAGTGGGCTTACAGTCTAGAAGGAAAACAAGATGGAGGCTTGAATGAATGTAAGGGTTACACAGCAAGATGTGCTATCGGGCCTTAGGAGGCAGATCTCAAGAGAGAGGTGGTATCTGAGATGGATGGAGATGGGAGGGAAGGCCAGTGCACACAGAGAAAACAGCAGGAGCAGAGGAGTCAGAAAGTACCTTGTCTACTTGCATGAACACATGACCTGGCTAGACCCAGACCAGAGCAGGGGTAAGAGGGGGATGATGCCTGTCTTAGACTGGGTTCTTTAGAGAAGCAAAACCAGTAGAGCGTATAAATATATATATTTATATTTATCATAATTTATGGAGCACTTTTATACAGAAAAACCATAAAATCAGTGATTGTCTCATTTTTCAAATGTGGCTGTAGAGTCTGGAATGTCCCAAGTCCATAGGACATGCTTCTCCTGATGCATGTAGCCACAGGGGCTGGCAAACCCAAGACCAGCAGGTTGGAGAACAGGGCTCTTATTCACAGGCTGTGAAAACTGATGAATCCCAAAGATGGGCAGGCAAGGCCGCAGGTAAGCTGCTAGCTCAAGTCCCAAGAACTAGAGATCAAATGAACAGGAGCCAGCTTCAGGATCCAGAATGAGCAAAAACCCACAACCTTGCCAGAATATCCACTTATATTCAATGGAAGTCACACGCCCAAGGAAACTCCCTTTCAACTGATTGGCTACTCACGGCAGATCCCATCATGGAGGTGATCACATAATGTCAAATCTCATCATGGAAGTAATTACACCATCATACAACTATCAAATCACTGAGGATCATGGTCCAGCCAAGTTGACACACAACCTTAACCATTACAGTCCACTGCTTGTCAGCTTGGCACCTGTACACATCTCTTCTAGCTATATACAATCTCTGAATAAAGGCAACTATAAAGTCATACTTGTCCCTAACTGATACAATGAACATACATACAAAGCGGGAATACTCATAACAATTACAGTCCTCGTTTCTGCAACTGGTCAAGTGCCTGTAACTGGTGTTTAGAACTACCTTCTTCCACCACCCATTCCGTATCCCCTTTGCCCTCAGCAAGCACCTCCGCTGGTCGTGATTCTTTGTCTGGTAGGGTAACCCAAACCTTCATTCCTGAAGGATCTGGGCCATTAGTAGTCATGTCGGAATTGGGTTGCTGTAGTTTTCCACTGACTTTAATCACAGGGCATGGCTGTGCTAAGAGACACCCTAAGGGATCTCCTACATTCCAGACATACTCTTCTTTACCTCCATTATGTAATATCAATCCAACTCCCTTTTAGTAATCAGGATCCATCACACCAGTCAGTATGGTAACTCCCTTCTTTGCCTGTTGATTCAGAGGCATAAGGAGCCCAAAGTAGCTAGGTGGCATTCTTAGCTTCCAGTTCAATGGAATCAGTGATGTGTCTCCAGGTGGGAGCATTCCTCCCTTTGGAACTAAGACCTCTAGACCTGCAGAGCATAAGGTTGTGGCGACAGGAAGCAAAAATCTTGTGAGTGGGTCACTAGGGGTAATAGTGAGTGGTGCCACTCGCATCTCCATCCCTTGATTGCTGGACCCATGAATCCTGGCTATGGGAGAAAGAGCATCATATACTGGATGCTGGTTTAGAGCACACATGCCCTCCTGAAAAACACTGCCCCAACCCTGCAAGGTACTGCCACCTAGTTGGCACTGTAATTGTGTCTTTAGGAGACCATTCCATCGTTCTATCAAGCCAGCTACTGCAGGATGATGGGCAACATGGTAAGATCAGAATTCCATGAGCATGGGCCCATTGCACACTTCATTTGCTGTGAAGTAAGTCCCTCGATCTGAAGTAATGCTGTGTGGGATACCATGATAGTGTAAGTTCACGGATGGTAGTTTGGCAGAAGCGCTGTGTGCAGGAAAGGCAAATGCATATCCAGAGTAAGTGTCCATTCCAGTAAGAACAAAACGCTGCCCTTTCCATGATGGAAGTGGTGCAATGTAATCAACTTGCCACCAGGTTGCTGGCTGATCACCTCGAGGGACGGTGCCATATCGGGGACTCAGTGTTAACCTCTGCTGCTGGCAGACTGGGCACTCAGGAGTGGCTGTAGCCAAGTCAGCCTTGGTGAGTAGAAGTCCATGTTGCTGGGCCCATGCATAGCATCCATCGCTACCACCATGGCCACGTTGTTCATGAGCCCATTGAGTAATCATGCGAGTAGCTGGGGAAAGAGGGTAACTGGTTTCCACAGAATGCATCATCCTATCCACTTGATTGTTAAAATCCTCCTCTGCTGAGGTCACCCTTTGGTGACCATTCACATGAGATACAAATTTCTTCACTTCTTTGGCCCATACAGAGAGGTCTATCCACGTACCTCTTCCCCATAAATCCTTGTCTCCAATTTTCCAATCATGTTCCTTCCAAGCCCCTGACCATCCAGCCAAACCACTGGCCACAGTCCATGAATCAGTGTACAATCACACATCTGGCCATTTCACCTTCTAAGCAAAGTGAACACCCAGGTGCACTGCTCGAAGTTCTACCCTTTGGGAGGATTTCCCTTCAACACTGTCCTTCAGGGAGGTCCCAGAAAGGGGCTGAAGTGGTGCTGCTGTCCACCTGCAAGTGGTGCCTGCGTATAGCGCGGAACCATCTGTAAACCAGGCACGAGTTTTCTCTTCTTCAGTCAACTGATCATAAGGAACTCTGCATGAGGCCACAGGTGCAGACTGGGAGACAGAAGGTTATGTGACAGGGCTGGAGACCATGGGCATTTTAGGCCACTTCCTCATGCAACTTACTTCTGCCTTCAGGTCTTGCATGGCCTGATCTCACACATACGACTTCCATTTAATGATGGAGTGCTGCTGTGCACGTCCAACTTTATGACTCTCTGGATCAGACAACACCCAGTTCATAATGGGCAGCTCAGACGGCATGGTGACTTGGAGGCCCATGATTAAGCATTCACTCTCTACTAAGGCCCAGTAACAAGCCAAAAGCTGTTTTTTAAAAGCAGAGTAGTTATCTGTAGAGGACGGCAGGGCTTTGCTCCAAAATCCTAAGGGTCTGCACTGTGATTCACCGAGAGGGGCCTGTCAAGGACTCCAAACAGCATCTCTATCTGCCACTGATACTTGAAGCACCATTGGATCAGTTGGATCATATGGCCCAAGTAACAGAGCAGCTTGCATGGCAGCCTAGACCTGTTGCAGAGCCTTCCCTTGTTCTGTGCCCCACTCAAAACTAGCAGCTTTTCAAGTCACTTGATAAATAGGCCAGAGTAGTATGTCCAAATGTGGAATATGTTGCCTCCAAGACCCAAAGAGGCCCACCAGGCATTATGACTCCTTTTTAGTTGTGGGAGGAGCCAGATGCAATAACTTATCCTTCACTTTAGAAGGAATATCGCAACATGCCCCACACCACTGGACCCCCAAAAATTTCAGGAAGGTAGGGGGTGCCTGAATTTTTGTGGAATTTCTCACCCTCAAGCATGCAAACGTTTTTACTAACAAGTCCACAGTCATCGACACTTCTTCCTTACTAGATCTAATCAGCATAATGTCATCAATGTAATGTACCAGTGTGATGTCTTGTGGACGGGAAAGGCGATCAAGGTCCCTGCAGAATAAATTATAACACAGGGCTGGAGATATGATATAGCCCTGACGTAGCCAAGTGAAACTGTATTGCGGACCTTGCCATCTGAAGGCAAACTGCTTCTGATGGTCCTTTGAAACAGGTATGGAGAAAAAAGCATTCACCAGATCAATACCTGCACACCAGGTACCAGGAGATGTATCATTTGCTCAAGCAATGAAACCACATCTGGGACAGCACTACAGTTGCAGTCACCATCTGGTTAAGTTTTCAACAATCTATTGTCACTCTCCAAGATCCACCTGTATTTCGCAGAGGCCATATAGGTGAGTTGAATTGGGATGTGGTGGGAATCAATGCCCCTACATCCTTCAAGTCCCTGATGGTGGCAGTAATCTCTGCAGTCCCTCCAGGAATGTGGTATTGCTTTTGGTTTACTATCTTCCTAGGTAGGGGCAGTTCTACTGGCTTCTGCTTGGCTTTTCCTACCAAAATAGCCCTTACTCCATTTGTCAGGGATCCAGTGTGGGGGTTCTGCCAGTTGTTGAGTATATCTATTCCAATTATGCATTCTGGAACTGAGGAAATCACTACAGGATGGGTTCAGGGACCCACTGGACACACTTTGATACGGACATGTGCTAAGACTCCCTTAATAACCGGACCTCCATATGCCCCAACTCTGACTGGTGGACCACAGTGACATTTTGGGTTTCCTGGAATTAGTGTCAGTTCAGAGCCGGTATTCAGTAATCCCCCCAAAATCTGATTATTTCCTTTTCCCCAGTGAACAGTCACTCTCCTCAAAGGCCACAGATCCCTTTGGGGAAGACTGGGAGAAAGATTAACAGTATAAATTTTTGGCAGTGTATTGGAGTACTACCTCAAGGGGATTCGGCCTCCCCTTTATTCAAAGGGTTGTGGGTCTTTAAACTCGCTCAAGCCTGGGAACTGATTGAGGGACTGTGACTCTCTATTCTAGTGATTCAAGTTAGACTGCTATTCACCTGACCGAGAATTCATCCGTTTGTACAGATCAAGTACATATTTAGTAGATTTCCCATCTATTTCACTCCTAAGGGCACCATGACTAAGTAGCCAATGCCACAAGTCCATGTGAGTCAGACTATTCCGATTACCGCTTTGACTGCTGTCCATTACTCTAACCATGCCCACCCTGCCTTTGTCAATTGAGTGCAACCACATGGCTCCTACTACCATGGGGTCCAATCAGCCCCCTTGTAGTTAGGTGTCTAAATTCAATTAGGGCTTTCCCACTGTCAAATCTGATTTACATGAAATAGCAATAACAGCAGTCTTCAAGGATGCAGTATTCAAATTTGTTTCTCACACTTGTGGCAAAAGGTGTGTCCTCTGGGCACTCCATGTGTGCATCTGTGGGTCCAACCTGATAAATCCACTCTAGCATGCCAGTTTCCCTAAGCCTTTGGATATCTTCTTCTACAATACACCACAGCAGGTCTGGTACTTCAACTTGATTATGTGTAGGCCACAGCATAATTCATGCTTCAGCAACCCAATCAAATAAGCTATTAGCTTCTTTCCTAACTTCTCAAGCTGAAACACTGAATGAAGAATCTGTGCTTAATGGACCCATACCTATAAACTTTGATCCATTTTTATGTTCCTTGCACCATTATCCCACAACTTTAATAGCCATTCCCACACATACTTCCCAGGTTTGTTTGTACATATTAGAAAAGTCAAGCAGTTCTTTTGGAATGTAGCATACCTCCTCCTGGGTCACACTTTTATACTTCACCTTTTGAGGCTCACTGGGGCTTAAGTCTACTTACAGGTCTAGAAGCCAGAGCTGGCAGTGTGGAATTGTTTTGAGAACACAGCATTGTCTTGTAAAGCATCTGCCCCAGGTAATGACTCAGGCAAAGGCCTTTAGAGGCAGCTGGGCTAATATCATTAGATGGGAGTGGAGGGGCTAATGGTTTTTCTGTGCAGGGTAGTGTAGCAGACAAACATGAAGCAATCTCTTTAGATGGGAGTGGTTCTGCTGGCAGGAGTGATTCAATGGAATTTAGGGGCTCAGTGTCTCCAACTTTCTGATTATCTGCCCATATGTCCCCAACCCAAGTTCCAGGATTCCATTTCTTCCCAATCAATGCCCTCACTTTAACTTCAGACACTCAAGGTTGGCAACTGAGGTGGCATTGTAATTCAGCAACTCTTACAGTAAGACTCTGGGTTTGGTTTTCAGCATTATCAGCTCTGTTACTACAAGAAATAAGGCTTTCCTTCAAAGCACAAGTGGAAATTTGAGGTCGTTTATGTGGCACTTGAGCTTTGACTCTAAGTCCTGAATGCATCTCTTTCTTTCACCAGTTTGTCTAGTGAAAGTAGAACCAACCAATCGCCTTCCTTATACTTCTCATCCTAGCAAAACTGTAGAAAGATATCACACATATGTTCACTCAGAGCCTCGCCTTTCACCAATACCTGATCTACTGGTGACAATATTTTGCATTTTTGTACCACTACCTCACGCCATGGATTAGCAGTGCCCTCTTTACTGCTGGTAGCAGAGTCATCAACATCTTTAAGACTACCCAGACTTGAGAACCAATTTAGAAAACTCATCCTTACAATTATGTTTTACTAGAACCAGTCTCAATACCAAATGTTTAAGCTGGGTTCTCCAGAGAAGCAAAACCAGTAAAGTGTGTAAATATACATGGAGATTTATATGAAGGAAATGGCTCACATGATTGTAGAGGCTGGAATGTCCCAAGTCCATGGATCAAGATAGAGGCTTCTCCTGATTCATGTAGCCGCAAGGGCTGGTGAACCCAAGATTGGTATACTGGAGAGCACGGCTGTTGCTCACAGGCTGTGAAGATCAATGAATCCCAAGACTGGCAGATAAGATGCTAGCTCAAGTTCCAAGAACTGGAGGTCAGACAAACAAGAGGCAGCTGCAGGATCCAGGGCAGGCAAAAGCCAGAAGGTCCACTTATATTCGGACGCAGGCCACATGCCCAAAGAAACTCCCTTTCAACTGTCTGGCTACTCACAGCAGATCCCATCATAGGAATGATCACATATAAACACTGACAATTATGGCCCAGCCAAGCTGACACACAAGCTTAACCATCACACTGCCCAAGTTAAGGCTGGAAAAAGACAGGGACCAGGGACCCTGACAGTGCACATTCTGCAGGGTCTCTGGGGAGCCAGCAAAGGTTCTTGAAAAAAAGGAGTTATAAAAAAAATTTTTTTTTTATAAGCAGCGTCAGGCTTTGGAGACAATCAATCTGGCACCAGACTGTCTAGGGGACAGGGAGGCTAGGATCACAGCGATCCATGTCAGAGGTAATAAGGGTTGTCATTGTTAGCTGTCATTGAGTCAGCCCAACTCATGGCAATCCTATGCACAACAGGATGAATGCTGCCAGGTCCTGTGCCATTCCTACGACTGCCTGCTGATCGGACCATTGTGATCCATAGGGTTTTCACTGGCTGACTTTCTCAAGTGGATCACAAGGCCTTTCTTCCTAGTCTGTCTTAGTCTGGAAGCTCTGCTGAAACCTGTTCATCATAGTGATAAGGAAGAGTGATACACAAAGGAGGGATGGACAAGAGAAACATCACCAAATGTGGCTGTGAGAGCAAGAGCAAGGAAGGACTTGCAACTGTTGCTGGAAAGATGATGGCAGGACCAGTGAGGAGAAGCAGCTGTGGAGGCCCTAGGTGAGCTGGGGTGTGTGTGGTTTATCCAGGTGCAGATGTCCAGCAGGAAATGATCACGCAGGCTGGGAAGGGAGGAGGAAAATGTGGGGTATTAACATCAGAGGTGAGAACAGATGCCTTCAGATGGAGGTGAGGGCAGAGGAAGTGGACAGGAGTAAAAGAGAAGAGGACTGAGTGCAGCACCCTGGGGACCCCAACCATTGACGGGGAGAGGAAAAGAGCTGGAGGGACCAGGCAGTGACACAGGGAGGCAGGCAGTGGAAAGCCAGGCTCTAGGACCGGTTTTCCTGGGTTTGAGTCCCCGTGACTTACTTTGGAATCTTGTGCCAGTTATTAACCCCTCTCAGCCTCAATTTCCTCATCTATGAAATAGAGATTATAATTCCTAAATTTGTTGCAAAAATCAAAAAGGGTGGTTCATGTAAGGCTGTTATCACATGCACACAGTCCGTGGGCAACAAATGTTAGCTATTACCATAATTATCAGTTCGGGGGAAAGCAGAATATTGTCCGTTATGGACCTCAAGAGGGGCCGATCACTACCATCACGTAGTACAGCAGAAGGTCAACAAAAAAAAAAACTGAAGCCCTCAAAGAGACAGATTGACACAATAGCTGGAATAACAGACTCAAACAACGATCACAAAGACGACGCAGGACCAGGCAACATTTTATTCTGCTGTACATAATGAAAAAAAAAGTTTTTTTTTTTTTTTTTACATAATGAAATAGCCAACTCAATGGCAGCTAATAACAACAAAACCAATGACCCTAAGAAAGCTTAGTGTCCATACTACATTTTCAAAACCGCTTCGGAGGCAAAGAGGGTTTCGGAGGAGTGCATCTTTTTTTTTTTTTTTTAATAACTTTTATTAAGCTTCAAGTGAACGTTTACAAATCCAATCAGTCTGTCACATATAAGTTTACATACATCTCACTCCCAACTCCCACTTACTCTCCCCGTCTTGAGTCAGCCCTTTCAGTCTCTCCTTTCTTGACAATTTTGCTGGCTTCCCTCTCTCTCTATCCTCCCATCCCCCCTCCAGACAAGAGTTGCCAACACAATCTCAAGTGTCCACCTGATATAATTAGCTCACTCTTCATCAGCGACTCTCTCCCACCCGCTGACCAGTCCCTTTCATGTCTGATGAGTTGTCTTCGGGGATGGTTCCTGTCCTGTGTCAACAGAAGGTCTGGAGAGCATGGCCGCTGGGATTCCTCCAGTCTCAGTCAGACCATTAAGTTTGGTCTTTTTATGAGAATTTGGGGTCTGCATCCCACTGATCTCCTGCTCCCTCAGGGGTCCTCTGCTGTGCTCCCTGTCAGGGCAGTCACCGATTGTGGCCGGGCACCAACTAGTTCTTCTGGTCTCAGGATGATGTAGGTCTCTGGTTCATGTGGCCCTTTCTGTCTCTTGGGCTCTTAGTTGCCGTGTGGGCTTGGTGTTCTTCATTCTCCTTTGCTCCAGGTGGGTTGAGACCAATTGCTGCATCTTAGATGGCCGCTTGTTAGCATTTAAGACCCCAGACGCCACATTTCAAAGTGGGATGCAGAATGATTTCATAATAGAATTATTTTGCCAATTGACTCAGAAGTCCCCGCAAACCATGTTCCCCAGACCCCCGCGCTTGCTCCGCTGAGCTTTGAAGCATTCATTTTATCCCGGAAACTTCTTTGCTTTTGGTCCAGTCCAATTGAGCTGACCTTCCATGTATTGAGTGTTGTCTTTCCCTTCACCTAAAGCAGTTCTTATCTACTGATTAATCAATAAAAAACCCTCTCCCACCCTCCCTCCCTCCCCGCCTCGTAACCACAAAAGTATGTGTTCTTCTCAGGTTTACTATTTCTCAAGATCTTATAATAGTGCTCTTATACAATATTTGTCCTTTTGCCTCTGACTAATTTCGCTCAGCATAATGCCTTCGGAGTGCATCTTTTGTATAAGAATCCATCTCTAATTACAAAGTGAAGTAAACAGGAAAATGAGGTTCACTTCCAGCTTTCACCTTACATACCTAGTCAACAAGCAGTAGGGGAAGGAGCGCCAGATACGCAGGCTGCAGGCTGCTATACAACCTGGGCACTGCGGTTCCAAGGGAGCTCTGGACATTTGAAGTTACAAAGAATAAGCACAGATTCTTCTCACCAGCAGGAGGCAGGCCCAGGGCCATGTTGTTTTTTTGGGATGACTGAGCCATACCAGAGCCCACAGTGTGCCTGGGGGGCAGGAGCTCATCAGGCCCAGTGGTTGCCACTCTGGCTCCATTAGAATTACCTCATGCTTTACAACTTGTCAATAACCACCCCTGACCACCACCACCACCACCAGCTGCTGTCAATTCCAGCTTACGGCAACCCCATGTGTGTCAGAGTAGAATTGTGTTCCAGGGATTTCAATGGCTGCTTTTTTCAGAAGTAGATCTTCAGGCCTTTCTTCCGAGGCATCTCTGGGTGGACTCAAAGTATCAACTTTTTGATTAGGAGCTGAGCACACTAATGGTCTGCGCCACCCAGGGACTCCTACCTCACACCAACTAAGACAGCATCTCTGCAGGGTGGAACCCAGGAAAAAACACAGTATGTGTTTAAAGAGCTCTCCAAGTGACTCTGAAGTGCGGCTAGGGTTGAAGACCACTGATGCTTCCAGAATAATCCTGACATTCTCCACCTGTTGGACCTAAGGCTGAGCACCTGCTGAAGAAACACCCCCCACACCCTAGACCTAAGCGTGGAGGAAAGCATTTTGCTATCTGATTTTGGCTTCTCTGTTTACCTGCTGTGTGACCTTGGATAAGTCACTTAGCCTCTCTTAGCCTGAGTTATTAAACAACTGATATAAATCATTTACATATTCCTAGCACCCCACAGGCCCTCAATAAATGTGTCTCTACATTGTGTTGAGTGAAGTCAGTCAGTCACAAAAGGACAAATACTGTATGATCCCACTTATATGCAATATCTAGAACAGGCAAATGTATAGAGACCGAAGTTTATCAGTGGTTACCTGGAACAGGAGGAAGGACAAATGGGGGAAAATTGTTTAGGAAGCAACGAGTATCTTTTAATGGTGATGGCAAATATAGCAACAGATATGGGTGATGGTTGCACACCAGGATCACATAATGTGATCAGTGTTCAAAAAAACAAATGTGTATGTCTCGTCTTCTCTAGAATCCGTGACTCTTGGCTTTTCCCAAATGCATAGTTATTTGTTAAGATCCTTTACTCTGTGGTGTGCCTGAAGTGTTTGTTCCTGCCTGTTTCCACGGGCCCCATCCTCCCCTCTAGCTCAAGCACTCACCTACTACAGAGCAGTGCTGCTCAAGCCTTAGTGCACAGGCATACTCAGGGCTCTAGTTAGAATGCATACTGACTCAGAGAGCCTGGGGTGGGGCCTGAGACTCTGCATTTCTAACCGCTCCGGTGCTGCTGGTCCTTTGCCCACAACGGAGCAGCCAGGCTGGCAGAGGAGCCCAGTCGCCAGTCCACCTTCCCTGCAGACTTATGGGCTCCTTTGGGGCTGTTCTCTTTATGTTTCTCATCTTTGTGTGCCCTCCATGGTATGTGCTCACTAAACGGGTGTTCAAAGAATAAACAAACCATTGGGAAAACCATCTTCCTGCTAAGTAAACACAGATGGGGTATTTTGTCTGTCTGTGAGCAGCAGCCCTCCTGGTTCACTCCAGAATCGCCATCTTGGCTGATGGGAGGACAGCATGATGGAACGGGCCTAAGACTTGGAACCTGGAGTCCTGGGTTTGAATCCCCACCCTAGGCAAGTCACCAAGTTCTCTGAATCTCAACGTCCTCATTCATTACACAAGGAAGGTAGCACTAACAACCATACAGCCCCGATGAAAGCTAAAAACATGCTTTATAAACTGAAACCACCACCTGTCAGTTTGTCATCCTGTGGTGGCTTGCATGTTGCTATGATGCTGGAGGCTATGTCACCAGTATTTCAAATACCAGCAGGGTCAGGGTCATGGTTTCAGCAGAGCTTCCAGACTAGGAAGAAAGGCCCTGACCTATTTCTGGAAATTAGCCAGTGAAAACCTTATGGATCACAACAGAACACTGTTTGACTTGCTTACTTTGGACTTGTCATCTAGAGGGATCAATCACTGGAGGAGGACATCGTGTTTGGTGAAGCTGAGGGCCAGCAAGGTGATGGGAGATCCTCTGTGAAATGGACTGGCACAAGAGCCACAATGAAGGGCTTAAACATGCTGGTGATTGTGAGGATACAGGACACCACAAGCTGGAGTACACTCAACAGCAACCACCTATCTATAAACTAAAAAGTGCTCTGGACACGGTACTGTTATTACAGCAGGGCCCCAGCTTTTCTGAGGGCAAGAACTGCTCTCCACTTTCCAAAGCCACTGCTTGTGATGGGTTGGGTACATAAGGTGATGTCTGAGTGGTGGACACAACTGGGGTCTAGTTGTGGCAGTGGCTGGGCCATTGGGTGGGTCAAGAGTCCTTATTCCAGCAGTGACACTGTCATGTGAAGCGTGGTGACTGTGACAAGACAGCCGGGGAGAAAAAACATCCTCAAACGAGGATGGCAGAAGTGAGGAAACAAGGCGGATCTGAGGGTCAGGCAGCCTAGAACCAGGAGGAAGGCAAAGAGAAATCAGAGTCCTTTTGATGGCCATGGGGGCAGTGCTCTTGACTATGTAGAGGTCTAGGTTGGACCAGGAGGATCCTGAGGCCATTAGGAAAGAGGTCAATCAATTCCAGATGCCTTCTGTGGCCCAGAGCTGAGTTAGGCCATCATAGCTCCTCATGGTGAGGGTAACACCAGGTCATAGCCTTCCCTGCTCGTGCTAACTACAGTCTTTCTACCCTCCACTACAGCCAGTTCACCACGTACTACACACTTCAGGCACCTGAGGACACAGTCAAGAGCAAGACATAGCCCTGTCCTCAAGAGAAGCTCACAGTTTACAGAGAGCAATGATGACAGCACAAGTAACCAGCACTAGGAGAGATTTACAAAATGTGCTGGAGGAGTTCAGAGGTAGAAGCAGCCAGTTTTGTCACCTCTCTCTTCCTCAGCCAATGGTCTTGTTGACACCCACCCTGCATGGTTTTCTGCCTTTAGATGGCTTCCCCTTACTGGAATCCCCCCATCCCCTCCTCTCCACCCAGCCAAGTGCTCACTCATGCTGAAGGGCACACTGCAGTCCTTAGTGAGGGCTCCCAACCTTTTCCCACTCCTATCCCCTGTACTTTACCCACACTCTCATAATTATCACCCTCAAATTATCGTATTACCTAGTAACGCCTCTGTCCCTACACTGAAGAGTTAATCACAGCCTGTACTGTTACTTCGGCTTTCTTAAATCTCTTGTCCCCAGTCAGACTGTAACAATACCACATTTGAACAATGCTCCAGTTTACAAAATGCTTCACACATATTGAATCCCCACAGTAAACCTGAGAGAGAAGTGTTATCTTTATTTTACAATAAGGAAACTGAGGTCTAGAAATGTTAGGCAATTTGTCTGGGGTCACACCACCTATATACCTACCCAGGTGTAAACAGGAATCTGGCTCCAACTGGCTCCAAAGCCCGTGCTCTTCCCAGTACTCAAAGGTGGCCTAAGGCAGTGATCAAAGAATGGGACCACCTCCAGCTCTGTGACCTCGGGCAGATTACTTAACCTCTCTGTGCCCCAATTGTCTCTGGGTAAAATGTGGCCAACACCCACTGCAGAGGTCCTTGTCAAGATTATATAAGGTAATACCGTTAAGTACTATTCCAAACACAAAAAACCCGTTTCCGTCTAGTCAATTCTGACTCATTGTGACTCAAAAGAACGGAGCAGAACTGCCCCACAGCGTTTCTATTATCTTTATAACTTGGCTGATTCTCACGGCTTCTAACTCATTTTCCCCCATTTTTATATCTCGTAGTACTTTTGACAGGTGGTCATCATACAAAATAAACTTCTGCTCGTTGACTGCCGCTGGTTTTAGGGCCAGTCTCTTCTTCACTTTCCTGCTCCCCTAAATAGCTTCAATAATAGCAAAACTCCTCTTTCCTCCTCCAATCCACCTCCCCATCTCCCTCTCTTCCTCTCTCACACACACACACGCGCACACACACGCGCACAGACTCGACTAGATCAAATCTGGACGATTACAGGTGTTCCACAGAATGTAAAATAACTGGAAAGCATTGGCCTAGACTCTCCTCGTCAGGGGGTCCCTGAACAGCTAGTGAACATGCCAGCCATGGCGGAAACTTTTTCACAAGCCTAATTTCCATTACTATAGTGGGTCAAAGTCTTATGAATATTTCTCAGTTGCTCCACTTTTTACTTATCTAAGTCTCTAGAAGGGATGTATTATTATAAAATTATACTTATTTATTTTCTCTTTTATTTAAGGGGGGGAAAAAAACACACTGTTTCCTGGAGCCAGAAGTGCCAAGTGACCAGGCAGCTAATTTAAGAATTAACACCCAAGATACTGTCTGGTCAGACAGACAGAAAACTTTCTTCTTTTCATAAAGCCAGAGAACAAGCCTCAAACCCAGGTGTACCCTGAGAGGCAGAGGTGAATGGCCATCTCTCCCCTAGGTGACACAGGCAGAGAAGCTCCCTACTTCACCCCACCCAGACACACCTGCCGACACATCTTCGGGGGGCCAGGTGTGTCAAGAATGACAAGAGGATGAAGTCCCCTGGGGTGGAAAGCTTCATCCTTCACAAGAATTCACACAGAGGGAACTCCAATCAGGGTCTTATTCTATTTTCTATCTAAACCCCAAAACCCTTACCCTAACATAGTACTGTATTTTGGGGAAGAACCAGAGCACATAAGAACACGGCAGGAGACCAGTCTCTGGCAGTAAGCGGCCAATAGGATTTTCAAAGGTTCCGCTCCAGGGCAAGAGTGAAGACAAACCTGCTGATAACCTTGGCACCAGGATTAAAAGAAGAGTTGTATCCACTGAAAACAGTTGTATCCACTGTACACACAAATGAAGTGGTGAACAGCATAAACATGTCAGCTTTCTACAGTCAAATCAATACTTGAGGCATTAAAACTGAGGTAAAATGGACTGTGGCTTTTTGTTGATGACACTGAGGAATTCTGGCCCCCATCCCTGGTCAGGGTGGACAAATGGGGCTGTCAGACACATCTCAGAGTGATGAAACGAAAACCCCAAGTCAGGCTTCTGGGCACCAAGGGCAGCTCATTCCAAATAGCAATGGGCTGTCCTGTCAGGCGTCCTAATTCCTGCCCTTGACTGATTCCCTCCTCCAGCCCCAAGTCATTTTCCAGACCCGGCCACACTTGGCATTTCCTACATTCCTTCTCACCACTCAGATCCCTTCAGCCTGGCCCTTCCAGGCCGACAACTGGGGCGGCAAGACTTCAGCAAGAGATGCGGAGAAAAGGGGTGGTCAGGGGTTGGGGGAAATGTCAGTGCAACAGAGAAGCGGCGGGTCGAGAGCAGAGAGAGGGCGCCTCACCCTTCACCTCCTCCTCCTGGCGCATCCACTCTCCGCCCCGACAGTGCGTCTCCCAGTGCCCCCCCCATGCGCTTCCTCCACCCAGGGACACCCTTCCACTCGGGCCCCGGTCCAGCCCCCCGGGCCTCGCCGCACAGACGACCCGCTCCTTGGAGCCCGGCCCTGGCCCTGCTGCCCTTTCCCCAGGCCGGCTGGGAGATCGCGGGGTCCCGGACCTCCTGGAATCGCCTAGATCTGCGCCCAGATGCAGGCGCCTCGCGGCCCCCCGACCCCGTCCTCCTCGGGCTGTGCAGCATCCTTCCTGCCTTCAAGGTCCCCTCCCCGGCACTGCATCTCTCGGGGTGCCCCGGCCAAGCCCCGGCGCTCCGCTGGTCCTCACCTGGGTCCGCTCGAAGCTCTCCCGCTCCGCCGCCTCCAGCCCCGCGCCGACCCCGCGCCGGCTCAGCACCTTGGGCAGGGGGTTGGGCACCTGCTTCATGGAGCTCGCCATCCGGTCCATGTCGCCGCGCGGCGCCGAGTCGGAGGCCTCAGCTGCCCCGGGATCCCCAGGGCGCCGCCCGCCGCCCTCTCCTCTGGGATCCGGCGCTAATGGGACGGCCGCCGCCTCTCATTGGCTGGGAGCGCTGCCACTTTCCCCGAGGCCCCGCCCCGCGCCCCAAGGCTTCCCCGCCCGCCCCCGCCCCACGGAGTCCCTCGGAACCCCGTGGCCAGCGCCGTCACCGGCCCGCAGGCCTGTCTATCATCGCGGTCCGGCGGCTCTCGGCGGGGGCGGACCCCGGGTGGGCGGGGCCCAGGGGTGGGCGGGGCCCTGTGGAGGGGGCCGGGGTGGGCGGGTCCCGGTGGGCGGGTCCCGGTGGGCGGGCCCCGGCACACCCCGCCCCCGACGCCAGGCGCGCGCCGGCCGCCCTCTCCGCGCCCTCGGGGCCCGAGCGCCCTTTTCCTCCGCGAAGCGCCCCGCGCGCGCTGCTGCCTCCTGCTCTCGGCTGCGCAGCGAGGTCCTGGGGCTGTGGGCGGCGGTCACGCTGGCTGCGGAGTCGGGCCGTCCCCGGGCACCCGGGCCCGCCTGGGAGTAGCCTCTTTACTGCTTCCGGCCCTGGGACGCGAGAGCTGGGGTGGGTCGGCTCCGCGGCAGGCGCCCGGCTCGGGACGGGAGGGTCAGCGCCCGGCCCAGCCCGGCCGCGGTGGGTGCGGGCCCCACCCAGCGGGTGTAGGCTCCTGCTTCCTGCCTCCTGAGCCCCTGCCCGTTCCCTTTGTAACGATCGCCGGCTCCAGGTCTGGGAGCTCCGGACTTGGGCAGTGGGAACCTCCCTGAACCTTTTTTCCAAGCCTCTGGTCGTCTGGACGGGCCAGAATTTATTTGTAGACACTTTTTGTTTATGCAGTGCTGGGCCCTGGTGGCACAGTGGTTAAGAGGTTGGTTGCTAACCAAAAGGTAGGCAGTTGCGATCCACCAGCTGCTCCTTGGAAACCCCACGGGGCAGCTCTACTCTGTTCTATAGGGTCACTGTGAACCAGAATCCACTCCACCGCATCCATTTGATTTTCGATTTGGGCCGCCTTACACGCCTCCCCCATCCCGCTCAGATGGCGTCAGCAAAGGTGACAGGAGCCAGAGGGAAGTGGGACCCTTAGCTGAGAGACTGAAGAAAATTACACGTTTTCCATGATATTCCAATTTTGGTGTTTTTTGTTTTGTTTTTTAATTATTTGAAACTCAAAGTAATGAATGACACTTTGAAGCATTAAACTATTTAATGAGTTGTGTGTATTTTTTACAATCTTCATTAACAGCTTTTGATGAAAATTCACACATTCAATAGAGACGTGAAAGGGCATTTGCAGGTACTGGGGGTTGCTATGAGTCCAGATGGACTGGGCAGGCAGCTAAGGACAACAGGGAGCTACTCAGGCTTTTGCTCAGCCCCGTGCTCTGTGGTGCTGGCATTGTGTTGGCCAGATTATGGGGGCCAGATGGAAGTGGGAGGAACCGATGGGAAGGCTCCAGCAGTAGGTGAGATACAATGCGGGCCTACACTAGAATGGAAAGGAGAAAGTTCTGCCTCAGGGAGGTTGTGTGAATAAGGCTTGGACAAAGGGATGAGGGGGAGGCCGTGGTCTTCACCAGAATTTTTACAGAGAAGAATTTAAGGGTGGCAGAGTAATTGAAGGGAAATTCCCTTGAGGCTACACCGTGGGCAAAAAGCTCACTAGTTTCTCCTTACTTAGATTGTGTGTCTATGTGGGAGGCTTTGGGCGCAGCCCCCTTTGGGTTCCTCTAGGGAGAGGTTAGCTGTTACCCAGTTTTTAAACCTTTGTGTCAGGGAAGTTGGAGATAAAATTAACTGACAAGGGGACCACAGTAAAACAAACAAACCAACAAACCTGTTGCTGTCAAGTTGATTCTGACTCATAGCGACCCTATAGGACAGAGTAGAACAGCCCCATAGGGTTTTCAAGGAGCGCCTGGTGGATTTGAACTGCCTGCCCTTTGGTTAGTAACCGTAGGTCTTAACCACTATACCACCAGGGTTTCTGGGGGGGCATACATAATACGTGTGGTGAAATGAATTACTTTATGTGGCCTTTTGCCTTAGTTCTTTGGAAAAACAGCTTGAGAGATTTTTCCCCTAAACCCTGAGGAGTTACCTTTGCCCTAGTTTTCTACCTTAGAGGGTTTGTTAAGTTTGTCGAAGTTGATTGACATTTCCTAGGTGAGCTGTAAGCGAGGGTGGTTTGATACTTTTTGTCCGGTCCTGGGCTGCAGCCTGTTCTGTGATTGGTATGCACCTTGCAAGAATTGGTCAATAAACTATGCAAACGAACTCTCTGCAGCCTACTAAACAAATTACATGTCTGTGGACTACTTAAAGGGGATTGGTCAGTTCCTGGCCATGGTGGGAGGGCCATGCCTTGAAACTGAGGAGCTTGTAGCTAGAAACAGCCAACTCTCCAGAGGTTCCAGAGACAGAAGCAGGCAGACAGGAGGCAGGAAGAAGCAGAAAGGAGAAAAGGCAAGAGAGAAGAAGCAGAGAGAAAGGAGGCAAGGAACCTCCTAAAAGAGCTATAACGCAGGTCAAGGGTTGTAGCACTGAAGACAAGGACAGGCCCAAAACGGGCCCCACGGCAGAGTCAGTGGTGACAGATGGCAGGGCCAAGAGGAACCTGTCCCGAGGGGGCCGAGAGAGGAGGCCTGCATGGCCTGGGCGAAGTGAGAGAGCGGTCCTGCACTAGAGAAGGAAGACTTTGCCTACATGCTTCCTGACCCTGAGTTGTAGCCTGCTACCTTCTTAACGTACCATTTAACCGTAACGACGGTCTGTGAGTTCTATGTGGCCATTGCAATGAGTTACTGAACCCAGCAGGGTAGAAAGTGCCACGGGAAGGACAGCTGGTGTCAGAGTTGGTAAAAACGCTGGAGACTGGAGGTGTGTCTGACCTCCACTTCATGAGAATCATCTTTGGGCTGATGGTGACTTTCATCATTCCCCCTGTGAGTTTAGACAGGTTCTGATACTATTGCTACCTCCACCATTTTACAGTCAGCGAGCTGGCTGAGGAACAGATGACTTCGGTTTTAGACAGAGCAATATCAACATACTGAAAACCAAACCAGTGATGGCAACCCCATGCGCATCAGAGTAGAACTGCTCCGTAGGGTTTGCAGTGGCAGATTTTTTGGAAGTAGATTGCGAGACCCTTCTTCGAGGTGGCTCTGGGTGCCTTTCAGTTAGCAACCAAACTCATTAAGCATTTGTACCACAGAAGGATTTCAGTATCAACACAGACATGGTGAATGTGTATGTGGGCGTGCGGAAACAGAGAAGCCTGAGAAGGAGAAATAGGAGAAAGAGAAGGAGCACCGAGGCTAAGAGGGCAGGGGAATATAAGGGGAACTGAGGGAGGTGTATCAGTAAACTGCATTATAGGGAAGTAAAGACAATAGGTAAGGGTGTTGTTTGAGGGTATTTGGGGGTGCTTGAACGTATATCAGAATTCTAGCAGGAAATGGGTCAAAGGGGGAATTGACAGTTTAAGAAGGAACTATGTACAAAGGAAGGAGCCCTGGTGGTGCAATGGTTAAGCGCTCACCTGGTTCAAGCCCACCAGTAGCTCTGTAGGACAAAAGACCTGGTGATCTGCTCCCATAAATATTATAGCCTAGGAAACCCTATGGGGTAGTTCTCCTTGGTCCTATAGGGTCACTATGAGTTGGCGACGACTTCATGACACACAACACAGCAATAACATGTACAAAAGTGTGACCTGGCTTAAGGGAATCAACCAGGGATGATGAAGTACCCAGGGATTAAAACAATGGGAAGTCGTTACCACCCCAAAGCTCGCAGGGACAAGGAGAGGGAGCTATGCGGACACCAGCTGCGGTTGTGGAAGACAAGGCCTCTGCCCAAAGCTGTGGCCCTAGGAAGAAAAACACGGCCACTCCAGAATAGTGGCCTGGCAGGGAGGGAGCTGTGGTGTGAATACTCCAATCTCTCTCCTTCCATGTCTTCTGTCCTCTCGTTTCCTAATAGTGCTCCCTATTGGCCAAACCCAACTGTAAGCCAGAGGACAAGGATGATGCAATTAGTGCCCCCCCCCACATCTCCTTCCAGGAATACAGCAAGGTGGAGAAGACCAAAAGTTGGGTCTCCCAGCACAGGGGGTCCACAGGAGTATGCCAAAAATACAAAGCCTAAAGAAACAGACAAGGTTAATCATAATATTACCTCTGTGCCCATTTCTAGTCCTGTACCCACTCATGCTCTGGACCTGAAAACCCCAATCAACACCCCCCCCCCTTCTTTGTCTTGCTAACCACAAGCTTGTTTTGAGCAACATTTTTCAGGAAGTCATGGCAGGTAGTGGCTCCATCCACTGAACTAGCCACACCTTGAAGCATGCACAAATTGAGGAGATCGCGTCCTTCAACCCACCCCGGACCCGATTGTCACTGGAAAGAATGATATTTCCCAGCCCATGATTTCATCCGATTCCATTTTAGAAGTGAGGGGTCCCACTACATGCACCTCCGATGGAAGACAATTTAATATCCAGACCTCCAAGTGTGGGTATGGGAGGGCTAAGGGCAGAGAGTCCTGGTACCAAACCCAACCCCTACACCATTGGAAAAAAAAAGTTCCCTAGCCGCCTTAGACGGTGGACATGTGCGTGGCCTTATGGTTGCTAGACCCCGCGTTGCTCCTTGTCAGCGCAGACAATAAATTTCCACTTTGTTTCCCTTGCAGCTGGTGGTGTGGCATCTGTCTTATTTCGATCAGCTAATAGGACAGGACAAGAACTCTCGTTCGGTTACAGACCCAGCTAAAGAGTGATTTATGACCTTTTGCCAGAGTTTATGGCTTCAATAAACACAGGGGCCCTTAAAATAGGAATTAAGGGATCAATCTAATTCTTATTAGAATAAACCAGAGTAGAGTTCGAGAATTTGTGGTTTGGAGGCGCCATGTGAAGAAAGATTCAACTTACTTTCTTTTGTGAAACTCAGAGTTAAAACTGCCCACTTGCCAACAACAACAAAACCCTTTGCCAGGAGTTTAGGGTAAACCTCCCCTAGACATAAATTTCAGGACTGTGCCAGCATTCACCTTCATCTCTCAGCAATTTAGGAACCACTTCTGTTATGGATCGAATTGTGTTCCCCCAAAATGTGTGTCAATTTGACTAGGCCATAATTCCCAGTATTGTGTGATTGTCCGCCATTATGTCATCTGATACGATTTCCTATGTGTTGTAAATTCTGCCTCTATGATGTCAATAAGGCAGCATTAGAGGCAGTTATGTTAATGAGGCAGAACTCAATCTACAAGATTAGGTTGTGTCTTAAGTAAACCTTTTCTGAGATATAAAAGAGAGGAGCATGAGCAGAGAGACATCGGGGACCCCAGACCACCAAGAAAGCAGCGCCAGGAACAGAGCGTGTCTTTTGGACCTGGGGTTCCTTCACCAAGTAACTCCTAGACCAAGAAAGACTGTTGACAAGGACCTTCCCCCGGAGCCAACAGAGGAAGCCTTCCCCTGGAGCTGGCACTCTGAATTTGAACTTCTAGCCTACTAGACTGTGAAAGAATAAATTTCTTTGTTAAAGCCATCTGTTTGTGGTGTTTCTGTTACAGCGGCACTAAACGACTAAGACAACTTGTTGTATACCTTCTATCAGTTGCTGTCATGGCCACCCCATGTGTTTCAGAATAGAACTGCACATAGGATTTTCAATAGCTGATCTTTTGGAAATAGATTTCTAGGCATTTCTTCCCAGGTAACTCTGAATGGATTCAAACAGCCAGCCTTTCAAGTAGCAGCCAAAGACCTAAGTGTCTGTGCCACACAGGGACTCCTTATACCTTCTAGGGATGCAATAATTCCTGACATGAAATCCTAATCTCTGGGAGGCCCCAAAACCCTGCCTCTCCACAAACGGTGAACTATGTCCCACCTCGCACTCAGTTTAGATCTGATTTAGCATCTGTGATCATTAAGCTGCGTGTCAACTTGGCTGGGCCAGGATTCTCAGCACCTGTGCCCAGGCAGCTACTGATCTGCTTTATGTCGCTACAGATGAGTTTGCGTTTCTAGGATTTTGTATAAATGGAATAATACAGTAAGTACTCTTCATTGTCTGGCTTTTTTCACTACCAAAAAACAAAAAACCTGTTCCCATCAAGTCAATTCTGACTCATAGAGAACCTATAGGACAGAACAGAACTGCCCCATAGGGTTTCCAAGGAGCGGCTGGTGGATTCAAACTGCCAACCTTTTGGTTAACAGTGGAGTGCTTAACCACTGTGCCATCAGAGCTCCTTCTTCATGTAGGATAATTATTTTGAAATTCATGATATTGTTTCATGTATCAATAGTTCCCCCCCCCCCTTTTATTTCAGAGTAGTATTTCACTGTATGGCTAGTCCACACTTTATTAACCCACTGGTGGGCATTTGGGTTGTTTCCAGTTTTTTCGGTAATGTATGTATTCCAATGAATCACTTTTTTTCCAATGCGCACAAATACGGATCTCTTCCAATAAGTACTCCAGCTATCTTCCAAGTTTCTTGGCATACACTAGTGCTTCCAGCATTGCATTTTTTGTGAAACATCTCAGTTGGTATTCCATCAATTCCTGGAGCCTTGTTTTCTGTCAATGCCTTCAGTGCAGCTTGGACTTCTTCCTTCAGTACCATTGGTTCTTGATCATATGCTACCTCCTGAAATGGTTGAACATCAACCACTTCTTTTTGTTATAGTGACTCTGTGAATTCCTTCCATCTTCTTTTGATGCTTCCTGCATCATTTAGTTTTTTGCCCATGTTGTTGTTGTCGTTAGGTGCCGCCGAGTCGGTTCCGACTCATAGCGACCCTAAGCACAACAGAACGAAACACTGCCCGGTCCTGAGCCATCCTCACAATCGTTGTTATGCTTGAGCCCATTGTTGCAGCCACTGTGTCAATCCACCTCATTGAGGGTCCTCCTCTTTTCCGCTGACCCTGTACTCTGCCAACCATGATGTCCTTCTCCAGGGACTGATCCCTCCTGACAACATGTCCAAAGTATGTAAGGCGCAGTCTCGCCATCTTTGCCTCCAAGGAGCATTCTGGCTGTACTTCTTCTAAGACAGATTTATTCATTCTTTTCTCAGCCCATGGTATATTTGATATTCTTCGCCAACACAATTCAAAAGTGTCAATTCTTCTTTTCCTGATTCATTGTCCAGCTTTCACATGCATATGATGTGATTGAAAATACCATGACTTGGGTCAGGCGCACCTTAGTCTTCAAGGTGACATCTTTGCTCTTCAACACTTTAAAGAGGTCCTTTGCAGCAGATTTACCCAATGCAATGCGTCTTTTGATTTCTTGACTGCAGCTTCCATGGCTGTTGATTGTGGATCCAAGTAAAATGAAATCCTTGAGAACTTCAATCTTTTCTCCTTTTATCGTGATGTTGCTCTTTGGTCCAGTCATGAGGATTTTTGTTTTCTTTATGTTGAGGTGTAATCCATACTGAAGGCTATGGTCTTTGATCTTCATTAGTAAGTGCTTCAAGTCCTCTTCACTTTTAGCACACAGGGTTGTGCCATCTGCATAATGCAGGTTGTTAGTGAGTCTTCCTCCAATCCTGATGCCCCATTCTTCTTCATATAGTCCAGCTTCTCATATTATTTGCTCAGCATACAGATTGAATAGGTATGGTGAAAGAATACAACCCTGATGCACATCTTTCCTGACTTTAAACCAATCACTATTCCCTTGTTCTGTCCGAACAACTGCCTCTTAACGTGTATAAAGGTTCCTCATAAGCACAATTAAGTGTTCTGGAATTCCCATTCTTCGCAACATTATCCATAATTTGTTATGATCCACACAGTCAAATGCCTTTGCATAGTCAATAAAACATAGGTAAACATCCTTCTGGTATTCTCTGCTTTCAGCCAGGATCCATCTGACATCATCGATGATATCCCTGGTTCCACGTCCTCTTCTGAAACCAGCCCGAATTTCTGGCAGCTCCTTGTCGATATACTGCTGCAGCCATTTTTGAATGATCTTCAGCAAAATTTTGTTTCTGTGTGATATTAATGATATTCTATAATTTCCACATCCGGTTGGATCACCTTTCTTGGGAATAGGCATAAATATGGATCTCTTCCAATCAGTTGGCCAGGAAGCTGTCTTCCATATTTATTGGCATAGACGAGTGAGCACCTCCAGAGCTGCATCTGTTTGTTGAAACATCTCGATATTCCATCAATTCCTGGAGCCTTGTTTTTCACCAGTGCCTTCAGAGCAGCTTGGATTTCTTCCTTCAGTACCATTTGTTTCTGACCGTATGCCACCTTTTCAAATGGTTGAACATCAACTAATTCTTTTTGGTATAACGACTCTGTGTAGTCCTTCCATCTTCTTCTGATGCTTCCTGCGTCGTTTAATATCTTCCCCACAGAATCCTTCACTATTGCAGCTCGAGGCTTGAATTTCTTCTTCAGTTCTTTCAGCTTGAGAAACGCCGAGCGTGTTCTTCTCTTTTGGTTTTCCATCTCCCGCTCTTTGCACATGTCATTATAATACTTTTTTTTGTCTTCCTCAGACGCCCTTTGAAATCTTCTGTTCAGTTCTTTTACTTCATCAATTCTTCCTTTTCCTTTAGATGCTCGAAGTTCAAGAGCAAGTTTCAGAGTCTCCTCTGACATCCATCTCGGTCTTTTCTTGCCCATAGAATCCTTCAATAGTGTAACTTGAGCCTTCAATTTTTTTCTTCAGGTCTTTCAGCTTGAGAAATGTTGAGCGCGTTCTTCTGTTTTGGTTTTCTAACTCCAGGTCTTGGCACATCTCGTTATAATACTTTGTCTTCTCAAGTGGCCCTTTGAAACCTTCTGTTCCTCTCTTTTACTTCATCCTTTCTTCCTTCTATTCTGACATCCATTTTGGTCTTTTTTTTTTTTTTTTCTCTCCTGTGTTTTTAATGACCTTTTCTTTCTTCACTTACCATGTCCTCAATGTCATCCCACAGCTTGTCTGGTCTTCAGTCATTAGTGTTCCACACATCAAAACTATTCTTGAGATGGTTTCCAAATTCAGGTGGGATATACTCAAGGTCATACTTTGACTTTCATGGACTTGTTTCAATTTTCTTCAGCTTTAACTTGAACTTGCATAGGAGCAATTGATGGTCTGTTCTTCAGTTGGCCCCTGGCCTTGTTCTGACTGATGATATTGAGCTTCTCCATTGTCTCTTTCCACAGATGTAGTCCATTTGATTCCTGTTTATTCCATCTTCCAAGGCCCACGTGTGTAGTCCCTATTTATATTGTTGAAAAAAGATATTTCTAATGAATAATTGGTTGGTTTCGCAAAATTTTATCTTATGATCTCCAGTGTCATTCCTATCACGAAGGCCATATTTCCCAACTGCTAATCCTTCTTTATTTCCAAGTTTCACACACTAATCACTGGTAATTATCAATGCACCTTGATTACATGTTTAGTCAATTTCAGACTGTAAAAGCCTTCCATTTCTTTATCTTTGGCATTAGTGCTTGGCCACTAAATTAGAACAATAATCGTATTAATTGGTCTTCTCTGTAAGCATATGGATATTATCCTATAACTAACAACATTGTATTTCAGGATACACCTTGAAATGTTGTTTTTGACAATGAATGTAACACTGTTCCTCTTCAGTTATCACTAATATCACATGTAAGTAAAATTTTGCTGAAGATAATTTAAAAAATGTTGTAGTGTTACATCGACAGAACTGCCAGAAATTCAAGCTGCATTCAGAAGAGGATGTGGAATGAGGGATATCCTTGCTAATGTCAGAATACCAGAAAGAGATGTTTACCTGTGTTTTATTGACTATGCAAATCATATGAAATTACGGATAACATTGTGGAAAGTGGGAATTCCAGAACATTTAATTGTGCTCATGTGGAACCTGTACATAGACCAAGAAGCAGTTGTTTGAACAGAAAAAGGGCATGCTGTGTGGTTTAAAATCAGGAATGGTGTACATCAGGATTGTATCCTTTCACCATACCTATGTATACAGAAGAAGAATTGATACCTTTGAATTATGGTGTTGGCAAAGAATATCAAATAAACCATGGACTGCCAGAAAAATGAACAAATCTGTCTTAGAAGAAGTACAGCTAGAATACGCCTTAGAAGCGAGAATAGTGAGACTTTGTCTCACTTTGGATGTATTGTCAGGAGGGACCAGTCCCTGGAGAATGACATCATGCTTGGTAGAGGGTCAGCAAAAAAGAGAAAGGTCCTCAAGGAGATGGGTTGATACAGTGGCTGCAACAATGGGCTCAAACATAGCAACAATTGTGAAGATGGCACAGGACTGGGCAGTGTTTTGTTCTGTTGTGCATAGGGTTGCTATGAGTCAGAATCGCCTCGATGGCACCTAACAACCACCAGCTTTTAACTATTACAAAAAAGGCTGTTATGAACATTTGTATACAAGTTTTATGCTTTCATTTCTTTTGGGTAAATATCTAGAGCTGTCTGTGTTGTACAGTAGGTGTATATTTAGCATTTTAAGAAATTACCAGGCTTTTTTCCAAAGTGTTTGTTTTATTTACATTTCCACCATCAGTGTACGAGAGTTCCATTTGCTCCACATTCTTGTCAACAGTTGGTAAGGTCAGTCTTTTTCATTTTAGCCATCTAATAATTATATAGTAGTATCTTGCTGTTGTTTAAACTTGCATTTTCTTAAGGACTAATGATGTTGGGCATTTTTCCATGTGCTTATTTCACACCCATACATATTCTTTGTTGAAGGGTTTACCTAAGCCTTTTACCCATTAAAAACAGAAAACAAACAAACAAACAAAACGACTTTATTTTGAAGTAATATCGACTTACAGAAGAGTTGCAAGGATAGTACCAAGAGTTTCCATATACTTTTCACTTAGCTTCCCCTAATGTTAGCATCTTGAATAACCACGTTACAATGACTAAAACTAAGAAACTAACATTGGTACAGTACAATACTATTAACTAATCTACTGAAGCCTAATGTTTTCTCATGATTAGATTGAGGATATGAAGTTTTGGTGAGAATACCACAGAGATAATGTGCCCTTCTCAGCACATTCTATCAAAGGTTACATACTGTTGATAAGTCTTATTACTGTTGATAACTCCGATCACTTGGTTAAGGTGGTGTATCTCATTTTTCTCCATTGTTAAATTAATATTTTCCCCTTTGTAATTAATAAATACTTTGGGGGGAGATACTTTGAGGCCATACAAATATTCTGTTTCTTTTTTTTTTTTTTTTGCCCATTTTAAAAATTGGGTTGTTTGTTTTCTTATTGAACTAATAAATGAGTTTAGCAATATTGTGGAAATCAAGGCCAATATACAGCATGTAATTGTATTTCTCTTTACCAGCAACTATCAAAAATTGAAATAAAAAACAAAAAAAAAACATACACAATAATAACTAATATACAAAATAGGGATTTGACAAAAGATGTGAAAGATATATACATTGAAAACTACAAAACATTACTGTGAGAAATTAAAGAAAACCTAAATCATGGAGAGTTATGCCATGGTCATGAACCATAAATTCAATGTTGTCAGTTCTCCACAAATTGATCTATCGATTTAATTCAATTCCAAT
Organism: Loxodonta africana; assembly: GCF_030014295.1. Classification (NCBI taxonomy): domain Eukaryota; kingdom Metazoa; phylum Chordata; class Mammalia; order Proboscidea; family Elephantidae; genus Loxodonta; species Loxodonta africana. Next base: position 106,810,732 of record NC_087353.1, read on the forward strand.
CAAAATTCTAGCAAACCTTTTTGGTAAAAATTGGCAAGCTGATTCTAAAATTTATGAGGAAAGGCAATAGATGTAGAATGTCCAAAACAATTTCAAAAAAGAAGAACAAAGTTCAAGTACTTACACTACATAATTTCAAGACTTACAAAGCTATGGTGACCAAAACACTGTGGTACTGCTAAAAAGACAGACATGCCAATCAACAGAACAGAGTACAGAGTCCAAACATGGAGCAGTACGTATACGGTGAATTGATTTTCTATAAAAGTACAAGGCATTCAATGGGAGAAAGCTATTTAAGAAATGGTGCTAGAACAATTTGGATAACCATATGAAAAAAATGAACCTCAATTCTTTCTTCACATCATATACAAAAATTAACTAAAATGTATTATAAACCTAAGTGTAAAAACGAAGACTATAAACTTTTATAAATTTATAACATAGGAGAAAATCTTGGTGATTAGGGTTTGGCAAAGTGATTAGGGCTTGGTAAAGATTTCTTAAATACAACACCAAATGCAGGAACTGTTGGCCCTAGTACATGCCACAAACAACACATCCCAGCCCCTCCTCTTCAACTGGACCTGCCCTGCTGCACCATAGCTGAGTGACTGGCGCTGCCCGTTGGAAAAGAAGGTGGAAAGTATTGTGCCCACACACGACCGAACAACAAAGAATGCACAGCCCACCTACTCAGACATAACCAAATAAAACAAAAAGGCAGGATGAAATAAACAGATCTACAATCAATCAATGAAGAAAATAACTACTGAATGTCCCAAAGAGAGCAGACAACATAAAAACATACTAACAAACAGGGCAGGATGGTACCAGTAGGCATACAAAATGAAACACAAGATGATTTTCCACTAGAAGAAAAGTCACTAGAACTACCTAACAGGCAATCCAAATCTCTAATATTCAGAGCTATCCAAGAGGAAAAAATAGACAAATTTACAGAAAAAGCACACAAATTCATGGAAGATACAGACAAAAACATGGAAGAATTCAGGAAAATAGTAAAACCCAAAAACCAGACCCATTGCCATCAAGTCAATTCTGACTCATAGCGACCCTATAGGACGGTGTAGAACTGCCCCATAGAGTTTCCAAGAAGCGCCTGGTTGATTCGAACTGCTGATCTTTTGGTTAGCAGCTGTAGCACTTAACAATTGTGCCACCAGGGTTTCCCAGGAAAATAATACAGGAACAAAATGCCAAAATAAATTCACAACTAGAAATCATACAAAAACAACAATTAAAAATCCAGAAGATAAACAACAAGATTTCAGAAATGGACAGTGTCATAGAAGGGCTGAGGAGCAGGTTTGAAATGATGAAAGACAGGATCAGTGAAATTGAAGACAAGTACTTGGATACAACTCTGTTTGAGGAAAAATCAGAAAAAAGAACAGAGAAAAATGAAGAAACGCTGAGAATTATGTGCAATAAAATCAAAAGCAAAACTTTGTGCTTGACTGGAGTTCAAGATCGGGGAGAAAATGGAAAACATGGAGAGGATCATTGAAGAACTGATGACAGAAAACTTCCCTAATATCATGAAGGATGAAAAGCTGACCATCCAAGGAGCTCAACGAACCCCGTATAGGATAGATCCCAAAAGAAAATCATCACTTCATAACATAATCATACTCGCTAAAACCAAAGACAAAGAAAAAATCCTGAGAGCCACTTGAGAAAAACAAAAAGTCATACAGGGGAGAAAGAATAAGACTAAGCTCTGATTATTCGGCAGAAACCATGCAGGCAAGAAGGCAATGGGGTGACATATATAACCTTGAAAGAAAAAAAAATTGCCAACCAAGTATAACATATCTTGCAAAACTCTCATTCAAATATGATGATGAAATCAGGACATTTCCAGATGAACAGAAATTAAGGGAATATGCAAAAACCAAACCAAATTTAAAAGAATTATGAAAGGGAGTCCTTTTGTATGAGAACAAACAACATCAAACCACAGTCTGAAACTTGGACGCAAGATTGTACTAACCAGAAGCCAACCTAGGAAATGAACTCTCAAGGACTATCCAAAACCGAAAGAATTGCCACAGAGAGGTTAATCTGTAAATGACAACAATGTATGAACAATAAAAGAGGGAACAAATGATGTAGGTATAGAATTTTCTAATAAAGAGGAAGGCAAGGTGATACCAAGTAATAATAGACTGGTTCAAACCTAGGAAGATAAGGGTAAATTTAGAGGTAACCACAAAGAAAGTTAACAAAATAAAGAAGAAAAACATAAAGTCTCGATGAAAACAAAATCTACAAAAACAGAAGAAATGAAATAGAAGCCCACAAACAAAAGGAATACAGCACAGGAGAGTAAGAAGAACAAAGAAAATGTCAGCACCACAAAGAAAGGCACTACAAAATGACAGTACGAACTCACACCTATCAATAATTACGCTGAATATAAACGGTCTAAATGCACACATAAAGAGACAGACAGTGACAGTATTGATAAAAGAACAGGATCCATCAATATGCTGTCCACAATAGAAACATCTTAGAAACGAAGACGTAAATTTATTAAAAATTAAAGAATGGAAAATATATGTCAAGCAAATAACTACCAAAAAAGAACATAAGTGGCAATACTAATCTCAGATAAAATAGACTTTAAAACAAAATTCACCATAAAAGACAATGAAGAGCACTATATCATGATTAAAGGGGTGATCCATCATGAAGACTTAACTATAATAAACATTTGCCCACCCAATGACAGGGCTCCAAAATACGTAAAACAAACCCTAACAGCACTGAAAAGAGAAATTGACAATTCCACAATAATAACAGGCAACTTCAGCACATCACTCTCAGTAAAGGACAGAAGAACTAGAAAGAAACTCAGCAGGAGGCAGAGCCAAGATGGCGAAACAGACAGATGCTTCCATCGAGCCCTCTTTACAACAAAGACCTGAAAAGACAAGTGAAACGAGTATATTTGTGACAAGCTGGGAGCCCTGAGCATCAAAGGCAAGCTTAGACAAGGACCTGAGGGGCAGAGGAAGGAAGAGATCGTTCAGAAGCGGAAAGGGGTTACCAGACCTGAATTGCAGGGAGCCCTCAGGCACCATTTCCGGAGTGGTGGTGGTGGTGGTGGGCTGGTCCTAGCATGCAGCCACAGTTTCCTCAGGGAGGAGCAGCCAGCCACACAGCCCACTCATGCCTCCGGAACCTGAAGAGAAGGGCGCTCTCAGCAAAAGCTAGGTACTTGCATATATTTTACTGCGCTCCCCACCCTCAACCCAGCTTCAGCAGCTGAATCCCTAGGCCTGAGATAGACCCTGGTGAGCACCTGGAGCTGTCCTCCCAGCCTTGGGGAAGGAAAAAATTTGCAACTGGGGGGAAAAGATAATTTGCTAGTTCCATAAACTGGGGGGGCTCAGGACAGAAGCGGCTCCTGTCCAGGCATAAACCGTCTATGGACCTTAAGTACCTTTCACTTCTGCATGGACCTATGTGGGCCTATTTCAGGAGAATAGGTCCGTGTTGGCAAACCCCAATCATTTCAGCAGTGCAGTGGAGAGGTAGGTGTTTGACGTTTGACATTGCCTTGCCTATTAAACAAGGTCCTCACCTAATCACAACAGGGACCTAAGGACTGGTAGCTCCACTCAGGTCACCCATCCACCCGCGACAGGGGTCTAGGGATAACTGGAACCTCCCAGTCCTTACAACAAAAATTTGGGGTGCCTGTGGTCCCTCTGCAGAGCCCATCCACCAGCACGCTCTAGGGAACAGAGACGCATTTCCTCAGAGACACTTGGGGGTCAGTTCTCAGCCCCCTGCCTTGTTCAGAGCGTGACCCCCTGCTGCAATCAGCTATGGGTATATATGCCAACCACCACTGCCCCTCTAAGACTGTAGGACAGAACATGTACCACACAATTGATATCAGCTACCTGGAAACCTGAGCTGAATTCATACAAGAAAACTGAATGGATTCCTAGACTGATATACCTGATAACAGCTCTAGCCTGCTGGGGACAGGACACTAGAGCTCCAAAGGAGAAAATAATCAAGCTAGCTCACTCAAGCAACCCATAGGGGTATACCAAAACAAAACAAAGCAAGCAGCTACGACTCAGTAAGCAAGCATAAACTAATACAATAACTTATAGATGGCTTGGAGACAACAGTCAATATCAAGTCACATAAAGAAACAGGCCATGATCACCTCAACAGGCTCTCCAAACAAAGAATCCAGGGATCTTTTAGCTGAAAGTGCATTCCTGGAATTACCAGATGCAGAATACAAAAGTTTAATATACAGAACCCTTCAAGACATCAGGAAGGAAATGAGGCAGTACACAGAGCAAGCCAAGGAATACACAGATAAAGCAACTGAAGAAATCAGAAAGATTATTCAGGAACATAATGAAAAGTTTAATAAGCTGGAAAAATCCATAGACAGACAGCAATCAGAAATTCAGAAGATTAACAATAACGCTACAGAATTAGATAATTCGATAGAAAGTCAGAGGAGCAGAATTGAGCAAGTAGAAGCTCGAATTTCTGAACTCGAAGATAAATCACTTGGCTCTAATATATTTGAATAAAAATCAGATAATAGAATTAAAAAAAATGAAGAAACCTTAAGAATCATGTGGGACTCTATCAAGAGAAATAACCTACGAGTGATTGGAATACCAGAACAGGGAGGGATAACAGAAAATACAGGGAAAATTGTTGAGGATTTGGTGGCAGAAAACTTCCCTGATATTGTGAAAGATGAGAAGATATCTATCCAAGATGCTCATCGAACTCCACATAAGGTAGATCTTAAAAGAAAGTCACCAAGATATATTATAATCAAGCTTGCCAAAACTGAAGATAAAGAGACAATTATAAGAGCAGCGAGGGATAAAAGAAAAGTCACCTACAAGGGAGAGCCAATAAGAATAAACTCGGACTATTCGGCAGAAACCATGCAGGCAAGAAGGCAATGGGATGACATATTTAAAAAATTGAAGGAAAAAAATTGCCTGCCAAGAATCATATATCCAGCAAAACTGTCCCTTAAATATGAAGGTGAAATTAAGACATTTCCAGATGAACACAAGTTGAGGGAATTCGTAAAAACCAAACCAAAACTACAAGAAATACTAAAGGGAGTTCTTTGGTTAGAAAATCAATAATATCAGGTATCGACCCAAGACTAGAACACTGGGCAGAGCAACCAGAAGTCAACCCAGACAGGGAAATCTGAAAAAAAAAAAAAAAAAAAAAAAGCCCAACACAGGGTAACGGCGATATTATTATATAAAAGAAGACAACGTTAAAATAATAAAGAGGGACTAAGAAATGTAAGCATACACCTTCCATATGGAGAGGAAAATACGGCGATACAAAGAAATAAAAGTTAGTTATAAATTTAGAAAAATGGGGTAAATAATAAGGTAATCACAAAGGAGACAAACTATCCTAAAAAACCCAGTGCCGTCAAGTCGATTCTGACTCATAGCGACCCTATAGGAGAGAGTAGAACTGCACCCTAGAGTTTCCAAAGAGCACCTGGTGGATTCAAACTGCCAACCCTTTGGTTATACTATCCTACTCATCAAAATAAAATACAAGGGAAAAATATAGACTCAGCAGAAACAAAATCAACAACAACAAATATGAGGAAAGGACGATATATAAAGAAAATCTACTCAGCACATAAAATCAAGTGGGAAAAAGAAGCTGTCAACATACAAAAAAAGACATCAAAGCGATAGCACTAAATTCATACTTATCCATAATTAACCTGAATGTAAATGGACTAAATGCACCAAAAGAGACAGAGAATGGCAGAATGGATCAAAAAACAAGATCCGTCTATATGCTGCCTACAAGAGACACACCTTAGACTTAGAGACACCAACAAACTAAGACTCAAAGGATGGAAAAATATATATCAAGCAAACAACAATCAAAAAGAGCAGAAGTGTCAATATTAATTTCTGACAAAATAGACTTTAAAGTTATATCCATCAGAAAGGATAAGGAAGGACACTATATAATGATTAAAGGGACAATACACCAAGAAGATATAATCATATTAAATATTTATGTACCCAATGACAGGGCTGCAAGATACATAAAACAAACTCTATCAGCATTGAAAAGTGAGATAGACAGCTCCACAATTATAGTAGCAGACTTCAACACACCACTTTCGGTGAAGGACAGAACATCCAGAAAGAAGCTCAATAAAGACACGAAAGATCTAAATGCCACAATCAACCAACTTGACCTCGTAGACATACAGAGAACACTTCACTCAACAGCAACCAACTATACTTTCTTTTCTAGTGCACATGGAACATTCTCTAGAATAGGCCACATATTAGGTCGTAAAGCAAGCCTTAGCAAAATCCAAAACATTGAAATATTACGAAGCATCTTCTCTGACCATAAGGCCATAAAAGTGGAAATCAACAACAGGAAAAGCAGGGAAAAGAAATCAAACACCTGGAAACTGAACAATACCCTGCTCAAAAAAGACTGGATTATAGAAGATATTAAGGATGGAAGAAAGAAATTCATAGAATTCAATGAGAACGAAAACACTTCCTATCAGAACCTTTGGGACACAGCAAAAGCAGTGCTCAGAGACCAATTTATATCAATAAATGCACACATACAAAAAGAAGAAAGGGCCAAAATCAAAGAACTATCGCTACAACTTGAACAAATAGAAAGAGAGCAACAAAAGAAACCCACAGGCACCAGAAGAAAACAAATAATAAAAATTAGAGCTGAACTAAATGAAATAGAAAACAGAAAAACAATTAAAAGAATTAACAAGACCAAAAGCTGGTTTTTTGAAAAACTCAACAAAATTGATAAACCGTTGGCCAAAATGACAAAAGAAAAACAGGAGAGGAAGCAAATAACCCGAATAAGAAATCAGATGGACGATATTACAACAGACCCAACTGAAATTAAAAGAATCATATCAGATTACTATGAAAAACTATACTCAGACAAATTTGAAAACTTAGAAGAAATGGATGAATTCCTAGATACACACTACCTGCCTAAACTAACACAAACAGAGGTAGAACAGCTAAATAGACCCATAACAAAAGAAGAGATTGAAATGTAACCAAAAAACTCCCAACAAAAAAAAAAGCCCTGGTTTGGATGGCTTCACTGCAGAGTTCTACCAAACTTTCAGAGTAGAGTTAACACCATTACTACTAAAGGTATTTCAGAGCACAGAAAAGGATGGAATACTACCAAACTCATTCTATGAAGCCACCATATCCCTGATACCAAAACCAGGTAAAGACACCACAAAAAAGAAAATTATACACCTATATCCCTCGTGAGTGTAGATGCAAAAATCCTCAACAAAATTCTAGCCAATAGAATTCAACAACATATCAAAAAAATAATTCGCCATGACCAAGTGGGATTCATACCAGGTATGCAGGGATGGCTCAACATTAGAAAAACAATTAATGTAATCCACCACATAAATAAAGCACAAGAATCACACGATTTTGTCAACTGATGCAGAAAAGGTATTTGACAAAGTTCAACACTCATTCGTGATAAAAACTCTCAGCAAAATAGGAATAGAAGGAAAATTTCTCAACATAATAAAGGGCATTTATACAAAGCCAACAGCCAACATCACCCTAAATGGAGAGATCCTGAAAACATTCCCATTGAGATCGGGAACCAGACAAGGATGCCCTTTATCACCACTCTTATTCAACATTGTGCTGGAAGTCCTAGCCAGAGCAATTAGGCTAGATAAAGAAATAAAGGGCATCCAGATTGGCAAGGAAGAAGTAAAAGTATCTCTATTTGCAGATGACATGATCTTATACACAGAAAACCCTAAGGAATCCTCCAGAAAACTACTGAAACTTATAGAAGAGTTCAGCAGAGTATCAGGATACAAGATAAACATAGAAAAATCAATTGGATTCCTCTACACCAACAAAAAGAACATCGAAGAGGAAATCACCAAATCAATGCCATTTACAGTAGCCCTCAAGAAGATAAAATACTTAGGAATACATCTTACCAGAGATGTAAAAGTCTTATACAAAGGAAACTACAGTACACTTCTGCAAGAAACCAAAAGAGACTTACATAAGTAGAAGAACATACCTTGCTCGTGGATAGGAAGACTTAACATTATAAAAATGTCTGTTCTACCAAAAGCGATCTATACATTTAATGCGATTCCGATCCAAATCCCAAGGACATCTTTTAATGAGATGGAGAAACAAATCACCAATTTCATATGGAAAGGAAAGAGGCCCCGGATAAATAAGGCATTACTGAAAAAGAAGAACAAAGTGGGAGGCCTTACTTTACCTGATTTTAGAACCTATTATACAGCCACAGTAGTCAAAACAGCCTGGTACTGGTACAACAACAGATACATGGACCAATGAAACAGAATTGAGAATCCAGACATAAATCCATCCACATATGAGCAGTGGATATTTGACAAAGGCCCCAAAACAGTTAAATGGGGAAAAGACAGTTGTTTTTTTTTAACAAATGGTGCTGGCATAACTGGATATCCATCTGCAAAAAAATGAAACAAGATCCATACCTCAGTCCATGCATAAAAACGAACTCAAAATGGATGAAAGACCTAAATATAAAATCTAAAACGATAAAGATCATGGAAGAAAAAATAGGGACGTTAGGAGCCCTAATACATGGCATAAACAGTATAGAAAACATTATAAAGAACGTAGAAGAAAAACTAGATAATTGGGAGCTCCTAAAAATCAAACACCTATGCTCATTCAAACACTTCACCAAAAGAGTAAAAAGATTACCTACAGACTGGGAAAAAGTTTTTAGCTATGACATTTCTGATCAGCGCCTAATCTCTAAAATCTACATGATACTGCAAAAACTCAACTGCAAAAAGACAAATAACCCAATTAAAAAATGGGCAAAAGATATGAATAGACACTTCACTAAGAAGACATTCAGGTAGCTAACAGATATATGAGGAAATGTTCACAATCATTAGCCATTAGAGAAATGCAGATCAAAACTACAATGAGATTTCATCTCGCTCCAGCAAGGCTGGCATTAGTCCAAAAAACACAAAATAATAAATGTTGGAGAGGCTGTGGAGAGATTGGAACACTTCTACACTGCTGGTGGGAATGTCAAATGGTACAACCACTTTGGAAATCGATTTGGCGCTTCCTGAAAAAGTTAGAAATAGAACTACCATACGATCCAGCAATCCCACTTCTTGGAATATATCCTAGAGAAATAAGAGCCTTTACACGCACAGATATATGCACACCCATGTTTATTGCAGCACTGTTTAAAATAGCAGAAAGCTGGAAGCAACCAAGCTGTCCATCAAAGGATGAATGGATAAATAAATTATGGTATATTCACACAATGGAATACTACGCATCGATAAACAACAGTGAGGAATCTGTGAAACATTTCATAACATGGAGGAACCTGGAAGGCATTATGCTGAGTGAAATGAGTCAGTTGCAAAAGGACAAATATTGCATAAGACCACTATTATAAGAACTTGAGAAGTAGTTTAAACTGAGAAGAAAACATTCTTTTGTGGTTACAAGAGGGGGGAGGAAGGGAAGGGGGAAGAGGGGCATTCACTAATTAGATAGTAGATAAGAACTACTTTAGGTGAAGGGAAAGACAGCACACAATACAGGGGAGGTCAGCACAACTGGACTAAACCAAAAGCAAAGAAGTTTCCTGAATAAACTGAATGTTTCGAAGGCCAGCATAGCAGGGGCAGGGGTCTGGGGACCATGGTTTCAGGGGACATCTAAGTCAATTGGCATAATAAAATCTATTAAGAAAACATTCTGCATCCCACTTTGAAGAGTGGCGTCTGGGGTCTTAAACACTAGCAAGCAGCCATCTAAGATGCATCAATTGGTCTCAACCCACCTGGATCAAAGGAGAATGAAGAACACCAAGGACACAAGGCGATTACGAGCCCAAGAGACAGAAAGGCCCACATGAACCAGAGACTACATCATCAGGAGACCAGAAGAACTAGATGGTGCCCGGCTATAACCGATGGCTGCCCTGATAGGGAACACAACAGAGAACCCCTGAGGGAGCAGGAGAGCAGTGGGATGCAGATCCCAAATTCTCATAAGACCAGACTTACTGGTCTGACTGAGACTGGAAGGACCCCGGTGGTCATGGCCCCCAGACCTTCTGTTGCCCCAGGACAGGAACCATTCTCGAAGCCAAGTCTTCAGACATGGATTGGACTGGACAATGGGTTGGAGAGGGATGCTGGTGAGGAGTGAGCTTCTTGAATCAGGTGGACACTTGAGACTATGTTGGCATCTCCTGCCTGGAGGGGAGATGAGAGGGTGGAGGAGTTTATAAGCTGGTGAAAAGGGCACGGAAAGAGAGAGTGGAGAGAGAGAGCAGGCTGTCTCATTAAGGGGAGAGTAATTGTGTCGCAGGGTGTATATGGGCTTTGTGTGAGAGACTGACTTGATTTGTAAACTTTCACTTAAAGCACAATAAAAATTATTAAAAAAGAAAAAAAAAGAAACTCGGCAAAGATACAGAAGAACCAAAGAGCACAATCAGCCAACTTGGCCTCATAGGTGTATATAGAACACTCAACTGTAGCGTACATATTCTTTTCCAATGCACATGAAAAGTTCTCCAGGATAGACCACATCTTAGGCCACAAAGCAACCCTCAACAAAATCCAAAACATTGAAATAATACAAAGTATCTTCTCTGACCACAGTGCCATCAAAGCAGAAATTAACAACAGGAAGAGGAAGGAAAAAAAAAAAAAATCAATTGCATGGAAACTGAATAACACCCTGCTGAAAAACACTGGGTAATAGAAGAAAACAGAGATAGAATCAAAAAATTCCTAGAATCAAATGAGAATGAAAACACATCATACCAAAACCTTTGGGACACAGAAAAGACAGCCCTCAGAGGTCAATTTATAGCAATAGATGCATACATCAAAAAAGAGAAAAGGGATAGAATCAAAACTTTAGCTACACAACTTGAACAAATACAAAGAGAACAGCAGAAGAAGCCCATAGCTGCTAGAAGAAAGGAAACAATAGAGATCAGAGCAGAAATAGAGAACAGAAAAACAATAGAAAGAATCAACAAAACCAAAAGCTGGTTCTTTGAAAAGATCAATAAAATTGACAAACCACTGGACAAACTGACAAATGAAAAACAGGAGAGGACACAGATAGCCCAAATAAGAAATGAAATGGCAGACATTACAACAGATGCAAGTGAAAGAAAAAGGATCATAACAGTGTATTATGAAAAACTACACACCCATCATCTTCAAACAGCCTGTATCTTGGAAACCCTGGTGGAGTAGTGGTCAAGAGCTACGGCTGCTAGCCAAAAGGTTGGCAGTTCGAATCCACCAGGTGCTTCTTGGAAACCCTATGGGGCAGTTCTACTCTGTCCTACAGGGTCATTATAAGTTGGAATCAACTCGATGGCAACGGATTTTGTTTTGTTTGTTTATACTCCAACAAATTTGAAAACCTGGAGGGAATGGACAAAATTTCTAGAAACATACTACCTACCCAAACTAACAGAAAATGATGTTGAAAATCTGAGGAGACCCATAACAAGGGAAGAGATTGAAAAGGTAAAAAAAAAAAAAAAACTCCCCACAAAAAAAAGCCCTGGCCCAGATGGCTTCACTGGAGAATTCTACCAAACATTCAGAGAAGAGCTTGCGCCAGTACTACCCATACTATTTCAGAACATAGAAAAGGAAGCGATACTGCCAAATTCATTCTATGAAGCCACCCTGAAACCAAAGCCAGGCAAAGACACCACAAAAAAAGAAAATTACAGACAAATATCTCTCATGAATATAGATGCAAAAATTCTCAACAAAATTCTAGCCAATAGAATTCAGCATCATATAAAAAAATGTATATATACCAGAACCAAGTAAGATTCACACCAGGTATGCAAAGATAGTTCAACATTAGAAAACCAATCAGCGCAATTCACCACATAAATAAAAGGAAAGAAAAGAAGCACATTATCGTCTCGATGCAGAAAAGGCATTTGACAAAGTCCAAAACCCATTCCTGGTAAACTCTCAATAAAATAGATATAGAAGGGAAATTTCTCAACATAATAAAGGGCATCTATGCAAAAACAATGGACAGCATCATTCTTAATGGAGAAAGGCTGAAAATATCCCCCTTGAGAATGGGAAGAAGATAAGGATGCCCTTTATCATTGCTCCTATTTAACATTGTGCTGGAAGTCCTAGCTAGAGCAACAAGGCAAGAAAAAGAAATAAAGGGCATCTGAGTTGATAAAGAAGTTGAACTGTCTCTATTTGCATATGCTATGATACTATACACAGAAAACCCAAAAGACTCCACAAGATAACGACTGGAACTAATAGAAAGATTCAGCAGAATAGCAGGATACAAGATAAACATACAAAAATCAGTTGGATTCCTATACACCAATAAAAAGAACAATGAAAAGGAAAACCATACCATTTATAACAGTCCCTAAAAAAGTAAAATACCTAGGAATAAATCTAACCAGGGATGTAAAAGACCTATACAAAGAAAACTACAAAACACTACTGCAAGAAACCAAAAGAGATCTACATAAATGGAAAAACATACCATGCTCATGGATAGGTAGATTCAACATTGCGAAATGACAATTCTACCCAATAATTTGCAAATACAATGCAATTCTGATCGAAATATCAACAACATTCTTCAAAAAGATGGAAAAACTTATCGTTAACTTTATATGGAAAGGGAAGAAGCCCCGGATAAGCAAAGCACTATTGAAGAAGAAAAATAAAGTAGGAGAACTTGCACTACCTGACCTCAGAATCTGCTCTACAGTTACAGTAGTCAAAGTGTCCTAGTAGTGGTACAATGACAGATACATTGACCAGTGGAACAGAATTGAGGATCCAGATGTGAATCCATCCACCTCTGGTCACTTGATCTTTGACAAGGGCCCAAATTCCTTCAAATGGAGAAAAGACAGTCTTTTAAACAAATGGTACTGGCAAAACTGGAAGTCCATCTGCAAAAAAAGAGAAACAGTACCCATACCTCACACCGTATACAAAAACTAATTCAAAATGGATCAAAGACAAATATAAAGTAAAAAACTATGAAGCTCATTGAAGAAATAATAGGATCAATGCTAGAGGCCATAATACATGGCTTTAAAAGGATACAAACCACAACGAACAACTCACAAACTCCAGAAGATTAGCTGGGATCTTCTAAAAATTAAACACTTATGCTCATCAAAAGACTTCACCAAAAGAGTAAAAAAAGAACCTACAGACTGGGAAAAAAATTTTGGCTGTTACAAATCCAACAAAGTTCTAACTTCTAAAATCTACAAGAAAATTCAACACCAAAGAAGACATTCAAGTGGGCAACAGACACATAAGGATATGCTTGCTATCACTAACCAGTTAGAGAAATGCAAGTCAAAACTACAACGCGATACCATCTCACCCCAGCATTTCTGGCAAAAATTAAAAAAAAACAGGAAATGACAAACGTTGGAGAGGCTGCAGGGAGATTGGAACTCTTATGCACTGCTAGTGGGAATGCGAAATGATACAACCATTTTGGAAAGTGATGTGGTGCTTCCTTAGAAAGCTAAAAATAGAAATACCATATGATCCAGCAATCCCACTCTTAGGAGTATATCCTACAGAAATAAGAGCCGTGACATGAATAGACATATGCACACCCATGTTCGTTGCAGCATTGTTCACAATAGCAAGAAGTTGGAAACAACCTAGATGCCCATCAACAGATGAGTGGATAAACAAACTGAGGTACATACACATGATGGAGGATTACGCAACAATGAAGAACAATGATGAATCTGTGAAGCATCTCACTACTTGGATGAATTTGGAGGGCATTATGCTGTGTGAAATAAGTCAGTCACTAAAGGACAAATATTGTATGAGACCATTACTATAAAAACTCACGAAAAGGTTTACACAGAAAAATAAGCAATCTTTGATGGTTACAAGGGAGGGGAGGGGTACAGATGGAAAAACACTAAATAGACAATAGATAAGTGGTAAAATTGGTGAAGTGTAAGACAGTACACAATACCGCGGAAGCCAGCACAACTTGTACAAGGCAAGGTCATGGAAACTCCATAGACACATCCAAACTCCCCAAGGGACGGAATTGCTGGGCTGAGAGCTGTAGGGACCATGGTCTCAGGGAACATCTAGCTCAATTGGCATGACATAGTTTAAAAAGAAAATGTTCTACATCCTACTTTGGTGAGTAGTGTCTGGGGTCTTACAAGCCTGTGAGCGGCCATCTAGGATATTCCACTGGTCTCACCCCTTCCGGAGCAAGGAAGAATGATGAAAACTAAAGATACAAGGGAAAGATTAGTCCAAAGGACTAATGGACCACAACTACCATGGCCTCCATCAGTCTGAGTCCAGTAAACTAGGTGGTGCCTGGCTATCATCACTGACTGCTCTGACAGGGATCACAATAGATGGTCCCTGACAGAGCTGGAGAAAAATGTAGAACAAAATTCTAACTCAAAAAGAAAGACCAGACTTGCTGGCTTGACAGAGACTGGAGAAACCCTGAGAGTATGGTCCCCAGACATCCTTTCAGCTCAGCAATGAAGTCTCTCCTGAGGTTCACCCTTCAGCCAAAGATTGGACAGGCCCATGGAACAAAAGAAGACTAAAGGTTCACACCAGCTCTGGGGCAAGGAGTAGAAGGCAGGAGGGGACAGGAAAGCTGGTAATAAGGAACCCAGATTTGAGGAGGGAAGGTGGTGACGTGTCATGGGGTTGTTATCCAATGTCATAAAACAATATGCATACTAACTGTTTAATGAGAAACTTCTTGTTTTATAAACCTTCATCTAAAGTACAATTAAAAAAAAAAAAAACAGCTAGTTACAAAGGTCTAATGCATGGAGGCTATTGTTCCAAAAAGTTTATCACCCTAAATTTTATTTCATTGACTAATTACAGAATAAAGTGCTTTTTGCCCAAGTAGCTACAGTCTGTGAGAATGGTGTGTGCCTTCATGTGTTTCTAAAAAAAAAAAGAAACCCATTTCCTTGAAAGACGTTTTTGCCCTTCCCAGGACCACACCTTTGTATTCCCTAAAATGACCAGGCCTATTTTCCAGGCTTTCTTCCTCATCCTATCTCTCCATTTTTTAGTGGCAAGACCGCCACCTATAACACTTAACCCTTTCACTCTAATGCAGATATTTAGCCTCTTTCTTCTAGTGACTGGACTTTGAGGAAGCAACTTTTCGCCAGTAGTATTTTGAGTGCCTTCCGACCTGAGGGGCTCATCTTCTGGCACTATATCAATGTTCTACTGCTATTCATACAATTTTTACTGGCCAATTTTTCAGAAATAGACTACTGGGTCCTTTCTTCCTAGCCTGCCTTGGTCTGGAAGGTCTGCTGAAACTGGTCCACAAGGGTGACCCTGCTGGTATTAGAAATACTGGTGGCAAAGCTTCCAGCATCACAGCAATATGCAAGCCACCACAGTACGACAAAGTGATAGACACATGGTAGAAGAGCTGCCTCCTCGAAGTAGAGTCAACCTTAACGACGTGGATGGAGTCAAGCTTTTGAGACCTTCATTTGCTGATGTGGCACAACTCAAAATGAGAACAAACAGCTGCAAATGTCCATTAATAATTGGAAGGAATATATGAAAGATGAATTTAGGAAAATTGAAAGTCATCAAAAATGAAATGGAACGCATAAACATGGATATCCTAGGCATTAGTGAGTTGAAATGGACTGGTATTGGCCATTCTGAATCAGACAATCATATGGCCTACATGACAAATTGAAGAGGAATGGCATCACATTCATTGTCAAAAAGAACATTTCAAGATCTACCCTGAAGTGCAACACTGTCAGTGATAGGGTAATATCCATACACCTACAAGGAAGACCAGTTAATACAACTGTTATTCAAATTTATGCTCCAATCACTAAGGTTAAAGTTGAAGAAATTGAAGATTTTTACCAACTTCTGTAGTCTGAAATTGATCAAACATGCAATCGAGATGTATTGATAATTAATGGCTATAGGAATGAGAAAGTTGGAAACAAAGAAGAAGGATTGGTGGTTGGAAAATATGGCCTTGGTGATAGAAACCATGCAGGAGATGGCATGATACAATTTTGCAGATCAATAACTTCATTGCAAATATCTTTTTTCAACAACATAAACTGTGACTATACATGTAGACCTCGCTAGATGGAATACACAGGAATCAGATTGACTACACGTGAGGAAAGAGACAATGGAAAACCTCAGTATCATCAGTCAGAGCAAGGCTAGGGGTTGACCAGGGAACAGACCATCAATTGGTCACATGCAAGCTCGAGTTGAAACTGAAGAAAATTAGAACAAGTCCATGAGAGCCAAATTACGACCTTGTGCATGTTCCGCCTGAATTTAGAGACCATTTCAAGAATAGATTTGACTCATTAAACGCTAATGACTCAGAACCAGACAAGTTGTGGAAAGACATCAAGGACATCATACATGAAGAAAGCAAGAGGTCATTAAAGAGAGAGGAAAGAAAAAAAAACACCAAATGGATATCAGAAGACACTCTGAAAGTTGCTCTTGAAAGTAGAGTAGCTAAAGTGAAAGGGAGAAATGATGCAGTAAAAGAGCTGAACAGGGTGGCTAGAGAAGACAAAGTAAAGTGTTATAATAACATGTGCAAAGACCTGGAGACAGAAAACCAAAAGGGAAGAATACGCTCAGCATTTCTCAAGCTGAAAGAAGTGAAGAAAAAATTCAAACCTTGAGTTGCAATAGTGAAGGATTCTACAGGGAAAATATTAAACGATGCAGGAAACATCGAGATGGAAGGAATACACAGAGTCACTGTACCAAAGAGAATTGGTTGATGTTCAACGATTTCAGGAGGTAGCATATGATGAAGATCCAATGGTACTAAAGAAAGAGGTCCAAGCTGCACTGAAGGCATTGGCAAAAAGCAAGGCTCCAGGATTTGGTGGAATACCAACTGAGATGTTTCAACAAACGGTTGCAGCCCTGCAAGTGCTCATTCACCTATGCCAAGAAATTTGGAATACAGCTACCTGGCCAATTGACTGGAAAAGATTCATATCTGTACTCATCCCAAAAAAAGGTGATGCAACATAATGCAGAAAATTATCAAAAAATACCATCAATATCACAGGCAAGTAAAATTTTGCTGAAGATAATTCAAGGGCGGCTGCAGCAGTACATCAACAGGGGACTGCTAGAAATTCAAGCCATATTCAGAAGATGTCAGATTTATACTGGCTGAAAGCAGAAAATACCAGAAAAACGTTTACCTGTTTTACTGACTATACAACGGCATTCAACTGTATGGATCATAACAAATTATTGATAACATTGTGAAGAATGGGAATTCCAGAACACTTAATTGAACCTGTACTTAGACCAAGAGGCAGTCATTCCAACAGAGCAAGGGGATACTGAATCGTTTAAAGTCAGCAAAGGTGTGTGTGAGAGTTGTATCATTTCACCATACTTGTTTAGTCTGTATGCTTAGTAAATAACCCGAGAGCTAGACTATATGAAGAAGAACGTGGCATCAGAATTGGAAGAAGACTCATTAACAACCTGCAATGTACAGGTGACACAACCTTGCTTGCTGAAAGTGAAGAGGATTTGAAGCACTTATGATGAGATCAAAGACCACAGTCTTCAGTATGGATTATACCTCAACATAAAGAAAGCAAAAACCCTCACAACTGGAGCAATAAGCAACATCATGATAAATGGAAAAAATATTGAAGTTGTAAAGGATTTCATTTTACATAGATCCACAATCAGCACCCATGGAAGCAGCAGTCAAGAAATCAAATGATGCATTTCATTGGCAAACCTGCTGCAAAAGATCTCTTTGGAGTGTTGAAAAGCAAAGACATCACTTTAAGGCCTACGGTGCACTTGATCCAAGCCATGGAGTTTTCAATTGCCTTATATGCATAAGAAAGCTAGACAACGAATAAGGCAGACCGAAGATTTGATGCCTAGGAATTATGATGTTGGTGAAGAATATTGAATATACTGTGGACTGCCAGAAAAACGAAGAAATCTGTCTTGGAAGTACAGCCAGAATGTTCCTTGGAGGTGAGGATGGCGAGACTTTGCCTCACATACTTCCAACATGTTGTCAGGAGGGAACAGTCCCTGGAGAAGGACATCATGCTTGTTAAAGTAGAGCGTTCACAAAACAGAGGAAGACGCTTAACAAGATGGATTGACATAGTAGCTGCAGCAATGGGCTCAAGCACAACAATTGTGAGGATGGCAAAGGATCTCATGGTGTTTCGTTCTGTTGTACGTAGGTCTGCTATGAGTCAGAACTCACTCAGCAACAGGAACTTTTAGTTTCCTTACACACTTGTGTAAATATTTCCAGTTGAGAAACACAGGAGAGCACAGCTTTGCTTTTGTTCCTGTCTTGCCACTTATCCTGTTGCTGTGATCCTGTCTACCATTCATTCAGCTAATATTCTGACCAGCTTTGGGCAGGCACAAGGGCTTCACAGGCAAAAAAACAGATATGGTCCTTGCCCACATGGAGCTCGCAGTTTGGTGGTGAGGCACGAGTAGCTAGTAACACAGGGCCATCGACATACAAATGGTTTCCACTCAACTGCTAATTTTAAGGTTGATGGTATAAACCAGTCCATCAGTATTGTGGAAGAAAAGGTGTGAAGATCTGCTTCCATTAGGTTATAGCCAAGAAAGCCCTATGGAGAAGTTCTACATTGTAACGCTGGGGTCACCGTAAGTCGGAATCAACCCAAGAGTAACAAACAATATCGAAACAATGCCACAGATGCAGAAATAATACAAACCATTTGATGAAACAGAATGGTACAAAGGAAAGAACATGAGCTTTGGCATTAGACAAATCTGGGTTCTAATTTTCCTTCCTTGTCTACTTTTTTCAGTTAAATATTTATTGAACGCTTACTATCTGTGTGCTAGGGATATAGACATGTCCATAGAAGACACTATCTCTTCCTTATGAAGCACATAATCAGAAATTATTCTCGAAATTTAGCACGCAATTTACAATTGTGTCAATTACTATTAGTCAAGAAATACTGGTTGAGTACCTACTTACGTGCCAAAACTCACGTATGGTATATACAAACATGTACAGGAAAAAGCTACTGTATGGTAGAGAGTTTTGGTGGTAAGCAACAAAAAATTAATTCTGGCTAGTTCAAACACAAGGGAATTTACAGGAGACTACCCAGCAGAGCTAGGGGGCACTGATGTCTCAGTGATAGGTTTCTTGCCTTCCACGGGGGGACTCGAGTTCAATTTCTGGTCAATTTACCTCATGCACAGCCACCACCCATTTGTTAGTGGAGGCTTGTGTGTTGCTGTGATACTGGACAGATTTAAGCAAAGCTTCCAGACTGAGATAGACTAGGATGAAAGGCCTGGCAATCTACTTCTAAAAATCAGCCAATGAAAATATTATGGATTGCAATGGTTCTATGCACAACCAATCATGGGGATGGTGCAGTATCGGGCAGGATTTTGTTCCACTGTGCATGGGGTCACCATGAGTTGGGAGATGACTTTACAGCAGTTAACAACAATAACATCCAGCAGGATTGGGTACATAATTTGCAGGGCCCAGTGTGAAATGTGGGCCCCCTTGTTAAAAAAAATTATGAAGAATGTCAAGAGGACAACAGCAGAGCATTAAACCAAGCACTGTTGTTATTAGTTGCCAACTTGTGGCAACCCCATGTGAGTAGAACTGTAAAGTAGAACTTGGCCATAATCTAAGCAGAAGAAGATCTCTAAGTCTTTCTTCAGTGATATTGCTGCATCAGTTTTCACCACCAACCGTTAGGTTAGCAGTAGAGTGCAAATCGTTGGGAAACTTAAACCAAGTGTGGGGCTCCTCGAAGCACAGGGCCTCTAGCAAATGCACAAGTCACACACCCATGAAGTGAAGCCAGCCCTGTTGTGGGGTGGGCAGGTGGGAGAATTAAGCTTGTAAGTGGGAGAATCATGGCATCTTCAGAGTGAAATATGTAAAATATGTCAAATCTGTGATACTCCTCCCTTTGAGATGCGGAACCTAATTCACCTTCCTTTGATTGTGGGCTGGATGTAGTGACTCTCTTCTAAGAAATAGAATTAAGTGTGTTACTTCAGAGACCAGGTCGTAAAAGGCACTATACATAGCAGTTCCTCCAGGCACATTCAAGCTTTCAGATGGCTGCAGTCTGTGCTGGGATGCTGAATGAAACCACAGGAGAAATCCTAAGTCAGCTGAACTAGTCTTGAACTCCTGACCTACATAAACTATGAGATAATAAATGTTTGTTTTCTAAGTCACTAAGCTTTGGAATAATTTGTTACACAGCAGTAGGTAAGTAAAATAATGTCAAAAGAGCCACATGAAAGGTCTTGTAGCAGAAACTGCCAGCTGGATCAATCCATTCCTTGTTCAGTTTGACTTATTTGCTCAAGATTCAAAATTTTGGGAGACAGTATTCGATTGTCTGAACTTAGGACAGTGAGAGGAGGACAGGTTCCCTTCAGCAGTCTTCTGTCTTAGTGTATAGCTACTTGGGTTTACCCATCCTCCAGAGCTGCACCTATTGGGGGAGGAGTGCTTTTGGGATGGGAAAAGGGCCCAAATACAACAGATGTCAGCTACTTCTACTCATTGTTGTTAGCTGCTGCCAAGTGGACCCCAACTCATGGTGACCTTATGTACCCAAAACAAAACACTGCTTGGTTGTGTGTCATCCTTACAATCATCAGCATGTTCAAGTTCATTGTTGCGGCTATTGTGCCAGGCCATCTCACCAAGGGTCTCCCTCACCCTTCCTAGCCCTCTACTAAGGCATCACCAAACATGATGTCCTCCTCTAGTGACTGATCCCTCCTGATGACATGTGCAACTCAAGCAAGTTGGACAGTGTTCTGTTTTCACTGGCTGAGTTTTGGAAGTAGATCACTAGGCCGTTCTTCCTAGTCTGTCTTAGTCTGGAAGCTCCCCTGAAACTTGTCAGCCAGGGGTGACCTTGCTGGCACTTGAAATACTGGTGGTGTAGCTTACAGTATCACAGAACCCCTACGGTACAACAGACTGACAGACAAGTGATGGCACTTAGGGAACTCAGATTCTTAACACATGAATGAGGAACTCATAACGAAAGTGTCAAGTGAATGGTGAATGAGAACCACTTACTTTACACATGTCTGTGGAGTGAAAGATTCTACCCTCCCCTCAAGGAGTTTCAGGCATCAGTAGCAGAGAAGGAAGATGTTGGATCTGGAGTCCTTCCCAACACTGAGTGCATTGGGCAGCTGACCATTTCTTCTTCAGATGCGTGAGGATGCAACTGAGGAAATCATAGGGTTTGGAATCAGCTGACCTGGGGCCAAGTGACACTTACTGTGTACTAATCACTTCACCTCTTTGACTCTCAGTTCCCTCATCTGTAAAACAGGGATTAAACTAATTCCTACATGTTGGGTTAAAGGAAAAATGTTGTAGTTATCTTTCTTTTCAAATGTTTATTTTTATTGAAGTTATGTTGTGTAGAGTTAAAAAATATCAAATATTTCTCTGAGGTAATTACAAAAAAACAGTCTCCTCTCCTCTCCCCTCCCCTCCCCTGCCCTCCCCTCCCCTCCCCTCTCTTCTCCGTCTTCTCTCTTCTTCTTTCTCTCTTCTTTCCTCTTTGCTTCCCTCCCCTCCCATCCCTTCCTCCCTTTTCCTATCCTCTTCTTTCCCTTCCTTTCCCCTCTAAGGTGACTCACTTCTCAGAAGCAGCCACTTTCAATTCAGTGTCCCTTGGAAGCCCCAGGAATTCTAGAAACATTTCATTTGAATTTTATTTCAATAAAACGTTTTTAACTCTTTAAAAAACAATGACAAAAAAAGCAACTGAACAAAAGTGATACCTCACCAAAACATGTGATATACCAAATTTTGATACATGAGAACATTGACTGGCTTTATAATAATTTCATTTATAAATTTGAAATTTATGTGATATAAATTTCAATTTCATCTGCTTTTTACATTGTAGTTTCATATGAGATTTTATTTTGAAAAAGTGTAGCTCTGATTAAAAAAAATATTTTTGAAAGCTACCGAGATAACGGTTTTGAAAATGCTTTACGCACTATTAGATGCTAAGGAGATGTTAGCTAAGTGGGATAACCCTGATCTTCAGAGAGAAGGGGGCAGCATTCTGCAGGGCAAGTGTTGTGCACTCCTGGAAAGGACATCACAAATCACCTTCACCTGGTTGGACCTCTGATTCGGTGCAGTTCTGCAGCCTTGCTGCTAAAAGTTGGAATTGATTTATATGGACCAAATCCTAGGATCCAAGACCTCCCCTCCCCAGGCCTTTTACTCTCTGCTCCAGCCCTCCTATGCCACTGACAGGGATCAAGAGGGAGCCCATATTCTCTGGGGGCTTTCTGGCTTCCCTGGGCAGCAGGGAGTCCCACTTATGAGAAGTAAACCCAGCTCCCCTGCTCCTGCCTTCATCAAGAGGGTTGAAGACAGCCCTGCCAGTTAGAATTGTCCACTCCTCCCCTGGCAGAGGACTTGAAGCACTTACTAATGAAGATCAAAGATCACAGCCTTCAGTATGGATTACACCTCAACATAAAGAAAACAAAAATCCTCACAACTGGACCAACGAGCAACATCGTGATAAACGGAGAAAAGATTGAAGTTGTCAAGGATTTCATTTTATTTGGATCCACAATCAACAGCCATGGAAGCAGCAGCGAAGAAATCAAAAGACACATTGCACTGGGCAAATTGGCTGCAAAGGACCTCTTCAAAGTGTTGAAGAGCAAAGATGTCACCCTGAAGACTAAGGTGCGCCTGACCCAAGCCATGGTATTTTCAATCACATCATATGCATGTGAAAGCTGGACAATGAATCAGGAAGACCGAAGAAGAGTTGTTGCCTTTGAATTGTGGTGTTGGCAAAGAATATTGAATATGCCACGGACTGCCAAAAGAACGAACAAACCTGTCTTGGAGGAAGTGCGGCCAGAATGCTCCTTAGAGGCAAGGATGGTGAGACTGCATCTTACATACTTTGGACATGTCAGAAGGGATCAGTCCCCGGAGAAGGACATCACGCTTGGCAGAGTACAGGGCCAGCGGAAAAGAAGATCCTCAATGAGGTGAACTGACACAGTGGCTGCAACAATGAGCTCAAGCATAACAACGATTGTAAGGATGGCTCAGGACCGGGCAGTGTTTCATTCTGTTGTGCATAGGGTTGCTATGAGTCGAAACTGGCTTGACGGCACCTAACAACAACAACAACCCCTGGCAGAGACCAAGAGACCCACACAAGGGGACTAAGACCATACCTCCTGAGGCCTCCTACTCTTTACCTAGAGTAAGAGGGCCCTGTGTACTCTGGCCAAGTCTGTCACCCAACCTGTGCCATGCCACCACTCTGCCTTAAGTCCAACTTTGTCATTGTAATAATAATAAAGACAACAAAAGCAGCTGTAGTAACTGACATTCCTTATTCACTTACCATATATCAGGCACTGTGCTACGTTCTCTCACTCGGTCCTCATAGCGACCGTGTGAGCTTAGTGTTACGATAATCTACCGGCAAGGACACTGAGGTTAATGGTGGGTGCAAGTTCAGGAATTTGTCTAAGATCACACAGCTGATAAATTGTGGCACTAGGATTCAGGCCCAGCCAGGCTGACCTCAAGCCCATGCTATGGTGCCTGTGTATGCTTGGGAGGTCTCTGTGTAAGAAAAACAGCTTCAAGGATCATTGCAGAGGAGGACACTGAGGCCCAGGAAGGGGCAGTGACCTGCTTGGTGCAGACAGACCCTTAAGTAAGGTGCCTTGGATTTGCTGGGGTTGCTGGTTGGGAGGAGGGGGAGTAGACTTGGCAGCAACCCAGCTCCTCCCAGTGTATGCTGAGCCAGCCCCTAGCGCCTCCCAGCCCCATCTCTCTCTGCTCTAATGCCCTTGGTGAGTGCCTGACGGCCCCAGGAGAGCCTTAATGGACCCAACAGAGTCACAGCTTTAGTTGAAACAATGGATTAATAATGGAGGAGACAAGGTCATTACCAAACAAGCAGGGAGGTAGAGGACAGAAAAAAGGATTGGCTTCTAAGGAACCAAACACTTTCTGATTGTTCCTCGGTCCCTATCTCCCCAAGCATGGCTTCTCTCTTTCCTACTTTAAGTGTCCTGGTGTCTACCAGGAGGGACTGGAACACATCTATCTGCCTGGGCTCCTCCCCTGCCCTCATTCCCCAGCTTCTACCCCACCTCAGAATATATTTGAATTTGGAATGGGGTCAGAGAGGATTTGTTGATGGGGAGGAGCAAGTTTCTTTAGAAAAAGCTTCCCAATGATTTTAAATGGTTCCTTTCCTCCCCTGAGTCCACGAAGACCACTGCTGTAGAGTTCAGGGTTTTTATTTTTTCCTTCCTTCCTCCATGCAATACACTGATATTAAGAATTTACTGTGTGCCAGACCTTGTTCTGGGCAGTATGTCAAAGATGTGCTGGATTATTCACAGGTCTAACATTTCCCATGGCGGGAGAGCAGCCTCTGGATTTGAGCTCTGCAATGACTCGGGGCTTCATCCCTCCTCTTTTCTCGATGTCTCAGCCTACTTGGGGTCCTCGATGTTTCTCTCGTGGACTGTCCAGCGGTCTCCCGACTTTTGGTCGTGTCACCCAGCCTGCTCCACAGACATGTCAGAGATGCCTTCTTCTTTTTTTTTTTTATATATATATACATATTTTATTTTTAATAATTTTTATTGAGCTTTAAGTGAACGTTTACAAATCATCAAGTCAGTCTGTCACATACAAGCTTATATACACCTTGCTCCATACTCCCACTTGCTCTCCCCCTAATGAGTCAGCCCTTCCAGTCTATTCTTTTGTGACAATTTTGCCAGTTTCTAACCCTCTCTACCCACCTATCTCCCCTCCAGACAGGAGATGCCAAAACAGTCTCAAGAGTCCACCTGTTGCAGGTAGCTCACTCTTCATCAGCATCTCTCTCCATCCCATTGTCCAGTCCCTTCCATGTCTGATGAGTAGTCTTCGGGAATGGTTCCTGTCCTGGACCAACAGAAGGTTTGGGGACAATGACCGCCAGGATTCCTCTAGTCTCAGTCAGACCATTAAGTCTGGGCTTTTTATGAGAATTTGGGGTCTGCATCCCACTGAACTCCTGCTCCCTCAGGGGTTCTCTGTTGTGCTCCCTGTCAGGGCAGTCATCGGTTGTGGCCGGGCACCATCTAGTTCTTCTGGTCTCAGGATGATGTAAGACTCTGGTTCATGTGGCCCTTTCTGTCTCTTGGGCTCATAGATGTTGTGTGACCTTGGTGTTCTTGTTCTTCATTCTCCTTTGATCCAGGTGGGTTGAGACCAATTGATGCATCTAGATGGCCGCTTGTTAGCCTTTAAGACCCCAGACACCACATTTCAAAGTGGGTTGCAGAATATTTTCATAATAGTATTATTTCGCCAATTGACTTAGAAGTTCCCTTAAGCCATAGTCCCCAAACCCCCGCCCTTGTTCCGCTGACCTTTGAAGCATTCAGTTTATCCAGGAAACTTCTTTGCTTTTGGTCCAGTCCATTTGAGCTGACCTTCCGTGTGTTGAGTATTGTCCTTCCCTTCACCTAAAATAGTTCTTATCTACTAACTAACCAGTAAATAACCCTCTCCCACCCTCCCTCCCCCCTTCGTAACCACAAAAGTATGTGTTCTTCTCAGTTTTTACTATTTCTCAAGATCTTATAATAGTGGTCTTATACAATATTTGTCCTTTGGCAACTGACTAATTTCACTCAGCATAATGCTTTCCAGGTTCCTCCATGTTATGAAATGTTTCACACATTCCTCACTGCAGTTTATCGATGCGTAGTATTCCATTGTGTGAATATACCACAATTTATTTATCCATTCATCCGTTGATGGACACCTTGGTTGCTTCCAGCTTTTTGCTATTGTAAACAGTGCTGCAGTAAACATGGGTGTGCATATATCTGTTCGTGTGAAGGCTCTTATTTCTCTAGGGTATATTCCGAGGAGTGGGATTTCTGGGTTGTATGGTAGTTCTATTTCTAAGTTTTTAAGAAAACGCCAGATAGATTTCCAAAGTGGTTGTACCATTTTACATTCCCACCAGCAGTGTATAAGAGTTCCAATCTCTCCGCAGCCTCTCCAACATTTATTATTTTGTGTTTTTTGGATTAATGCCAGCCTTGTTGGAGTGAGATGGAATCTCATTGTAGTTTTAATTTGCATTTCTCTAATGGCTAATGATCGAGAGCATTTTCTCATGTATCTGTTAGCTGCCTGAATAGCTTCTTTAGTGAAGTGTCTGTTCATATCCTTTGCCCACTTCTTGATTGGGTTGTTTGTCTTTTTGTGGTTGAGTTTTAACAGAATCATATAGATTTTAGAGATCAGGAGCTGGTCGGAGATGTCATAACTGAAAATTCTTTCCCAATCTGTAGGTGGTCTTTTTACTCTTTTGGTGAAGTCTTTAGATGAGCATAGGTGTTTGATTTTTAGGAGCTCCCAGTTATCTGGTTTCTCTTCATCATTTTTGGTAATATTTTGTACTCTGTTTATGCCTTGTATTAGGGCTCCTAACGTCATCCCTATTTTTTCTTCCATGATCTTTATCGTTTTAGTCTTTAAGTTTAGGTCTTTGATCCACTTGGAGTCAGTGCTTGTGCATGGTGTGAGGTACATGTCCTGTTTCATTTTTTTGCAAATGGATATCCAGTTATGCCAGCACCATTTGTTAAAAAGACTATCTTTTCCCCAATTAACTGATACTGGGCCTTTGTCAAATATCAGCTGTTCATATGTGGATGGATTTATATCTGGGTTCTCAATTCTGTTCCATTGGTCTATGTGCCTGTTTTTGTACCGGTACCAGCCTGTTTTGACTACTGTGGCTATATGATATGTTCTAAAATCAGGTAGAGTGAGGCCTCCCACTTTCTTCTTCTTTTTCAGTAATGCTTTACTTATCCGAGGCTTCTTTCCCTTCCATATGAAGTTGGTGATTTGTTTCTCCATCACATTAAAAAATGTCATTGGAATTTGAATCAGAAGTGCATTGTATGTATAGATGGTTTTTGGTAGAATGGACGTTTTTACTATGTTAAGTCTTCCTGTCCATGAGCAGGGTATGTTTTTCCACTTAAGTAGGTCCTTTTTAGTTTCTTGCACTAGTACTTTGTAGCTTTCTTCGTATAGGTCTTTTACATATTTGGTATGATTTATTCCTAAGTATTTTATCTTTTGCGGAGCTACTGTGAATGGTATGGATTTGGTGATTTCCTCTTCTATGTTCTTTTTGTTGAAGTAGAGGAATCCAAGTGATTTTTGTATGTTTATCTTGTAACCTGAAGCTCTGCCAAACTCTTCTATTAGTTTCAGTAGTTTTCTGGAGGATTCCTTAGGGTTTTCTGTGTATATGATCATGTCATCTGCAAATAGAGATAATTTTACTTCTTCCTTGCCAATCCGGATGCCCTTTATTTCTTTATCTAGCCTAATTGCTCTGGCTAGGACCTCTAGCACAATGTTGAATAAGAGCGGTGATAAAGGGCATCCTTGTCTGGTTCCCGTTCTCAAGGGAAATGCTTTCAGGCTCTCTCCATTTAGAGTGATGTTGGCTGTTGAGTTTGTATAGATGCCCTTTATTATGTTGAGGAATTTTCCTTCTATTCTTATTTTGCTGAGAGTTTTTATCATGAGTGGGTGTTGGACTTTGTCAAATGCCTTTTCTGCATCAATTGATAAGATCATGTGGTTTTTGAAGAGATGCCTTCTCAAAACACAGATTGGATCATTTTACAATCTTGCTTAAAACCCACCAGGGCTTTCTGTTGCTTACACAGCTGAGTCCAGACACCCTGGCATGGCCAATGAGGTTTTGCACAGTCTTGCCCTTATTTTCAGCTGTCCTCCAACCATCCCCCTACTGTGCTGTCTCCAGTTCTTCACATACCCCCTACCTTCCATGACTCAGCTCGCTATGGTTCCAGAAGCTTCACTCATTTGCCAAGACTCTGCTTGAATCACCTAGCCTTCCACAACCCTAAGAATAGAGTGAACCCTTCCCTCTGTTTGCATGCTGTGCAATGGAAAGAGGATGAGCTCTGAGGTTATACAGAAGGGATCGGAATTCCCACCTCTACTTATCATTAGCTGAGTGACTTTGGGAAAGCTTCTTAACCCCTCTGAATTTCTGACCTCCAGTGGCATCACTGGGGTTGGTTACCCAGTGTGGTAACTCATGGTGTCACCCCCATGGACCTCCTCCTGTACCACACCACACAGTAATAAGGCAGAGCCTCAGGCAGCTTTGCATCAAAATCCTGTTTTCTTTGCTTGGCTTCTTTCCCCACAGCTTTGAAGTTCTGTGTAAACCCCATTGCACCTGTGTACTATGATTAAGAATGTTGCTGACATAACTTATATGAACTCCCTACTTGTTAACCCCTTAAAAGTAACTTTTACCCTTGCCCTCGGGGAACAGTCTTGGTGACAGAAGCACTGACTGATTCCTTTCCTTGCACAATGAAATAAAGGTGCTCTTCTGCCTTCCCACCTCAGTCTCTCCTTTATTGGCCAATACGAGTCACGCCGAGCAGAACCTGGGGTTTCCACCTGGTAACAATGGTATGAACAATGACCTTTATTATGGCAGTGCCCCCCGCCCCCAAGCCCTGTCCATCTTTCAGGGCCCAGTTCTGTTCTTCTTTGTGGAGCTTCGTGTGGTTACACCTGCACATACTGACCTCTCTCCCAGGTGGCTCGTGAGTACGCTTTAGTATATTGAGGGAACTCAGGAGCTGGAAGGAGACCTGAATATCTTCTCCTCCAACCTCCTTGTTTAAAGAATGAAGAAACTGAGGCCCAAGAAGGTGGTGCCACCAGTCAAGCTCACACAGCTCCATTAGCTTGTAGTTGTTACTAACTGCCATCGAGTGGGCTCTGATTCATGGTGATCCCACGCACAGTGGAACAAAACACCGCACAGTCCTGTGCCACGCGCGCTGTCAGCCGTGGCTTGGAATATTGTGATAAATAGGGCTTTCCTTGTCCGATTTTCAGGGGGTAGATCGCCAGGCCTTTCTTCCTAGTCCGTCTTAGTCTGAAAGCTCCACCAAAACCTGTTTAGTATCAAAACAGCAAGCAAACCTCCACTGACAGACAGGCGGTGGCTGTGCATCAGGTCCATTGGCCAGGAGTTGAACCTGGGTCTCCGGGTCCGTTGGCCAGGAGTTGAACCTGGGTCTCCGGGTCCGTTGGCCAGGAGTTGAACCTGGGTCTCCGGGTCCGTTGGCCAGGAGTTGAACCTGGGTCTCCGGGTCCACTGGCCAGGAGTTGAACCTGGGTCTCCGGGTCCACTGGCCAGGAGTTGAACCTGGGTCTCCAGGTCCGTTGGCCGGGGGTTGAACCTGGGTCTCCCGTGTGGAAAGAGAGAATTCTACCACAGAACCATCACTGCCTCCTTAACTTGTAATAGGGTGTCTGATTTGCTTTGTGTATATTTTACTGACCTCTGAACTGTACCCTATGAAAATTGAGCAGGGCTTCCTTGTCTCATATCCATCCCCACCCCCAGCCCCATCCTTCTCCCCCAGCGTTTAGCATATGACCCTGGACTTCAAGTAGATTCTCAGTAAAGGCTCATAGAATGGACTTCCCTGAAAATTGGCCAGATGTCAGGGAAGAGGTTGTAGGTGTTGTCCTTAAAAAATGGTAGGATACTGTTGCCATCTGCTGGTAAGCATATGGAATTATGAATAAAAGAACCCCTTGTTAAGCCCATGGATCTGTACTGCCCTCTTCTATGTACACCACTCAGACTCAGAGTGGTAGTGTATCAGATTTACACTTTTTTTTTTTTAATCTCTGACTTCAAGGAGCCTGCAGTCTGGTAGCAGATCTAAGAGCATAAATAACTACATTACAATTGTAAACAAGTGCCACAAGAGGGACAACAAGTGTGACAGAGTCCTTCAGAGGCAGGAGAGAGCTGCGGCTGTTTAGGGGTGGGGAGGAAATCACTAAGGCCATGTGGAGAACATGACGTAGGCATTCTCACCAAATGGAGGAGGTGGTTTGCCACTTAGGGTCCATTTTAGCAAATAGAATTTTTTTAAAAACTTGTGAAAGATAATTGTAGATTAACATGTAGTTGTAAGAAATAATACAAAGAGATCCCTTATGCCCTTTCCCCATTTCCTCTCAGTCGTAACACAAGCAGAAAATTGACATTGGTATAATATGATTCACTGACCTTACTCAGATTTTACTACTTCTACGTGCACTCATTTTTATATGTGTGTATTTCATTCTGTGCAATTTTATCACATGTGTAGATTCTTCTAACCCCTCTCTTCAGCACAATCAAATCATACAAGAGTTCCTTCTTCACAAGGATCTCTTGTACTACCTTTTTATAGCTGCAGCCACCTCCCTCCCTCTCCCATTTTCTAACTCCTGGAAATTACTCATCTGTTTTCCATCTCCGTGATTTTGTCATTTCAATGTTATAGAAATGGAATCATATAGCACATAACCTTTTTTTTTCCAATTTTTATTGTGCTTTGAGTTAAAGTTTACAAATCCAGTCAGTCTCTCATACAAAAACTTATACACACCTTGCTATATACTCCTAGTTGCTCTCCCCCTAATTAAACAGCACACTCCTTCCCTCCACTCTCTATTTTCGTGTCCATTCGGCCAGCTTCTGTTCCCCCCTGCCCACTCATATCCCTTCCAGATAGGAGCTGCCCAAAGAGTCTCATGTGTCTACTTGATTCAAGAAGCTCACTGTTCACCAGTATCATCTTCTGTCCCATAGCCCAGTCCAATCCCTGTCTGAAGGGATTTCCACTTTTATTGATTTCTGCTTTTATGGCTTTATGGTCAGAAAAGATGACTGGTCATATTTCAATGTTTTGGGTTCTGTTAAGGTTTGCTTTACGGACTAATATGTGGTCTATTCTGGAGAATGTTCCATGTGCGTTGGAAAAGAAAGTGTACTTGGCTGCTGTTTGGTGGAGCATTCTGTATATGTCTATGAGGTCAAGTTGGCTGATTGCGGCTTTTAGATATTCCACGTCTTTATTGAGCTTCTTTCTGCATGTTCCGTCCTTCATGGAAAGTGGTGTGTTGAAGTCTACTACTATTATGTGGAGCTACCTATTTCTCTTTTCAATGCTGTTAGAGTTTGTTTTATGTGTTTTGGAGCCCTGTCATTGACTGAGTAAATATTTATTATGGTTATGTCCTCCTGGTATATTGACCCTTTAATCATTATATAGTATCCTTCCTTATCCTTTGTGGTGGATTTTAAAGTCTATTTTGTCAGAAATTAATATTGCCACTCCTGCTGTTTTTTTTTTTATAATTTTATTGTGCTTTAAGTGGAAGTTTACAAGTCAGTCTCTCACACAAAAATCCATATACTCCTTGCTACACACTCCCAATTACTCTCCCGCTAATGAGACAGCCCGCTCTCTCCCTCCACTCTCTCTTTTCGTGTCCATTTGGCCAGCTTCTAATCCCCTCCGCCCTCTCATCTCCCCTCCAGGCAGGAGATGCCAACATAGTCTCAAGTGTCCACCTGATCCAACAAGCTCACTCCTCACCAGCATCCCTCTCCAGCCCATTGTCCAGTCCAATCCATGTCTGAAGACTTGGCTTCGGGAATGGTTCCTGTCCTGGGGCAACAGAAGGTCTGGGGGCCATGACCACCGGGGTCCTTCCAGTCTCAGACCAGTAAGTCTGGTCTTATGAGAATTTGGGATCTGCATCCCACTGCTCTCCTGCTCCCTCAGGGGTTCTCTGTTGTGTTCCCTATCAGGGCAGCCATCGGTTATAGCCGGGCACCATCTAGTTCTTCTGGTCTCCTGATGATGTAGTCTCTGGTTCATGTGGGCCTTTCTGTCTCTTGGGCTCGTAATCGCCTTGTGTCCTTGGTGTTCTTCATTCTCCTTTGATCCAGGTGGGTTGAGACCAGTTGATGCATCTTAGATGGCTGCTTGCTAGTGTTTAAGACCCCAGACGCCACTCTTCAAAGTGGGATGCAGAATGTTTTCTTAATAGATTTTATTATGCCAATTGACTTAGATGTCCCCTGAAACCATGGTCCCCAGACCCCTGCCCCTGCTATGCTGGCCTTCGAAACACTCAGTTTATTCAGGAAACTTCTTTGCTTTTGGTTTAGTCCAGTTGTGCTGACCTCCCCTGTATTGTGTGCTGTCTTTCCCTTCACCTAAAGTAGTTCTTATCTACTATCTAATTAGTGAATGCCCCTCTTCCCCCTTCCCTTCCTCCCCCGTCTTGTAACCACAAAAGAATGTTTTCTTCTCAGTTTAAACTATTTCTCAAGTTCTTATATTAGTGGTCTTATGCAATATTTGTCCTTTTGCAACTGACTAATCTCACTCAGCATAATGCCTTCCAGGTTCCTCTATGTTATGAAATGTTTCACAGATTCCTCACTGTTCTTTATCGATGCGTAGTATTCCATAGTGTGAATATACCATAATTTATTTATCCATTCATCCTTTGATGGACAGCTTGGTTGCTTCCAGCTTTCTGCTATTTTAAACAGTGCTGCAATAAACATGGGTGTGCATATATCTGTTCACGTAAAGGCTCTTATTTCTCTAAGATATATTCCAAGAAGCGGGATTTCTGGGTCATATGGTAGGTCTATTTCTAGCTTTCTAAGGAAACGCCAGATCGATTTCCAAAGTGGTTGTACCATTTTACACTCCCACTAGCAGTGCATAAGTGTTCCAATCTCTCCACAGCCTCTCCAGCATTTATTATTTTGTGTTTTTTGGATTAATGCCAGCCTTGTTGGAGTGAGATGGAATCTCAACGTAGTTTTAATTTGCATTTCTCTAGTGGCTGATGATTGTGAACATTTCCTCATGTATCTGTTAGCCACCTGAATATCTTCTTTAGTGAAGTACGTGTTCATCTCCTTTGCCCAATTTTTAATTGGATTCTTTGTCTTTTTGTAGTTGAGTTTTAACAGAATCATATAGATTTTAGAAATCAGGCGCTGGTCGGAGATGTCATAGTTGAAAATATTTCCCAGTCTGTAAGTGGTCTTTTTACTCTTTTGGTGAAGTCTTTAGATGAGCATAGGTGTTTGATTTTTAGGAGCTCCCAGTTATATGGTTTCTCTTCGTCATTTTTAGTAATGTTTTGTATTCTGTTTATGCCTTATATTAGGGCTCCGAACGTTGTCCCTATTTTTTCTTCCATGATCTTTATCGTTTTAGTCTTTATTTTAGGTCTTTGATTCATTTGGAGTTAGTTTTTGTGCATGGTGTGAGATATGGGTCCTGTTTCATTTTTTTGCAGATGGACATCCAGTTATGCCAGCACCATTTGTTTAAAAGACTGTCTTTTCCCCAATTAACTGGAATTGGGCCTTTGTCAAGTATCAGCTGCTCATATGTGGATAGGTTTATATCTGGGTTCTCAAGTCTGTTCCATTGGTCTATGTGCCTGTTTTTGTACCAGTACCAGGCTGTTTTGACTACTGTGGCTATATGATATGTTCTAAAATCAGGTAGAGTGAGGCCTCCCACTTTCTTCTTCTTTTTCAGTAATGCTTTACTTATTCGGGGCTTCTTTCCCTTCCATATGAAGTTGGTGATTTGTTTCTCCATTACATTAAAAAATGTTGTTGGAATCTGGATCGGAAGTGCATTGTACATATAGATGGCTTTTGGTAGAATGGACGTTTTTACTATGTTAAGTCTTCCTATCCGTGAGCAAGGTATGTTTTTCCACTTAAGTAGGTCCTTTTTAGTTTCTTGCACTAGTACTTTGTGGCTTTCTTTGTATAGGTCTTTTATATCTTTGGTAAGATTTATTCCTAAGTATTTTATCTTTTGCGGAGCTACTGTGAATGGTATGGATTTGGTGATTTCCTCTTCTATGTTCTTTTTGTTGATGTAGAGGAATCCAAGTGATTTTTGTATGTTTATCTTGTAACCTGAAGCTCTGCCAAACTCTTCTATTAGTTTCAGTAGTTTTCTGGAGGATTCCTTAGGGTTTTCTGTGTATATGATCATGTCATCTGCAAATAGAGATAATTTTACTTCTTCCTTGCCAATCCAGATGCCCTTTATTTCTTTATCTAGCCTAATTGCTCTGGCTAGGACCTCTAGCACAATGTTGAATAAGAGCGGTGATACAGGGCATCCTTGTCTGGTTCCCGTTCTCAAGGGAAATGCTTTCAGGCTCTCTTCATTTAGGATGATATATATATATATATTTTTTTATTTGGCTGTTGGCTGTGTAAAAATGCCCTTTATTATGTTGAAGAATTTTCCTTCAATTCCTATTTGCTGAGAGTTTTTATCATGAATGGGTGTTGGAGTTTGTCAAATGCCTTTTCTGCATCGATTGATAAGATCATGTGGTTTTTGTCTTTTGTTTTATTTATATGCTGGATTACATTAATTGTTTTTTTAATATTGAACCAACCTTGCATACCTGGTATAAATCCCACTTGGTCATGGTGGATTATTTTTTTGATATGTTGTTGAATTCTATTGGTTAGAATTTTGTTGAAGATTTTTGCATCTATGTTCATGAGGGATATAGGCCTGTAATTTTCTTTTTTTGTGGTGTCTTTACTGGTTTTGGTATTGGGGATATGGTGGCTTCATAGAATGAGTTCGGTAGTATTCCATCATTTTCTATGCTTTGAAATACCTTTAGTAGTAGTGGTGTTAACTCTTCTCTGAATGTTTGGTAGAACTCTGCAGTGAAGCTGTCCGGGCCAGGGCTTTTTTTCTGTTGGGAGTTTTTTGGTTACCTTTCCAATCTCTTTTTTTGTTATGGGTCTATTTAGTTGTTCTACTTCTGATTGTGTTAGTTTAGGTAGGTAGTGTGTTTCTAGGGATTCATCCATTTCTTCTAGGTTTTCAAATTTGTTAGAGTACAATTTTTTGTAGTAATCTGATATGATTCTTTTAATTTCAGTTGGGTCCGTTGTGATATGGCCTATCTCATTTCTTATTCTGGTTATTTGTTCCCTTTCCTGTATTTCTTTGGTCAGTCTGGCCAGTGGTTTATCAATTTTGTTAATTTTTTCAAAGAACCAGCTTTTGGCTTTGTTAATTCTTTCAATTGTTTTTCTGTTCTCTAATTCATTTAATTCTGCTCTAATTTCTATTATTTTTTTTCTTCTGGTGCCTGACGGATTCTTTTGTTGTTCACTTTCTATTTCTTCAAGTTGTCGGGACAGTTCTCTGATTTTGGCTCTTTCTTCTTTATGTATGCGTGCATTTATCAATATAAACTGACCTCTGAGCACTGCTTTTGCTGTGTTCCAGAGGTTTTAATAGGAAGTGTTTTCATTCTCGTTGCATTCTATGAATTTGTTTATTCCCTCCTTAATGTCTTCTATAACCCAGTCTTTTTTGAGCAGGGTATTGTTCAGTTTCCAAGTATTTGATTTCTTTTCCCTGATTTTTCTGTTATTGATTTCTACTTTTATGGCCTTATGGTCTGAGAAGATGCTTTGTAATATTTCAATGTTTTGGATTCTGTAAAGGTTTGTTTTATGACCTAAAATGTGATCTATTCTAGAGAATGTTGCATGTACACTAGAAAAAAAAGTATACTTTGCCACTGTTGGGTGGAGTGTTATGTGTAAGTCTATGAGGTCAAGTTGGTTGATTGTAGCAATTAGATCCTCATTGTCTTTATTGAGTTTCTTACTGGAAGTCCTATCCTTCTCTGAAAGTGGTGTGTTGAAGTCTCCTACTATAATTGTGGAGGTGTCTATCTCACTTTTCAATTCTGTTGAAGTTTGTTTTATGTATCTTGAGGCCCTGTCATTGGGTGCATAAATATTTAATATGGTTATATCTTCCTGGTAAATTATCCCTTTAATCATTATGTAGTGTCCTTCTTTATCCTTTGTGGTGGATTTAACTTTGAAGTCTATTTTGTCAGAAATTAATATTGCCACTCCTGCTCTTTTTTGATTGTTGTTTGCTTGATATATTTTTTTCCAACCTTTGAGTTTTATTTTATTTGTGTCTCTAAGTCTGAGGTATGTCTCTCGTAGGCAGCATATAGACGGATCGTGTTTTTTTATCCAGTCTGAGACTCTCTGTCTCTTTATTGGTGCATTTAGTCCATTTACATTCAGGGTAATTATAGATAAGTATGAGTTTAGTGCTGTCATTTTGATGCCTTTTTGTGTGTGTTGTTGACAATTTTATTTTTCCACTTACTTTTTTGTGCTGAGAAGTTTCTCTTTGTAAATTGTGTGTTCCTCATTTTCATAGTAGTTGAATTTATTTTTGCTGAGTCGTTATGTTTTTCTTGGTTTTTATTTTGATGTATGGAATTGTTAGACCTCTTTGTGGTTACTTTAATATTTACCCCTATTTTTCTAAGTAAAAACCTAACTTATACCATCCTGTGTCACCTTGTTTTCCTCTCCATATGGAAGATCTATGCCTCCTGTGTTTAGTCCCTCTTTTTTGATTATTGTAATCTTTTACATAATGACTTCAATGATTCCCTGTTTTGAGCATTTTTTTCTTTTTTAAATTAATCTTATTTTGTTTTTGTGATTTCCCTATTTGAGTTGATATCAGAATGTTCTGTTCTGTGACCTTGTGTTGTGTTGGTATCTGATATTATTGATTTTCTGACCAAAGAATTTTCTTTAGTAATTCTTGTAGCTTTGGTTTGGTTTTTGCAAATTCTCTAAGCTTGTATTTATCTGTAAATGTTTTAATTTCACCTTCGTATTTGAGAGAGGGTTTTGCTAGATATATGATTCTTGGCTGGCAGTTTCTCTCCTTCAGTGTTCTATATAAGTCATCCCATTGCCTTCTTGTGTGCGTGGTGTCTGCCAAGTAGTCTGAACTTATTGATTCTCCTTTGTAGGTGACTTTTCTTTCATCCCTGGCTGCTTTTAAAATTTTCTGTTTATCTTTGGTTTTGGCAAGTTTGATGATAATAAGCCTTGGTGATTTTCTTTTTGGGTCGATCCTGTATGGGGTTCGATGAGCATCTTGGATAGATATCCTTTTGTCTTTCACAATGCCAGGGAAGTTTTCTGCCAACAGATCTTCAACTATTCTCTCTGTATTTTCTGTTATCCCTCCCTGTTCTGGAACTCCAATCACACGCAAGTCATTCTTCTTGATAGAGTCCCACACGATTCATAGGGTTTCTTCATTTTTTAAAATTCTTTTATCTGATTTTTCTTCAACTATATTGGTGTCAATTCCCTTATCCTCCAGGACCCCCACTCTGCATTCCAATTGCTTGATTCTGCTCCTCTGACTTCCTATTGAGTTGTCTAATTCTGTAATTTTACTGTTAATCTTTTGGATTTCTGAATGCTGTCTCTCTATGAATTCTTGCAGCTTACTAAATTTTCCACTGTGCTCTTGAATAATCTTTTTGATTTCCTCAACTGCTTTATCAGTGTTTTCCTTGGCTTTTTCTGTTGATTGCCTTATTTCATTTCTGAGATCATCCCTGTTGTCTTTAAGCATTCTGTACATTAGTTTTTTATATTCTGCATCTGGCAATTCTAGAATTGTATCTTCATTTGGGAAAGATTTTGATTCTTTAATTTGGGGAGTTGTAGAAGCAATCACAGTCTGCTTCTTTATGTGATTTGATATCGACTGCTGTCTCCGAGCCATCAGATATTGTAATGATTTATTTTATATTTGCTCACTGAGTCTTATCTTCTTGTTTTGTTTTGTTTCAATTTTTTTTTTTTGCTGTCTCCGAGCCATCTATAAGATATTGTAATGATTTATTTTATATTTGCTCACTGAGTCTTATCTTCTTGTTTTGTTTTGTTTCAATATACCCAGATGGGCTACTAGATTGTGCTGTCTTGATTGTTGTAGCCTTGGAATCACTTATGTCCTATTACCAGCTGGTTTGAGCTGTAATCAGCTATATAAACCTAAGAGTCTATTCACTATTCTTGAATAGAATCAGCTTAGGTGTTCTGATTTTGGGTCACCAAGTGTGTGGTGTAGACTGTCACCTATTAACTTAGAGGAGTAGTGGTGATAGTTGTGTGCACCAGATTCTAGTAGTGGCAGGGGGTCATGCTCCAAGGAGGACAGGACACTGACAGCCTTCCCCCACGTGCCAGTGAGGTAGGTGTGTCTCTATTCCTAGAGAACTTTGGTGGGTGGGCTCTGCAGCTGTACCTTAGGCATCCAATGCTTGTACCTCTAAAGATTGGTAGGCGTCGCTATCCTCAGACCCCTTTAGCAGGTGGCTAGGTGGTTTGGGTGGAGCTTCAGCCCTCAGTTCCCCACTGTGGATCAGTGAGGGCTCTGTTTGACAGGTAGAGAGCTATCAGAGCTCAAAAACTTCTTTCCACTGCTCTGCTAAAACAATTACAGTCAGATCTCTATCAGAACTGCCTTTGCATTATAATAGCCACCTTGTTACCTGTGGGGATGAAAGCCAAAGACTGTGGATCTCATATGCTTGGCTGGAGCTGGTTCTGTATTTTTATTCCAGTTTGGGGAAGTCAGGGAAGGATTTTTTCCCTCTGAGTTGTTAGTTGCTGCTTCTCTCAGACCAGGAGAATGGGTGAGGGGGAAATAAAAAAAAAAACCCAGCAAAGCATTTCACTCCTTGGCCCAGGAAATTCCAATGTTAATGAAGCTGCCTGGGGCAGGAAGGGGAGGGATCAGATAGATAGGAGAGTAGTGTGGCAATGTAGACAAAGTTTATTATCTTGATTGGTGATGACTGTTTTGTCTGAGATTCCAGAGGCTTGTGTAGGCTGTGTGTGCTGGCTGGGTCATGATTGCCCCTGAGGGTCAGGCCTGCCTTCCCGTGCTTGCACCATCTCAGGAAGCTGTGATCAGCTCCTCCACTCCTAGTCCAAAGCCCAGCGCCAAGGTTTTCTGGCTGGGGCGCTGTATTCCAGCCTCCAAAAGCAGTCACTGCTTCCCGGTGATTTCTCCTCCTATCAGCCGCGTTGTTGTGCAGCCTGTGTGCGCTGGCTGGGTTTCCCCCGACGTTACTTCAGAGGACTAGGGCTGCGTCCCGTGCTTGCACTATCTCAGGAAGCCGTGCTCAGCTCCTCTGCGCTTAGTCCAAAGTGTGGCGCCAAGGTTTTCTGACTGGAACGCTGGCTCCAGGCTTCGAAAACAGTTGCTGCTTCCCCGTGGTTCCTCGTTCTCTTGTCAGCCGCTCCAGTATGCAGCCTGCTTGTGCTGGCCGTCTCTACTGAGGTTACTCCAGGGAGTTAGGGGTTAGGGCTGTGTCCCGTGCTTGCCCTGTCTCAGTAAGCTGCAATCAGCTCCACCTCTCTGGCACCAGGGAACCACGAGGGCTCAAGGCTGTGGCGCGGGGCACTGGTTCCAGAAGCCGTTGCTACTTCAGGGCGTTGCTTTTTGCTCCCCTGTCACTCAGGTCAACTCTTTAGTTCTGTGTTTGATGGTCAGGGTTTGTAGATTGTCACGTATGTAATCGATTCACTTGTTTTTCCGAGGCTGTTGCAAGAGGGATCCGCGGTAGTTCTACCTAGTCAGCCATCTTGACTACATTTCTTCCGGATTGTGTTTTTTTATCCATTCTGCCACTCTCTGTCTCTTTATTGGTGCATTTAGTCCATTTACATTCAGCACAATTATTGATAGGTATGAGTTTAGTGTTGTCATTTTGATGTCCCTTTTTGTGTGTTGTTGACAGTTTCTTTGTTCCACTTAATTTCTGTGCTGGGTCATTTTTCTTTATATATTGTCTTTTCCTCCTTTTCATTGTTGGTGCTGAGTCTTTATGTTTTTCTTGTTTTTTATTTTGATGTGTAGGATTGTTAGTTTCCTTTGTGGTTACCTTAATATTTACCCCTGTTTTCCTAAGTTTAAACCAATCTTTTATTCCCTTGTATCACCTTGACTTCCTGTCCATATGAAAGATCTATGGCTACATTTTTTAGGCCCTGTTTTTTGTTTTATTTTTGTCATCTTTTACATATTGATCTCTGTTTGCCTGTTTTGAGCATTTTAGCTTTTATTTATTTTTGTGATTTCCCTATCTGGGTTGATAACTGATTGCTCTGTCCTGTGTTCTAGTTTTGGGTTCTTATCTGATGTTGCTGACTTTTTAACTGGAGGACTCTCTTTAGTATTTCTTGTAATTTTGGTTTGGTTTTTGCAAATTCCCTAAACTTCTGTTTGTCTGGAAATGTCCTAATTTTGCTATCACATTTGAGAGACAATTTTGCTGGGCATATAATTCTTGGCTGGCAATTTTTTTCCTTCAAGTCTTTACATCTGTAATCCCACTGCCTTCTAGCCTGCATGGTTTCTGCTGAGTAGTCTGAGCTTACTCTTATTAACTCTCCTTCGTAGCTGACCTTTTGTTTATTCCTAGCCACTCTTAAAATTCTCTCTTTATCTTTGGTTTTGGCAAGTTTGATTGCAATATGTCTTGGTGACTTTCTTTTGGGATCTACCTTGTGTGGGGTTCTATGAGCATTTTGGATAGATATCCTCTCATCTTTCACAATATCAGGGATGTTTTCTGCCAAAGTTTCAACAATTCTTTGTGTATTTTCTGTTATCTGCACCCCCCCCCCCATTCCGGTACTCCAGTCACTGGTAGGTTATTCCTCTTGATAGAATCCCACGTAATTCTTATGGTTTCTTCATTTTTAAGAATTATTTCATCTGGTTTTTCCTCAAATATATTGGTGCCAAGTGCTTTATCTTCAATCTCACTAATTCTGATTTTCATTGCCTCAATTCTGTTCTTATGGCTTTCTACTGAATTGTCTAATTCTGAAATTTTATTGTTAATCTTCTGAATTTCTGTTTACTGTCTCTCTATGGATTCTTGCAGCCTATTAAATTTGTCATTATGCTCTTGTCTAATCTGCTTAAGTTCCTCTAATGCTTTGTCTGTGCGTTCCTTGGCTTGTTCTGTGTTTTGCCTGATCTCCTTCCCAATCTCCTGAAGAGATCTGTATAGTGAGCTAGTTTGATTATTGGCACCTTCAGAGCTCTAATGTCCTGTTATAGGTGGTTACAGCTGTTTCTAGGTATGTGAGCCCAGGAGTCCGTTCGTTTTTCTTGTATGGATTCAGCTCAAGTGTCCAGATAGTCAGTCACCAAGTATGTGGTGCAGACTCTCATCTACAGTCCTAGATGAGTGGGGGTGATTGGTGTAGGCACAGGTATCTGGGTGCAGTAGGGGGTCATGGGCTGAGTAAGGCAGGGGGCTAACAACCACCCCTGAGTGTCTGTGAGGAAAGAATGTCCCTGTTCCCTAGAGCACGTAGGTGGCTGGGTTTTGCATCTGGACTATGGGCACCCAATACTGTTGGCTGTAAGGACTGGGAGGCACCACTTATTCTTGATCCCCTGTCGTTGGTAGCTAAGTGCCATGGGTGGAGCCACTAGCCCTCAGGCCTCTGATGTGGGTAGGTGAGGACCCTGCTTAATAGGCAGAATGGTGTCAAATGACACAAATTTGCGTCTCCACCATGTAGCTGAATCAATTGAAGTTAGACTTCAGTTATATACCCTGTTGTATTGTGATAATGAGGGCCTACGCTGTCGAGATGGACCTACACAGGTCTGTGTAGGGGTGAAAGGCATTCAAAGCCCATGGGCCCCTTATGCCTGTGCCTAGGCAAAGCAGCTGTTTCTGCCCTGAGTGCCCGACTTAGGGGATCTGGCAGATTATTTTTTCCCTGTTTGTTGATTTGTTCCCTCTCCATGGCCAGGAGAATGGCTCAGAAAGAGTGCAGAGTCCTTCTTCTGGCCCAGGGGATGCAGGCAGTTGGGAACTAGTGCAGAGCAGAAAGGGAGCAGGTAAGTGGGAGAGAGGTTTTTCCCGAAGGGGTATTTTTGGATCATGGTAGGTTAAATGCAAGTACTTATCATTTGCTGATTGTGGGCTGATTCTCACTTGTTCTGGCGGGTTGAGCAGACTCTCTGCCATTTGGCCTCCCCGGTGCAGAAAACGTGCCACAAACACCTCTGCTTGCCTCGCTGTGCTCCCAGTAGCAGTGATATCGGTCTGTGGGGTGCTGGTTTCCACTCGGTCAGG
Source organism: Loxodonta africana (assembly GCF_030014295.1). NCBI lineage: Eukaryota > Metazoa > Chordata > Mammalia > Proboscidea > Elephantidae > Loxodonta > Loxodonta africana. Next base: position 106,852,986 of record NC_087353.1, read on the forward strand.
TTTGGCAACTCACTGCTTTTGAACTGTATCTCCCTCCCCCGCAGCTCAGTCTGATTCCTTAACTTTGCCTTTGATGTTCAGGGCTCCTAGCTTGCCATATATAATCAATTCACTTGTTTTTTGGGGTCTTTGTTATAAGAGGGATCACAGAAAGCATCTGACTACTCCCCTATCTTGGTACTGCCTCCCATAGAAATGAATGAGTTCAATTTATTTAATAGACATAAAGCTATTTAGATTTTCTGATTCATCTTGTATCCATTTTGGCAAGATTTACTTTTCAAGAAGTTTGTTAATTTCATCCAAGTTGTTGAATTTTTTATCAAAAGTTTCTCATAACAGTCTCTTATTCTTTAATAGCAGCTTTACTGAGATATGTTTACATAAAATTCACCTATCAAAGTCCACAATTCAATGGCTTTTAGTATATTGAAAACCATCACTGCAGTCAAATTTAGAACATTTTCATCACCCCCAAAAAGAACCCTGTATCCATTAGCAGTCACTCCCCACCTCCTCCACGTCTCCCAAATCTAGGCAAAACTAATCTATTTTCTGTCCCTATAGATTTGCCAATTCTAGATATTTAATTTAAATGGAGTCAAACAATATGTCATCTTTTGTGACTGGTATCTTTCACTTAGCATAATGTTTTCAAGGTTCATCCATGTTGTAGCATGCATCAGCACTTCATTTCCTTTTATTAACAAGTAATATTCCATTGTATGGATATGCCACATTATATTTATCCATTAAACAGGTGATGGACATTTGGGCTGTTACAACTTTTTGGCTGTAATGTTGCTATGAACATTTGTGTAGAAGTTTTTATGTGGAGATATGTTTTCATATGGCGGGGTCATATGTCCAACCTTTGGAGGAACTGCCAGACTATTTTCCAAAACAGATCCACCATTTTACATTCCCACCAGCAGTGAACGAGAGTTCCAATTTCTCCGCATTGTCATCAACACTTATTATTATCTGTCTTTTTTATTATATACATCTTAGTAGGGGTGAAGTAATTTTAATTTTTCTAATGACTGATTTTGAGCATCTTTTCATATGCTTATTGGTCATTTGAATATCTTCCTGGGGGAGATATCTATTCAGGTCCTTTGCCCATTATTAATTGAGTTATTTCTCTTTTTATTATTGGGTCATATGAGTCCTTTATATATTCTAGATTTAAGCCACATATCAGAGGTATGATTTGCAAATATTTTTTTCTCATTCTGTGGTTGTCTTTTCACGTTCTTGATGGCATCTTTAACAACAAATTTTTTTTAATTTTTAATGAAGTCTAATTTATATGTTTTCTTTGGTTGCTCGTGCTTTTGGTATCATATATAAGAAATCAATGCTTAATCCAAGGTCGCGAAGATTTACACCTATGTTTCCTTCTAAAAGTTTTATAGTTTTAGCTCTTAGGCTATGTCTTTGATTCATTTTGAGTTAATTTTTGTATATGATATGAGGTACAAGTTCAAATTCATTTTTTGCATATAGCTCTCCAGTTGTCCCAACACCATTTGTTAAAAGACTATTTCTTCATTGAATTGTCTTGACACCTTTGATGAAAATAAATTGACTGTAAATGTGAATGTTTATTTCTGAACTTTCAATTCTATCCCATTGATGTATGTCTATCCTTATGCAAGTACCAAACTGTCTTGATTACTGTAGCTTTGTAGCAAGTTTTGAAATCAAGAAGTGTGAGTTCTCCAGCATTGTTCTTTTTCAAGATTCTTTCAGGGGGGAGGAGTGGAGACAAGATGGCAGACTAAGCCATCTTGCTGCAATAAGACCTGAAAAACCAAGTAAAACAGATACAGATATCAATCCTGGAAACTCGAACCTTAAATGAAGGGAAAAATATTAGATCAGAAGTCACTGAGAAGAAGAAACTGATACAAAATGGGAAAGGAATAGAGATATGGAGTGGAGGTTCCTGGCCAAATGGCATGACTCAGAGTGGCCATCTTGGAATAAAACCAATAACCTTGCACACAGAAAGGTGCCTCCATGAAATTCCCAATAGAAGATAGAAGTACAGCACGGACACGGCCAGTGCTAAGTAAGACCACATTTGCTGGCTGGCAACTCAAGGAGACGCCAGACTTTCTCACTCAGTAACCATAAGAGCACATTCCCACAATCCCCACCCCTCTGGTGAACAGTAGCTATAACAGCCCCACCCTGGCAACCCCAACTACACTAACCACAGTACCAACTGACCCTATTGCCCTCCTCCATCTAGCCCCATCTGCCACAACTTCACCCCCCGCCACTCCCATCCCAGAACCAGCCTGGACCCCAGGCTCTTGCTCACTGCTCTGGACCTCTCCCACCAGTCACTGTAGCCCTAAGAGGACATAGCCTAGAGCCCAGGCCCCTCCCTGCTGGCTCCAAACCCCTCCTGCCACCCACCACAGCCCCAAGTGGACATAGCCAAAATTCCAGACCCTTCCCCACAGGCTCTGGACTCTCCCCCTTGCCAACTACTGCAGCCCTGAGGGACTGGGCCCAGATGCCAGGCCCCTCACCAGTGGCTCAGGACGCCCCCCACCAACCACCATGGCTCTGCTCCATCCCCCAGCCAGATTCATGCTACAGACATAAAAGCCATCTCCGCCGTTCCCTGCCCCCCCCCCCCCCGCTGGACCTGTCCTGCTCTACCATATCTGAGCAACCAGACAAGGTGGAGAAAACGTGAAAACTATCATGCCCACAGATGAGCAAGCCACAAAGCTCATCCAGACCACCCACCCAGACATAATCAAACAAAACAGAGAAGCAAGACATAACAAACAAACCTACAACAAACAAAAAAAGAAAATAATACCTAATGTCTTGTAATGTCAGAAAATATCAAAACATTAAAAAAAAAAAAAAAAAGGACAAGATGGCTCCAGTAAGTGACCATACTAAAGCGTCAATTGACCTTCCAGCAGAAGAAAAGGCACAGGAACTACCTGATAGGGAATTCAAAAGGTCTGTTATTCAGGGCTCTCCAAGAGATTAGGAAAGAGATCAAGGAAAATGCAGACAAAATCATGGAAAACACAAACAAAACCAACCAAAACATAGCCAAAATCAAGGAAAACGCAGACAAAGCTACAGGAGAATTCAGGAAACTAATACAAGAACAAGATGTCAAAATAAATAAACAATTAGAAATCATATGAAAATGGCAATTAGAAACCTAAAATATAAACAATAAAATTTCAGAAATGGACAACTCAATAAAAGGTTTTAGGGGCAAATTTGAAACAATGGAAGACAGAATCAATGAAATTGAAGACAAATTAATGGATGCCACTTTTTTGAGAAAAAAATCACAGAAAAGAATGAATAAAATCTAAGAACTATGTGGGATACAATCAAGAGCAAAAATTTTCACATGACCGGAGTTTCAGAATGAAGGGAGGAAATGGGAAACACAGAGAGGATCACTGAAGATTTGTTGACAGAAACTTACCTAGTATGAAAAGCTGACCATCCAAGAAACTCAACAAACACTGTATACAACAGACCACAAAAGTCACTAAGACATATAATAATAACACTCACTCAAACCAAAGATAAAGAAAGAAGCCTGAGAGCTGCTTGAGAAAAATGAAAAGTCACATACAGTGAGGAAACAATAAGACTAAGCTCTGATTACTCAGCAGAAACCATGCTGGCAAGAAGGCAAAGGGAGGATATATATTAAACCTTGAAAGAAAAAAAAATTGCCAACCCAGAGTAATATATCCTGCAAAACTCTCTCTCAGATATGATGGCAATCATATTTAGGACATTTCCAGATAAATAGAAATAAGGAATTTTGTAAAAAACAAACCAAACATACAGGAATTATTAAAGGGAGTCCTTTGCTTAGACAACCAACGTCAGACAACAACCTGAATCTAGAACACAGATCAGTCTCAGCCAAATACCTACCTAGGTAATGAACTCTCAAGGATAAAACAAAACTAAAAGATTCAAAACAGGTAATTAGAGATGTCAATCTGTAAATGATAACAAAGTCAGAACAATAAAAGGTGGTATGCATAGTGTATTAATGATCAAACAATATCACTAATATCACATGCAAGTAAAATTATACTGAAGCTCGTTCAAAAGTAGCTGCAGCAGTGCATTGACAAGGAACTGCCAGAAATTCCAGCTGGATTCATCCAAGGATATGGAACTAGGGATATCATTGCTGATGTCAGATGGGTCCTGGCTGAAAGCAGAGAATACCAGAAAGATGTTTACCTGTGTTTTATTGACTATGCAAAGGCAGTCAACTGTGTTGATCATAACAGCTTATGGATAACATTGCAAAGAATGGGAATTTCCAAACACTTAATTGTGCATATGAGGAGCCTGTACATAGATCAAGAGGCAGTCATTCAAACAGAACAAGGGAATACTGTGTGGTTAAAGTCAGGAAAGATGTCCATCGGGGTTGTATTTTTTCACCATACTTATTCAATCTGTATAAAATCTGTATGCTGAGCAAATAATCTGAGAAGTTAGGCTATATGAAGAATGAGTCATCAGGGTTGGAGGAAGACTGATAAACAACTTGTGTTATGGAGATTACACAACCTTGCTTGCTGAAAGCAGAGAGAACTTGAAGCACTTACTGATGAAGATCAAAGGCCACAGCCTTCATTATGGATTACACCTCAACATAATGAAAAGAAAAATCCTCACAATTGGACCAATAAGCAACATCATGATAATCAGAGAAAAAATCGAAGTTGTCAAGGATTTCATTCTACTCAGATCAACAATCAACACCCATGGAAACAGCAGTCAAGAAATCCAAAGACGCATCACATTCAGCAAATCTGCTGCAAAAGACCTCTTTAAAGTGTTAAAAAACCAAAGATGTCACCTTGGAGACTAAGGTGTTCTTGACCCAAGCCATGGTGTTTTCGATTACCTCATATGCATGCGAAAGCTGGACAATGAGTAAGGAACACTGAAGAAGAATTGATGCCTTTGAATAACGGTGTTGGTGAAGAATATTGAGTGTACCATGGACTGCCAAAAGAATGAACAAATCTGTCTTGGAAGAGGTATAACAAGAAAGTTCCTTAGAAACAAGAATGACAAGACTAAGTTTCACATACTTTGGATGGGTTATCAGGAGGGATCAGTCCCTGGAGAAGGACATCATGCTTGGTAAAGTAGAGGGTCAGCAAAAAAGAGGAAGACCCTCAACAAGATGTATTGACATAGTGGCTGCAACAAAGGGCTCAAGCATAACAATGATTGTGAGAATGGCACTAGTCTGAGCAGTGTTTAGTTCTGCTGTACATAGGGTCACTGTAAGTTGGACTGACTCATTGGCACCTAACAACAACAGCAACACGGTGAAGGTATAGAACTTTCAAATGCAGAGGAAGTCAAGGAGATATCAAGTAATAAAAGGCTGGTTCAAACTTAGGAAGATGAGGGTAAATTTCAAGGATAACTACAAAGAAAGTTAAACCTACTTATCAAAATAAAGAAGAAAATCATAAAGTCTCAGTAAACACAAAATCTACAATAACAAAAGGAACAAAAATAAATTTCACAAGCAAAAGTAGCCCAACACAGGAGAGTAAGAGGAACAAAGAAAACATCAGCACCACAAAAAAAATAGCACTACAAAATGACCTCAATAAACTCAAACCTACCGATAATAACACTGAATGTAAATGGCTTAAATGAACCCATAGAGAGACAGAGGGTGACAGAATGGGTAAAAAAAAAAAAAAAAAAAAAAAAAGGCCCATCAATATATTATCTACAGGAGACACACCTTAGACACAAAGACATAAATATATTAAAAATCTAATGACGGAAAAAATATATCAAGCAAACAACAACCAAAAAAGAGCAGGAGTGGCAATACTAGCCTCAGATAAAATAGACTTTAAGACAAATCCATCATAAAAGACAAGGAAGGACATTATGTAATGATCACTGGGCACTCCTTGAAAACTCCATGGGACAGTTCTACTCTGTCCTATAGGGTCGCTATGAGTCGGAATCGACTCGACAGCACTGGGTTTGGGTTTGGGTAAAGGGACAATTCACCATGATGACATAACCATGATAAATTTCCATGCACCCAATGACAGGGCTCCAAAATACATAAAACAAACCCTAATGGCACTAAAAAGAGAAACTGACAGTTTCACAATAATAGTAAGAGACTTCAACACACCAATTTCAGTGAAGAACAGAGCATCTATAAAGAAACTCAGCAAAGATACAGAAGGTCTAAAGGCCAGAGTCAACCATACTGACCTCAGAGACATATATTGAACACTCCACCCAACAACATCAAAGTGTATATTCTTTTCCTATGCACATGGAACATTCTCCAGAATAGACCATAACTTAGGCCACAGAGTGACCCTCAACAAAATCCGAAACATTGAGATAATACAAAGCATCTCCTCTGATCACAATGCTATAAAATTAGAAATTAATAACAGGAAGAGAAAGGAAAAAAATGCAAATACACAAAAGCTGAATAACACCTTGCTTAAAAACCATCGAGTAGTAGAAGAACTCGAGGATGGAATTAACAAATTTCTAGAATCAAATGAGAATGACAGCATATTGTTATGGATTGAATTGTGTCCCCCAAAAACGTGTGTCAACTCAACTAGGCCATAATTCCCAGTATTGTGTGATTGTTCAGCATTTTGCCATCTGATGTGATTTTCCTATGTGTTGTAAATCCTAACTTATGATGTTAATAAAGCAGGATTAGAGACAGTTACGTTAATGAGGCAGGACTCAATCTACAAGCTTAGGTTGTATCTTGAGTCAATATCTTTTAAGATATAAAAGAGAGAAGCTGGCGGAGAGACGGGGGACTTAATGCCACCAAGAAGGCAGACCCAGGATTGGAACGTGTCCTTTGGATGTGGGGTCCCTGCACTGAGATGCTCCTACACCAGGAAAAGATTGATGACAAACACTTCTCCTAGAGCCAACAAAGAGTGAAAGTCTTCCCCTGGAGCTGGCACCCTGAATTTGGACTTCTGGCATCCTAGACTGTGAGAGAATAAATTTCTGTTTGTTAAAGCCATCCATTTGTGATACTTCTGTTATAGTAGCACTGGATAACTAAGACACACATCATACCAAAACCTTTGGGACACAGCAAAGATGGTGTTCAGAGGTCAATTTATAGCAATAGGTGCACACATCAAAAAGAAAAAAGGGGATAAAATTAAAATGTTAGCCTACAACTCAAACATATAGAAAGAGAACAGCAAAAGAGGCCCACAGCCACCAGAAGAAAGGAAATAATAAAAATCAGAGCAGAAATAAATGAAACAGAGAATAGGAAAACAATAGAAAGAATCAACAAAACCAAAAGTTGGTTTTTTGAGAGGATCAACAAAATTGAATAACCATTGACCAAACCAACAAAAGAAAAACAGAAAAGGAAGCAAATAACCCAAATAAGAAATGAAATGGAGGACTTTACAACAGACCCAACTGAAATAAAAAAGATCATAACAGTGTACTGTGAAAAACTATACTTCAACAAATTTGAAAACCAAGAAGAAATAGGCACATCTTGAGAAACACACTAAATACCTAAAATAACACAAATTTAGGTAGAAAATCTGAACAGACCCATAATAAAAGATTGAAAAGGTAATTAAAAAAACAACAACAACAAAAAGTCCTGGCCCAGATGGCTTCACTAGAGAATTCTACCAAACATTCAGAGAAGAGCCCACACAAGCACTATCCAAATTATTTCAGGATACAGGAAGGGAAGGGATACTTTCCAATTCATTCTATGAAGCCAGCATAACCCTCATACTAAAACCAGGCAAAGGCACTACAAAAAAAGAAAATTACAGACAAATACATCTCATGAATACAGATGCAAAAATTCTTAACAAAATTCTAGCCAATAGAATTCAGCACCAGATAAATAATACACCATGACCAAGTTGAATTCATGCTAGATATGCAAGGATGGTTTAACATTAGAAAATTAATCAACATTATCTACCACATAAATAAAACAAAAGAAAATTATCACATAATCATCTCAATGGACACAAAAAACGCATTCTATAAAGTCCGACACCCATTCCTGATAAAAAACTTACAATAAGATATGAATAGAAGGGAAATTCCTCAACATAATAAAGGGCATCTGTACAAAATCAACAGCCAACATCATTCTTAATGGAGAAAGGTTGGAAAAAATTCCCCGTGAGAGCAGGAATAAGGCAAAGATGCCCTTTATCACCACTCCTATTTCACATTGTGCTGAAAGTCCTAGCTAGAGCAATACAGCACAAAAAAAGAAATAAAGGGCATTCAAATTAGTAAGGAAGAAGTAAAACTATCCCTATTCACAGATGGTATGACACTATACCTACAGAACCCCAAAGACTCCACAAGAAAACTACTGGAACTAATAGAAAGATTCAGTAGAGTAGCAGGATACAAGATAAATGTGCAAAAACCATTTGGATTCCTATATGCCATTAGAGAACTATGAAAAGAAAATCAGGGGAAAAAATACCATTTGTAATACCCCCTAAAAAAATAAAATACTTAGGAATAAATCAAGCCAGGGACATAGAAGACCCATACAAGGAAAATTACAAAACACTACTGCAAGAAACCAAAAGAGAACTACATAAACAGAAAAATATACTATAATCATGGATAGATAGGCTCGACAAGGTGAAAATGTCGATTTTACCCAAAGCAATCTACAAATACAATGCAACCCTGATTCAAATACCAATGTCATTATTTAAAGAGATGGATAAACTAATCATTAACTTTATATGGAAAGGAAAGAGGCCCTGGATAAGAAAAGCATTATCGAAGAAGAAGAACAAAGTAGGAAGCCTTATGCTACCTGAACTCAGAACCTACTATACAGCTACAGTAGTCAAAACAGTCTGGTACTGATACACTGATAGTCGCATTGACTAAGGGAACAGAATCAAGAACACAGATGTATGTATACCCATCTATCTACAGCCACCTGATCTTTGACAAAGGCCCAAAGTCCATTAAATAGAGAAATGACAATTTTTTTTTAACAAATGATGCTGGCAAAACTGGATGTCCATCTGCAAAAAAAAAAAAGAAAAACAGGAGCCATACCTCACACCATACACAAAAACCAATTCAAAATGGATCAAAGTCCTAAATATAAAACCAAAAACTATAATGATCATGGTAGAAAAAACAGGATCAACACTATAGCCCCTAATAAATGGCATAAACAGGATACGAACCACAATGAAGAATATACAAACACCAGAAAATAAGCTAGATAAATGAGATCTTCTAAAAATTGAACTCACGCTCATCAAAAGACTTCACCAAAAGAGTAAAAAGAGAACCTACAGACTGGGAAAAAATTTTTGGCTATGACATATTTAACAAAAGTCTAATCTCTAAAAATCTAAAGTAAAACACAACACTTCTACGACAAAAAGACAAATAATCCAATTAAAAAATGGGCAAAGGATATGAACAGACATTTCACCACAGAAGACATTCAGGTGGCTAACAGACATGAGAGGAAATGTTCATGGTCACTAGCCATTAAAACCATTAGAGAAATGCAAATCAAAACTTCCATGAAATACCATCTCACCCCGGCATTACTGGAAAAAAAAAAAAAAAAAGAACAGAAAATAAGAAATGTTAGGAGGCTATGGAGAGATTGGAGCTCTTATGCATTGCTGGTAGGAATGTAAAATGGTACAACCATTTTGGAAAACAATGTGGCACTTCCTTAAAAAGCTAGAAATAGAATACCATACAATCCAGTAATACCATTCCTAGGAAAATACCCTAGAGCAATAAGAGCTATCACATGAATAGACATATGCACACCCATGTTCATTGCAGCATTGTTCACAATAGCAAAAAGATAGAAACAACCTAAGTGCCCATGAACAGATGAACAGATAAATTATGGTACGTACACACAACGGAATACCATGCAAAGATGAAGAACAATGATTAATCTGTGAAACATCTTACAATATGGATGAATCTGAAGGGCATTTGTGAGTGAAATGTCAGTCACAAAAGGACAAATCTTGTATGAAACCACTATTATAAAAATGCAAGAAAATGTTCCCACACAGAAAGAAACCATTTGATTGTTATGAGGGAGGGCATTGGTGGGGAGGGAAAAACACTAGACAGTAGAGAAGTGGTAACTTCGGTGAAGGGTAAGTCAGTACACAATACTGAAGAAGTCAAAACAAAAGGAAAAGAAAAAAGATTGTTTCAGCCATTCTGGTTTCCTTGCAACTCCATATGAATTTTAGAGTCAGCTTGTGAACTCCTGCAAAGAAGCCAGCTCTAATTCTGCCAGGGATTGCATTGAATCTGTAGATCAATTTGGGGAGTATTAACATCTTAACAATGTTAGTCTTTTGGTCTATGAACATAGACTATTTTTCCGTTTATTTAGGCCTTCTTTAATTTCTTTCAATAATGTTTTATAGTTTTCAGTGTACAAGTCTTGCACTTCTTTGGTTAAATGTATTCCTAAGTGTTTTAATAATGTTGATGCTATTGTAAACGGAATTATCTTCTTAATTTCTTTTTTGCATCGTTTAACGCTAGTTTATAGAAATATAATTGATTTTGGTATATTGTTTTCATACCCTGTAACCCTGATGAACTCATTTATTAGTTCTAATAGTGTGTGTGTGTATAGAGATTAAGGGTTTTCTACATATTTAAGATTGTGTCTTTGCAAATAGAGATATTTTTTACTTTTTCCTTTCCTATCTGTATTCCTTTTCATTTTTTTTTTTTCTTGCCTTATTACCCTGGTTAGAATCTGCAGTACAATGTTAATAGAAGTGGCCAGACATCCTTGTCTTATTCCTGATAAGACAGCCTTGTCTTATTCCTGATCTTAGGGGGAAATCATTCAGTATTTTACCATTAAGTATGATGTTAGCTATGGATTTTTTTGTAGATACCCTTTATCAGATTAAGGAAGTTCCCTTCTATGAGCGTTTTCTTCATAAAGAGGTGTTAATTTTGTCAAATGCTTTTTCTGCATTAAGATGATCATGGGGTTTTTGCCCTTTATTCTATTGATATTATGTATTATATTGACTGATTTTTCTACGTTAAACCAACTCTGCTTTCCTGGGATAAATCCCATCAGGTCTTGGTGTATAATCCTTTTTATATATGGCTGGATTCAGTACGCTAGTATTTTGTTGAGGACTTTTGTGTCTGTATTTCTAAGAGACATTGATGTATAGTTTTTTTTTTCCCTCACCATGTCTTTTTCTGCTTTTTGTATCAAGGCAGTATTGGCCTCATAGGATAAATTGGAAAGTGTTTCCTCCTCTTCTCGTTTTTTAAAAAGTTTGTGAATGTTTAGTGTTAATTCTTTTCATCAGTGCACCCATCTGGACCTGAGTTTTTCTTTGTGGGTAGTTTTTGATCACTCCTTCAGTGTCTTTACATGTTATATCTTATTTTCCATTCTTTCTTAAGTCAATTTGTTAGTTTGTTATCCTCTAGAAATTTGTCTATTTCAACTAAGTTATCTATGAATTCCTCTCTGAGCATGACTTCAGTAGCATCCCATAAATTTTGGCATGTTTTATCTTCATTTTCCTTCATCTCAAAGTATTTTCTAATGCTCCTTGTGATTTATTCTTTGACCTGTTGGTCATTTCCTCTATCTTCTTAATGTCTATAGCATCTGTACTGAGAGTGCCTCCTTTTTTCTTTATTCATCTAGCTACGATCTTATCAGTTTTGTTAATCTTGCTAACAACTAACTTTTTGCAGTTATTTGCTCTATTGTTTATTTTCTATTTGACTGGCATCTGGGAACTTTTATTAATTCTAGCTTATATCATTATTATTTGCTTCCTTTTTTTTTACTTTGGGTTCATCTTGGTCTTCATTTTCTAGCTTCTAAAGGTGGAAACTTGGGTCACTGATTTTAGACCTTTTATTTCTTCCTAATATAAGCATTAAAAGCCTTTAATCTCCGTCTAAGCACTGGTTTAGCTGCATCCCACAATTTTTTTTAATTAATTTTTATTTAGCTTCAAGTGAACATTTACCATTCCAATCAGTCTGTCACATGTAGGTTTACATACATCTTACTCCCTTCTCCCACTTGCTCTCCCCCTATTGAGTCAGCCCTTTCAGTCTCTCGTTTCGTGCCGATTTTGCCATCTTCCCTCTCTCTCTATCTTCCCATCCCCCCTCCAGTCAAGAGTTGCCAACACACTCTCCAGTGTCCACCTGATTTAATTAGCTCACTCTTCATCAGCACCTCTCCCCCCCCCACTGACCAGTCCTTTTCATGCCTGATGAGTTGTCTTCGGGGATGGTTCCTGTCCTGTGCCATCAGAAGTTCTGGGGAGCATTGTCTCTGGGATTCCTCTAGTCGCAGTCATACCATTAGGTATGGTCTTTTTATGAGAATTTGGGGTCTGTATCCCATTGTTCTCCTGCTCCCTCAGGAGTTGTCTGTTGTGCTCCCTGACAGGGCAGACATCGATTGTGGCCGGGCACCAACTAGTTCTTCTGGTCTCAGGATAATGTAGGTCTCTGGTTCATGTGGCCCTTTCTGTCTCTTGGGTTCTTAGTTGTCGTGTGACCTTGGTGTTCTTCCTTTGCCTTTGCTCCAGGTGGGTTGAGACCAATTGATCTATCTTAGATGGCCGCTTGTTGGCATTTAGGACCCCAGGTGCCACATTTCAAAGTGGGATGCAGAATGTTTTCATAATAGAATTATTTTGCCCATTGACTTAGAAGTCCCCTCAAACCAAGTTCCCCAGACCCCAGCCCCTGCTCCGCTGACCTTTGAAGCTTTCATTTTATCCCGGATACCTCTTTGCTTTTAGTCCAGTCCAATTAGGCTGACCTTCCTTGTATTGAGTGTTGTCTTTCCCTTCACCCAAAGCAGTTCTTATCTACTGATTGATCAATAAAAAGCCCTCTCCCTCCCTCCTTCCCTCCCCCCTTTGTAACCACAAAAGTATGTGTTCTTCTCCGTTTTTTCTATTTCTCAAGATCTTATAATAGTGGTCTTATACAATATTTGTCCTTTTGTCTCTGACTCATTTCGCTCAGCATAATGCCTTCCAGATTCCTCCATGTTATGAAATGTTTCAGAGATTCGTCACTGTTCTTTATCGATGCGTAGTATTCCATTGTGTGAATATACCACAATTTATTTACCCATTCATCCGTTGATGGACATCTTGGTTGCTTCCAGCTTTTTGCTATTGTAAACAGAGCTGCAGTAAACATGGGTGTGCATATATCTGTTCGTGTGAAGGCTCTTATTTCTCTAGGGTATATTCCGAGGAGTGGGATTTCTGGGTTGTATGGTAGTTCTATTTCTAACTGTTTAAGATAACGCCAGATGGATTTCCGAAGTGGTTGTACCATTTTACAATCCCACCAGCAGTGTATGAGAGTTCCAATCTCTCTGCAGCCTCTCCAACATTTATTATTTTGTGTTTTTTGGATTAATGCCAGTCTAGTTGGTGTGAGATGGAATCTCATCGTAGTTTTAATTTGCATTTCTCTAATGGCTAATGATCAGGAGCATTTTCTCATGTATCTGTTGGCTGCCTGAATATCTTCTTTAGTGAAATGTGTGTTCATATCCTTTGCCCACTTCTTGATTGGGTTGTTTGTCTTTTTGTGGTTGAGTTTTGACAGAATCATGTAGATTTTAGAGATCAGGCGCTGGTCTGAGATGTCATAGCTGAATATTCTTTCCCAGTCTGTAGGTGGTCTTTTTACTTTTTTGGTGAAGTCTTTAGATGAGCATAGGTGTTTGATTTTTAGGAGCTCCCAGTTATCTGGTTTCTCTTCATCATTTTTGGTAATGTTCTGTATTCTGTTTATGCCTTATATTAGGGCTCCTAGGGTTGTCCCAATTTTTTCTTCCATGATCTTTATCGTTTTAGTCTTTATGTTTAGGTCTTTGATCCACTTGGAGTTAGTTTTTGTGCATGGTGTGAGGTATGGGTCCTGTTTCATTCTTTTGCAAATGGATATCCAGTTATGCCAGCACCATTTGTTAAAAAGACTATAATTTCCCCAATTGACTGACACTGGTCCTTTGTCAAATATCAGCTGCTCATACGTGGATGGATTTATATCTGGGTTCTCAATTCTGTTCCATTGGTCTATGTGCCTGTTTTTGTACCAGTACCAGCCTGTTTTTACTACTGTGGCTGTATAATAGGTTCTGAAATCAGGTAGAGTGAGGCCTCCCACTTTCTTCTTCTTTTTCAGTAATGCTTTGCTTATCCGGGGCTTCTTTCCCTTCCATATGAAATTAGTGATTTGTTTCTCTATCCCCTTAAAATATGACATTGGTATTTGGATTGGAAGTGCGTTATATGTATAGATGGCTTTTGGTAGAATAGACATTTTTACTATGTTAAGTCTTCCTGTCCATGAGCAGGGTATGTTTTTCCACTTAAGTATGTCCTTTTGAATTTCTTGTAGCAGAGTTTTATAGTTTTCTTTGTATAGGTCTTTTACATCCTTGGTAAGATTTATTCCTAAGTATTTTATCTTCTTGGGGGCTACTGTGAATGGTATTGATTTGGTGATTTCCTCTTCAGTGTTCTTTTTGTTGATGTAGAGGAATCCAAGTGATTTTTGTATGTTTATTTTATAACCTGAGACTCTTCCAAACTCTTCTATTAGTTTCAGTAGTTTTCTGGAGGATTCCTTAGGGTTTTCCATGTATACGATCATGTCATCTGCAAATAGTGATAGCTTTACTTTCTCCTTGCCAATCTGGATACCCTTTATTTCTTTGTCTAGCCTAATTGCCCTGGCTAGGACTTCACGTACGATGTTGAATAAGAGCGGTGATAAAGGGCATCCTTGTCTGGTTCCCGTTCTCAAGGGAAATGCTTTCAGGTTCTCTCCATTTAGAGTGATATTGGCTGTTGGCTTTGCATAGATGCCCTTTATTATGTTGAGGAATTTTCCTTCAATTCCTATTTTGGTTAGAGTTTTTATCATAAATGGGTGTTGAACTTTGTCAAATGCCTTTTCTGCATCTATTGATAAGTTCATGTGGTTTTTATCTTTTGTTTTATTTATGTGATGGATTACATTAATGGTTTTTCTGGTATTAAACCAGCCTTGCATACCTGGTATAAATCCCACTTGATCATGGTGAATTATTTTTTTGATGTTTTGTTGGATTCTATTGGCTAGAATTTTGTTGAGGATTTTTGCATCTATGTTCATGAGGGATATAGGTCTAAAATTTTCTTTTTTTGTAATGTCTTTATCTGGTTTTGGTATCAGGGAGATGGTAGCTTCATAGAATGAGTTGGGTAGTATTCCATCTTTTTCTATGCTTTGAAATACCTTCTGCAGTAATGGTGTTAAGTCTTCTCTGAAGGTTTGGTAGAACTCTGCAGTGAAGCCGTCTGGGCTAGGACTTTTTTTTGTTGGAAGTTTTTTGATTACCGTTTCAATCTCTTTTTTTGTTATGGGTCTATTTAGTTGTTCTACTTCTGAATGTGTTAGTTTAGGTAGGTAGTGTTTTTCCAAGAATTTATCCATTTCTTCTAGGTTTTCAAATTTGTTAGAGTACAATTTTACGTAGTAATCTGAAATGATTCTTTTAATTTCATTTGGCTCTGTTGTGATGTGGTCCTTCTGGTTTCTTATTCGGGTTATTTGTTTCCTTTCCTGTTTTTCTTTAGTCAGTCTAGCCAATGGTTTATCAATTTTGTTAATTTTTTCAAAGAACCAGCTTTTGGCTTTGTTAATTCTTTCAATTGTTTTTCTGTTCTCTAATTCATTTAGTTCAGCTCTAATTTTTATTATTTGTTTTCTTCTGGTGCCTGATGGATTCTTTTGTTGCTCACTTTCTATTTGTTCAAGTTGTCGGGACAGTTCTCTGCTTTTGGCTCTTTCTTCTTTTTGTATGTGTGCATTTATCGATATAAATTGGCCTCTGAGCACTGCTTTTGCTGTGTCCCAGAGGTTTTGATAGGAAGTATTTTCATTCTCGTTGCTTTCTAAGAATTTCCTTATTCGCTCCTTGATGTCTTCTATAACCCAGTCTTTTTTCAGGAGGGTATTGTTCATTTTCCAAGTATTTGATTTCTTTTCCCTAGTTTTTCTGTTATTGATTTCTAGCTTCATTGCCTTGTGGTCTGAGAAGATGCTTTGTAATATTTCGATGTTTTGGATTCTGCAAAGGTTTGTTTTATGACCTAATATGTGGTCTATTCTAGAGAATGTTCCATGTGCACTAGAAAAGAAAGTATATTTTGCAGCAGTTGGGTGGAGAGTTCTGTATAAGTCAATGAGGTCAAGTTGGTTGATTGTTGTAAGTAGGTCTTACATGTCTCTATTGAGCTTCTTACTGGATGTCCTGTCCTTCTCCGAAAGTGGTGTGTTGAAGTCTCCTACTATAATTGTGGAGGTATCTATCTCACTTTTCAATTCTGTTAAAATTTGATTTATGTATCTTGCAGCCCTGTCATTGGGTGCGTAAATATTTAATATGGTTATGTCTTCCTGATCAATTGTCCCTTTTATCATTATATAGTGTCCTTCTTTATCCTTTGTGGCGGATTTAAGTCTAAAGTCTATTTTGTCAGAAATTAATATTGCTACTCCTCTTCTTTTTTGCTTATTATTTGCTTGATGTATTTTTTTCCATCCTTTGAGTTTTAGTTTGTTTGTGTCTCTAAGTCTAAGGCGTGTCTCTTGTAGGCAGCATATAGATGGCTCGTGTTTCTTTATCCAGTCCGTGACTCTCTGTCTCTTTATTGGTGCATTTAGTCCATTTACATTCAGCGTAATTATAGATAAATATGTTTTTAGTGCTGTCATTTTGATGCCTTTTCATGTGTGTTGTTGGCCATTTCATTTTTCCACATGCTTTTTTGTGCTGAGACGTTTTTCTTAGCAGCTTGTGAGATCCTCATTTTCATAATGGTTAACTTTATGTTTGTTGAGTCGTTACGTTTTTCTTGGCTTTTTTCTTGAGTTATGGAGTTGATATTCCTTTTTGTGGTTACCTTATTATTTACCCCTATTTTTCTAAGTAAAAACCTAACTTGTATCGTTCTATATCGCCTTGTATCACTCTCCATCTGGCAGTTCAATGCCTCCTGTATTTAGTCCCTCTTTTTGATTATTGTGATCGTTTATCTATTGATTTCCATGATTTCCTGTTATGTGTATTATTTTGTTTATTTATTTATTTTTTAGAATTAATCTTAATTTGTTTGTTTTTGTGCTTTCCCTATTTGAGTTGCGCTGATATCAGGACGTTCTGTTTTGTGACCTTGTATTGTGCTGGTACCTGATATTATTGGTCGTGAGGCCAAACAATCTCCTTTAGCATTTCTTGCAGTCTTGGTTTAGTTTTTGCAAATTCTCTAAACTTGTGTTTATCTGTAAATATCTTAATTTCTCCTTCATATTTCAGAGAGAGTTTTGCTGGATATATGATCCTTGGCTGGCAGTTTTTCTCCTTCAGTGCTCTGTATACGTCGTCCCATTCCCTTCTTGCCTGCATGGTTTCTGCTGAGTAGTCTGAACTTATTCTTATTGATTCTCCCTTGAAGGAAACCTTTCTTTTCTCCCTGGCTGCTTTTAAAATTTTCTGTTTGTCTTTGATTTTGGCAAGTTTGATGATAATATGTCTTGGTGTTTTTCTTTTTGGATCAATCTTAAATGGGGTTCGATGAGCATCTTGGATAGATATCCTTTCGTCTTTCATGATATCAGGGAAGTTTTGTGCCAGGAGTTCTTCAACTATTTTCTCTGTGTTTTCTGTCCCCTCTCCCTGTTCTGGGACTCCAATCACTCGCAAGTTATCCTTCTTGATAGAGTCCCACATGATTCTTAGGGTTTCTTCATTTTTTTTAATTCTTTTATCTGATTTTTTTGCAGCTGTGTTGGTGTTGATTCCCTGGTCCTCCAGAAGTCCCAGTCTACATTCTAATTGCTCGAGTCTGCTCCTCTGACTTTCTATTGCGTTGTCAAATTCTGTACTTTTATTGTTAATCTTTTGGATTTCTGAATGTTGCCTCTCTATGGATTCTTGCAACTTGTTAATTTTTCCACTATGTTCTTGAATAATCTTTTTGAGTTCTTCAACTGTTTTATCAGTGTGTTCCTTGGCTTTTTCTGCAGTTAGCCTAATTTCATTTGTGATATCTTTAAGCATTCTGTAAATTAGTTTTCTATATTCTGTATCTGATAATTCCAGGATTGTATCTTCATTTGGGAAAGATTTTGATTCTTTTGTTTGGGGGGTTGGAGAAGTTGTCATGGTCTGTTTCTTTATGTGGTTTGATATGGACTGCTGTCTCCGAGCCATCACTGGGAAACTAGATTTTCGAGGTAATCAGCTATAAAAAAATGCAGTCAGATCCCTATCTGAATTCTCCCTCTGGCTCAGGCTATTCGGATGTTAATGGAGCCGCCTGGGGAGGGTGGGGGAGGGATCAGAGAGCTAGGAGTGTAGCACCACAGAATATAGAGCTGATCCCTGCGTTCACACTCCACCCCCATCTGCCAAAATCTCGGCGGGACGGCTCCCCGGCTGGGACGCTACTCTCCCCGCTCCGAGACCAGTCACTTCCTCCCGGGGACTTCTCCCTCCGGTGCGCTGCACCGCTTGCGCTAACTGGGTGGGCGTCTCCCGCACGAACGTGTGGGCCCACCCCCGGGATCTATTCAGGGGAATATAATTGGACCCCGTGTTCACGCCCCGCCCGCGCATGCCCAAATCCCAGCTGGACGGCTCCCCGGCTGGGATGCTGCTTTCCCCGCTCCAAGACCAGTCACTTCCTCCCAGGGACTTCTCCCTCCGATGCCCCGCGCCACACGCGCGAACTGGGTGGGCATCACCCGCACGACCAGGTGGGCCCGCCCCCTGGGTCAATTCAGGGGAATATAACTGATCCCCGTGCTCACACCCTGCCCGCTTTCGGCAAAATCCCAGCGGGATGGCTCCCCAGGTGGGACGCTGCTGTCCCCGCTCTAAGACCAGTCACTTCCTCCCTGGGACTTCTCCCTCCAGTGCGCCGCGCCACACGCGCGAGCTGGGTGGGCATCCCCCACACGAACGTGTGGGCCCCGCCCCAGGGTCGCTTTAGGGAAATATAGCTGATCCCCCCGCTCGCGCCATGCCCACTTCCCGCCAAACTCCCGGCAGGACCGCTCCCCGGCTGGGACGCTGCTCTTCCCGCTCCAAGATCAGTCACTGCCTCCCGGGTGCTTCTCTCTCCGGCTGCGCCGCTATGCCGCCCGCGCCAACCAGCTAGACTCCCTCCCGGGATGGGTTCGGGGGGGTAGGGCTGGGCCCCTTGTCTGTGCCGTCTGCCCCCCTGGGCTCTGCCCCAGATCGGGCTCCAAAGTTCACCTGCCTGGTACGCTGGCTCCTCTTTCTGGAAACGGTCGCTGTCTGCCCATATTTGTTCATTTTCCGTCTCTAAGTCTGTGTTTGTTGTTCAGAGTTCATAGATTGTTATGTATGTGATCGATTCACTTGTTTTTCCGAGTCTTTGTTGCAAGAGGGATCCGCGGTAGTGTCCACCTAGTCCGCCATCTTGGCCCCGCCTCTCCCACAATTTTTTTAAATTAATATTTTATTGGGTTTTTGGTGAAGGTTTACACAGCAGTTCAGGTTTCCATGCAACAATTTCTACACAAGTTGTTCAGTGACACTGGTTGCGCCCTTCACAGGGCATGAACATTCTCATTATTTTCCTTCTGTTTTTTCATTTTCATTAATCTAGTTTCCTGCCCGCTACATTCTCATCTTTACTTTAAAGTAATTGTTGACCATTTAGTTTCATGCAGGTGATTTTTTAAAGCAGCACAGTACTTATGGGTGATATTCATTATTTTCTGAGCCAATTTGTTATTTCACTATAAATTGGCCTCAGGAGTCAGTTTTGGTTCAAGGTTTGAAGAGTATCTTGAGGCGGTAGCCTCGAGGAGTCCTCCAGTCTCAACCAGTCCAGTAGGTCTGCTTTGGTTTTTTGTTTGTTTTTTGTTTTAGGAATTTGAGGTTCTGTTCCACAATTATCTCCCATCCTGTCAAAGTCCATATATTGTGGCCCTGATTAGAATGGTTAACAGTGGTAGCTGAGCACCACCTAGTTCTTCTGTTTTCAAGGCAGATGAGAGTGCGGTTTGTCTAAACTATTTGTCCCCACGCATCTGTCAATTGTCATACTGTGGCAGCTTGTGGGTTGCTGTGATGCTGGAAGCAATGCCACTGGCATTCAAATACCAGCAGGGCTACCCGTGGTAGACAGGTTTCAGCTGAGCTTCCAGGCTAAGACAGACTAGGGAGAAGGACCCCACAGTCTCCTTCTGAAAAGAATTAGCCAGTGAAAACCTTATGTGAAACATTGTCTGATATAGTACCAGAAAATAAGCCGCCTCAGGTTGGAAATCACTCACAACACAACTGGGTAGGTGTTGTCTCCTCAAAGTAAAGTGGACCTTAATGACATGGATGGAGTCAAGCTTTCAGGACGTTCATTTGCCGATGTGGCATGACCGAAAATGTGAGGAAACAGCTGCAAACATCTGTTAATAATAGGAATGTGGAATGTACGAAGTATCAATCTAGGAAAATTGGAAATCATCAAAAATGAAATGGAATGCTTAAACATTGATATTCTATGCATTAGTGAGCTGAAATGGACTGGTATTGACTATGTTGAATAAACAAACATCTGATCTACTACACCAGGAATGACAAATTGAAGAGGAATGGTGTCACATTCAATGTCAAAAAGAACATTTCAAGATCTGTCCTGAAGTACAATGCTGTCAGTGATAGGATAATATCCATATGCCTACAAGGACATCCAGTTAATATGACTGTTATTCATATTTACACACCAACCACTAAGGCCAAAGATGAAGAAATTGAAAATTTTTACAAACTCCTGCAATCAGAAGTTGATCAAACATGCAATCAAGATGCATTGATAACTACTGGTGATTGAAATGCAGAAGTTGGAAACAGAGAAGAAGGATCAACAGTTGGAAAATGCGGCCTTGGTGATAGAATCGATGCAGGAGATCAAGTAATAGAATTTTGCAAGACCAACGACTTTATTGCAAATACCATTTTTCAACAACATAAACGATGACTATACGCATGGACCTTGCCCAATGGAATACACAGGAATCAAATCTATTACATTTGTGAAAAAAGACAGTGGAAAAGCTCAATATCATCAGACAGAACGAGACCAGGGGCCAACTGCAGAACACGCCATCATTTGCTCATATTCAAGTTCAAGTTCAAACTGAAGAAAATTAGAACAAGTCCACGAGGACCAAAGTATGACCTTGAGCATATACCACCTGAATTTAAAGACCATCTCAAGAATATATGTGATGCATTGAAGGCTAGTGACCCAAGACCAGACAAGCTATGGAATGACATCATACAAGAAGAAAGCAAGAGGTCATTAAAAAGACAGGAAAGAAAAAAAAAAAGATCAAAATGGATGTCAGAAGAGACCGTGAAACTTGCTCTTGAACACCAAGTAGCTAAAGCAAATGAAATAAATGATGAAGTAAAAGATCTGAACAGAAGATTTCAAAGGGCACCTCGAGCACCAAAGTAAAATACTGTAATGACATGTGCAAAGATCTGGAATTAGAAAACCAGAAGGGAAGAACACGTTCAGCATTTCTCAAGCTGAAAGAAGTGAAAAAAAAAATTCAAGCCTCTAGTTGCAATATTGAAGGATTCTACGGGCAAAATATTGAAAGACGCAGGAAGCATCAAAAGAAGATGGAAGGAATACACAGTCACTGTACCAAAAAGAACTGGCTGACTTTCAACTGTTTCAGGAGGTAGCATATGATCAAGAGCCAATGATATTGAAGGAAGAAGTCCAAGCTGCACTGAGAACATTGGCAAAACCAAGGCTCTGGAAATTGACAGAATACCAATTGAGATGTCTCAACAAACAGATGCAGTGCTGGAAGTGCTCACTCATCTGTGCCAAGAAATTTGGAAGACACCTACCTCGCCAACCAACTGGAAGACATATATTTATGCCTATTCCAAAGACAGGTGAGCCAAACCAATGCAGAAATTCTCAAACAATGTCATTAATATCACATGCAAGTAAAATTTTGCTGCAGATCATTCAAAAACAGTTGCAGCAGTATATCAACAGGGAAGTGCCAGAAATTGAAGCCTGATTCAGAAGAGGAATTGAAATGAGGGATATCATTGCTGATGACAGATCCTGGCTGAAAGCAGAGAATACCAAAAGGATGTTTACCTGTGTTTTATTGACTATACAAAGGCATTCGACTGTGTGGATCATAACGAATTATGGATAACATTGGAAGAATGGGAATTCCAGAACACTTAATTGTGCTCGTGAGGAACCTGTACATAGATCAAGAGGCAGTTGTTTGAACAGAACAAAGGGATGTTGCATGATTTAAGGTCAGTTTTGTATTCTTTCACTGTTCTTGTTTAATCTGTATGCTGAGCAAATAATCCTAGAAGCTGGACTATATGAAGAAGAATGAGGCTTCAGGATTGGAAGAAGACTGATTAACAACCTAACAACTTGCATTATGCAGATGACACAACCTTGCTTGCTGAAAGTGAGGAGCACTTGAAGCACTTACTAATGAAGATTAAAGACCACAGCCTTCAGTATGGATTACACCTCAACATAAAGAAAACAAAAATCCTCACAATTGGACCAATACATAACATCGTGGTAAATGGAGAAAAGATTGAAGTTGTCAAGGATTTCATTTTACTTGGATCCACAATCAACACTCATGGAAGCAGCAGTCAAGAAATCAAAGGACACATTGTACTGGGCAAATCTGCTTCAAAAGGCCTCATAAGTTTTAAAAAGCAAAGATGTCACTTTGGGAACTAAGGTGTGCCTGACCCAAGCCATGGTATTTTCAATCGCCTCATATGCATGCGAAAGCTGGACAATGAATAAGGAAGACCAAAGAAGAATAGGTGCCTCTGAATTATGGTGTTGGTGAAGAATATTGTATATACCATGAATATACCTTCTGGAATATGCCAGAAGAATGAACAAATCTGTTTTGGAAGAAGTACAGCCAGGATGCTCCTTAGAAGCAAGGATGGCAAGGCTTCATCTCATATAATTGTACATGGAAAAGGACATCACGCTTGGTAAATAGAGGGTCAGTGAAAAAAAGGAAGACCCCCAATGAAATGGACTGACACAGTGGTCACAACAATGGGCTCAAGCACAGCAACAATTATGAGGATGGCACAGGACCAAGTAGTGTTTTCGTTCTGTCGTACATTGTCGCTATGAGTCAGAATCAACTTGGTGTTACCTAACAACAACAACATTTGTCCTGTAGACTACTTTCTTCTTTGGTTTTCTTCTTTTTCTTTTATTCCAGATGAGTAGAGACCAATAGTTATAGCTTAAATGGTCGATAGCAAGATTTTGAGACCCAAGACACCACTCAGACTAGCATGTTGAATGTAACTTTGTAAACTATACTATACCATTTGACTGAGATGTCCCATGATACTATGGTTCTAATCCTTCAAACCCAGAAATTCAGTCCCAAGAGATTTTTTTGTTATGTCTAAGAAGAATCCATAACTGTTTCCCCTGTGTGCTTATTTATATACACGAATATTTTTTTTAAATTGTAGATTCAATTCCAATTCACAGCGACCCTACAGGACAGAGTAGAACTGCCCCACAGGGTTTCCAAGGAGCCGCTGGTGGATTTGAACTACGAACCTTTTGGTTAGTGGCCTAGCTTTTAACCACTTTGTCACCAGGGCTCCATATATGAACATATGATCCCACAAATTTTTATATGGTATATTTTCATCATCTTTAAATTCAAAGTATTTTCCAATTTCCCCTGTGATTCCTTCTTTTATCCGTGGGTTTTTAAAAAATGTGTTGTTTCATTTTCAAATATTTCTCTAGATATCTTATTTTTATTGACTTTTAATTTAATTCCATTGTGGTCAGATGACATATTCTGTAACATTTCAATCTTTTGAAGTATATTGAGCTGTTAGCCAAGCACATGGTGTATCTCAATGACCTTATGAGATGCATTTGGAAAAAGAAAAATGTATTCTACATTTGTTGGTGTCGTGTTCTATAAGTGTCAATTAGTTAAGGTAATTTCCATAAAAAAAATTTTTTTTTTTTTTTATATCCTTACCGGTTTTTTGTCTACTTGTTCCACAATTATCGAGGGAGTAGTATTGAGATCTCTAACTATGGTAGTGAATTTGTCTCTTGAATACTGGCAGGTTTTTCTTCATGTATTTTTAAGCTCTGTTATTAGGTGCATGCATATTTATAATTATATGTCTTCCTAATGGATCACTGTGAAACACTCCTCCTTATCTCTAGTAATACTGCTTGTCTTAAAGTCTATTTTATCTGATATTGATATAGCCGTTCCAGCTTCCTTCTGTTTTATTGATTGTATAGTACATATTTTGCTATCCATTTCTTAGCCTATTTATATCTTTATATTTAAGGTGCATCTTTTGTCGGCAGCATGTAGTGGTCTTGCTTTTTTATGCAGTCCGGCAATCTGTGTCTTTTTAATTGGAGCATTTAGTCCTGTGAAAAGAAGAGTTAACATAGCAGGGCGAGACCTATCCAATCTTGCTTGCAAGATTGGCCTTTGACCGGCATCTGGGAATTTAGTCTTGAAGTGTCCCCAGTCAACAGTTAACTGATAAGGATGATTCACTGGTCTGTCTAGTTGTACAAACAATACGGTTTACAATGAACACCTGTTTTCTTCTGGGGGTCTAGAATTTTGTATGTGCTAGGCAAAGGAGCCCTAGTGGCATAGTGGCTAAGAGCTCGGCTGCTAACCAAAAGGTTGACAGTTCAAATCCACCAGCTGCCCCTTGGAAACCTTATGGGGCAGTTCTGCTCTGTCCTAAAGGGTCGCTAAGAGTCTGAACTGACTCAATGATACCTAACAACAACAACAAGGCAGAAGATGCCTACATGTCCAGCCTCCCAAAAAGCCCTGGGCACTGGGCTTCTAATGGGCTTCCCTGGATAGAAACATCACACACACGTTGCTGCATGTTCATGGCTGAAGGAAGAGTGCACTCTGTGTGATCCCTCATGGGAGGGAGAGAACATAAGGAAGCCTACACATGGATTCCTCCAGACTCTTCCTGAGCCTTCTCCCCTTATGATCCCACTGTGTACCCTTACCACATCACTATAATAAGTCTTAGCTGTGAGTACAACTATATGCTGAGTCCCAAGAGTCCTTCTAGGGAATCTCCAAATGTAGGTGTGGTTTTGGGAACTCCAACACAAATCCGTTTACATTTAATGTAATTATTGGTATAGTAGGAGTTAGTTCTACCATGTTATTTGTCTTTTGTTTGTCTCCTCTTTTTATCTTTTTTACTTTGTTTTTTGTTTTCTCTTCCTGTGTGTTTCTTTCCTGCCTTCTTTTGAATATTTATTTTGGAATTTTATTTTATTTTGGGTTTTCATTGACTCTTTTGCTAAATCTATTTGCGTTACCTTTTTAGTGATTGCTTTAGGAAATACAGTATACATTGTTAACTTTTCACAGTCTACTTAGAGCTAATGTTGTATCATTTGACATGAAATCCAAGAATCTTGCAACTGTATAGATCCATTTCTTCTTAGTCTCTATGCTAGTTATCACGTGTTATATCTACATATGTAATAAACTCACCATCCAACCAAATCCAACTCACCATACAATATTTTTATTTTAAATAAATTATGAGTAAAATTGTTAGTAAAAAGTTGTCTTTCGTATGATTATCTACCTATTTACCATTTCTCATGTTCTTCATCCCTTCCTGAAGATACAGGTTTATGATCCAGCTAAACAACACTCATCAGCCTTCATATCTGAAAGAGTTTCCGTTTTACCCCCACTAACTCGGCTAAGTCTTTGTCAATTTCAGAACCAGCATGCAAGGCAAGGATCATTACGCCCATCTTACAGCTGGGAAAACTGAGGCCAAGGATGTGTTAGTGACTTGCCCACTCAGCTAGCAAATAACAGAGTTGGAATCAGGATCTAGATCAACTATCAGTCCAGTATCTTCCCATGTGTCTCAAAGATACCAAAACAGAACTGTTCATGTTGCATAGACAGTTTCTCCTGCTGTTGTTGTTGTTGTTAGTTGTCACTGAGTCAATTCTGACTTAGGATAACTCCGTGTGTGCAGAGTAGAACTACCCCATAGGGTTTTCTTGGTTGTAATCTTCATGGAAGCAGAATGCCAGGTCTTTCTCTTGCAGAGGCTCGAGTGGGTTCGAACCACCAAACTTTCAGTTAGCAGCCAAGTGCTTAACCATTGCACCACCAGGGCTTCTTTACCCACCATGGGGTATTAAATGAGATAATACATGTAAGACTTTAGCACCATTCTTGGCTTACAGTAGGCATTCAATAAATGTTAGCTATTGTTATTATTGGTATTTTCAATGATTGCTGGGTGGAGCAATCATTGGTGGCGGGGGCGGGGGGGATGAGAGCTACTTGAGAGGACAGGATGAAGAGACTTGAGAGGACAGCTCCAGAATCTCCACTCCTGCTTCTACCCAGAGAAGCACCATGCTTATCTCTTTATGGATTTAGCTTCTTTGTGAGAATTTGCTAGGAGGAAAAAAAAGTGGATTATGGCTTAAAAGGTCATAAAATCATCCCCCTTGACCTGTACCCCACCATGCATTCCACTAGTCATGTGTGGCTATTGAGAGTATAAAGTCACAATTGAGACATGTCGAAAGTGTAAAATATACACTAGGTGAGAAAAAGAATGTAAAATATCTCATTAATAATTTTTTATGTTGCTACATGTTGAAATGATAACATTTTGTTGTTGTTAGCTGCAACCCAGTTGATTCCAACTCGTGGTGATCCTGAATGTGCAGAGTAGAACTGTGCTCCATTAGGTTTTCAAGGCTGTCACCTTTTGGGAGCAGATCACCTGACCTTCCTTCCAAGTTGCCTCTGGATGGGTTTGAACTGACAGTCTTTTGGGTTGTTGTATTCCCAGAGACCGTGCCTGTAAAAGATCATTTCTTGTAAGGAGCTATTCTTTAGGGTCATTGTCCATAGTGGCAGAAACAGGGGAGAGGGAATAGGGCAGGGGAGGAAGAGATCACCAGGCACTTCTCAGACATTTGGAGGAGAGGATGTGTCAAGAAGAGAGCAAAGTGGGCTTTCCACTTTTCTCCCTGGTGAGGCTATAACCTTCCTGAGGACAGAGAGGGGTCACAGACATAGTTATGAGGGTTGGTGTTGAGAATATTCCCACCTACCCTCTCAGTACCCATTGTCTGTTTTGGTGCATCCCATCTCCCCAGGCTCTAAAAACTACTGGGTAACCAAGGACTTTCCCTGTAGCCCGAGTCACTGAGTTAATGAGCAGGAACTGTTCCCTGGGAGTCTTGGGTAGATGGAGCAGCACTGTCATTGCGCTGTTCATTTCTGCACAATGCTTTGCAGTTTAAAAAGTGCCTTTGTGGCTCTCTTTCGTTCAAGGGGAGTCCCTGGGTAGCGCAAATTGTTAATCATTGGACTAGTAACCAAAAGGTTGGTGGTTTCAATTCACCCAGAGGAGCCTTGGGAGGAAAGCTGGATGACCTGCTCCCGCGAGGGCACAGCCTTGAAAGCCCTATGGAAACGGTCCTACTCTGCACACATGGTGTCGCCATGAGTCAGAATCAACTCAATGGCAGCGGATTTGGTTGGTTATTTTTCTCATTCTTGGCTCCCAATAGCTCCATGAGGGGACGGGGGCTAGGGGCAAGCAGGCACTATAGTGCCAGTTCGAAGAGGGGGAAAATGAAGTCCCATTTCACACCCTCCAGAAAGGGCAAAGTCAGGGGTTTAAGCATAGGTTTAGCCAGCTCTCCACTGCCCTGGCTGCTCTGCCATACACTATCCCTTTGGCCCCCAAAGGCACAGAAGTCCCAGATATTCCAACCAACCCCATGAGTTTTGGGGTCAGGTGAATGGGCAGAGTGTGTCTGTCTCTAGACTCAGACCCCCAGTGTCCTTGGAAAGCTAGTAAAGCGGCCAGGCATCTTCGAGTCTGGCTCCAGCCTAAGGTTTTTCCGTCTTAGGGAAGAAAATCCAGCTGTGTAGGATCTTCAGAAAGCCTGCCCTTTCACTTCTCCTTTTATGAAGGTCAACCACCAGATTTTTGTGGATCAGCAGAATCTTATCCTTCCTGGGCCTCCAAGCAGGAGGTATTTCTACAAGGAGAAGGATAAGACAACAAAGCCAGTGGTTAGGGCTTCCTGGTCCCTCTGGCCTGGGACTCTTTGGCTTTAGGACCAAGCCTCCCTAGCTGTGGACTATCAGAATGACCTTTGTGCATGTGCTCATAGCCCTTCCCTCCTCCTGTACCTACCTGCTTTCGGTGAGCCTCAGAGTTGTAAGTAAATACCTTCCAACTGCCCTCTCAACACCACTCTTTTCCTCTTTGTGTCTCCCAGGACTTAAGTACTCTGCGCTTCCTAAGACCTTATCCTGGGCCCCACTCAGCGGCATGCCAAAGCCAGCTCGCATAAGCTTGGGGGAGCTGGTTGTGAACACTTCTTCCCAATTTCATGTTCAGTGACATCAAATTGGCAGCAGTTATGGTGGGGATGTTTATACCATGGAAATCATCAAACACTACAAATCAGGGCTTCTCCCACAGAACCCACCACTGTTCAGTCAGTTCTGACTCATAACGACCCTATAGGACAGAGTAGAACTGCCCCATAGGGTTTCCAAGGCTGTAATCTTTATGGAAGCAGACTGCTACATCTTTCTTCCATGGAGTAACTGGTGGGTTCAAACTCCCAATCTTTTGGTTAGCAGCCAAGCACTTAACCACTGCGCCACCAGGGCTCCTCTTCTCCCACAGAGCCAGGTGCTAAAAATTTACCAACACATCACTGGTCCCACCTTGCCTGTCTTTCAACCAAGACCTGCCAAGTGTTTGCTAATAATCCTTGGTCTTGGTACCAGCCTCTCTTACCGGAGTCCCCAAGCCCCTTTCCCCAGCAGGTCAGCCTGGCCCCAGGGCGCAGAGCTGGCCAGGTACCAAGGAGAGATGACAGTGGCAAAGCAGGGATGGTCTCTGTTACAGATGTGATACATATACACAAACCTGCTTTATTTTAATAGCTGTGTATTTATTTCACCATGTGTTTGAGAAAAGTATAGACAGTGTACTAAACCTGTGATTTCATGGATATTTTTGGATGATACTAATAATAATGTAAAAAGTTAATTTGAAGACTTTTTTTTTTAAATCATTAAGTGCATAATGGATTGGGGGGTAGGTAGAAATGGTAAACATTATGAAGGTGATGAGAGAGTAGGTAGAGTTTGGAAAACACCATTGTAGGTAATGGGTACTAGTGAGGAATTTGAGGCAGGGTAGTGGCTGGGGCGGCTTTGCATTTAGGAGGAGTTTTCTTGCAGCTGTATGCAGAACAGATTGCAGGGAGGCAAGTTGGGAGGTAGTGGAATGGGGCCGAAAAGACACAGATGGGTCCGGAAATTGGTAAATAGGTTGTTGTTTATGTTGTTTTTAGGTGCCATCGATTCGGTTCTGACTCATAGCAACCATATGTGCAACAGAACCAAACACTGCCTGGCCCTGCACTATCCTCACAATCGTTGTTATGCTTGAGCCCATTGTTGCAGCCACTGTGTCAATCTGTCTCATCAAGGGTCTTCCTCCTTTTCTCTGACCCTCTACTTTACCAAGCATGATGTCCTCCAGGGACTGGTCCCTCCTGATAACATGTCCAAAGTATGTGAGACAAAATCTCTTCATTCTCACTTCGAAGGAGCATTCTGGCTGTATTTCTTCCAAGGCAAACTTGTTTCTTCTTCTGGCAGTCCATGGTGTACTCAATATTCTTTGCCAACACTGTAATTCAAAGGTATCAATTCTTCTTCGGTCTTCCTCATTCATTGTCCAGCTTTTGCATGCATATGAGGCGATTGAAAATATCATGGCTTTGGTCAGGGGCACCTGAGTCCTCAAAGTGACATCTTTGCTTTTCAACACTTTAAAAGGGTCTGTAGCAGATTTGTCCAAGGCAATACGTTGTTCGATTTCCTGACCGTTGCTTCCATGCATGTTGATTGTGGATCCAAATAAAATGAAATCCTTGACAACATCAATCTTTTCTCCATTGATCATGATGTTGCTTATTGTGCTAGACGTGAGGGTTTTTGTTTCCTTTATATTAAGGTGTAGTCCATACTGAAGGTTGTGGTCTATGATCTTCATCAGTAAGTACTTCAAGTCGTCCTTGTTTTTGGCAAGCAAGGTTGCGCCATCTGCATATTTGCAGGTTGTTAATGAGTCTTCCTCCGATCCTGATGCCCCATTCTTCTTCATATAGTTCAGCTTCTCTGGTTATTTGCTCAGCATACAGGTTGAATAAGTATGGTGAAAGGATACAATCTTGACGCACAGCTTTCTTGACTTTAAACCATACATCATCCCCTTGCTTTGTTTGGACGCTGCCTCTTGGTCTATGTACAAGTTCTGCATGAGCACAATTAAGTATTCTGAAATACCCATTCTTCACAACGTTATCCATAGTTTGTTACTATCCACACAATCGAAAGCCTTTGCATAGTCAATGAAACATGGGTAAATAACTTTTTGGTATTCTCTATTTTCAGCCAGGATCCATCTGACATCAGCAATGATAACCCTTGTTCCACATTCCCTTCTGAATCTGGCTTGAATTTCTGGCAATTCCCCGTCAATGTACTGCTGCAACTGCCTTTGAATGATCTTCAGCAAACTTTTACTTGCGTGTGATGTTAATGATATTGTTCAATGATTTCTGCATTCTGTTGGGTCACCTTTCTTTGGAATGGGCACAAATATGGATCTCTTCCAGTCAGTTGACCAGCTAGCTGTCTTCCAAATTTCTTGGCATAGATGAGTGAGCCCTTCCAGTGCTGCAATTGTTTGTTGAAACATCTCATTTGGTATTCCGTCAATTCCTGGAGCCTTGTTGTTCACCAATGTCTTCAGTGCAGCTTGGACTTCTTACTTCAATCAGCTCTTGATCATATGCTGCCTCCTGAAATGGTTGAATGTCAATCAATTTCTTTTGGTACAGTGATTCTGTGTATTTCCTCCATCTGCTTTTGATGCTTCCTGCGTCATTCAGTGTGATAAATAGGTACAATCAATAAAACTAGGGATATGATTAGATGTGGGGGTGGGAGAGATGGTGGTGCTTTCCCTGGAAGAAGTTTAAGGAACAATACACTGGTTGCATTTGGTACAAGAGGTGTGAGGTCTTATGTGATAGCCCTGCTCACCCTCACCCATAGCCTCACCCCCTGCCATCTCCGTTCTCCCCTTCACCAGGCATCCCCCTGCCCTCAATGTTTCCCTTGGCTTGGAATGCCCTTGACTCTTTTACTACCTGGTAGCTCCTATCCTTCCTTCTCTGAAGCTTGCCAGATCCCCCACATAGAGCTGCTTCTTCCTTTGCTCTCACAGAACCCTTTGTACATGGTACCTGATAAGGGCAATGACAACTTATTAATATTTACTGCGGGCCAGGCACTGCGCCAAGAACTTTATGTTCAAGTGGTTCACTCATTCTTCACAACACCCCTAGTAAGTAAAGGATTTCATCTCCACTCCGCAGATGACAAAACTGCGGCTGGTACAGCCAGGATTTGAACTGAGGCCTAATTGCCCCTAAAGCCTATGTTCTTCATCACTCTGCTTCTGCAGCTTATTGTGCTGCATTTAATTATTTATGTGTCTATCTTTCCAAGGGACTTGGAGATCTTATGACATTGAGTCACAAATGGTTGCTTCACTGAATCACACAAGCCCATGGCTGGATGGGACTCCCTCGCCTGAAGCTTGAGGTTCCTACATGGAGCTCTGCCAAGAGGAGATTTCAAAACCTCCTTTGGCAGGGATCTCACTCTCATCCAATGTAGTCATTCTGTCTCTAGACAGCTTTGCCCACGACAAATGTCTTCCTCCTATCAAGCTGAAATCTGCCTCCTTTCATCTTTACTTTGACCCCTTGGTCACCACGTTGCTGTGGTATACAAAAGGAATCTCCCTGGCCCCTTTGATCTGCAGCCATCCCAGTCCACTCATCCAGTCTGGGCTAGCTGTTTAGCAGTGCCCTTGGGTTCAGCCACTACCTATGCCCTCCTATTCCCGTTCAAGCGGAGCTCTTGGCAGCCTTTCCCTCAGGGGATCAAAGGGCACGGCACTCCATAGCTGTCACCTGTCCCTCACTACCCCACCCATTCTACGCTTCTTCCAGGACCAGACTTGAGTAGGCTGGGCTTCTGAGGTATATGGGGAGAAGTACATCCCGACAATGGGCTCACTGTGATCTCCCAGCAGAGACCACCATCCTGCCCCCACATGTCTGCCCCTGTCAAGGTCTCCCTGTTGCCACGAAGCCAACTTCTCAAAAGCCCTCGTAAACCTTGGACTCCTGAATTTCCAGGGCAAACAAGATGAGATGTGCTCCTTTACTCCTGCTCTCCCTGCACCCCTGGATCTGATAAGTGAGGGGAAAACATTTCTCCACTTGATGCTGAGGCTATCACTTTGTCACCTCTAGGTAAGTGGCTCCCAAGCGTGCAGCTGTTCACAGTAGCCTGGGACTCTGTGTGTGTGTGTGTGTGTGTGTGTGTGTGTGTGTGTGTGTTCAGTAGCTCTGGGGGAGGCATACCACAGGTAGCAGTGACATCTCCAGTCTGCTTCCCGAACCCTACCCCCACATCTTCCCCATCTCTGCTCCTATGCAGGCTTTTAGCACCCTCCTGCCGTATCCGCCTGCTTCAAACCCTGTGACTTTCTGCATAGCAGTGGAGGCCCCACTCCACCTGTCTTCAGCCACCTTCAGTAAGGAGGTCGGGACAGGAACCCAGGAGAGAGCTGATGAGAACCTGAGTGAAGGTGGAGGCAGTAATGTCCAAAGAGAGGGATGGAGTTGATAGCTACTAAGAAAGTGGACTCAAGCAGTGGCATTGGCACCAAGCAACAGAGAGTGCCCACCTGGAGCTAGGCGAGGAAGATGTAGAACCAGCCCTGTTGCATCATGGCTTTGGGATCTTGCACTTCAGTTTTTTTCACTGGTGAAATGGTGGTAAGAAGAGAATTAAATAAGAGTTCAGAGAAGCAAGTGGGGTTTTCATGGAATAGGTGAAGGGCTACTGGTCTGGTGGCATTTCATGGAGTCATGGGCTGCACCTTGCCTGGGGCCACCAAGTGAGCAAGTGGTAAAGCCAGGCTCAAACTCAGGACAGTCTACCTCTAGGGTCATGTCCTTGCCATGGCATTATACTGTCAGTGTATGGGATGTGGGTTGGGTGGGGAATTTGGATTTGTGCAATCTCTTTGGGCCTCCAGTTCCCATCTGCAAAATGTCAGGATATGTGAAACTCCCTAGGGTCCTTCTTGCTCTATAATCTAGTTGATCTATGTCTAGACCTTTCTGTACCTGCCCCACTTACCACATACCTCTACTAGAATACTAGAATACCCCTCAAAAGCCCAAAACAGCTTTCGCTCAGATCTGCCTCCCCTTGGGGATTCTTCTTTTCCATGAATGGCCCTAACCTAAGTTTGAAACCTGTGCATTATCCTGGACACCTCCTTCTCCTTCTGCAACTAACATGGCACCAACTACTGGCAAGTGATTTATTTAAAACTCTAGTCCTGATCATGTCATCTACCATCCTTAACTCTGCACCTATGGTTTCTACCAGGTCTCCACTCTTATCACCCCAAGTTGCACTCCCCTTGGTCAGCCTAACTCAGCTTAGGGGCATCTCCTCTAGAAAGCTTTCTTTTGCCTTTTCTGTTTTCCAGTGTGGCCCAGGCATACCTCCTCTGGCTCCTCTTGCTGTTATACCTGTGGGTACAGACCACACTGTATCATAATTAACTCTATCTCTCCCAACCCAGTGTGAGTGTTCCAAAGGCAGCACCTGTGTAAAACTCCCTTTGGTTTTCCCCAGTTGAGCATAGAAAGGTGTTCAATAGTGAGTGAGTGGTTGGATGGATGAATAACTAACTAGTCTGATTAAATTTTATTCGTGAGTTCCTGTGAGGAATTTCCCTACCAGGAAACATATTTGCATCTTAACAAAGGAAGGGTTATTAAGAGGGAGATTGCCAATTATCTGCATCAACAATTAGAGTGAGAAGGGAGAAATTTTTGAACTCCTTAAAACACATCCACTTTATCTGCCCTAGGTAGGCTCTTGAAACAGCTATCTGTCATGAAGTCCCAGGCCCCCAAGGAAAAGGACAACTCTAGAAGCCCCGGTATTACTGGTTCTATCCTCCAAGCCATTGTCCTTTTTCTTAAAGTCCATTCAAGAGTGGCAGGACGAGCATTAGGCAGGGGAAGACTTCCTCGAGGTCCAAATTTTGGGGCCCAGAAAGGCCCTACTGACCCCAAATATTTGTTCCTTTGCTGTCTAATGCCTGAAATGCTTCCAAAATCAAATCCACTGCTGCTGAGTTGATTCTGACTCACGGAGACCCTATTGGACAGAGTAGAACTGCCCCATAGCGTTTCCAAGGCAGGAAATTTTTAAAGAAGCAGGCTGCCATATCTTTCTCCCGTGGAGCAGTTGGTGGGTTCCAACTGCTGATCTTTTTTTGTTAGCAGCAGAGCACTTTAGCCACTGCACTACCAGAGCTCCTTGAAATGCCTCCATTAAGGCTTAATTCCCACAACTGAAGGCTCTGGTTCCTGCTAGACTCAACTATTGGCTTATACATGTGCTGTGCTTTGATGTTTACTAAATGCTCTCACATTCATGATGCTTGGATTCTCACGACCACGTGAAGTAGGTAGCATACCCCCTCAACTCCCATTTTACAGATGAGGAAAATGAAACTTGAGAAAAGTGAACAGCCTGCCCAAATTCGTACAGCTAATTTTTAGCAGCTCTGGGACAAGAACATTCTAATATACCATAGCCCCCCTCTCCTTGACCACCTCAATTCAGCTTCAAATCTCTGAAAGAAAGCTCACATATTTTTTATTTTAATTTGCCCTCCAAATCTCTTCAAGGTCAAGTTACTAATTTTCTTTTGGTAATTAACAAGTAATCTGTAGGGTGAGACTCCATAAACATCATCAAACTTTCACCCATCAATTTTAGCACCCAAGAACGATCTTCTAACTCCATCATTTCTTTATGTTTATTAGTTAGTATTCTGCTCTAAGGTAGAGCTTTCCCTCCTCCTCCGCTTATTTATTGATTCACTTATTTATTTGGGATTATATGGACTTGCACATTTTTATTTTCCTCAGTTCATTCTACCACTGTTTTGACGGTCAGATCATTCCAGATTTGGCCAGTGTGAGCCTTTGTAAGCTGGCTCCTGTGTCATTTTTACATGTCCCCAGGATTCTTTGAGTACTTCCTTACTTCCTGGCACAAAAAGATGTTCCAGACTCTAGTTTCCCTTCCTTTGCCTTGAAATCAGCCATTTGTCCGAGAAGAAACGTTTTCCTAGTTATGCTCATTGCTATGGGTGTGTCTTTGCCCTGGCAGCAGAGAGAATTAGGGGAAAAATCATATATACATATTATTATATATATAAAACCATGAATTAATACTGATATATGTGATTCCAACCCAACATCATTGAGTTTATTCTTGCCATCCCCCTTTCCATATTTTCAATTCCCTTCTCCACATAAGGTCACCATGAGTTGAAGTCGACTTGAAGCCACCTGGTACTCATTCTCCAGTAGTGAAAAACCTGGCTTCTATTGTCCTAATTTGCAGAGACCTAGAATACAGGAAAGGTCCCTGGGTGGTGCAAACAGTTTGGCCTTGGCTACTAACTAAAAGGTTGGCAGTTCACACCCACCTAGTGACCCTGTGGAAGAAAGTCGTGGTGATCTGCTCCTGTAGAGATTACAGCCCAGAAACCCTATAGCGCAGTTCTACCCTGACACACGTGGGGTTGCCCTGAGTTGGAATTGACTCAATGGCAACGGATGTGGTTTTGGTAAAAAACAGGAAGCCTCTTGTTTTAAGCTGTTGCCAGTCACTTATGTGTAGACCGAATGCCTTTCATTGACAGTAGGTTTTGATGTAAGAAGGGACAGAGAGAGTAAGAGGGCACAGGGGCCTGAGCAGGTCACCAGGGAGAAAAAGAGAGAGAGGCTGAGGACCTTGAAACTCCAGCTCTTTCAGGACTCTTTCATGGAATTCCTGAAGGAAGATAACTTTTCTGCCTAGTTGCCAGAAGGCATACTCAGGGTAAGGGAAGACTGGGGGAAAAACCCACTGTTCTCCACCTGCCTGTGCCTTCCTGGTTCCAATCTGATAAATCAGACTGTTGGATGAAAGTCAGGGCACATGAAAGAGCACATGAGGCCTTTGAGTCTGGGCTTGTGATAATAAAGCCATTAAGGCCCATCATTTGAACAAACATTTCAAAAACTTGTTGGAGTTTTTCCCTCCTTTTTTTAATTCCTTCCTTTCTTCCTCCCTCCCTCCCTACCTTCCTTCTTTTCTTCTTTTTTCTAGTGGAAATAAAATTCACATAACATAATATTCATCAGTTTTACCTGTTTGAACTGTACAATTGAGTTTTCTTTTTTTATCATGTTCACAATGTTGTATAACCATCCCCACTATCTGATTTCAGAAATTTCTCATCATTTCAAAAAATAAACCCTGTACCTCTCTAATTACTCTCTTTCCCCTTCCCCCAGCAACCACTTATCTACATTCTGTCTCTATGGGTTTGTCTGTTTTGGACACTTCACATAAATGGAGTCATACAATTTGTGCCTTTTTGTGTCTGACTTCTTAGCATAATGTTTTCAAGGTTCACCCATGCTATAGCATGAATCAGGCCTTCATTTCTTTTTATACTGAATAATACTTCATTTATGGCTATACCACATTGTTTATCCATTCATCAGCTGATGGGTGTTTGGATTATTTCCACAGCAGCTGTACCATTTTACATTCCCACCAACAATATATGAGCATTTTGGTTTTTCTATCCTCACCAACACTTGTTAATTTCCTGTTAAAAAATAATTTTTTTAGCCATCCTATCCTAGTGGATGTGAAGTTGTACCTTATTGTAGTTTTGATTTATATTTCCTGATGACTGATAATGTTGAACAACTTTTCATGTGTTTATTAGCCATTTGTATATCTATCCAAATCCTTTGCCTGTTTTTTAAATGGGCTATTTGTCTTTTCATTGTTGAATTGTAAGAGTTCTTTATATATATATATATATATATATATATATATATATATATATATATATATATATATATATATTTCAACAGATACGTGATTTGCAAATATTTTTTCCCATCCTGTAGATTTTCTTGTTACTTTCTTGACAGTGTTTTTTGATGCACAAAAGTTTTAAATTTTGATGACGTTCAACTTGTCTATTTTTTTCTTTGGTTGCTTGTTCTTTTGGCGTCAAAATTAAGAAATTGTTACCTAATCCTAGGTCATGAAGATTTACACCTGAGTTTCCTTCTAGGAGTTTTATAGTTTCAGCACTTACATTTATGTCTTTGACCCATTCTGAGTTAATATTTATATATAGTGTGAGGTAAGGATCCAACTTCATTCTTTTACATGTGGAGATCTAGTTGTTCCAGCACCATTTGTTGAAAAGACTATTCTTTCCCTGTGGAATGACCTTGGCACCTTGTCAAAAATCAGTTGACCATAGATATATGGGCTTATTTCTGCACTCTCAATTTTATTCCAATGAGCTATATGTCTGCTTTATACCAGTGAAAAATTGTCTTGATTGCTAAGGCTTTGTAGTAAGTTTTGAAATTGAAAAGTATGAGTCCTTTGGTTTTTTTTTTTTAAGATCATTTTGATTATTTGAGATTCCTTGTATTTCCAGATGAGTTTTAGGCTCAGCTTCTCCATTTTCCCTCTCTTAGCCTTTCTCTCCTTTGCCACTGTTCCCTACTATGCCCATATTTCTCGCACTCTGTCTGATGGTTCAGATTCAGGCTAAAAACTGGAGGTGGAGTCTAGGATTGTACAACCTGGAGCAAGTTAACTCACCACTCTGTAAAATAGGAATAGTAGTATCTACTTCATAGGGTCATTGTTGTAAAGATTAAATGCGATAATATATTAAAGCTCACAGAAGAGCCTGTCTATGGATTGTTTAATCAGTTCATCAGGTTGACGAGTTGCTGTAACAATAACAAGAATGGCCACCATTTTGGGGGGCACTTGATCTATATCAGCGAAGAGCTAAGAATTTGACTTGAATCATCTCATTCAATCCTTACAATAACCCATGAGTTAGATATTGTTATTGCCCATTTTACAGATGAGGACACTAAAACATGGAAGAGTTAAGCAACCTTGGTCACACAGCTACTAAAGAGCTGAGCTAAAATTTGAACCCTGGTTGTTGTTGTTATTAGTTGTCCTCAAGTTTATTTCAACTCATGGAGACCCCATGAGTGCAGAGTAGAACTGCTTCATAGGCTCCAAAGGCTGTGAGTTTCAGAAACAGATCACCAGTGCTGTCTTCCGAGGCACCTCTGTGTGGGTTCAGACCACCAACCTTTTAGCTAATAATTAAGGACTTAATCATTTGTGCCACTCAGGGAAACCTTGAAACCTGGTGGTGACTCTTAAAATCATAGGGTGATCTTGGAGAGCCACAGCTGCTGTCCAGTCTTTCCAGGAATTAGGCAGAGGCTTAAAGAGGTGAGTTCTGGGCTGGCTTCAAGAGATGAGTCTTAAGAAACCTGCTGGGTTTTCTGATCTAGAACCTGGTCTGCAGGCTGGGTAGGGGCTAGTGTCTCTGGGGGACACCTCAGGTTCTGCATCTTCCTTTCTCCCAGGCTTTCCAGATAGTTCTGAGGCAGGGAGCAGAGTGAACCAGCTTGAACTCTCCCTTCCCTAGAAGCTGAAACAACCTGGCATCTAGCCTTCCTGCCCCCAGCTTCTTCCCACCATACCCACCAGAGGATCTGATCATGTCACTAATCAGCAGATGAGGTTTTGTTAACTGTGCACCTCAAAACTGCGTATGCCCCCAATCCCCACAGGATCAAGGCTGAGCTCCACTAATAGGAGGCACCACATGAACCTTGCAATCAGATAGAACTCAGTTCAAATGTCAGCTCTACCCCCTCCTGACCTC
This sequence comes from Loxodonta africana, assembly GCF_030014295.1. NCBI lineage: Eukaryota > Metazoa > Chordata > Mammalia > Proboscidea > Elephantidae > Loxodonta > Loxodonta africana. The sequence continues at coordinate 106,892,263 of NC_087353.1, forward strand.
TCTAAGCCTGTTTCCTTGTGTATAAAATGGAGATAATCAGTGGAGCTAACAGAGGTTAAGAGCTTGACAAATTCATACAGCAGCCAGGGCTCTACTGTCTCTGGTGCCCCTCACCTCCAGCCCACCCCTCTCCTGGTCCAGCAGGGGATTTTTTTGCCCTAACATCACCACATGGTCTCTGGTCTACTTTTGGACTAATTAGGACCATCAAGTCTAATTTTGCCTTTCTGAGATATGTCTTCGGAGTCTGTGGGTAGTGCAAAAGGTTAAGCACAGGACGACAAACTGACAGATGAGTGGGAACTGACCCTCTGCTACCTGCTCACTGCTTCCATCACCATCTGTTCTTTTCCCAGACACTTTTCCTGCCCCTAATCCTCTATCCCCTCCTTGCTGCTGCATTGCTGTAAGGAAGGTAGGACGAGAAAGCCCTTCAGAGAGCACTGACTTCAGATTGTCTTGGGCCATTGTCATAATACCATCTGTTTTATTATTCACTTAAATTTTTTTTTTTGTCAGCTCATATTTTTTACTTTAAGAAAAGCTTATATCACTACCAAAAATATAAAATCCCTTATCATAGAGGGTAACTGTCTTAGATTCCTAGAGCTACCTTAACAAAATATCACAAAGTAGGTGGCTTTAAAACATTTAAATTTATTGTCTCACACTTCTGGAGGCAAGAAGACTGAACTGAGGGCATCAGTAGGGCCATATTCTCCCTGTCCACTCCAGGGGTAGATCTTTCCTTGTCTCTTTCAGTTTCTGATAGCCCTGGACATCTCTTGTCATAACCTTGGCTTATTGATCTTCACAAGGGATCTGTCTTGCCCCTGTGTGTCCCTGTCTCTGTGTCTGTTCTGCCCTTTTATAAGACACCACTCACAAGAGACTAGGACCCACCCTACTCTGGCATGACCTCATTAATTTAACTGATCACATCTACAAAGGAAGACCCTATGTCTAAATAAAGTCACATTTACCAATACAGGGGTTAGGACTTCAGCATATCTTTTTAGGTGAACACAATTCAATCTGTAACAGTAACCATAATAAAACCTATTTAAATTAAAATGAGAAATACCCATTCTTTTATCACCCGTGGTGTTGCGGCTACTACACTTGGGGAAATGCAGATCTGGCCAATGCCCTCATTTTTCAGGTGGAGAAACCAAGACCAAGAGAAGGACAGGGCCTGCTTGTTGCTGGGAGTGTGAGCTGGAATTGGGCTGGGCTCTGGGCTCCTTTCCCTGCTCAGGGCCACCTTCTCTAATCCCTCTTTCTTCTCTTCCTTCCTCCCACTCCTGCCAGCCTCCCTTCCCCAAGTTTGCTCTATCTTCCTTCTCCTCTTTTCCTTCCTCTTATTCCTCCTCCTCATAATCTGCTTCCTCTTCCTCCTTTTCTGTATTTATTCCCTCCCCTTTCTATTCTGCTTTCCTAGAAACTCCTCTTCCCACTCTTTCTTTAAATAATCCCTCTGGCTTTCAAGTTCCACTCTTTCAAGTAGGAAGCGTACAGACTCCCATTTTGGGAGCTGGGAACAGTGGGTTTGAGCTGGCTCTGTGCTGCTTGGTAGCCCTTTAGCCTTTGTAGATTTCAATTTTCTCTTCGTAAAACAGGGTTAGGAACACCTGGCTTACCTACTTCCCTGGGTAAGACACAAAGACTAGGTGTTTTTTAGAACTAAAAAAAGGCCTTGAAAAAGCACCTAAAGGGTGTTACTAAACTGGGTGAGGCAACCTGCCCCAAACCCTCCTACCCAATGACCTTCTACTACCCTACTCTTGTTGCAAAGCGCACACAGCCTGTGCTTTTCCCCCACCACCTCCCCACTCATTCCTGTCCTTGCTCTTCACCCTCATGGTACATCCTTACTTCTCCACTTCCTTCTGCCACACCCCACTCCTACACCCACTGAGTCATAGAACCCAAACAGATGACAGGCCACCACCTCTGAACCGTTGAGACACAGAGGTCAGAATGAGATGTTGTAAAGTGCAATCATGAAAATCCCCTGCACGTATTAAAGGCTTTCACATGAATTTTCTCATTTAATCCTCCCCAACTACCCTGCCAGGGATGGACTGCTGTTGTTGGCTGGGGGATGAAAGGGTGGAACCCACAAGGGGAAGGTGTAGAGCCAGGGAAGAGCAGAGCTGGGCTCTCGGTATTTGTCATTCTGTAAGAAGGGAGTGCCTGGGTGGCACAAATGGTTAAGCACTTGACCACTAGCCAAAAGGTTGGCAGTTAGAACCCACCCAGAGGCACCTTGGAGACAGGCCTAGTGATTTGCTTCTGAAAGGTTACAGCTTTGAAAACCCTATGAAGCAGTTCTACTTTGAACACACGGGGTAGCCATGAGTTGGAATCTCCTCGAAGGCAACTGACAAAAAAAGAAAGGAATGAAGCGATCAGGCACTACTGGACTCGCCCCACCCCGCCGACTGCAGTCTTGCCCCCATCAGGGGACTTTCCTTCCTGTCCCCACCCCAACCTGTATACTGTCCCATATACTGACCCCAGTCACGCTGGGCAGGAACCACACAGGCGTCCTTGATCCAGAGGAAATTGACCAGAGTTCATCCATCACGTACTCACTCTACAAACTGGCCATGGGACAGGTGATCTGCTTGGGACTCAGTGAGTGCAGGAATAAGACATTGACCTCAAGATGTTCACAGTCAAGCAGGAGACACAGACAGACAACTGGCCATCTTCCAGGGGATGCATGCCACTTCCTCTCCAGTGTGTTCCTAGTACCCTGGGAATCCAGAGCAGGGAAGCCGTGAAACATCAAATGGAGAGGACTCTAAGGAGGGGTTGGGAATGGAAGAAGTATGAGGGGACCCCAGGTCCCAGGGTCTGGCATCCTGCAGAGCCAGAGTGGCGGGTGGAATGAGACAGTGCTATCATGTGCCCTCTGTTTGACAAAGTCACTATTGTCTCTCACAACTGACCTGAACGTTATGATTTACAAAGCTGTATCACAGTCACCGTTGCCTTTGAGCTTCAGAATCCTCTGGTCAGTTGTCCACTCTGAATCCTTCCTCCAGCAGAGCTGGCTGGTCCTTTCTGTGTTCCCCAACCCCCACACCCCCACCCACCTACAACACACACCCCTTGTCTCAGGTCAGCGTTCCCCAAGCAGGCTCTGAGATGAGAATTTACAGGTGACCAGCAGGGGATGGGGAAAGCAAACCAGGAGGAGAAGGGAAGGGAGCCAAGCAAAGTCCCACTGCATGGAGGTAAACTGGCTTGATCCTCCCGTGAAACTCAAAAAACAGTGTAGGTCACGCTGGACCAGAAGCCTGTATCCTTCCAGCAGACATTAGTCCAGAGCTTTCCCAGGAGAGGGTATATTTCCAGTCACTTCCACTTTCCTAGAGCCTATAGGCTAAGGCTTTGGAACCTGATGGTGTAGGTCCCCACTGCTGGGTGCACAAGTCCAGGAAAGCTGGTATCATCCAGCGGAATCTAGGCTCACTCTGTCAGCACCTGCAACCATTTACAGGCACACTTGATCACATATCTGTCTCCCCACGAAAAGCCTCCCAGAGCCTGGCACATAGCATATGTCTAATAGGAGTTTGAAAGGCACTGGTGGTTCAATGGTAGAATTCTCACCTTCCACATGGCAAACCCAGGTTCAATTCCTGGCCAATGTGCCTAACATGCAGCCACCACCTCTCTGTCACTGGAGTCTTGCATGTTGTTATGATGCTGAACAGGTTTCAGCAGAGGTTCCAGACTAAGACGGACTAGGAAGAGGACTGGCAATCTACTTCCAAAGAAATCAGCCGATGAAAATTCTATGGATCACAAGGGTTGTTCCATCGTACGTGGGGTTTCCATGAGATGAGGGCCGACTCAGCACCAGCTAACGACAAATAAGTGTTTGATGAATGTGGTGAACGGATGATCGAAAGGAAGGAAGGAAACAGGGATGATTTTACCCATTTTCAGCTAAAGAAACTGAGGCACAGGAAGGTAAGTGACTTGCCCAAGACTCCACAGGGAATAAGCAGCACAGCAAGGACCCCAATCAACTTTCTGACTGTGCATTCAAAGCTTGTTGCCCTCACCCAGGCAGGGCAATCCCTCCCCGCCCCCCAGCCTTTTCTTGTTGTTGTGTGCTGACTCACAGTGACCCTATATGACAGGGTAGAGCTGCCCCACTAGGTTTTCTAAGCTGTAATATTTATGGGAGCATATAGCCAGGTCATTTCTCCTGTGGAGTCACTGGTGGGTTCGAACCACTGACGTTTTGGCTAATAGTTTAGCGCTTAACCACTGCACCACCAAAGCTTCTTAAACCAAAAAACAAACTCACTACCGTCAAGTTGATTCTGACTCATAGTGACCCCATAGGGTTTCCAAGGCTGTAAACCTCTACAGAAGCAGACTGAGACGTCTTTCTTCTGTGGAGCTGCTGGTAGTTTTGAACTTCCAACCTTTCAGTTAGCAGTCCACCATTTTAACCACCATGCCACCAAGGCTCTTTAGAGCACCCAAAATAACCCCTGACTCAAGTGCAACAACTTCCCCTTTTCAGACCTCAGGGACCTCTAGGATTTTAGAGGAACCTTAAGAGGAGAAGGAGGGGGGCTATATCAGCACATATTTCCTCCTAGCCACCCCTATAAAGGTCAGAGGGAGGTTGCTGTGCTCTTCGAGGAACCAGGCCTTTGTTCCTAGCCCGTCTCCTGCACCCTGGTCTGCATCCTCTTGGCCTCCTCTGCTCTCCAGGACATGGCAGGCACTGCGACCCTCATAGCCAGCCTACTGCTCCTGGCCCTCTGTGCCCACAGCATCACCCCTGCAGGTAAGACCTCAGCCCTGGCCCTGCTGGGATGGCTCAAGGAAGGGTGGAGGACCTCTAGCCTGGGGATGGTGTGGAACAAAGATGGGGGCCAGTGACAGGCAGGAGGTGTGTAATGTAGGGGACAGGCTGGGTGTCTGGTGGTCCAGAGCCCTGGGCAGGGTGGGAAAGAACGTGGTTCTTCTCTCTCCCCTTCTTTTAGGCTCTGTAGCCATCCCCTCTTCCTGCTGCATGTCCTTTATTTCCAAGAAAATTCCCGAGGGCCGTGTGGTAGGCTACCAGGTGTCCAATGGGAGTGTCTGCCCCAAGGCAGGGGTGATGTAAGTACTGCTTCTTCCTGGGCATCTGGCAGGAGAGGGGCAGGGATGAGCCTTTAGGGTCACTGAGGAATAAAGACAGGAGCACCCAGCTCTGTGCATCTTGGAGAAGTTGCTTTATCCCCTGAGCCTCAGCTTTCTCTCCCATAAAACTAGGAAGAAAATTCAGATTAAATAATTATTTACTGATCACCAGATATAAACTAGGCCCTATTCAGGGCCTATAACATAATCTGAACAAACCCCTTCGACAATTCTATGAGGTAGTTATGATTATCCCATTTTACAGGAAGCAACTGAGACTCAGAAAGGGGGCTTGCTCAAGGCCACAGAGGTAGCCAGGCTCTGGACCCCAGATAACCCATAGTGAACCCACTTCTAAGCAGTGGTGGGCAGTAGAAATGTGAAATTAGTATTAACTTTCCCCAACTGGCATCAGACTCAGTTCCATAACCTGGGTCCTCCCCTCTCAGAACCAGCCTAGAGAGGGTACCCCAGTCCCCCTCCCAACTCTGACATACTTTTTTAGCCACACTCCCTTGCACATGGGGGCATCTGACTTTTTTCTTGCGGGTGCCCTTTGCATATTCTACTCTACCCTCCTCCCTGTGGGTAAAGATTGTGTCTCTCCTTTCAGACTCAGCATTATCTAAAGGCAGAACTGGGCCTCCTTCCATCTAACAGGGAGTTCACAGACCATGAACTTTTCAGTCCCCCCGCCCCCCATTCTTCTTCCCAACACTGAAACAAAGAGACCTAGTCACACAGATAGAAGACACTGTCAGTAACTTGCTAGGAGGCCTGGGCAAGTGGCTCACTCAATCTGCGCTTCCACCTCCACAACCCCCTCCCTGTAAGGTGAAGAGGTTGTGTACGGTGGTCCCTAAGGCTCCTTCCAGGCCTCAGGTGTGCTCTGTGATTCTTCCCACAGCTTTACCACCAAGAAGGGCCAGAAATTCTGTGGTGACCCCAAGCAGCTGTGGGTCCAGAGGTATATGAAGAACCTGGAGGCCAGACGAAAGAAGGCCTCCCCTGGGGACAAGGCAATAGGCAGAAAGGCCCCTGTCCGAAGACACCCTGCCAACAGCACCACCATCTAACCACATTGGCCTCCAGCTCTGGGCCTGGGCCTTGCCACTTGACTGGATGCCTGCGGCCTGGGAAGCCTGTGATGAGAGCTAATTTTCCTGCTTCTCAGCATCACTTTCAGGGAAAGTGTCTATTCTATGGAAAACCCAAGGCAGAAGAGGCCAGCTCCCTTGGGCACCCTGGGTGGAGGCAGGGGCAGCCATTTGCCCTTTTCCTCTTCAGTAGCAGCTGCTTCTCTTCTGACTCCTGGTCCCCAGCTCAGCCCAGGCGCTTGAGGCCCAGCACACCCTGCTGATGCCATGCCTCCAGTAGCTTTTCTTGGCCCTCTGGGCTTATAGTGGGGCCTCTGGGCTGTCTGTCTGGAGATGAGTGACCTGTCAATGGCTGCAGCTCCCTGGCATAATGGGTACTCCAGCCTTGTTCTAATTCCAACACTCCCAATTTGGCAAATTATAACAGTGGGTCCTCCCTGGGCACTTCTCATGGGATATGCAGGAACATCCTGCTTTTTGTAAAGAAATGGACATGGAGGATCAGGGTGAGGGCCAGCCTGGGTAGTTTCATTTCTTTGTGAAGATACGACTTTGAGGAGATGCTCTGCTCTGTGACAAGCTTGCTCCTTGCTGCTTTGGGGTTGGAGGCCTTAGTGGTCTTTGAAGTGGGGCTTTCTCCATGTTTTGGTGAGAAGCAAGTGGGGTGGGGACTGAGGGGGAGAAGAACCACCTTTTTTGTTCAATGCATGAGATACTGTGTGGTTTGTATGTCAAGAGTGTAGACACAGTTGCTGTTCCCAAATAACAATCCTGGTAAAATATGATTTCTCTTTTGAAGGCAGTCGTGTGTTGCCTCTTATCATCTCCCTTAGGGGGAGGGTTGGGGTAAGAACAATGGAGTGTGTGCCTCAAAGAGCATCCTGGGGGGCACTTGCCCACCAGAAACCAGGAGAGGATGAGAGGATGAGGACATCCTAAACCCAGGATATCCTGGGAGTGATCTTGGTTTGTTCTTAGCTGGGCCTCTAACTAGTTCACCCAAGCTCTAACCGCTGCTGAAAATTCGCATTTCTAACAAGTTCCCAGGTGATGCTAATGCCGCTAGTTAGGAACCAGTTCTGAGAATCACTAGTACAGCAGTGGGTCTCAGAATTTATTACATATAAGAATCACCTGGGGATCTTGTTAAACTGTAGATTCTGATTCAGTATATCTGGGGTGGAAACGTGTGTTCTCTCTTGGGATCCCTGTCATTAACTTTGAAAAATACCCAGCTGGATTCAGTTAAGTTTTTCTTTTAATTTCAGCAAAGAGGCACTTTATATGCACGAGGAACTATTAAAGGCATTAAACCAGAAAACCCAAAACCACTGCTGTTGAGTCAGTTCCAATTCACTGCCGCCATAGGCTTTCTTGCCTGTAATCTTTGCAGAAACAGGTGGCCAAGCCTTTCTTCCTGACGCCTCTGGGTAGGTTTGAATTGTCTAACTTTAGGTTGGTAGTCAAGTATAAACCATCTGTGCCATTCAGGAACTGTTACAGGCACTAGGAGGCTATCAAATTAGAAGAGATTATCTCCAGCTTCAAAGAATTAGGGAGAAACATTACATACACACACATACAAACAAATCAAGAGCACTATGAGTTTGTCACCGCAATTTCGCGCGATAGAGCTGCCCGCCACAGCCAATTCTTGAGATAAGGGTGTTACCGCAAATGATGGATCTGAGCCACCTGCCACAAAGCCAATACTGAGACAGGAAGGAGGTAAGCAGCAAGAGGGCTTTACTGAATACCGGTATCCAAGAGACAGAGAGGACAGGTTCTGTCCAAATTCTGTCTGCCCCAAAAGGGCCAGCTGGAGGGCTTTACAGGGAAAGAAAAGCTAAGTCCGAGGAATCTGGAGAATTTTTAATTCCCCTTTGAGGTGTTTTGCAAACCGCCTGCTACACGTGATTATCTTTTCAAGGTATTCTTGGGGTCCCTTCTGGCATCTCCTGATATCACTGTCTCCTGACTCCTCGTTTCCCAGATCCTATTACTTGTTTTTCATCTTTAGGAAGAAAAACATAAGTTAATCTTAAACTTTTACAACATTATGGGAGAACAATCAGTGAGAAAAGAATTGCAAGGCATGGTATATCTCACAGGGGTTTTATCAGTTCCCATAAACATTAACTATTCTACCATCTGGATGTTCAAGCAGTATTTTCCCATTTCAAGGGTGGGGTGGGTAGCAAGATCTTTATCACATATATCGGCATATGGAGACAGAGAGGAATTATCTCCTCCTAAAGCTGTGTGTCTGGAGCAACTGCAGTCCAGCCGGTGTTTTATAGGGAAAGGGGAACATGGATTTTAGGAACCTGTGGAATGACCATTCTCTTTCTGTTTGGTTTTGGTGGTCGTATTTCTAATATGATCTTTTTCTGCCATTATGCCATCAGTCCGGGGGTGGCTGGTGCCATCCTTCGTCCTGTTTGACAGGCTTAGATTGATATCACTTGGTTTCCACGGTCCTAGGGGAAACATCAGTTGACATTTAGCTTTTAGGGGAGTTAACAGCAAAATCATACTAGGAGACAGAGACAGGCTAGGAAAAGGAAAAATGGCGCAGGTTCTGTTCAAGACATGGCTGAGCAGCCTGTTTCAAGTTTAATACTGTAGGGTAATGCTATTTAGCTATATGCATCCCCTCCCTAATGGAGTCAGCTTTGCTCTTCCCTGAAGCATGCTGGGGATGAACTCGGGATGGACTTGGGCTAAGATACAAGGCTGGGAGTGTCATGACTGGGCCAGTGGCCAAGGCCGAAGAATGCCCTAGCAACAAGAAGGAAAACATCTGGGCCTGGACGTGAACTGTCTGGGAACACTGACTGCCCAAGAATGTGAGAGAAAAACGATGAGCCTTGGTTCCAGCTGGAATGGTATAGAAGCTTGGGTCCCTTGCTAGGTGGTTGCGGAAAATACTCCAGCCAGCTGCCACTGGAGAAAGCAGCTGCTTGCCCATGTCAGTAAGTTTCCCTGAATAAACGTATGAATCTGGAAAGAGCTATGTGTCAGTCCTTCGGATTATCTGCCAGGATGCACAGCGAGGGTCTTTCCTTGCTGGGGCTGTCCCCCGAAAAATACCAATCCTGCTTTTGTATGTATGTATGTGTGCTTTAGGTGAAAATATACAGAGCAAATTAGTTTCTCATTCAAAAATTTATACACAGATTGTTTTGTCACGTTGGTGGCAATCTCCACAATGTGTCAGCACTCTTCCCTTTCCACCCTGGGTTTTCCATGTCTGTTCGTCCAGTTTTCCTGTCCCTTCTTGCGTTCTCATCTTTGCTTTTGGGCAGGTGTTGTGCACAGTGTTCTGTATACTCGATTTATCTAAGAAGCATGTTCCTCATATGTGTTATTGTTTGTTTTATAGGCCTGTCTAAACTTTGGCTGAAAGGTCAACTTTGGGAGTGGCTTCAGTTCTAAATTAAAGGATTCTGGGGACCATAGTTCTGGCGACCAAAATCTCAGGGTTTCCTCCAGTCTTTGTCAGATCAGTAAGTCTGGCCTTCTTTGTGAATTTGGGTTTTGTTCTAAATTTTTCTTCCGCTCTACCCAGGACCCTCTATTGTGATCCCTGTCAGAGCTGTCAATGGTGATAGCCAGGCACCATCTAGCTCTTGTGGGCTCAGGCTTGTGGAGGCTGTGGTTTATGTGGTCCATTAATCCTCTTGACTAACATTTTCCTTGTGTCTTTGGTTTTCTTCATTCTCCTTTGCTTTGAATGTGATGGGACCAATAGATGTATCTTACATGGCCACTTGCAAGTTTTTTAAGACCCCAGATGCTACGCACCAAAGTAGGTTGCAGAACATTTTCTTTAAGAGCTATGTTATGCCAATTGACCCAAATGTTCCCCGGGACCATGGTTCCCAGCCCTCAGCCCCAATAACTCCGTCCCTCAAGGTGTTTCAATGTGTGTAGGAAGTTTCTATGATTGTGCCACCTTTGTGCTGTACATGCAAATATGTATGTAAAAATATCTACAGCCTGACCTATATATGTACATGGGTATACTACTATATGCCCTCCTTCCCCTATTCAGCATACGTATCTGCCTGTAAGTTATTATTTATTTTTACTGTTGTTGTAGGGTTATATATGCTATAGTATTTACTGTGGTTGCCTCTTTTTCTTTCCTTATGTTCCTCTGAGTGTCTTCCTTTGCCTTGGTCGAGTTGTACTGACTTCCCCTGTATTGTGTGTTGTCTTTCCCTTCACCAAAGTTAACAGTTGTCTACTATTTAGTTAGTGATTTCCCCTCCCTGCACCTCCCCTCCCTTGTAACATCAAAGATTGTTTCTTTCCGTGTATAAACCTTTTCTTGAGTTTTTATAATAGTGGTCTCATGCAATAGTTGTCCTTTTGTGATTGACTTTTTTCACTCAGCATGATGCCCTCCAGTTTCACCCATGCTGTGAGATGTTTCATGGATTCATTGTTGTTCTTTATTGTTGCAGAGTATTCCATCGTGTGTATGTACCACTGTTTGTTTCTCCATCCATATGTCGATGAGCACCTGGGTTGTTTCCATCTTTTTGCTGTTGCGAATAATGCTGCAGTGAACGTGGATGTGCATGTCTATTCATGTGATGGCTCTTATTTCTCTAGGATATATTCTTAGAAGTAAGATTGCTGGATTGTATGATACCAATCCTGCTTTACTAGATGCATGACCTTGAAATACATGAATTAACCTTTCCGAACCTCAGTTTCCTCATCTGTAAAATGGGGAAAACAAAATCTCCCAACTCTGGTTGTGTTTCACCTAGAACCAGACCCTGAAACAAAGACTTGAATGCAGTGTCACATTTGAGAGGCATAGTGATCACTAGGAGAATAGAGAGGTAAAAAAGAAAGGGAAGCGAGCCAATAAGAGTGCATTATTAAGTCAGCTACCAAAGAGGGCAATTAGAGCTGTCTCCACTGGGAAGTGATGTAAGACTCACCTCAGAATTACATACCCAGTCCCAACGATCATTGCCTGCAGTGTGGGAGGGGTAGTGTTAATTCTTTCAGCAAGTGAGGGTAGAGCAGCCTTCCACGGTTCAAAAAATCTCTCAGACACAGAGGTGCCCACGCTGGCAGCTGGAAGTCTTCAGAGCACACAAGAGGCCCAAGAGAGGATGGTGGAACACTGATAGCTCTCTGCTATCCTCCCTTGTAGATTTTTGGAGGGGATTATAGATAAAATATGTTAAGTGCTTGGCACATAGCAGTCAGTCAACACAGTCACTATTAAAGGTAACGTAAGTTAAAAAAGAAAAAAATTTTTTTTTTCTTTTTTAACTGTAATACAAAGTAGAGCGAACAGTAGTGCTAAACAGTCAGAGGAGGGGATACTTTGATGGGGAGAAGCCTGCAGAGATCCTTGCCAGAGAGCTGCTGTCTGAATAATGGTTGGATTGTACCCCAGCTGGGGTGATTGGGGGAAGAAGAACACATACCAAGGATGGAGTGCCGCTGGAGCAAAGGCTCAGAGGTGGTATTTAGGGATGAGAAACTGCGTACACTAACGGATTATGGCCAGGCCGTAGATGACAACAGAACTCTGACCCATAGTCTCTGCAGCAACCAGCTCAAGAAGCAAAACCACTGCCTCGGCAGCAATCAGCGCAGATCGATCTGGCCTTGGTCAGTGACTGCAGCTTCTCTATTTTTCTCCCTTTTCCAATTCAGCACCATCCAGAGAAAGCCAGATATGCTCCTCAAACCTATCACATAAAGTGCCCCTCTTCTAGTTAGCCCTCCTCCAGGTTCTCGGTGCCAACCACCTCCAATCAGCACGCCTGAAGCCTTCCTTCCCTTTTTCACTATAAAGCCTTCCCGTTCCCCTGCCTGCCTTGGAGTCTTTGCCAAATGCAAATGTTGGTGGCTGACTCTCTCGCTGTAAAAACTAAACCAAACTCGTTGCTGTGGAGTTCATTCTGCCTCGTGGTGACCCTATGGGACAGAGTACACTACCCCACAGGATTTCCAAGGAGCGGCTGGTAGATTTGAATTGCCGATATTTTGGTTAGCAGCTGAGCTCTTAACCACTGTACCACCAGGCATCCTCCCTTGCTATTAAAAAAAACCAAACTAAACCCATTAACATCAAGTTGATTCCGACTCATAGCAACCCTACAGGATAGAATAGAACTGCCCCCACAGTGTTTCTAAGGAGCAATTAATGGATTTGAACCGCCGACTTTTGGTTAGCAGCCAAGCTCTTAACCACTGGGCCACAGAGCTCCTCTCATAAAGATTAAAAAATACAGCCTAGAAAACCCTGTGGGACAGTTCTACCCTGTCACATGGGATCACTATGGGTCAAAAATCGACTTGACAGCACCTAACAACAACAAATGGCAAACTAGCACCCAGATCAAGGAACAGAGCATGACCAGCCCCCCAGAGCACTTCCTTGGGCCCCCTTCTAGTACTATCCCCCTACAAGGGTAGCCACTATCCTGACTTTTCTCATTATAGATCAGTTTTGCTTGTTTCGTACTTTATATACATGCAACCCTTCAATATTACTCTTTTGCTTCTGGCTTCTTTCCCTCAGCATTAGGTTGTGAGAGCCATATGACTGTGTATTATTGTAGTTCATTCTCATTGCTCTACGCTATTGTTTTATGTGAATAAATCACAATTTATTTTTCATTGTACTATTGATAGACTTTTGGGTGGTTTCCAGTTCGGGGCTTCTGTGAATCATGCTGATATGAACATTCTAAGTACAAGTCTCCTGGTGAACATATGTACATATTCCTCTTGGGTATATACCTGGGAATGGAATTGCTGGATTATAGGGTATGTGTATTTTCAGCTTTAGTAGATATTGTTGAATAATGTTGAGTATACTCCTGCCAGCGGTATATGAGAGTTCCCAGGGTGCCATATCCTCACCAATATTTGATATTTTCTATCTTTTTCATTTTAGCCATTCTGGTGGGTGTGTAGTGGTATCACATCGTGGTTTAAGTTTACATTTCTCCGATGACTAATAAAGTCAAGCACCTTTTTATTGACCACTTGGGTTTCCATTTTCATAAAGTGTTTAAGACTTGGACATTTTTGTATTGTTTTGTCTGTATTTTTCTTGTTGATTTATGGCATTCTTTATATATTCTGAATTACACTCCTGTTACAGATAGACGCTGTCCTAGTTTCCTAGAGATGCTATAACAAATTACCAAGAACTGGGTGGCTTAAAGTAACAGACTTTTATTCTTTCATGGTCTTGGAGGCTATAAGTCTGAAGGCTCTAGGGAAGATTCTTCCTTCCCTCTTCCTAGCTTCTAGTGGCTCCTGGAAATCCTTGGCTTGTAGCTGCATCCCTCCAATCTTCACTTTCGTCTTCACATGGCTTTCCTCTCTTGGTCTCTTGTGTCTGCACATGACCTTCTTATAAAGGACGCTGCACTGTATTCAGAACTCACTCTAATCCAGTATGACCTCATCTTAACTGGTTACAGCTACAAAGACCTTATTTCCAAACAAAGTCATTTTCTGAGGTTCCAAGTGGGTATGAATTTTGGGGAGACACTATTCAACCCAGTATGGATGTACATATTGCAAAAATCTCCCACCCTACAGATTCTTTTTTTTTTCTCTTATTGGTGTCTCCTAATGAATTAAAATTCCACATTTTAATGTAATCCAATTTATCAACTTTTCCCCTTTATGGTTAGTGCATATTGGGTCCTGTTTATGAAACATTTGGGTCCCTGACACACAGTTAATTATAGTAGAAATATCCAAGGTGGCCAGTAGGGTGGTATGGGCAAACTGAAAGCAGAGGGCAGGTTTAGCCTAAAGAAGACAACATTGGAGGGCAGACATTATAGTGGTTTTAGGAGATGCTGTTGGGGCCCTTGCCCATATCACCTCAGCATTCACTTCTTTAAGCGAAAGGCTGCTTACTGGGGAAACCTGTGAATCTGCTGAGGGCTTTTTTTTTTGATTACTGAGCACTCCGATCCTTTGAATAGGACAACTAGTAGCATGGGATATAGCCCTCAAATAGTGACAGGCGGGAGATGGGGTGCACATATCCCAGTGTCACTGCAATTTTGCGAGCTAGAGCCGCCTGCCACAAATAGCCAATTCTTGAGACAGGGGTGAGGTGGGTAGCAAGAGCTTTATTACATATACCGGTATATGGAGACAGAGGGGAATGATCTCCTCCTAAAGTTGTCTGTCTCCCAGACTACCGATCAGCTCCGGTTTTTAAGGGAAAAGGGGCCGTAAGTTTTAGGGACTTGTGGAATGTGTGCTCTTTTTCTTCTGTTTGGTTTTGGTGGTCGTACCTCAAACATGTTGATCTTTCCCTGCCATTATCTCATCAGCTCAGAGGATAGCTGGCACCATCTTTCGTCTTATTTGACAGGCTTAGATCAATATCACTTGTTTTCCACAGTCTCAGAGGAAACATTGGTTAACACTTCACCATTTGCGGAGCTAACATCAGGATCTTACTTGGAGGCAGGGATGGGCTGGGGGAGAGAAAGGAGAGAAAGAAGAAGAAAAAAAATTGGCTCCGGTGCTGTTCAAGGTACAGCTGAGCAGCCTGTTTCCCCAGCTTCCTCCTCACAGTTGGGCTAACTCTGAGGCTTGCTCTGCACTGACTCCCAGAACTCCCCAGTGGACTGTGCCCAACTGCCTGTGTGATAGCTTGCTTGATAATTTGCCCTGCATTGCCACCTGCCCTGCTCTACACCCTTGTGCCCGCCTCTACCCGAGGCTCCTGGATCATCTCCCAAATAAATTCACTTGCAGCTGAATCCTTGTCTCAGGGCCTGCTTCTAGGGGAACCCAAACTAAAAGAATGTTAATCTGCCTAAGCCTCAATTGTCTCATCTTCCAGAAGAAGAGAAGAGAAATTAGGCTTTTTGTTTGTTTGTTTTAGAACTGGTAGCATTTATGAGAATATAGATTTCTGCCAAATTTTAAAAAGAACTTTTTCGTGGTCAGAACTAGATTAGTTGGGAGGGACTAGACATTGAGTTCCCCAAAACAGCCTGGACAACCATGATGTGGGTGTCTTAAAAGGGTTGGATTAGGTGATATTTAAGATCCCATCTAGCCTTGAGATTTTCTGTTTTTGTTGTCATTTGTTTGCTTGCTTGCTTTTTTTTTTTTCTTAAACTCAGATTTTTTAAATTAGGGCATACCAGGGGACGGGAATTGACTGAGCATAGGGTCCATGTCCTGGTCTGCCCTTCCCTAAGACTGCACTAGCAGAAACCACTGCCCCTTTCTAGAATTCACTCCCTGAATTTTAGCCAGTCTGGTTAAAATACAAATTCCTGGGTCCCATTCCAGGAGATGCAGGGCAGGGCTGAGAAACAAGTATTCTTGAAAGCTCCAGGTGATTCTGATGACTCATTGTGTTTGTAAGCCTCTATGGTCCACAGGGCATCTCTAAGCACCCCTGCCCAGCTCTGGTGCTGGGTATTGGGTAATGGGTGGCACTAAGAAGATGGAAATGACACAGCCCTGGAGCATGGTCCTTGAATATCCATTGCTGTGGTTGGACTGCTTTATGCTCATGTTCTGACCTCCCTGCAAGACAACAGTGTTTAGAAAGGAAACAAAGCCAGGAACCTACCTGGAATAACCAATTGTATTATCAGGTAACCTAGGTCAGTTTACTGAAATCAATATTTAATTCCCTCTGCTTTTTTTTTTTTTTTTAAATTGTGGTAAAAATATACACCAGGACTCCATAAACAACAAAAGCTTCCTCAATTCAATGGTTTCTACACGTACAATTCAGTGACATTGATTTCATTCTTCTTGTTTTGTAAGTAACAATTGTCACTACCCTTTTCCAGATTATTCTACCTGCATTAACACAAACACAATGCCTCCTTAGCAAAAACTTCCCCTTTCCCCCCCTCCTGTCTCTGGTTTTAAAAAAACAAAAACTTTTTTTAAAAAGTTACTTTTGAGTCAATTCTGACTCATGGTGACCCTATGTGTACAGAATAGAACAGCTCCGTAGGGATTTTGAGGCTGTGACCTTTCGGAAGCAGATCATCAGGCCTGTTTTCCCACACATCTCTAGATGTGTTTCAGCTGCAGATCTTTCAGCTAGTAGTGGAGCACTTAGCCATTTGTGTGGCTCAGGGACTTCCCAACCCTGGTAACCACTAATAATCTTTGATTACTGTATATTTGCTTATTTCATATGAGTAATATTATACAGTATTTGTCTTTTTTCAACTGGCTTATTTTGCTTGGCATAATATTTTCCAGGTTCATCCATGTAGTGGCACACATCAGGACTTCATTTATCTTTATGGTTGAGTAGTAGTCCATTGTGTGTATATAATACATTTTGTTTATCTATTCATCTGTCGATGGACATTTCAGCTTTTTCCACATTTTGGCTATTGTGAAAAGTGTTGCAATGAACACTGGTGTACAGGTTTGTTTGTATTCCTGCTTTCACGTCTTCTGAGCACATACACAGGATTGGGATTGCTGGGTCATATGGTAATTCTATTTTCAACTTTTTGGCTGCACCATTTTACAATCTCACCAGCAATGGATGAGGGTTCCAGTTTCTCCACAACTTCACCAACACTTGTTGTTTTCAGGTTTTTCTGTCGTTGCCATTCTAATGGGGATGAGGTGGTCGGTATCTCATTGTGTTTTTGACTTGCATCTCCCTAATAGCCAAGGACATTGAGCATCTTTTCATGTGCTTACTGGTCTTTTCAATATCCTCTTTGGTGAACTGTCTGTTCAAGTCCTCTGGCCAGTTTTTGATTGGGTTGTCTTTTAGCTATTAAGCTGTGGTTGTTTTTATATATTTCTTGGTTACTAGAGTCTTTTCATATATATAAACCAAAACCAAACCCATTGCTGTCGAGTTGATTCCAACTCATAGCGACCCTAAAGCACAGGGTAGAACTGCTCTGTAAGGTTTCCATGGAGTACCTGGTGGATTCAAACTGCCAATTTTTTGGTTAGAAGCCATAGCTCTTACTAACTACACCACCAGGTTAATAAAGTCCTTTGATGAACAAAGGTATTTAACATTTATGAGGTCACATTTGTTTATTTTGTCTTTTGCTGCTCATGCTTTTGTTGTCATATCTCAACGCATACTCAGCCATAAAGAGAAATAAAGTCCGGATACATGCCACAACATGAATGAGCCCGGAAAAGTTTATAAAAAAAAAAAAAATTTACGAAAATTAGTCAGTTGCAAAAGGACAAATACTGTATGATCTCATTTACATGAAATAATATATAGAAAGCAAAAATTATTTGTAGTTACCAAGGTGGGAGGGAGGGGGAAAAAGGGAGTTTTTGCTCAGGAGTTTATGTTACTGGTGGTGGAATAATTTGGAAAAGGATGGTGTCTTAGTTATCTAGTGCTGCTATAACAGAAATACTATGAGTATATGGACGGCTTTGCCAAACAAAAATTTACTCTCTTACAGTCTAGGAGGTTAAAATCCAAATTCAGGGTGCCAGCTCCAGTGGAAGTCTTTCTCTATCTGCTGGCTCTGGGGAAGGTCCTTGTCATCAATCTTCCCCTGATCTGGGAGCTTCTCAGCACAGGGATCCTGGGTCCAAATGATGCGCTAACCCCAGGCTCTTGTTTCTTGGTAGTATGAGGTCCCCCATCTTTCTGCTCTCTTTTATATCTCAGGAGATATTGATTTAATACATGACTTAATCTTGTAGATTGAGTCTTGCCTCAGTAACATAACTGCCTCTTATCCTGCCTCATTAACATCGTAGAGGTAGGATTTGCAACACATAAGAAAATCACATCAGATGACAAAATGGTGGAGAATTACACAACAGTGGCAATCATGGCCTAGCAAAGTTGACACATATTTTGGGAGGACACAATTCAATCCATGACAGTGATAATAGCTGTACAACATGAAGAATGCCATCAATGTCATTGAATTATGCATGTAGAAATTGTTGAATTGGTGAATATTTTTGTTGTGTATATTTTCACCACAATAAAAAAAAGGTTATGTCTGGGAAAAAAAATTTGGCTATGACAAATCCGATCAGCATCTAATCTCTAAAATCTACATGAAGCTGCAAAACCTCAACAACAAAAAGACAAATAACCCTATTAAAAAGTGGGAAAGGATATGAACAGGCACTACACCAAAGAAGGCTTTCAGGCAGCTAACAGATACATGAGGAAATGCTCACGATCATTAGCCATTAGAGAAATGGAAATCAAAACTACAATGAGATTCCATTTCACCCCAACAAAAACAAGGTTGATGTTAACCTAAAAAACACAAATAATACATGTTGGAGAGGTCGTGGAGAGACTGGAACACTTACACACCGCTACTGGGAATGTAAAATGGTACAACCAATTTGGAAATCAATTTGACGCTTCCTTAGGAAGCTAGAAATAGAACTGCTATACAATCCAGCAACCCCACTCCTTGGAATATATCCTAGAGAAATAAGAGCCTTCACGCAAATAGATGCACACCCATGTTCATTGCAGCACCGTTTACAACAGCAAAAAGATGGAAACAACCAGGGTGTCCATCAACAGATGATTGGATAAACAAATTATGGCATATTCACACCATGGAATACTATGCAATGATAAAGAACAATGACAAATCTGTGAATCTTCTCATAACATGGAGGAATCTGGAAGGCATCGTGCTGAGATTAGTCAGTCACAAAAGGACAAATATTGTATGAGACTACTATTATAAGAACTCTAGAAAAGGTTTAAACACAGAAGAAAACACTCTTTGATGGTTATGAGGGTGGGGAGGGAGGGAGGAAGAGGGGTATTCACTAATTAGATAGTAGACAAGAATTATTTTAGGTGAAGGGAAGGACAACACACAGTACAGGGGAAGTCAGTACAACTGGCCTAATCCAAAAGCTAAGAAGTTTCCTGAATACAACCAAACACTTCGAGGGACAGAGTAGCAGGGGTGGGGACCTGGGGACCATTGTTTCAAGGAACATCTAGGTCAATTGGCATAACAAAGTGTCTTAAGAAAACTTTCTGCATCCCACTTTGGTGAGTGGCATCTGGGGTCTTAAAAGCTAGCAAGTGATCATCCTAGATGCATCAATTGTTCCCAACCCACCTGGAGCAAAGGAGAATGAAGAACACCAAAGACACAAGGAAAATATGAGCCCAAGAGAAAGGAAGGTCCATGTAAACCAGAGACTCCATCAGCCTGAGACCAGAAAAACTAGATGGTGCCCGGCTACCACCAATGACTGCCCTAACAGGGAACATATTAGAGAACCTCTGGTGGAGCAGGAGAAGAGTGGGATGCAGACCTCAAATTCTGGTAAAAAGACCAGACTTAATGGTCTGAGACTGGAGGGACCCCAGAGGTCATGGCCCCCAGACTCCCTGTAGACCAAAATGAAAACCATTCTTGAAGCCAACTTTTCAGACAAAGATTAGACTGGACTATAAGACATAAAATGATACTGGTGGGGAGTGTGCTTCTTAACTCAAGTAGACACATGAGACTGTGGGCAGCTCCTGCCTGGAGGAGAGATGAAAAGGCAGAAAGGGACAGGAGCTCATTGAATGGATACAGGAAATACAGGGTGGAGAGGAGTGTGCTGTCACATTGTAGGGACAGCAACTAGGGTCGCATAACAACGTGTGTATAAGTTTTTGTATGAGAAACTGACTTGAATTGTAAACTTGCACTTAAAGCACAATTAAAAAAAAAAAAAGAAACATTTCTATGAAAAACTCCAGGCCTAGATGTTTGGACTGGAGAATTCTAGCAAATACTTAAGGAAGAAAAAATGCCAATTTTATAAACTCTCATAGAATATAAAAGAGGAAATGATAGTTCCCAACTGATTTTAGGAGAACAGCATAACCTTGGTATCTACAAACAAAACCTGACAAAGAAAGAAAACTATAGATCAATACTCTTCATGAATGTAGATGTAAAAATGCTTAAAAATATATTAGTAAATTGTATCAAACAATATATAAATACACAAAATGGAATTCAAGGTTTAATATAAAAATATCAACCAATCTAAGTCACCACATTAGAAAAATTATATGATATAGATACATGTACATACTCTCCTCACTTATTGACATGGTTAGGTTCCAAAGACCAGGTTGTTATATGAAAAGAGAGAGTGACCATATTAGATCACATCATTACATAACTGCCAAATTACATCATTACATAACTGTCAAATTACATCATTTCATAATTGGCAATTACATCATTACATAACTGAGAATCATGGCCCAGCCAAGTTGACGCATACCCTAACCTTCAAAGCCAGCATTACTCTTGTCTTGCACCTTGGCATTAGTTACTGTCAGGTGTACGTCTTTAGTGCATAAAATAGTTGGATAGTAGGTTTTTTACAATTGTCATAAGTATGAAATGTGAGATAACGAGATAATGGATAAGTCAGAAGATGTATAAGTATTTATACATCCAAAACATCTCTTGCTATTGAGTTGATTCTGACTCACACTAACTCTATAGGACAGAGTAGAACTGCACCATAGAGTTTCCAAGGAGTGGCTGGTGAATTCCAATTGCTCACCTTTTCGTTGGCAGCCATAGCTCTTAATCACTGCACCACCAGGACAAATATGTGTGTGTAAGTATATTGATGTATATATGTAAGTTTATTTGTATATACACAAATGTATAAATATACCTAATATTATACATTTATGTATATGTTGTCAGGTTCCGTCAAGTCGGTTCCGACTCATAGCGACCCTAAGCACAACAGAAGAAAACACTGCCCGGTCCTGAGCCATCCTCACAATCATTGTTATGCTCGAGCCCATTGTTGCAGCTACTGTGTCAATCCACCTCGTTGAGGGTCTTCCTCTTTTCCACTGACCCTGTACTTTGCTAAGCATTATATCCTTCTCCAGAGACTGATTCCTCCTGACAACATGTCCAAAGTATGTAAGACACAATCTCGCCATCCTTGCTTCTAAGGAGCATTCTGGTTGTACTTCTTCCAAGACAGATTTATTCTTTCTTCTGGCAGTCCATGGTATATTCAATATTCTTCACCAACACCACAGTTCAAAGGCATCAACTCTTCTTCGGTCTTCCTTATTCATTGTCCAGCTTTCACATGCATATGATGCGATTGAAAATACCATGGCTTGGGTCAGGCGCACCTTAGTCTTCAAGGTGACTTCTTCACTCTTCAACACTTTAAAGAGGTCCTTTGTGGAAGATTTACCTCATGCGATGCATCTTTTGATTTCTTGACTGCTGCTTCCATGGCTGTTGATTGTGGATCCAAGTAAAATGAAATCCTTGACAACTTCAATCTTTTCTCCGTTTATCACGATGTTACTCATTGGTCCAGTTGTGAGGATTTTTGTATTCTTTATGTTGAGGTGTAATTCATACTGAAGGCTACGGTCTTTGATCTTCATTAATAAGTGCTTCAAGTCCTCTTCACTTTCAGCAAGTAAGGTTTTGTCATCTGCATAACGCAGGTTGTTAGTGAGTCTTCCTCCAATCCCGATGCCCCTTTCTTCTTCATATAGTCCAGCTTCTCGGATTATTTGGTCAGCGCACAGATTGAATAAGTATGGTGAAAGAATACAACCCTGACGCACACTTTTCCTGACTTTAAACCAATCAGTATCCCCTTGTTCTGTCCGAACAACTGCCTCTTGATCTATGTAAAGGTTCCTCATGAGCACAATTAAGTGTTCTGGAATTCCCATTCTTCACAACGTTATCCATAATTTGTTATGATCCACACAGTCAAATGCCTTTGCATAGTCAATAAAACACAGGTAAACATCCTTCTGGTATTCTCTGCTTTCAGCCAGGATCCATCTGACATCACCAATGATATCCCTGGTTCCACATTCTCTTCTGAAACCAGACTGAATTTCTGGCAGTTCCCTGTCTATATACTGCTGCAGCCATTTTTGAATAACCTTCAGCAAAATTTTGCTTGCGTGTGATATTAATGATATTGTTCTATAATTTCCACGTTTGGTTGGATCACCTTTCTTGGGAATAGGCATAAATAAGATCTCTTCTAGTCAGTTGGCCAGGAAGCTGCCTTCCATATTTCTTGGCATAGACAAGTGAGCACCTCCAGCACTGCATCTGTTTGTTGAAACATCTCAATTGATACTCCATCAATTCCTGGAGCCTTGTTTTTTGCCAACGCCTTCTGAACAGCTTGGACTTCTTCCTTCAGTACCGTCAGTTCCTGATCGTATGCCACCTCTTGAAATGGTTGAACATCGACAAATTCTTTTTGGTATAATGACTCTGTGTATTCCTTCCATCTTCTTTCGATGCTTTCTGCATCATTTAATATTTTCCCCATGGAATCCTTCACTATTGCAACTTGAGGCTTAATTTTTTTCTTCAGTTCTTTTGGCTTGAGAAATGCCGAGAGTGTTCTTCCCTTTTGGTTTTCCATCTCCCGCTCTTTGCACATGTCATTATAATACTTTGTTTTGTCTTCTCTAGAGGCCCTCTGAAATCTTCTGTTCAGTTCTTTTACTTCATCAATTCTTCCTTTTCCTTTAGCTGCTCGACGCTCAAGAGCAAGTTTCAGAGTCTCCTCTGACATCCACCTTGGTCTTTTCTTTCTTTCCTGTCTTTTCAGTGACCTCTTGGTTTCTTCATGGATGATGTCCTTGATGTCATTCCACAAGTTCTCTGGTCTTCGGTCACTAATGTTCATATGCGTCAAATCTATTCTTCAGATGGTCTCTAAATTCAGGTGGGATATACTCAAGGTCATATTTTGGCTCTCGTGGACTTGCTCTGATTTTCTTCAGTTTCAGCTTGAACTTGCATATGCGCAATTGATGGTCTGTTCCACAGTCGGCCCCTGGCCTTGTTCTGAGTGATGATATTGAGCTTTTCCATCATCTCTTTCCACAGGTATAGTCAATTTGATTTCTGTGTGCTGCATCCGGTGAGGTCCATGTGTATATTCGCCGTTTATATTGGTGAAAGAAGGTATTTACAAACTAACGGACACGTGGGGGATTTATATATATACATCAGTGTACTTACACACACACACACATACACACACGCATATTTACATATACCTGTTGCTGTGAAGTTGATACCCCATAGGGTTTCTGAGGAGTCGCTGGTGGATTCGAACTGCCCACCTTTTGGTCAGCAGTTGTAGCCCTTAACCACTTTGCCACCAGGGCTCCATTATTTGTGTATGGAGATCATTATACTTACATATATTTCCTAGCTATCTATTGTGAGTGTCTAGAAGAAATAACACCTCAATAGCAATGAGTACACTCAGCACCCAAATCTTGGTTTCTAAATACTGTCGTCTAATAAAAGAAACCAGGGACCAGGACTGATTGATTCTAGGATTGGGTCAAGGAAAATACAAGATAAGCCTAGAGCATCTTGCATTACTAAGACAGAGGTCCCCAGGCTGAGGAAAATTCCATTGCTGCAAGCAGCTCGTGTGGCATGTCTCTTAGCTTTACATTAACATCCTGGCTTCCCTTTCCTTAACTGCTGCCCAGAGCTGGAAGGAATCGGTGGAAATTTGTTTAGGCGCCATGTTGACACTCTGGACAACCTTTTAGCTCTTTAAGTACCTCATATATAGTAACTTCCCCACCTCTGGGTGGAGTTTAACGGCCATTTTCTGAACATGCAATGCATGAAGTTATATGTAGATCTCATTGCACCTGTGTAGTAGGATTATGAATATTGCTGATGTAACTTGAATGAACTTCCTGCTTTTAAACTCCGTAAAAGTAACCTTCCCTCTTGCCCTCACTGAGCAGTCTTGGAGGCAGAAGCCCCTAGTATTCATTTCCTTGTGTAATGAAATAAAGACACCTCTCTGTTCTCCCAGCTCATTCTCTTGTTTTTTGCCTACGATGTGTCATGCCAAGCAAAACATGGGGTTTCCACTCAGCAATATTTCTGGCAAGCCAGCCAGGAGTCCTTGCTTGGTTCCTGAGACAGGCCATGCCGGGAACCCCTCCTGTTATCTGGTGCCATCTAGAGAATTCTCCAGGAGACTTCAGGGCAGTCCTAGGGGCCAACCCACCTCAGACCCAATGGTGACTCTGTAGGAGTGATGAGACATGCCTGGGTTATTTGGTAAGTAAAAGGGTAATTCCTAGGTAAGGCCTTAGAAGAGTCTGAAGAAGCAGGAGGAATTGATCGTTAAGGGTGTTAAAGGCTCTAAGTATCTGTTATTAAGTTGGTGCACCAGATTGGGTTGTGTGAGTGTGTAAGGTATGTGTGTGCTGGAGAATGGGAAACATTCAAGGGATCCCTGATTGCAGCCCCTTAAAATGTATCCTTACCAATTGGAAATATTTGGGTCCAAGCCCCATGAAAAAAGAAGAGAATTATTTTCCTTTGCAACACTGCTTGGCCACAATATAAACTGGCAGATGGAGAGGAATGGCTAGATAATGGGTCCCTAAATTAAAATACCATCCTTCGATTAGACCTTTTCTGTACTCTCAAAGGAAAGTGGGATGAGAAATATTATGTGGAAGCCTTTATGACTCTGTATCAGGACAATGGATTGTAGAAGACATGTAAAATTCTAGTCTAGAAGGGGGCCAGCAGATGGCGACCACCAGTCCTTGCCTCTGACCCCGAGGGAAAATCTTTGTTGTCTTTGCCTGCCACTTCAGTGCCTACGTCGCACCGCCTTATGCTTCTGTTCCAGGAGAAGTGGCTGTGCTGGCAACAATTCCCACTGCTGAACCCTCTTAATACCTATATCCATCCGTCCCAAGCCCTTCCACTCCGGCACTGGGCTCGCTGCCCCATATGTGGAATAGAATGGCTTTTGGGTGTCCTGATCTGGTGACTAGGGGGAACAAAAGTAATGCGAGAGTGGCCGATTCTTGGGAGAGTCATAGCACAGCTGCGCCCAGGTACAGGCACCCTCTCCTACAAGTCCTGGCAGGAGATGCCAGCATGGTCTGGGTCCACCAACCTTTCTCAACAAGTGATCTTTATAACTGGAGAAAACATTGCCCCGAGTATCAGGAAGGCACTGAGAGAATGCAGGGTCTTTTTGCCTCCATCTTCTGTACTCATAACCCTAATAGGGCAGATTGTCAGATGCAGCTGTTTGTGCTCCTGACTCCTGAAGAAAGGTGCATGATCCCAGAAAAGGCCAGGGTCAAGTACAACAGGAGCCACGAAGTGCAGGCAGTAAATCAGCTGGGAGAAGAGATTTCCCTGGGGTGGACCTTACCAGGAATCAGAATATCCACCCAATCTTGCTTAACATCCAAAAAAAAACCCAAACCAAACCCACTGCTGTCGAGTCAATTCCAACTCGTAGCGACCCCATAGGACAGAGTATAACTGCTCCATAGAGTTTCCAAGGAGCACCTGGTGGATTCGAACTGCCGACCTTTTGGTTAGCAGCTGTAGCACTTAACCACTACGCCACCAGGGTTTTAGAGGGGTTTAGGAAAGGGGTACCTAAATTAAAAAACTGTAGCAAAATATATGGAATAAAACAAGAACCAATTGAAGATCCCTCTAAGTTTCTGGAAACAATTTATGAGGCTTTTAGATAGTTCACAGACACGGACCCTGAGAGTTCCAAAAATGCCCACATGACAAATATGATTTTCATTGGGTAGAGTGTCCTGGATGTAAGGAGAAAACTTCAGAAACTTAAAGGAGATGTGAAGCTGGGGATCTCACAGCTTGTTGAGCTTGCCTACCAGGTATATTTCAACCAGGACTAGGAACAAAACAGACAGGCCACGTTATTGGCTACCCCCTTTTGGGGAAATGACCAGCCTCCTAGTGGTCCAAGAAGAGGAGGGTCCGTGAAGAGAGAGGGAGGTGAGAGGCCTTGACCCCTGTTAAGCTGAGAATAGTGTGCCCAGTGCAAGGAGAGAGGACAGTGAAAGAAAGAGTGCCCTAAATTCCTACTCGGAGGTAAGAAAGAGCTTGATTCCCCATGATGCTGATGGCGGAAGACTCAGACTGAGGAGGGACAGAGACGATTCCCCCACCTGAGCCTGTGGTTATAATGAAGGTGGGGGGAGGGACCTGTACAGTGTCTAGTGGATACTGGAACAACCTACTCTGTCCTGACCCAGGAAAAGACAGCCCTGACAAAACAAACTATGTTGTGGGAGTCTAAGGTAAGAGGGAGAACCCTCCTTTCCTCTAGCCTTTAACCTGCTCCATACAAGGGAAGTCATTAACACATCTTTTCTCTACATGCTGGAAAGAGACTTGTTATGCAAACTGCAAGCTCAAATTTCTTTTGATAAAGAATCATGCAGATGCAGGTACCACCAGAGAATGGATGGCAACTGCAGATGGCCCTTACTGCTGAGTCACCCACCAGGGGAGGACACTACCAGGATTGGTAGGGCCGGACATCAAGGACACAGTGGTCCCATGGGTATGGGCTCCAGGATGCACCAAAAATGTTTCCCCAGTTGGTGATCAAGCTCCTACCCGATGTAGTTCCCCACCCCCCAACTTAAGCAATACCCTATATGGGCTGAGGCCTGACAGACTCTGGGAGTCATCATCAGGTATCTCAATCATGGGCTCCTGAGACCATGCCAGTCACAGTTTAGCACTCTCATCCTGCCTGTAAAGAAGAATAACGGGGAATTTTGATTTGTCCAGGATCTGTGAGCAGTCAATAAGGTAATCGTAACTCTCCGTCCAGTGTTGGTCCCCAACCCACATACCCTGCTATTGACCTTGTGGCCCAGTTTTTCCAGATTCACTGTACTGGATCTGAAGGATGTGTTCTTCTCCATGAGAATAAAAGCCAGGAAATATTCACCTTTGAGTGTGAGGACCTGGACAATGGACAAAAGCAATAACTCTGCTGACAGGTCCTTCCCCAGGGGTTTAAAAACAGCCCGCTCTTTTCCGGTCAGCCCTAGCTAAGGAAGTGAG
Organism: Loxodonta africana; assembly: GCF_030014295.1. Classification (NCBI taxonomy): domain Eukaryota; kingdom Metazoa; phylum Chordata; class Mammalia; order Proboscidea; family Elephantidae; genus Loxodonta; species Loxodonta africana. The sequence goes on from NC_087353.1 coordinate 106,919,453, forward strand.
ACAACTGACCCTGACCAACGATGTACTCCTCCAGCATGTGGATGATTTACTCATTGCCAACTTCAGTGAGTACAATTGCCTCCAGAATACCATAGAAGGTTTGAACTTTCTAGGAAATGCAGGGTATCAGGTCTCAGAAGAAAAAGCTCAGGTCAATCAAAAGGAGGTGATTTACCTGGGCTTTAAAATCAGACAGGGAGAGCGAGAATTCCTCCCTGTCCCAAAAAGATGCTATCTGCAGATTGGCAGCCCCTGATAACTTCAGGCAGCTCTGAAGTTTTTTGGGAATGGCTGTTTTTTGCTGCATCTGGATCTCAAATTTCAGACTTATTGTCCAGCCTTTATACTGAGTCTTAGAGGGAAAAGACACAGGCCTCTTAGAATGGATTGGGATGGAGCAATGGGCTTATGATACCATTAAAACAAAGTTGATAGAGGCCTGGCCTTAGGACTCCCCAATATAAGCAAATCCTTTGACCTGTTTGTACATGAGTTCACCAGAGCGGCAGCCAGAGTACTTATCTAGACTATCAGGACTTGGAAGTGGCTGGTGGTGTACTTCTCAAAGCAGCTAAACTGGGTCACTGGCGGATGGCTGGCTTGTCTTTGGGCAGTAGTGGCCACAGTATTAATCCTTAAGGAAGCTGAGACTCACCCTTGGCCAACCTTTCCGGGTGACCATGCTCCACTCAGTTCTAAACACCTTAGAGCAGAGAGGGTAGCAATGGATCTCCCCAAGGCAATGACCTAGTACCAAGCAGTGCTGTTAGATGACCCAGCCATCAAAACTACAAGAAACTGCCAGTTTAAACCTGGCTACCCTACTTCCCACCTTGCCAATGCAAGAAAACAAACATGATTGCCTAAAGACCATTGACCTGGTGTATGCCACTTGGCCTGACCTCATTAACCAGTTGTTCCAAAACCCAGACCTTGAACTGTTCACTGATGCAAGCACTTACATGGAACAAGGAGAAAGGAAAGCTGGATATGTGGTGGTCACTTTGGAGGAGGTTTTAGAGGCTAATACACTTCCTCCAGGCACCTCCGCCCAGAAGGTCGAGCTCCTTGACATGCTGAAGGCCCTCAGAATTGACAAAGTAAAGCAAACAACTATTTGTATTGATTCCACGTGCATATTTGGGGTATTGCATGAACATGGGGCAGTCTGGAAGGGAAGAGGGCTCCTAAGAGCAGGAAGTAAGGACATTAAGTATTCTCAAGAGATCTTACAACACTTACAAGCCATTCTCCTACCCACCCAAGTAGTGGTAGTATACTGCACAGGGCATCAGAAAGGGGACACCACAGTGGCCAAGGGTAATTACAAAGCAGATGCAGCAGCAAAGAAATTTGTAATCCAACAGATACCTATTGTAGTACCAAACCCGTTGCTGTCGAATCGATTCTGACTCATAGAAACCCCACAGAAAAGAGCGGAACTACCCTATAGGGTTTCCAAGGAGTGCCTGGTGGATTCGAACTGCTGACCTTTTGGTTAGCAGCTGTAACTCTTAACCACTACACCGCTAGGGTTTCCATTGTAGTAGTAGCATTCCTATTGTAGTAGCCCTGCTAATTCTCCATTTAGTTACTGCCACCTGACCTCCACCCGGATTATTCTCAACAAGATAAAGACATTGCCAAGACCTGGGAAGCAACACTAAACAAGGATGGATGGCTGTACACCTCTCGTGGAAAGATTTCCATTCCGTGAAAACTCATGCACCCTATCCTACAGAGAGCCTACCAGTCCACCCATTATGGATGCAATGGACTATGTGATTGGGTTGAGAGACATTTAATTGGACCAAAGGTCCACACCACTGTTTCAGCAGTGGTAAAGAATTGCCCCACCTGCGTGAAAAATAATCATGAGAACACTGCTGAAACGCCCCCAGGGGTCCAGTAAACTGGGGCAATGCCTGGAAACAGCTGGCAGGCGGGTTTCTCTGAGATGCCCAGAGATCCTGGGAATTACAAATATTTGCTAGTCTTTATCGACACCTTCACTAAATGGGTTGAAATATTTCCTTGCAGGACTGAAAAGCCCACCGAGGTTGTGAAGCACCTCCTGAATGAAATCATTCCTCGATTCAGGCTTTCCATCTCCACTGGCAGTGACAATGGGCCCCATTTTGTGGCCTTGGTGGTGCAATCAGTGGCAACATCCCTGGACATTAATTGGAACTTACATACAAGCCTGGAGATCCCAGTCCAGTGGTAAAGTAGAGCGGGGTAACCAGACTCTGAAGAGACACCTAGCAAAGCTGTGCCAAGAGACCAAGTTGGTATGGAGAAAGGCACTGCCTATGGCCCTCTTGAGAGTTCAGTCCACTCCCTAGAGGCAAACTAAATCTTAGTCCATTTGAGCTATTATAGGGGCTCCCTTTATTAGAGAACCCCAGTATGATCAATGTAGCTTGCCTTAATAATGATCAACCTCCCTTTCTCCATTAGGTTGGAGATGTTCCAGTTACTAAATACTTTCAGTCTCTTTGGGTGACTCTGTCTTCTCTTCACAGATATGCTCCCCTGAGGAGCCCACCTGAGTCAGAGGTTCCCCTTCATCCATTCCAGCCTGGTGATTGGTACATTTTCAAGGCATAGAAAGCCAACCCTCTTCAGCAAAAATGGTCCAGCCCCTTTGAAGTCCTTTTGGCTATCCTGATGGCTCAAACTCAATGGGTTGAAAGCTTGGGTCCACCATACTCCAGTAAAGAAAGCCACCACGCCATACACTGAGGGACAAGCTCATCAAAACTGTGGGAACTGGACTTGTTTGCCAGTTGAGGAACTTAAGTACTTGTATTCCTGACATCCTCCTGCATGGGTGAGACCTCCCCAAGATTCTTAACACAGCTAATAACCTTGGTGTTAGTGTTCTGTCTCCTATACCTGTGTACTGTACTTGAACAGGTTAGATTGCTGTAGGCCTTTGAGTGAGCAGAATTGACCGTGAGCAGGGTGATGTGGTTACTCCCAGGAGTTGCCCTGTGTGTGAATGCTGGACGGGATTTCAATGCCATTGGTAAGTTGCACCAGGCAGTTGTAAACCATACTGCATGGGCTAATTTTTGGATTTGTTCACACTCCCCTTCAAATGTAGGGCAAAGTTTACCCATGATCCCTGTACCTCTCCATCCAACTTACTGACTAAAAGAAAATGGTGCACAATTAATAAATAAAAACAAAACCCTAGGCAGAGTCCAATACGCCACTGTGAGGTCTGACTGTTCAGCAGTTTGGTGCATACAGTGGCATCCTACCCATAACACCTCAACGGTAGGCCAGTGACCATAATGCAATACCCAGGTCTATGCTAACCAAACATGAACTAAATTCAATACCAGCATCTCTTTTGGATAACACAGCACTAGCACAGTTATGTAAGAAAAATTAGGGCACAGTGTAGCTGATCAAAGCATTACAAAAGCTGTCTTCCAGTTTTCCCCTACAGCCTACTCATTAGGACTCCAAGGGCTTTATTGGTTGTGTGGGCATTCAGCCTATAAGACATAGCCAGTTAATCATACTGGCACATCTACCCTGGGCTGGATATGGGCAGGAGGCATACATTTACTCCCCCAGAAGAGGTTCTGTATTCCACCAGAAGCATTCACAGGTTTAAAAGAGAAACTATAGACATTACTAAGAGTGCTTGGGAAAGGGCACAGAGGGTGCTACTCCCAGTGCTTGGGGTTGGGCAAAACTATCATGGCATTCATACCCTGTACTAGTTCATTAAGAATGTATCTCTGTTGCTTGAAACAGTAGCCAATACCACCAAAAGGTTGACCCAAACTTTGCAGTCTGGTGTAAACTCCATTAAAACCATGATTCTACAAAACATTAGATCTGCCTTAGATCTAGTGTGAGCTTCTTATGCAGGAGTTTGTACATAACATATCAATGCTAGCTGTTGTTCTTTAGTCAGTGCATCCGGTCAGATTAAACAAGAAAAGTTGAGTTCAGTAGTTAGACAATTACAACAAGATAGTGCGATCACCAAACAATTAATGATGCCTTCAGGTCGTGATTTTAGCTGGCTGACATCATGGTTACCCAACCTAGGATGGCTAACATCACTAGTTGCTTTTACAGTATTATTAATAATTATAGGTGTATGCTCCTGCTGTTGGGTACAACGTATCCCCACCTGCATGTCCTGGTTAAAAGGCCAACTGTTCAGGCCTATGTCCAATATTTGCCCCCTCCCTGAGAACATGCCAAACAATTCCAAGCTGGGCTGCAGTTGAGAATGGACACTGGTCATATATAAGCAATGTCCAAAAAGAAAATGAGGCAATAAGGCAAAGGTCCCTAGACTGGGGAAAATTCCATTGCCTTGAGCAGCTTGCTTGGCATGTTGCATTAAAAAAAAAAAAATTTGTTTCACATTAATTTCCTGGTTCCCCTTTTCTTAACTGCTGTCCAGAACTAGAGGAAATTTCAACCGGAATTGGTTTATGTGCTGTCGCAGTCATCTAGTGCTGCTATAACAGAAATACCACAAGTGGATAGCTTTAAAAAAGAGAAATTTATTCTCTCACTGTCTAGTGGAGTACAAGTCCAAAGTCAGGGTGTCAGCTCCAGAGAAAGGCTTTCTTTCTCTGTTGGCTCTGGAGGAAGGTCCTTGTCATCAATCTCCCCTTAGTCTGGGAGCATCTCAGTGCAGGAACCTCAGGTTCAAAGGATGCACTCTGTTCCTGGCGTTGCTTTCTTGATAGTATAAAGTCCCCATGTCTCTCTGCTCACTTCCCTCTTTTATATCTCAAAAGAGATTGGCTTAAGGCACTATCTAATCATGTAGATTTCATCAGTATAACTGCCACTAATCCATCTTATCACACCATGGTGATAGGATTTACAGCACACAGGGCAATCACATTAGATGATAAAATGGTAGACAATCATAAACTCATACAAGGGAATCATGATCTGCCAAGTTGACAGATATTTTTGAAGGACACAGTTCGATCCATGCGATGTGCTGATATGCGATGTGCTGATATTCTGTGTAACCTTTTAGCTCCTTAACTACCTCATACGTAGTAACTTCCCTGACTCTGGGTGGAGTTCAACTGCCATTTTCTGAACATGCAACGCATGAAGGTATATGTAAACCCACTGCACCTGCGTAGTATGATTAAGAGTGTTGCTGATGTAACTTGTATGAACTTTCTGCTTGTAAACCTCATAAAAGTAATCCTCCCTCTTGCCCTTGCAGAGCAGTCTTGGAGGCAGCAGCCCCTACTCTTCCTTGGGCAATGAAATAAAGATGTCTTTCTGATCTCCCACCTTGGCCTGTTGTTTATTGGCTGTGTTGAGTCACGCCAGGCAAACCAGCCACAGTACCAGAAAGTAAGGAAGTGCTCGAGAAAACAAAGGGAGGGGGCGTGTCACAGGAACACAGGAGACAACAAGAAAGAGCCTCTAATGGCCAAAACGTTAGAACAACCTGATTAACGAAATAAATAATGATAATATTGGATTATAACCTAAAGTATAAAATACCTGTGAGTCCATACTGATATAGATAAATAATTGAATGAACAAATGAATGGGGAAGAAGAGACAGATATTCCCTCCAGAAGTCCAAATAATATATGTAGATACTTTCCGCCAGGAGGTGCCATTTAATTACCACCTCCCAAGCTCCACTTGAAGGTAAGTTAGACATAGTGATTGGCTTCCAAAAAATAGAGTCAGGAATGGGAAAAATAATAACTTTACAATGGAGAAACCTGCCAAACACTACATTAACCAAGTAATGAAGTTTAACATCACAAGTGAATGCAATGTGGTTACCATGAATGCCTGATACGATGTGTTGAGGATACTTCACCTTCGTAGTTTTCTTCTCCAGATCCATAGCCCAAGTCTAACTGTGAGAAAAATGTCAGCCAAAGCTGGATTGGGAGACATTATGCAGGATACCTGATGAGTACTCCTAAAGACTGCCAAGGTCATGAAAAACAAGGGAAGACTGAGATACGGTCACAAACTAGAGTAGACTGACGAGACATGACAACTAAGTGCATTGTGGTGCCCTGGATTGGATCCTGCAGCAGGAAGATGATGTTAATGGAAAAACTGGTAAAATTCAAATAAAGTCTGGAGTTAATAGTCATGTACCTATGTTAGTCAGACACACGTACCACAGAAATGTACAGTCATGTGACACATTGCATGTGTTTGGGCAATGTCAAACCACATGTGTGTCTGTGGTCCCTTACCGTTATAATAAGTCAAAAAACCAAACCATGCCTCTTCCTGTCAAGTAGATTCTGACTCATAGTGACCCTATAAGACAGAGTAAAACTACCCCATGGGGTTTCCAAGGAGCTGAAGGTGGATTTGAACTGCCAACCTTTTGTTTAGCAGCTGAGGTTTTAATTACTGCACCACCAGGGCTCCAAGGTTATCATAGAGTTCTCTGATCGTGATTTCTGATAATGTCTTTTGATGAGCATAAGTTTTTTTATGACTTCACATCCATCTATTTTATCTTCTATTCATGCATTTGTTGTTATGTTTGTTGTCTTATTTTTACAAAAGATTGGGTCCCATAATTTTCTTCCAGGAATTTTATAGTTTTAGGCTTACATTTAGGCCTTTTATCCATTTTAAGGTAATTTTTGTGTATGATGTGAGGTATTGGTCCTGTTTCATTTTTCTGCAAGTGGATATCCAGTTTTGCCAGCACCATTTATTGAAGAGGCTGTTTTTGCCACATTGAATGGACTTTGACCCCTCGTAGAAAATCAGTTGTCCATAGACGGCTACATTTAATTCTGCTTTCTCAATTCTACTCCACTGGTCCACGTGTCTATCTTTGAACCACCATCAGGCTGTTTTGATCACAGTGAATATATGTTTCGATATCAGGGAATGTGAGGCCTCCTGCTTTGTTCTTTTTCTTCAGTGTTGCTTTGGCTTTTGAGGATTTCTTTCCTTTCCATATGAAGTTGGTTATTAATCTTTCCATTTTTGTAAAGAATGTTGTTGGGATTTGTATTGAGATTGTATTGTATCTATAGATCGCTTTAGGTAGAGTTGACACTTCCACTGTTAGGTCTTCCAATCCATAAGCATGGGATGTCTTTCCATTGTGTAGGTCTCTTTTAGTCTCTTGTAGCTGTGTTTTACAATTTTCATTATGTAAGTCTTTTATGTCCCTGGTTAGGTTAATTCCTAGGTATTTTATTGTTTTAGGAGCAATTGTAAATGGTATTGCTTTCTTGATTTATTTTTCGGAGTACTCATTGTTAGGGTAAAGAAATCCAGCTGTTTGTTGATCTTGTGCCCTGCAATGTTACTGAATTCTTCTATTAGGTCCAGCAGCTTTTTTGCAGAATCTTTAGAGTCTTCTATGTATGCCATTATGTCATCTGCAAATAGAAATAGTTTTAATTCTTCCTTTCTGATTTGGATACATTTATTTCTCTTTCTTGCCTTATTGCTCTGGCTAGGACTTCCAGTACAATATTGAGTAAGAGTGGTGATAATAGCCATCCCTATCTCATTCCCATTCTCAAAGGGAAGACTCTCAGTGTTTCTACATGGAGCATAATGCTGACTGTTGGTTTTGCATATATACCCTTGCTTATGTGATAAATTTCCCTTCTATTCCTATTTTGCTGAGGGTTTTTTTTTTTTTTTAAATGAGGAAAAGATGTTGAAAATGCCCTTTCTTTAGCAGTTAATAGAATCACATGGCTCTTTTCCTTTGTTTTATTTATGTGGGATATTACATTGGTTGGTTTTCTAATGTTGAACCACCCTTGTAATCCTGGTATGAATTCCACGTCATCTTGCTGTATTTTTTTTTTTTTTATGTGTTGCTGAATTCCGTTGGCAAGAATTTTGTGGGAGATTTTTGCATCTATGTTCATGAGGGATATGGGTCTGTAATTTTCTTTTTTTGTGATATCTTTGCTTGGTTTAGGTATCAGGTTTGTAGAACGAGTTTGGTAGTGTTCATTCCTCTTTTATGTTTTTGAATAGATTGAGTATAATTGGTGTCATCCCTTCACTGAATGTTTGGTAGAATTCCCCAGTCTAGTCATCGGGTCCTGGGCTTTTTATTTTTTTGGTAGTTTTTTTTTTTTTTTTTTTTTAATGACATCTTCAATCTCTTCTTTTGTAATGGGTCTGCTTAGGTTTTGCAATTCTGTTTGTGTTAGTTTAGGTAGCTAGCGTGTTTCTAGGAATTTTTCCATTTCAGTTAGGTTTTCAAATTTATTGGAGTGCAATTTTTTACAGTAATCTGTTATGATTCTCTTTATCTCAATTGGATTAGTTGTAACGTCTCCAGTTTTATGTCTTAATTTGGTTCTCTCTTCTGCTTTTTTTCTCTTTTGTCAGTCTAGCCAGGGGTGTGTCCATTTTATCAATCCTTTCAAAGAACCAACTTCTGGTTTTGTTGATTCTTTCTATTGTTTTTCTATGATTATGCCTTGATCTTTATTATTATTATTTTTTTCTGGTCGCTTTTGGCTTCTTTTGCTCTTTTTCATTTCTTTGAGTTGTCGGTTTAAGTTATTGATTTTAGATCTTTCATCTTTTTTAATGTAGGTATTCATTGCTATGAATTTTTCTCTGAGCACTTCTTTCACTGTGTCCAAAAAGTTTTGATATGTTGTATTTTCATTTGATTCTGAGAATTTTTAAAATTTCACTTTTGATTTCTTCTATGATTCTATAGCTTTTTACTAGTGTATTGATTAGTTTTCATGTGCTTATTTTTTCTGTTGTCGATTTCTAGCTTCATACCGTTATGATCTGAGAAGATGCTTTGTGTGATTTTATTCTTTTTAAATTTTAGAGAGTTTTTTTTTTGTGTGTGTGTGTGTCCTAGCATATGGTCTATTCTGGAAAATGATAAATGTGTGCTGGAGAAAAATGGATATTGTTCAGTTGATGGGTGAGTGTTCTACATATGTCCATTAGGTCAAATTGGGTTATGGTTTTATTTAAATTCTCACTGTCCTTCTCTTCTTTTTAGATATTCTGCCTGGAATTGAAAGTGATGTGGTGAAACGCCCTACCATTATTGTGGAGTTGTTCATTTCTCCTTTCATATTATTCAGTATTTGTTTATGTATTTTGGAGCACAGCTTTTTGTTGAATATATATATATATATATGTATTTATAATTGTTATGTTTTCTTCCTGGATTGACCTTTTTATTATTATGTAATGTCCTACTTTATCTCTTCTAATACATTTTGATTTCAAGTCTATTTTACCTGATATCAGTATTGCCAACCCTGGTCTTTCGTTTCCTGGTTGTGTGGACTATTTTTTTTTCCACGCTTTTATTTTCAGTCTGTTTGTGTCCTTATGCATAAGACAGCAAAAGAATGGATTATATATATATACACACACATATATATTTTAAATCCATTCTGCCACTCTCTGCTTTTTACAAGAGGGAGTTTAGATCTTTTACTTTCCAGGTTACTTCTGAAAATGAAGTGTCTACTTCATTCATTTTGCTATTTGTTTTTTGCGGGTTTCATATCTTCTTTGTTTTTTTATTCTCATTTTTCTGCTTTTGTTTGAATTTGGCTGCTTTCTTGTGATGAGCCTCTTTTCTTTCTTCCTTTTTTTTATCCATGTGTTTTTTCTAGGTAATTTTTTAGTGGTTACCCCACATACTACATTACGCCACTTACAATTGTGACATTTAATGCATGAACAACAGATAACATACAAACTTAACATATTAAATATACTCCTGATATGCTCCTCCCTCCTCCATTTCTGTTAATGAATTTCCATTAACATCATTGTACATCCTATATCCAATAGGTTTGCTTTGTACCAATTTCTTACAATTTTGATGTCATATAGTTTGAGGGATTTTATTACTGAGTTTATCCCCTGAAAATATCATGTACTTGATTGTTATGGTTGCTCAAGTTGTGGAGCTTTTTGGAAGTCTCTCTAATTTTTTTTCCCTGTGATTAGATTCAAGCATTTATTTAGTGTTCTTACCTTCCCATTTGGAGAATTCTTTCGAATAATACTTGCAGAGCTGGCCTGGTAGTGACAAATTCCCAGAGCTTCTTTTTTTTTTTTTTAAGGAATGTCTTGATTTTCCCTTCGTTTTTGAATGACAGCGTTACTGGGCAAAAATTATTGGTTGGCAATTGTTTTCATTCAATATTTTATATATATCATTCCATTGTCTTCTGGCCTCTAGAGTTTCTGGGGAGAAATCTGCATTGATTCTTATGAAGGACCTTTGATGTGTTATATTGTGTTTTTCTCTTGCTGCTTTCATAATTCTCTCATCTTCAGTTTTCAGGAATTTTACTAGGATTTGGTGCAAGTTGATCTTTTTGTATTTCTTCTAATTGGGGTTCATGTAACATCCTGCATTTGCAGGCTTGGTTCTCTGGATAGGTCTGGGAAATTCTGATTATTTCTTGGAAAATTCTTCCTATGCCTTTATTGTTGTCATGGTGCTCAGAATTCTAATAATTCTAATGTTAAATTTCTTAATTGAATTCCATATTTCCATTTTGCTTTATTTGTTCGTTTTTCTTGAGACATGACAAGTTGAATTATTCTGTCTTCTAATTCACTTAGTCTATCTTCTGTCTGTTTGACTTTATTGTTGTTTCTCTTGCTTTTTCTAATTCAGTTGCTTTATTTTTCAGTTCCAGCACTTCTCTTTGTTTTTTTAAATTTTTATTGTGCCTAAGTGAAAGTTTACAAACCAAGTCAGTCTCTCATACAGAAACTTATATACATCTTGCTGTACACTCCTAGTTGTTCTCCCTCTAATGAGACAGCACACTCCTCTCCACCCTCTATTTCTGTGTCCATTCAGCCAGCTTCTGACCCCCTCTGCCCTCTCATCTCTTCTCCAGACAGGAGCTGCCCACATAGTCTCACGTGTCTACTTGATCCAAGAAGCTCACTCCTCACCAGCATCATTTTCTATCCCATAGCCCAGTCCAATCCCTGTCTGAAGAGTTGCCTTTGGGAATGGTTCCTGTCTTGGGCTAACAGAGGTCTGGGGGCCATGACCTCTGGGGTCCTTCTAGTCTCAGTTGGACCATTAAGTCTGGTCTTTTTACAAGAATTTGGGGTGTGCATCCTACTGCTCTCCTGCTCACTCAGGGTTTCTCCGTTGTGTTCTCTTTCAGGGCAGTCACTGGTTGTAGCCAGGTACCATCTAGTTCTTCTGGTCTCAGGCTGATGCAGTCTCTGATTTATGTGGCCCTTTCTGTCTCTTGGGCTCATAATTACCTTGAGTCTTTGGTGTTCTTCCTTCTTCTTTGCTCCAGATGGGTTGAGACCAATTGATGTATTTTAGATGGCTACTTGCTAGCATTTAAGACCCCAGATGCCACTTTCCAAAGTGGGATGAAGAATGTTAGGGCTAGGGTTAGGGTTTTAGAGTTAGGGTTAGGGTTTTAGGGTGTTAGGGTGTTTTACGGTGTTAGGGTGTTTTACGGTGTTAGGGTGTTAGGGTTAGGGTTACAGGTTAGGGTGTTAGAGTTAGGGTTATGATTAGGGTTTTAGGGTTAGGGTTAGGGTTACGGGTTGGGGTAGGGTTAGGGTTTTAGGGTTAGGGTTAAGGTCAAGGTTTTAGGGTTAGCCTTAGGGTTTCAGGGTTAGGGTTAGGGTGAGGGTGAGTGATTACGGTTTAGGGTTAGGGGGTTAGGGTTAGGATTAGAGGTTTAGGGTTTAGGGTTGGGGGTTAGGGTTAGGGTTTAGGGTTAGGGTTAGGGGTCGGGGTTGGGGTAGGGTTAGGAGTCGGGGTGGGTTTGGGGTTGGGGTTAGGGATTAGGGTTTGGTTATGGTTTGGGTTCGGGTTCAGTGGTAGGGTTTGGGTTCGGGTTCAGGTTTGGTTTCAGGTGATGTTTAGGGTTTTAGGGTTCGGGTTTAGGGTTTAGGGTTAGGGTTTTAGGGTTAGGGATGGTGTTGGGGTTAGGATTTAGGGTTTGGGTTGGGGTTGGGGTTGGGTTTGGGTAGGGTTGCGGTTGGTGTTGTAAGAGTTAGGGTTAGGCTTAGGGTTTTGGGTTAGGGTTAGAGTTTCGGGTTAGGGTTAGGGTTTAGGGTTAGGGTTAGTGTTTGGGTTTAAGGTTAGGGTTAGGGTTAGCTTTAGGGTTAGGGTTTAGGGTTAGGGTTCGGTTTTCAGGTTCTGTTCCAGGTCCGGTTCGGGTTAGGGTTCGGGTTAGGGTCCGGGTCCAGGTCTGGGTCCGGGTCGGGTCCGTGTCCGTGTCCGGGTACTGGTCCAGGTTAGGGTTTGGGTCCGGGCCCTGGCCCATGCCAGGGTCCGGGTCCGGGTCAGGGTCAGAGTCAGGGTTTAGGGTCAGGGTCAGGGTTTTAGGGTCAGGGTCAGAGTTTTAGGGTCTGGGTCAGGGTCGGGGTCGGGGTTA